>NC_047036.1:44125794-44745136 GCF_011762595.2 Tursiops truncatus
GGGCTCTAGGTGTGCTGGCTTCAGTAGTTGTGGTGCGTGGGTTCAGCAGTTGTGGCTTGCAGGCTCTAAAGCGCAGGCTCAGTTGTGGCGCACGGGCTTAGTTGCTCTGCGGCATGTGGGATCTTCCCAGACTAGGGCTCAAACCCGTGTCCCCTGCATTGGCAGGCGGATTCTTAACCACTGTGCCACCAGGGAAGTTCTGTAATATGTTTTGAAATCAGCAAGTATGAAACTTCCAACTTTGCTCTTCTTTTCAAAAGAGTGTTTTGGCTATTCTGTAATCCCTTGAGCTTTTAGAAGAGTTTTAGGATGGGTTTCTCTGTTTCCGCAAAAAAATACCTGTGAGATTTGATAGGGATTACATTGAATCTGTAGATTGTTTGTGGTAATATTTGCATCTTAACAATGCTAAGTCTTCTAATCCGTGAGTATGGGATGTTTGTTAATGTATTTTAAATGTCTTTCAGCAGTGTTTTGTAGTTGTCAGTGTAGAAGTCTTTTACCTCCTTGGTTAAGTTTATTCCTTATAATTAAGAATAAGTATTTTTTCTTTTTAATGCTATTATAAATAAAATTGTTTTCTTTTTTTAAGAATTGTTTTCTTAATTTACTTCTTGGATTGTTCATTGTTACAGAAATGCAGCTGATTTTTATGTATTGGTTTTATGTCCTGCAACTTTCCTACGTGTGTTAGTTCTCACAGGTTTTTAAATAGAATTTTTGGGTTTTTTACATATAAGATCATGTTGTCTGTAAACAGATAATTTTACTTCTTTTCCACTTTCATATTTCTTCCTTCCCAGTTAATGTAAATTTTTTATTCAGAAGTTAGTGAACCATGTTATTTTTCACAAGCTGATGATGGGTAATACTTCTGAAGGATTTTTTTTGTTATGTTTATTATATTGTCCAATTTACAAACAAGAAATTCACATTAGGTGTGCAGTTGGGTGAGTTTTGACAAATGTGTATAGCTGTATGACTATGATCCCCAAAAGTTCCACATTGTCCCTCTTTGCATTTAGTTCTTTCACTCCCAGCTCCAGCCCCTGGCAGACACTGATTATTTGCTTTCTGTCCCTATAGTTTTGCCTCTCCACAATTTTTTTTCCTGGATACCTTTTTTTTTACATTAATTTTTATTTGAGTATAGTTGATTTACAGTGTTGTGTTAGTTTCTGCTGTACAGCAAAGTGAATCAGCTATACATACACATATATCCACTCTTTTTTAGATTCTTTTCCCATATAGGTCATTACAGAATATTGAGAAGAGTTCCCTGTGCTATACAGTAGGTCATTATTAGTTATCTATTTTATATATAGTAGTGTGTATATGTCAATCCCAATCTCCCAAGTTACACAGTGTTTTACTAATTGAACCATATATTGTTATAGTCCTGGATCTGGTTGCTTTCATGCTTTTGAAACTCACCCATGTTTCGTGAGTAGTAGCCCATTGTGTGGGTTTGCCATTTTGTGTATCTCTTTGAAGGATTTGTTTTGAATCTGAAGAAAGGCATCAAGAAAAACCACTTAATATCATTACCATAAGGTAGTAGTCAAGGAAAACATAATATTGCCTGACCAAGATAATTGGCTTTAAAACCCTGTTATGACTGGGGCAGGTAGATAAAACCCTATTGATAATAAAATAATTAACTGATATAAAAAATTTGTGCATACTGTGGGTTGGAGAGCAATGGCCTGTAAGTATAATGTCCATTTTTTAAAAAACTAAAGATAAAGACATGGGTATATTTATGTTAATGATGACATGTCATTTGACATTTAGATGCCTAAAAAACCATTGGGGCCTGATGCTGTTTATAAAAGTATTCATATTGTATCTGGTAACAGTTGAGAATCTGAGTTTAATCTGAGTTTTATTCTCCTCAAATTCTGCAAACATTTAAGTGTTCACTATGCCCAAGATTTTAGAGTTTATAGAGATGAGCTCCTTCATAGTGCTGCAGTTTAATGAAGATAGGTAGATTCCCACATAAAGCAGAATGTGGTATAGCAGTTTTCAAAATATTTAAGGTGAGGACAGGAGAGAGAGAGAGTGTCATGCAAATTCATCAAATGTTTCTTGAGGTCCTATTCTAGAGTGCTGGGAAAACAAAAATTTTTGCCCACGTAGAATTTACATTAATTAATTAATCTAGAGGTAAGCGCCAGTTGCAGTGATCTGGAAAAGCATAACTGAGTTGGGTTTGAATTGGCCTTTGTCAGGTAAGATGAGGGAATGACATTCCTGGTGTAGGGAGTGAACAAAGGCAAAAGTAAGAGTTCAGGGTATGCTGGGGTTCAGAGTGGCTGGAGCATGGGGTAGAAAGATTTTAATGAAAGATCTTGATAACAGTAATAAGTACGGTGAGTCTAAGTCCTAGTTTGCCTTGGAGAGTCCCAGTTTATGCATGTTAATCCCACTGTATTTATTAATGGCACATGTTTACTCATTCTCAAAAGTGCCCTAGTTTGAATGATAAATTAACGTGGCCTCCCTAATTGTGAGTAACGTCATGTGAGCTCTTAATGCCCTCTAGGTAATTGTGCTAAGTGCATTTTTGTAGTATTTGTATGAAGTCGGTAATATCATTAGTCCTGCTGTGTAGACGACACAACTTAATTGGCTCATAGTGGTTGGGTAACTTTCTCTAGGTCTGTACAGTGTATATCATTAGTGGAGTTGGAAGTTGAGCCCAAGTCTGGCTGACTTCATAGCCTGTGCCTATAACTGTGATATAAGGTTGAAAAAACACATTGTGGTCATATTAAGGTTTTTGTATGCCATGTCAGGAGTATAGATTGTGTTTTATTATAGGAAACCTTTTGAGGTATTTTTAGGTATGTGAAACCATTTGTACATGTGGAAGTACAGGTATAGTGTAAGGTATATTGGAAGTGTAATTGTGAAGACTAGGATCAGGATGGTTAGTTGGGAATATATTGTAATAATTAGGGAAGGGGTAAATGAGGGCCTGAAGTAGAGAAATGACAGTAAAATGTGGTCTTGATGAGACTGAGATCTGAAATAGAATCAGCAGGATTTTGAAATTTCAACTTATGAACTGATAATTATATCATTATTATAGACAGGAATGGAGGAGGAGGAGCTGGTTTTAGCAGACTGTATATATATATATACACACACATATGTATGTATATGTGTAATTCTATGCATTTTACATAAATACATGTATATGTAAAATAGACGTGTGTGTGTGTGTGCGTGTGTATTTCCCCCCCACGCACCCCCACCCCCTGGGTGGGGGGAGGGTTCAGGCATTTAGAGAAATCAGAGATAAAGATCAGATTTGGTTTTTATCATAATTGTCCACAGTTGATTTTAAGCTGTGGAAAGATTAGGTGGCACTGGGTGATAAATCATGTGAAGCAAGGATAGAACTTTGAGGGATTAGAAAGGTGTACCTTTAAGAGAGAGATGAGGCGTATTTGTAACCATCACAGTGTCTGAGAACGGCAGAGACTGAGAACACTGAGAACATGGCTTTTGTTTTTCTTAGTAAAGTTGGTGGTGAGGTCATTTGTTCAAAGTAAAGGGAGGTAGCTAAATAGGGAGGGAAAAAGGAAAATTGAGAGCTAATAAGACTCTAGACTTGTTATTTCTAGTTATCAAGGTCTGTAGCAAAATTAGCTGTGATGTAAATTGCCCTTTGGGTTTGGATCTTACCCTATCCTTATGACTTAAAAAAGCCCTCTAGACTATGATACCTATAGATAGTTCCAAATATTAACTTATTATATAACTGGATTTGGTCTTACAGAAATTTGTATTTCTCATTTTGATAAAACTTACCAGAGTCTCAGACATTTTTCTTACTTATACCATACTTACCATACTAACCCTTCAGTTCTGATTTTCAGAAATAACTTATTATTTTTTTCAATATCTTAATCTCTGTGGTTAAGCAAAGGCCTCTGTTTGATTTTGTTACCTTGTACTTACCTTATTTGAATACTCATTACTTACTGGAGTACTTTGTATTCTGGTTATTCTGCAGAGTATGAGTAAAGCGGATTGTGGGGTATGTTAATAGCCTAGTTAGGTCAGAATAATAAAAATAACAGCTGTAGCTTAATGGTTGCTGATTATATTGTAGGCAGTGCCTGAAGATACTTATTACAGTTCTCATTAAGGAAATGAAAATTTGGGAAGGTTAATTCCTTAACAAGTGACAGACTTAGAATTCACACATACCCTGTCTGGATCCAGAATCTTTTCACTAGACTAGTACTATACACCATATACATATATACATATACATATACATATACATATATATATTTTTTTTTTTTTTTTTAATAGTGGTTTGGTAAGTTATAAATGCAGTTCTCCCAAAGGTAGTGATTTATTCATAGGAAATACTTTGTTATATTGGTTGGATCAATTACCTATATCTAACTAGTTTTTCAAAAATGATATCATAATCTATGGAGTTTTATTACCTTTATTGCATTCATGGGTACATTTGATTATTAGAGCATTCTTAATTTGTAGTAACTCTTGGAGGATAGTTTATTTATTCCATTTATTTTTGTTGACATTTTAGTTACAGAAGAACGGTCTGAGGAAAAATGGTATTTTGAAAAATGGCCTGATCTGTGACTTCAAGTTTGGACCCTGGAAAAACAGCACTTTCAAACCCACTATTGAGAATGATGACACAGAGACAAGTAGCAGTGACACATCAGATGACGACGATGTGTGAAGGATTTCCTAACAGCTTTAGAAATTTTAGTGTGATACATCTCTCATACAGTTTGGGGTGAATTGTAAAAATGAAGAACTATAATTTATGTAGTAAAATACCCCATTAGAAGATGATTTTTTTGGGGAACTTCAATATGAAGAAAACCAAGAATGTTGTGTTGGGCTGTGTTGAACATTATTTCTTTGTTAAATGAATGTTGTAGAAATGAGGACTTTGGTTGATCCAACATTGACTTTCTTCATCACTGCAGCATTTCTCTGACTAGCAATGTGACGATGTAACAAATGAGATTTTCTCATTTAATAATAAAAAAATTGTGTAATGTTTTGCAAAGCTTCTGTCTTAAAATGTCCAGGTCTTAAGAAAAAAGGCAGCTTACACTGTTTTGCTTGCAGAGTCATATCTTTTTCGTACAGTGGAAATCCTCAAGTCCACTTTGTGCGGCTCCCCCCACTCTCACCCCTCCCCCCTGCAAAAAAAGGACAATGTAGCATGTTGGCTAAAACTGGAGCAAAGTGCACTAAAACATTAATTTCCTGAACTCAACTATTGTACTAGTCACCTTTTAAAACATAAATTGCTCTTTAGCCATTTGTAGTTCAGTAAATGTTACAGCAAAGACTTGCCACATTTTCTTCCAAATTTTAAGAGGTGATTTTCAAGAGCTTTATTTGGGTATGTTGTCAGACCAGGATTTTCAGAGTTGATGGAAAAGAGTCTTGTGGGAAAACTTATTTTGATAAATTATTACACATGCAGAAAAACTGATCACACTGACTGGATCTGTCCACAACATGAAAAATAAACTGGATTTTCAGAATATTGTCGTTCTCTGTAGTGTTAAAGGTATTGGTCTGTAAACATAATGTGGTTTATTCACTTATTAAAACAAAGTTAAACTTTATTAAAGATGGTGATTACCTTTTGAGTTTAGAGAAAGCAAGCTATGGAAAATAGCTTTTTTATTATCAATTGCTTAACAAGTTTATTAAATGAATGTTAACCACTTTATTTTTCATTTGCACATTAATTTTAGAATAATTTCTGTTTACTGTTCACTGGAAGACTAATTTTGCTCTTTTTTTTTTGTATTTTTGATTTTTCTGATTTTGTTTATCCACATTTACTTTAGCTTCCTCCATCCCACTCCCATGTTTAAATATATTCTGATTGTAAAGAGCATAATCTTAGAGCAAAAATGTTTTCGGTTTTATGTCTGATTGAGGTAATCCTCAAGATTTTTAAATTGTGTTTTCTCAGAAGGCTTCAGTGTTTTTGCTGTTTCCCTTTCAGTAATCCTACCCAAGTTTCCCAGCTTCCACCAGAAGCCAGATTTTTTTGGTTTACACTGAGACTGGTGGTGTTGGGGAAATTTAAATAAAACACAATTTCAACCCCACAAAACTTATGGAGGGTGGCTTAGAGTGGTAACAAAGTATTAAATATATCTTAAAGTTATCATTTAAAATCAGCTTTTATTATACAATATGCCGCAGTCAGTCCAGTCACTTAAAGTAAAATGTAGCATTAGCCACAAGAGAACCTGAAAGTATGCTTTCACAAAGCGCTGTCAGTATCATATATTGAATGTTTTGGGGACTCTTAGATTTCACTATTTCGTTTATGGGTTAATAAAATCTATCAGATGCAAATTGTATTTGCTAACACAAGCTAGAAGGGATCTGAGAAAAGTGGTTTACATTTGATCTAATTTAATGTGTGTTCTAAATAGCTTTCAGAAAATATTCTGGAATTTTTAATTTTTTGGCATTTTCTGCTTTCTATTCAGATAATTGTTTTTCTTTTTTGCCTTAACTCTTTATCAGCAGTTATTACTTGTTTACTGTGCATTCACACATTGTCATTGAATGTGTTTAGTGTGGCAAGACACAACAGTGTGATTATGTGTTACATTATAGCCTTAACTAGTTTGGCTACTGAGTGGGTGGAGGCATACAAATGTATTTTGATAGAATGGTTAAAGCTTAGCATAATTTTAAGTTGCTGTTGAAATACGGGCAGCTGGTAGAGTTTGAACTGTATTGTTTGAAAGGGAGCCCACAAGTAGTATAGAAACTAGTTACATTGTACATCTAGTGTGAAATTGCCAAACCCAGGACATAGAGGCCTGAAAAAAAAATTTACTACTTTTAATTGCTTCAAACTCAGTTTCTCTGCAGCAAATTCTTTTTTACAACCACTTTATTGTGGTATAAATTGGCATAAACTACATACTTAAAGCATATAATTTGATAACCTTTGACTTGTGAAACTATTGCTGCAGCTAAGGGTAGTGAATATATGTCAGGCTGAAAAGCTTTTTAGTGTTTCCTCCTTTGTGATCCTTCCTTTTTACTACTCTCCTGTCTTCCCAGCCTTTTTTTTTTCTTTTTTTTAATGAGCAAAATTCTTATGGTAATGGGTTTAAAATAGCATTTCCAAAATTGTATCTTGTTTTATATTAAGGGTTAGAATAACTTATTTCCATAAATAATTTTTATTAAAGTTAAAATGTAGAAGTGTTAATCTAAAAATAATCAGATCGACTTGATAATATTAGGTTTACCTTAATTACAGTTCAGTATGTTGAAGGGCTTGGTATCTAAACATTTTTAGTTCCTTTTGCTAGTGTTTATATGTAATGATGTTAGAACATGATTATATAAACATTTTAAACTTATTTAGGAAGAAGTTTAAATAATAATGTCTTAAATAACTTATTGACCCTCCCCAAAATATAATTGACCTTAACCTGACATCAGATTCTACTGGGATGATCCATAATCTTTTACTCCAAAAGTTGGTGAAAGATGTTTTATTAAAATGTGCTTTTATTAGAATTCAGATACTTGGATTAGAAAAGGCACTTGTGAAATTTTTCTTCGAAGTGAGATTTTTATTTTGGCTTATAAACTTAGGGATATATTGCTAGGCTTTTAAATAATAGAGTATCACCAATTGTGAGAGGTGGATATTGTGACTTTTCTTTTGCACAGTCGTGTTTCTGGAGGTTATAATCCTTACTTCGCTGTTGAGGAATGAGTGAGCAGAGCATTTCAAGCAATAGTAAAATCCCTAAAACCTCCAAGTGCTGCAGAGAAGTTTTGATCCTACTTTGTTATTTAATGTTAATTTCCTGCCTTAGGGCTGAATGCTAGAATTTAGAAAAATGGTGGCGCTCCCAAGAGAGCTTTGATTATTTTAATATATAATTCTGGGTGCTATCTAACACATGGACCTGAAAAGTTAGTAGTTAAGGGCTTGAGAATATGTGTAATTGAGTCATCACCTACTTTAAAAGGTTTTATAATTGAAGTTCTCTTGTATACTTGTGAGGCATAACTTGTGCAGTTAATCATTTGCTGACATTTAACTTATCCTGTACGTTTCACTCTACCTTATCCATTTGTAATATTTGTTTTGTAGAAACCTAATCTGAAACAGTGATTGAAATTTGTGTCACATCATTAGGTGTGTTAGGACATTACTGTAGCATGTTTAATGCAGCAATGTCGTAACTCTTGGTATACATAAGACTCCATGTTGTAGTAGTTTCCAAATTTGCACATTGATGTCATTAGCTTAAAAAAATGGTGATTCTAATGTATTTTTTTTTATAAATTTATTTTTGGCTGTGTTGGGTCTTCGTTGCTGCGCGTGGGCTTTCGCTAGTTGTGGAGAGAGACGGCTACTCTTCGTTGTGGTGCATGGACTTCTCATTGCTGTGATTTATTGTTGCGGAGCACGGGCTCTTGGCGCGTGGGCTTCAGTAGTTGCAGCGCGCAGGCTCAGTAGTTGTGGCTCATGGGCTCTAGAGTACAGGCTCAGTAGTTGTGGCGCACGGGCTTAGTTGCTCTGCGGCATGTGGGATCTTCCCGGACCAGGGCTCGAACCTGTGTCCTCTGCATTGGCAGACAGATTCTCAGCCACTGTGCCAGCAGGGAAGCCCGATTCTAATGTATTGACATGCAGTGTGGTGGAAGTAGTTACACCTGGATTTGAATTCTGGTTTTGCCTTTTATGTGAGCTGTGATCTTAATCCAGGGAGTCAGCTTCTTGGGATGTTTATTCTGTACAGTTACTGTAAGGATGAAGAGAATCACTAACACTTGGTGTATATCCTGAGTACATAGTAGGTGTTCCATAAATTTTAGCTGTTTAATCACCACTGTTTAACACCGTGTTATTCAACAGGAGCTCCCAGTAGCATGTAGTACATATTTTAAAAAATTATGTTAGATTAAACAGGCAGAAACTGTTCTAAATGGTTGTGTATGGTGTGAAACATCTGGTTGAGTTCTCACAGTGAACTATAACTGAACTGTTTCATCTCCGCTTCATTTATTTGACATTATGCTCAGTTATGAACTAAGCTTGATAATTTGGTAAACCTCACCTTAAAGATAAAGTAAAATCAGTTTTCTGAAATGTAATCATCAAACTTTAGTGGTAAATCATATTCTTGTGAACTAATGACAAAGATGGGCTTCAGTGCTTTCAAACTTTTAAAAATAGATTTGCCTCCAACAATGACATCATTTCATGTGATTTGTGGAAATAATTCAAAGCTGGGGTTTGACTTGCTAACTCCATTTCTCTTAAGGTTCCTTCCTTTTTCTGGGATGCTAAAGATGAACAGATAATGGGCTGGAGATCGTGATGAGAGGAATATGACTTTTTAAAAGCTGTTTACCCTTCTTAAATGGACACTAGATCATGGAATAAGCTCATTAGGTCTGGGTGACATTGATGACTTGAGAAAATTAGATTTAGGTATCAACTTTTGTGTTAAGAGGTT
Source organism: Tursiops truncatus (assembly GCF_011762595.2). Classification (NCBI taxonomy): domain Eukaryota; kingdom Metazoa; phylum Chordata; class Mammalia; order Artiodactyla; family Delphinidae; genus Tursiops; species Tursiops truncatus. Next base: position 44,135,331 of record NC_047036.1, read on the forward strand.
TGTGATTCTGTAATGACATTTTGTTTTTTAAATTAATTTTTATTGGAGTATTGTTGATTAACAATGTTGTGTTTCTGCTGTATAGCAAAGTGAATCAGTTATACGTATATCTACTGTTCTTTAGATTCTATTCCAATATAGGTTATTACAGAGTATTGAGTAGAGTTCCCTGTGCTATACATATACAGTAGGTTTTTATTATTTATTTTATATATAGTATGTATATGTCAATCCCAATCTCCCAGTTTATTCCTCCCAACAGCCCCCCCCCCCCCCCCCGGTAACCATAAGTTTGTTTTCTACATCTGTGACTCTATTTCTGTTTTGCAGATAGGTTCATTTGCACCATTTTTTTAGATTCCACATATAAGCAGTATCATATTTTTTACTTAACTCAGTATGACAATCTCTAGGTCCATCCATGTCGCTGCAGACGGCATTATTTTCATCCTTTTCTATGGCTGAGTAATAATTCCATTGTATATATATACACAACATCTTTTTTTCTTTAAGATTTAATTTTTTATTTATTTTTGGCTGTGTTGGGTCTTAGTTGCTGCACGCGGGCTTTCTCTAGTTGCGGCAAGCGGGGGCTACTTTTAATTGCGGTGCGCGGACTTCTCCATGCAGTGGCTTCTCGTTGTGGAGTACAGGCTCTAGGCTTGCGGGCTTCAGTAGTTGTGGCGCTCGGGCTTAGTTGCTCTGCGGCATGTGGGATCTTCCCGCACCAGGTATCGAACCCATGTTCCCTGCATTGGCAGGCGGATTCTTACCCGCTGCACCACCAGGGAAGTCCCTACCACATCTTTATCCATTCCTTTGCCGATATTTAGGTTGCTTCTGTGTCCTGGCTATTGTAAATAGTGCTGCAATGAACATTGGGGTACATGTATCTTTTTGAATTACGGTTTTCTTTGGATATATGCCCAGGAGTGGGATTCCTGGATCATGTGGTAACTCTAGTTTTTTAAGGAACCTCCATACTGTCGTCCATAGTGGTTGTACCGATTGACATTCCCACCAGCAGTGTAGGACGGTTCCCTTGTAATGACATTTTAGATATGAGAGTGCCTTTTCAGTAAGGAATTTGTTGTCAAATTCAGCCTTAATGCATCTTTAATGTGGTTTTCTTTAAAGACTGGAGAAATGGGCAAACTAGCAATTAACTGATACTTTTCTTCGGTTAGTCTGGATACTGTAATAGTAGTAGTTGCTTTATAAGAAGTTAATTTGGTGAGGTGAAAAAGTATTTTATTTGGAGTTAGTATTTCCCCTCAAATTTGAACTTAATGTCCTGACAATGTTTAGCATTTATTATTTTGGTGAAGTGAGTTGTAGAGTGAGTCATTTGGCAGAATGGATAAAACTTGGGTACTGAGAAGTAAGGCATATAGGGACCAATCTTTATGCCCAAAGAGAGGCATAGAGGCTTCATGCCACCTATTAAGATGTCTGTAATTTCCTTCTGGGAGATTTTTTTAAAATTGGGTGTTGGCAGACTTTCTATAAAGGGCATATGGTAAATATTTAGGCTATATAATCTGTTGCAGCTAGTCCAATCTGCCATTATAGCATGAAAGCAACCATAGACAATATGTAAATGATTGGATGTGTTCTGTTTCAATAAAACTAGCTATCTAGGGACAGTAGTTTGCTGATCCCTCTTCTAAGTCTTAAGGACCAGACCTTTGGAAACAAGTAAAAGTTGGGTTGTGGTATTTGATCTTTGCACCATTACCTGGATGATTTTTCAGTCTTGCAAAATACTTTTAAGAAAATATTTTTCCTGTTTTTGTAAAGATGATTGTAGTATTTATCCAGGATAAAATACATTGAATCCTGAATCACACTGAAAGAAATGCAGATTTATCAATGCAATACAAATAGAGACTTCTATTGAAAAAATGGGAAAACTTTAGTAAAACATGGAGAGTTTTAGAAGGACAAATTTTTTTATCCCCTAAAAGTGCAGTAATTTCTTTCTTGACTTCGTTACTCTGCCAGCATTCTGTACTTCATGTGTTTATAAACATAAAAAAATGTCTTTTCCATTCTTGATTTTGTCAACAGTAATATGATTCAGTTATTTTAAAGGAAGAGCCTTTAGGCAAAGCCTTTGGTAGAAATTAGAACTTTTCTCTGAAGCGATGGGGGAGTTTGTGGTGAAGAGTATGTTATCCTTTTTGTTAAACACGAGTCAAGAATCAGAAGCGACTCTGTACCAGCAACAGGAAATAAATTGGGACAAGAGCTTTGAAACAAGTCAGGGTCCAAGGTTTGGTATTGGAAGTTACTATTACAAGACATCAGGTTCCCATCAGATTTTTGGTGCCTGCCTTTGAAGTCTGGTGGATGGATGCTTGTAAGACTGCCCAGATAATAGCTCAGATAATCTCTCAGTAGTGCATATTCAGGCCAACAATTTGGCACAGAGGACAGAACCAAAATTATTCCTGAGGTTGGAGTGAGGGAAAGGTCTCATGATGGGGGAAAAAAGTAAAATCAGTGTATTGAATCTGAACCCAGAAACTAGAGATAGGAAACTTCCTCAACTAGTGAAGCTGCAAAACGATGTAGTTAAGCCATTCCACAGGTACCACATGGGCTCTAAATCCATAGAAAAGAATAAGGAATAAGTTGCTGCAGCAAGGACTGAGAACCCTACCATACTTCACTAGAGGCAGGGCTAAACAGTCTAACTGGCTCCAGGTTCAGTTAATCTGATCTGTCATCCAGCCTAGATGAGAAGGGATCTGATCCAGAATGGAGAGTGAAAAAGTGTGGAGGTACAAACTCTGTTAGTTTGCATTTATATTTGATCAGTGACTTCTTTAGTAGTAAATATTTATTACATCTGCAACCTCCCAAGTTAAAACAAATAGTAAAGTCAGTAAAATGAGGGCCTGCTAGGCCAGGCCCTGTGCTGAAAGTAAAAAGAATAAAGATAACCCCTGTGCTGAAATTGATCACAGCTCTGTAGGATAAACATATTGCAAATGAGTTAAGTATGTGCAGTGTGTAGGGTTACTTAAGGGCAGGGTAAGAGGGTTCAGGGGATGTTTTCCAGAGGATGTCGTAGCTCAGTTTTAACGAATAATAAGGCACACAGAAGGCAGAAGGGAATTATAGGCAAATTTTAGGCCTGTGTAGGCTAAGAGTTCAGGAAACCTTATGGGGTTCAGTATAAGCTAGAGCTTTAAAAATCCTTTAACATCAAGGTTTGTAAGTATGATTTCTTACAGGTAGGAGGGAAGACTTGCAAATGCCTCATGCAGGTGTGAGTAGGTAAAGAGTCATCTAGGTTGAGGGGTACATGTTAGCAATAGAAGAGGAAACTATAACTGGCATGTTGGGGGTTAGGTTGAACAAGGATCTGGCCTGCACAAGAGAAGTTCCCCAAGGCAGTCCATCAATAATACCTTGTTAGGTAATGACCCCGCAAAAATGAGGTTCTAATAAGTAATTTTTCTCTTAATAAATAAACCTTTTTTCTCTTCTCCAAAGTAACTCGTACTAAAAAGCAAGTAATTGAATAATTATTTGGCAATTGCCATAAACAAAATGTAGTGTTAATGAATGAGGAGGCTCAGCATATAAAGATGTGACCCTTCCTCAAGAGACATGACATTTTTACCTAAATATCTGTATATATAACTAAGTCCAGGGTACGTAAGTCTTAGATTCTTTGTATAGATACCTAGGTCCATTCTTAGTACCTGAAAATTTGTTTTAAAAAAATCTCTTTGAATAGGTGCTTTAGGTATTTCCAAAAATACATTGAATTTACATTTAAAGCATGTTCAAATTGTTCATATGTTGTATGTACTTTTCCGTGGTTTGTTTCACATTTGAGAGGAAGGAAGCATTTCACAACTTGCTATGCAGTGTCCTCTAAGGCCAAGAAGTGCTACTATCAAAGATTATTTAAAATAAACACGTCTTATAAATTTTTAATTTATTTTTGGCTGCGTTGGGTCTTTGTTGCTGCCTGTGGGTTTTCTCTAGTTGCAGCAAGCGGGGGCTACTCTTCATTGCAGTGCGCGGGCTTCTCATTACAGCGCGCGGGCTTCTCATTGTGGTGGCTTCTCGTTGCGGAGCACGGGCTCTAGGCTAGCGGGCTTCAGTAGGTGTGGCACATGGGCTCTAGAGCACAGGCTCAGTAGTTGTGGTGCACGGGTTTAGTTGCTCTGCGGCATGTGGAATCTCCCCGGACCAGGGCTTGAACCTGTGTCCCCTGCATTGGCAGGCAGATTCTTAACCACTGCACCACCAGGGAAGCCCCAAAATAAATACATGTCTTGACTTTGGAGGACATAACCAAAAGAATTCCAAAAATGCCCCCTAAGTAATGGCAGCATCACCAAAATTATTCACACACTTAACAGCTTCTATGTGCCCAGCGCTCTGATGAGTCTTATGAAGTACAGAGCCTACGAATGTGACTACTCTAGGACAATAGTCATTTGGATGCTCCAGTTCCAGTGTGTTAAAAAATAAAAATCACATTTCTTTGTTTTATAAGATGTAATGAAAAATTTCTAGAGTAATACTGGTTGTTTGCCTTGAGTTTTAGCTATTGATTTGGTAGACAGGAATTTTGCTGAAATTGCAGTTGCTCACTTTGGCAAAGTTTCAAGCTGTTCTTTTTGACTTGGAGATAATTATGAAGAGAGGTTAGATTTTCCTAGCATATCTCTCAATGCAGGGTGGGTGGCTCTTCATGGGTATTCGTCTTGTTGAATCTAATTAGCACAGGCATTCTTGGGTCTCAGAAGGTCCATCTATCAATTGCTTTGACTCCAGGCTATTCTGAGCAAAAGATAAATGTATGTGTGAGGGTCCCCCAAAGATAAGGCAACTAGAGAGCAGGTAGGAAAGCTGAAGCTGGCTTTAAGTATTTGCAGGACTATTACAAAAAGGGATTAATTAGGTGGTTTTTGTGTGATGTTGGCTAAGTTACCTAACTTGTGTGTGCCTCAATTTCCTTAGGTATAAAATGGGATACTATTTGGAGCTGTCTCATAAAATTTTGGGGAAGACCAATAAAAACCCCAAAACATGTAAAGCCCATTTTGAGAGCTTGGCATGTAGTCAACAATCAGAAATATTAGCTTTTGTTATTATTTTTCTTCTGTGCAGCATAGTGGAGAAAAATCTAACAAGGAATTTTTCTAAATAAATGTGTCACATGAATAAACATTTTTATGTTTACCAAGTAGTTTTAAATATATTCTTCACTCCTTGCACCAGTGTGACTGGAGTGTAGTTGAAAGGATTAGTACTTTTTATTTTTACAAGCTGAAATCCTAGGAGGTTAGTAATTTGCCCAAAGTCACCCTGCTAGCATGTGGGTACAGTGGAAATTATGAATGGGGTCTTCTAATTTCCTAATTTAGTGTGCTTTCCACTATGTCAGGCTACCTTAAGGGCCAAGCAAAGAATGTTGGAGGAACGATGGAGATTTCAGCTCACTGAATGAAAAATCGTGCGATTAGAGTTCTTACAAAGTGGTTTGCTTGAGAGGGTGTGAGCAGTGGCAGTAGTCAAGCAGGAGCTGGGTGACCAATTTTGATAGATATTATGAAGGACTTTTTGTATTTGGGAAAATCTTGACCTAGATAACTGAAATGGCTCTTTTGACTTAGATTGTATGCTCTTACATAGATGAAATTTGTTAACTCATGCTTTTTAGTGTTATCTTTTATTGTGACTTATTACAAGGTCATAAATAACTTAAACTGCTTCTCCCTTAGATGTTCTGTATAATTTATTTGCCTCATACTTTCTTATTTATTTATTTTTGGCTGTGTTGGGTCTTCGTTGCTGCACATGGGCTTTCTCTAGTTGCAGCGAACGGGGGCTACTTTTCGTTGTGGTGCGTGGGCTTCTCATTGCGGTGGCTTCTCGTTGCAGAGCACAGGCTCTAGGGTGCACGGGCTTCAGTAGTTGTGGCACACGGGCTCAGTAGTTGTGGCTCGCGAGCTCTAGAGAGCAGGCTCAGTAGTTCTGGCACATGGGCTTAGTTGCTCTGCAGCATGTGGGATCTTCCCTGCCTAGGGCTTGAACCCGTGTCCCCTGCATTGGGAGGCGGATTCTTAACCACTGTGCCACCAGGGAAATCCTTGCCCAGTTTCTTTGGAGTAGATTCCTCCCTTCAATGAGATAGAAAACACTTGGGTGTCGGTTTCAGCTCTTTCAACATCTTTTCTTTTTTTTTTTTTTTTGAATAGATCTTTATTGGAGTATAATTGCTTCACAATACTGTGTTAGTTTCTGTTGTACAACAAAGTGAATCAGCCTTATGCATGCATGTATCCGCATATCCCCTCCCTCTTGAGCCTCCCTGGCACAACTGTGCACTGAAAAAAACCAGTCTTTCAATCTCCCTATTTTAAGCCATCTATTCTTAAACATAAGAAACATAACATATAGTTAGTTAATTTTCATATAAAATATTGTTATGAAATATTTTAGGTAAAAAAAATCTAAAAGTTTCAAGAACTTAAAAATATTGAATTTTATATTCAATATTAAAGAATATAAAAATATCAAGGTATACTTAGTAGTGTTGTTTCCATAGAGGTACAAGAAAAACTTGTGGGCTTCAAAACCATGATTTATTGGATAATGAGTTTGCAGAGATCATAGCAAGTATAACTGAAGATAGTTAGCAAGAGCCCAGTAGGAGAATAGAGAACAAACTTAATCTCAGAAAATGCGTGAATTCATACCCTAAACCAACTACACCTTAGAGATTTCTAAAAAAAAAAAAATTACAATATACAAACACACATTCCATTAGTTAGCAGAGCAATAACATTATCACATGTCACTTAGCTTCTGGAAAACTCCACCGTACATGCACCAGAAAATGAAAATTACAAAAGAAAAAACATCTTAGTATATTATAATGAAAGTATTTCTGACCTCCCTAAACCCCGAAAGGGACTCAGATGAGTCTCAGGAGTCTGGACCCTACTTAGAGAACCACTGTCAAGGATAGATTAGATATGCTTATACCTAATGCCAATAATTAATTCAAAAAATTACATTCTCCATTGTAGTGCTAAGGCCACTCCCACCAGACCTTGAGCTCGCTCACCAAAGCCAGTGATCATGTTTTGTTTATCTTTGTATCGTTATTACGGCTCCTTGTCCATAAAATATATTAACAGTAAATTCAATAAATGTTCATTGAAAACATTTGAGAACTTTTTATTTCATCAGAAAACGAAAATATTTAAAAATCTTTGGTGCCCTCAAGTGGCATAATACTACAAAGCAGCTTAGGAAAAATACTGCGTGCATTATTCTTTAATCTTGAGCCCAATTTGTGTTTGGGTTGCTACTTCTCTGTATTAATAAGACTTTACTTCCACTCCAAATTATCTTGCTAATGTCAAATTCTTTGCATGTATTCCATTCCTACGTGCCATTTCATGTCGATACAGGTTGAAATGATAATATTCATTACTGCATAGTTTCTCACTAGCATACTTCTAACCAAAAGAGCTAGGGTGACTACATTCACAGGGAACTCTTACGTAAATGGAAAATGTGGGTGCTCTTCCCAGTTATTATTAAGAAATTTGGCAATTCTGATGACATGCCTTAGGTGCATTGAGTTCCTTTTGCTACCCAAATTATTAAAAAAACTTTTAGGTCACTCAATCACACTGATGGTCAGTGTAGTGGAAAGAACCAAGAGTAATACACTTGCTTTAGGGATGTTCACTTCAGGTTGAATGCAGTATGATGAAGCTGGAGATTTTTTTTTTTTTTTTTTTTTTTTTGGTGGAGGTTCACCAAAGTGTTGAAAGGTTGGAAGAACTAAAATTCTTTATCTAGATAGGGAAAAGTCTAGGGTAGAAGCATCCATAAAGTATATTTACAATATGACTACCTTCTATTATTTAAACATTTTGTTTCATTTTTTGTTCAACAAATATTTATGGAGAATCGAATACATATCAGCCCTTGTCCTAGGCTCTGGGAACACAGATATTGAAAAGGGAGTCTCATACTTCATGAAGCTCTTCATAAAGGCGTGTCAGAAAATTCTCTGCAGAGGTAAAATTCTGATCCTTTTTTGAGGAATAATTAGGTGTTAGCTGGATGGTGGAGGAAAGGGTGTTTCAACAGAGGGGTTAGTGTGTGGACAGTATCGGAGGACTGTGTGTGGAGGAGTATCTAAAGGCTAAAGTGTCAGGCAGAGATCTTGACAATCCAACTAAATGTCTGGCATGTTTTCCTGGAGGCAATGAACTGCTAAAGTGTTTTAAGCAGAGGAGTCATATGAGCAGATACATATATTTCAGAAAGATCACTTTGGCCACAGTGTAAAGAAAGGACAGGAAGGGGGTAAACTGAAGAATAGGGAGTGAGTTTGGGATGTTACAGTAATACTGGCAAAGAATGGAAAAGAAGTGAGCCCAGGCAATTCAATTCAATGGGAATGAAATTGAAGTGTTAAGGAGTGAGAGTCAATAGGATTTGGTAGGTAAGGGAGTGAAGAAGTCAAAGATACCTGCCTTGTGTTTGGCTTAGAAGGTTGTGTCAGCCATTAAGATAAAAAATACAGAAGGAACATTGTACCTTGGGAATAAGAGTTCAGCCTTGGATGCTGGATTTGAGATGTTCAAATGGCAATGTCTAGTTATACAGATTTGGAAGGCAGAAGAGGGGCACTGGAGAGAGACCAGCCAGCAAAATCTGGAGGGAGTTTGACTCTGGAGAAATGAATGGCACTGTCTGAGTTTCCTGTTTTCATGGCTTCTGTCTTGAGTCAGGCCCTAGTTAGGAACAGCTAAAACCCCAATAGAAAACCTATAGTTTTTCTGGCTGAATAACCACAGGACAGTTAGGGGGGAATTCCAGAAGGAAAAGACCCACAGCAGAGGAGCTCCAAATTCTATCTATAAAGTCTGTTTAAATCTTTGGACAGACTGAGGTTTGAGCCTTGGTGTGTGACCTGGGGCAAGGAACTTCAGCTCATAGAGCCTTAGCTTATTCATATTTAAAATGCAAAAAAACTAATATTTTGCAGGGTGGTTGTGAGGATTAAAAAAGCTCAAGTACATGTGAAGTGTTTTGCAGTGCTTGCCATATAGTATACTCTCAATAAATGACCGACAGAATCAGGATTCTGCTGGTGGCAAGTGACAGAAACTGAACTCTAGCTTGGTCAAGCAGAAGGGCAAGGAAGAACAGGGGGTGGAGTCAGGAACTCGGTGTTACCAGGGCTTGTGAGTGTTCCCTCTCTCTCTTTCCCTATCTCCTCTCCTTCCTCTCTTCAGTACACACCTTGCCTATCTCCTGAGGTTTACCCTTATTCTCCCTTCTGTTGATAGCTTCAACCTTTGGGTGTGGGTACGGGTGTGGAGAATCCCGGTTCACAGTGGTCCAGGCTTACACCCTCTGTGGAAGGCAGAAGAATAACTCCCAAAGATGCCCATGTCCTGAGACCAGTAACCTGTGAATTTGTTACCTTACATACCAACAGGGAATTAAGACTGTGGATGAAGTTACAATTGTTAATCAACTGACCTTAAAATAGCGAGACTGTCTTGGATTATCCAGGTTGGCCCAGTAGAGTCACAGAGGTCCTTAAAAGTGGAAGAGGGAGGCAGGAGAGTAAGTCAGGGCGCTGTGAATACTGAAGGTCAGAGTGATGGGATGTGAGAAGGACTTGACCGTCATTGCTGGCTTTGAAGATGGAGGAAGGGCTCACAAGCCAAGCACGGCAGACAGCCTTCAGAAGCTGGAAAAGGCAAGGAAACAGATTCTCCCCTAGAGCCTCTGCTCTGAATACAGCCCTGCTACTGATTTTAGCCCTGTGAGACCCATGTCGGACTTCTGATCTACACAATTGTAAGGTAATAAATTTGTGTTGTTTAAGCCTCTAAGTGTGTGGTAATTTGCCTGTATAAAACTAATATACCATCGCAGCTTAGTTGGGGTGATTCAGGTTTTGTGGAATCTAAAACTTATGCAGTTTGGGGGACTTCCTTTAAGAAAAATTAAAAATTACAGAAGAGACTATTTAGAATGAGAACAAATCACAACAAATTATAAATTTTAAAAAGACGACAAGTGCTACAAACTCACAGAATCCAGAAAAATAGCATTTTAAAATTAGTTCACAAAATGACTATACTACCCAAAGCAATCTACAGATTCAATGCAATCCCTATCAAACTACCACTGGCATTTTTCATAGAACTAGAACAAAAAATTTCACAATTTGTATGGAAACACAAAAGACCCCGAGTAGCCAAAGCAATCTTGAGAAAGAAAAACAGAGCTGGAGGAATCAGGCTCCCAGACTTCAGACTATACTACAAAGCTACAGTAATCAAGGCAGTATGGTACTGGCACAGAAACAGAAATATAGATCAATGGAACAAGATAGAAACCCCAGAGATAAACCCACGCACATATGGTCACCTCGTCTTTGACAAAGGAGGAAAGAATATACAATGGAGAAGAGACAACCTCGTCAATAAGCAGTGCTGGGAAAACTGGACAGCTACATGTAAAAGAATGAAATTAGAACACTCCCTAACACCATACACAAAAATAAACTCAAAATGGATTAAAGACCTAAATGTAAGGCCAGACACTATAAAACTCTTAGAGGAAAACATATGCAGAACACTCTATGACATAGATCACAGCAAGATCCTTTTTGACTCACCTACTAGAGAAATGGAAATGAAAACAAAAATAAACAAATGGGACCTAATGAAACTTAAAAGCTTTTGCACAGCAAAGGAAACCACAAACAAGACGAAAAGACAACCCTCAGAATGGGAGAAAATATTTGCAGATGAAGCAACTGACAAAGGATTAATCTCCAAAATTTACAAGCAGTTCATGCAGCTCAATATCAAAAAAACAAATAACCCAATCCAAAAATGGGCAGAAGACCTAAAAAGACATTTCTCCAAAGAAGATATAAAGATTACCAACAAACAAAAGGATGCTCAACATCACTAATCATTAGAGAAATGCAAACCAAAATTACAATGAGGTATCACCTGATACCAGTCAGAATGGCCATCATCAAAAAATCTACAAACAATAAATGCTAGAGAGGGTGTGGGAAAAAGGGAACCCTCTTGCACTGTTGGTGGGAATGTAAATTGATACAGCCACTATGGAGAACAGTATGGAGGTTCCTTAAAAAAGTAAAAAGAGAACTACCATACAGCCTAGCAATCCCACTACTGGGCATATACCCTGAGAAAACCGTAATTCAAAAAGAGTCATGAACCACAATGTTCATTGCAGCTCTATTTACAATAGCCAGGACATGGAAGCAATCTTAGTGTCCATTGACAGATGAATGGATAAAAAAGATGTGGCACATATATACAATGGAATATTACTCAGCCATAAAAAGGAACGAAATTGAGTTATTTGTAGTGAGGTGGATAGACCTAGGGTCTGTCATACAGAGTGAAGTAAGTTAGAAAGAGAAAAACAAATACTGTATGCTAACACATATATATGGAATCTAAAAAAAAAAAAAAGAAAAAGAAAAAAATGGTCATGAAGAACCTAGGGGCAAGACGGGAGTAAAGACGCACACCTAGTAGAAAATGGACTTGAGGACACGGGGAGGGCGAAGGCTAAGCTGGAACAAAGTGAGAGAGTGGTAGTGAATATATATGGACATATGTACACTACCAAATGTAAAATAGATAGCTAGTGGGAAGCAGTTGCATAGCACAGGGACATCAGCTCGGTGCTTTGTGACCAGCTAGAAGGGTGGGATAGGGTGGGTGGGAGGGAGGGAGACGCAAGAGGGAAGAGATATGGAGATATATGTATAACTGATTCATTTCTTTATAAAGCAGAAACCAACACACCATTGTAAAGCAATTATACTCCAATAAAAACGTTAAAAAATAAAATAAAATTAGTTCACAGACGTACTTCTATAATATTTTTTTCCAGTACAGTTTTTGGATGCATTTTCTCTGATCTCTTTTTCATATGACACAATTTTCTTATTTTATTTTATTTTTTTTGTGGTACGCAGGCCTCTCACTGCTGTGGTCTCTCCGGCTGCGGAGCACAGGCTCCGGACGCACAGGCCCAGCAGCCATGGCTCACGGGCCCAGCTGCTCCGCGGCATGTGGAATCCTCCTGGACTGGGGCACGAACCTGTGTCCCCTGCATCGGTAGGCGGACCCCCAACCGCTGCGCCACCAGGGAAGCCCCAATTTTCTTAATTTTTAAAGTGGAATAGAAAGAGAATCCACTCTTCCCCCTAATGTCATTAACTGAAATTTATCTTTTATTATTGATAGTTTAGAAAAGTTTCTTTTAGTTTCATAACTTACACATTTTTAGAATTGTTAATTGGAGAAAACCTCTATCAAATGTGTTTCACACATTTCACACAGAGAACTGTTAGGTTTTAGGCATTTCGATTTTTCTTGTTCAGTGGCTAATCTTTTTTTTTTTTTTTGGTGCACTGCTTGGCATGCAGAATCTTAGTTCTCTGACCAGGGATCGAACCTGTGCCCTCTGCAGTGGAAGTGTGGAGTCTTAACCACTGGACCGCCAGGGAAGTCCCAGTGGCTAATCTTAATCTTTAAAATGGTGACACTTATAAACCAGGTTGTTGTCATTTTTCTTGTCCTAATGACATGTAAATTATATATTTTCTTTAAGTCAGTATTTCGTTTAAAATCAGCAAGAAATTAACAAGGATCTGTGTCGACAGGACTGACCTGGGAGAGGAGCATGTGCAGAGGTGCAGCCCAGCAGAGGAAGGCCAGGTGCAGGGGACATGAAGCGAGTGAACAGGCAGGGCAGGAAGGCAAGAAGACTAGAAGGCTATACTGGAGCTGGGGAGGGAGGTGGATGACGACGTCAAATGCTGGCAAGTGGCCGAAGAGAGAAGACCACGTTTTGGGTTAAAGTGTCAAAGGCCGGAGATGATTGCTAACCACTTGAAGAACATTATGGGAAATGGTAAGGTAATTAACACTAGAGTTGGGAAAGCTTTGCTTTGAACCCTAACCCAGCCCGCCCCCAGCATATCTCACGTCAGACACTGCCTCTTCCTTCGGCCAGCACGTATGATCCACACAACCAGATCAGATCCCTAACGCCGCCAGCCTCCCTCTCCTTAAGGCCAGGTGGTCTGTTTTCCACTGGTTCCATCATTTGGCTGCTCCATTGGCCTGGAGGACGTGAAAGCACACACAGAAGCTCTTACTAAACTCTCGCAGCAGGTCTTAAATTATAGCTATCAAAGCCTGTTTTTACTGAACGTTGAAATATCTCTAATGAGAAAAGCTGTCCTTCAAAATAGAATGGCCTCGGACACTATGACAGCCTCACAAGGAGACACCTGTGCCATTATCCACATGAAGTGTTTTGTGTTCATACCTGATGAGTCTGCTAATGTATCATCTTTATTCAATCACATGAGGACACAAGTGAGTGCCCTGGTTGATCTGACCCCCAGCCCTGTGGACTAAGTGATCAGTAGTTCAGATCATGGAGCTCTTGGTGGAAAAAATTACTTATTTGAAAATCGTTATCTTGATCTGTGTTTTCTCTTGCATGTGCCTCTATTGCTGCTGTGGGATCTGCCTCCAGTGTAGCCTGAGAGCTGCCTCCATGCTGATGGACCCCCTGCTGAAGGATCGATTGTTATGGAAGAGGGCGGGTGTAAGGTTGTAAGAGCCTGTCTGAGGGGTGGAGTTTTGGAGGAGGTCATGGAGAGGATGTGACTGCAGGTTGACCCTTGCGCTGGACCAGGGCAGCTGGAGGCCCCTCCGTTCTCCCTGTCCTTGGAATATGCATCCGCTTGCCTTCCCCACACTAGGAGCTGCCCCAAGGGCACAGCCTTGAGAGTACGACGGGTGGCTGAGACCATCTGGATGGTCCGTATATGTGACTGAACCCCATTAAAGTCTTTATATACATTTTAAGTTTCTGGTGGCCTGTGTGGAGGTCTGCTCCATCTTGTGGCACCCAAGACAAGCCTAGTATGTAAGTTCCCTGCTTATTAAACCTGCCACCTGCCCATCTGGAATGAGGGGCCCGCCTCTTCCTTCCCTCTCTCCTTACCCTCAGTGTACGGGGCTAGTTTTCCAAGCAACACCCTTCTTCTTTGCTTTCTCCAAGGAACACACCTACTTCCCAAGGCCTGGGATTTTGGTCTCCTTTTCCCTCCCTTCTTTTCCCTCCGCTGTGCCTACAAGCCTTTTAGTGCTTCTTTATCCTAAAACAAACTCTTCCTTGAACCTGTCTTTCTCTTCTTCTTTTTGCTCTTTATATGTTAGTAACATGAGGAATCTTTCATGATTGAGTCTCAGATGCTTTAAGAGATTCTTCCCTTCTGCAATTGCTAAGCCCAAGACTTCGAAATTACTCACTGCACTCTGACAAAATAAATATTTTTCACACTCACAGCCTAATCCCGCATGCCTGGAGTCATGCTGTTCCTTCTTGCTCCATTGCTTCAGTGCCTAATCTGGTGAAATACCTCTGACCTCCGCTAGGGTTAGGTGGCGCTCAAAGCACTTGGGGAATTATAATAAAAATTGTTAAGAGTTAAGAGCTACATCTATTAATTGCTTACTATGTATTAGGCACTGTGCCAAGCATTCTCTGCTTATTGTTTTGTTTAAATGCACCTTTGTTTAAATGCACAAATCCCATATGTGCTGTGCTCTGTTTATGTATCTGTTTCCCCAGAGACAGAAAGCTCCTAGAGGTCAGGGCCTGGGTACTCTTCATCTTTATACTCCCAGCACCTAGCCCAGTGCCTGCACGTAACAGGCACTACTGCATTAGGGAGTGTTTGGTTTGATGTGAAATCTAACCCTCCTGGTAGACTGGTTTAATCCTTCTTCTTTTTTTATTTTGTTATATTCATTAATTTGTTTTATAATTTAGGTTCCATATATAAGTGATAACATACAGTATTTGTCTTTCTCTGACTTATTTTACTTAGCATAATACCCTCCATGTCCATCCGTGCTGTTGCAAAGAGCAAAATTCCATTCTTTTTTCTGGCTGAGTAGTATTCCATTGTATATACATACCACAGCTTCTTTATTCATTCATCTTTTGATGGACACTTAGGTTGCTTTCATACCTTTAACCATGCTTCTCGTGGAGCCATTATTCCCCAGCCTGACCCAGAATAAGGCAACTCTCTGGTTCATAGGTTGGCAAATGTTTTCTCTGCAGGTCCAGAGAAATGTAAATGTTTTTGGCTTTGTGGGCAGCTACTCAACTCTACTTTTGTAGTGGGAAAGCAGCCATAGACAATATGTAAACAAGTGAGTGTGGATATTTTCCAGTAAAACTTTATTTACAAAACCAAGTGGCTTCCCCTGCTCTAGACAACTAGACTTATATCTGCAACCAACAGAACATGCACTTTCTTTCCAAGGGTCAGAGCAAAGGGCTAGAGGTACTTACTATTCCTCCTGGTATTTGTCCCCAAGTGGCTTGCATATTCCCAAAGATTTCTGGAAAACACTGTAATTTTAGAATATATATATTTTAATATTAGTAATATACTCTTTTTAAAAAAATTTATTTATTTTATTTATTTTTTATTTTTGGCTGCATTAGGTCTTCGTTGCTGTGCACGGGCTTTCTCTAGTTGCGGCGAGTGGGGGCTGCTCTCCATTGTGGTGCACGGGCTTCTCATTGCAGTGGCTTCTCTTGTTGTGGAGCATGGGCTCTAGGCGTGTGGGCTTCAGTAGTTGTGGCTTGCGGGCTGTAGAGCACAGGCTCAGTAGTTGTGGCTCGCGGGCTGTAGAGCACAGGCTCAGTAGTTGTGGCGCATGGGCTTAGTTGCTCTGTGGCATGTGGGATCTTCCCGGACCAGGGATCAAACCTGTGTCCCCTGCATTGGCAGGTGGGACTCTCAACCACTGCACCACCAGGGAAGTCCCTTAGAATATGTTTATATCTTACAACCTATGAAGGCCATAAGGTCTTTTATTTCCATGTGAAACTTAAATTCATTCTGCTTTTAACTGAAACGTGTTGCTCCTTATTGTACTTAAGGAAAGGAACCCACTAACCTGGGATCTTGGCTAATGCTTTATCAGGTAATTATTAATCTGGTGCTTTTAGTTAGCTCTATGGTTTTGTATAGTTTTCTAGTATATCAGTTGCGTTAAAAAATAACTTAAAATTATCTTCAGAAAGAACCATAATGACAAAAGCATATGACTGGGAATTTGGTGAATTAGGCAGAATTTGTTTTAGGCTACGAATGATGAAAAACAGACTGAAATTGCCTTCAGACTCAGATTGATCAAGTGTGTAAACAGCATTGAGGAGGGAGCTGTTTATATCCATCTCTTAGCTCTGTCCATCTCTGTGTTACTCTGTTCTCAGGCTAGCTTCCCCCTCATGGTAGCCCTGGGAAATGCCAAACTTCTATGCTTTCAGGTAAAGTCCAGTGAAAAATAGAAATTCTGTTTAGCAAACAGTTCCAATACAAATTTTGGGTCTGACTTTCATAGGCCAATATTGTTGACCTGCCGATCCATGGGTCACATAGGCCTGGGGCATGGCATATGCTGACTACCCAAGCCTGGGTCGTATGCCCTTGGCTGATTTTTTTGTATTCTCCATCCAAACTACAGAGTAGGAAACCGGTGCTTTCCCCATACTAGTTTCTTTTGCTGCTGTAACAAATGAGCGTAAATGAAGTGGCTTAAAACAACACCAATTTATTATCTTACAGTTCTGGAGGTCAGAATTATGAAATGGGTTTCACTGAGCTAAAATCAGGGTATCAGCAGGGCTGCATTCCTTCCAGAGGTTCTAGGGGAGAATCCATTTCTTGCCTTTTCCAGCTTCTCGAGGCCACATGCATTCCTTGGCTCATGGCCCTTTTCTATCTTTAAAGGCAGCATTCATATCACTCCAGCCCAGATAAATCCAGGGTCATCTCCCCATCTCAAAATCCTTAACTTAATCACACCAGAAAAGTCCCTTTGCCATGTGAGGTAACACATTCATGGTTTTGGGTATTAGAACATGAATACCTTTGGTGGCGGCGGGGTGGGTAATATTCTGCCCACCACCCTCTGCCAGATCAGGGAGCTGTTACTAGGTGAAGGGGGAGTGGATGCCAGGCAAGTGACTTGGGATCTAGTTTCCAGTTCATTTATTTAGGTGCTGTGTGATTTGGGTAAATAATTTAATGGCTTTAGATTGTAGCTTCTGCACTTGTAAAGCAAGGAGGTTGTAGTAGATGATCTTGCTTAGATGCTCTTCCAAATCTTGTATTTGGTAGTAGATTGATAACATCTAAACTGGTGAGCATATGTGGGGGAAATGGGAACCCTCGTGTATTGCTGGTGGGTGTGTGAGTGCCAGGGTGCAGAGATAAATAGTTCTCGTTCTTTCTTTTTCTATTTCATATGAGTTTATATTTCTATATATACATCTGTATTTTTGCTGCCATATTATATTTATTTATTTCTTCTTATTATTTTTTAACATCTTTATTGGAGTATAATTGCTTTACAATGGTGTGTTAGTTTCTGCTTTAAAACAAAATGAATCAGTTATATATATATACATATGTTCCCATATCTCTTCCCTCTTGCGTCTCCCTCCCTCCCACCCTCCCTATCCCACCCCTCTAGGCGGTCACAAAGCACCCAGCTGATCTCCCTGTGCTATGCGGCTGCTTCCCACTAGCTATCTACCTTACATTTGGTAGTGTATATATGTCCATGCCTCTCTCTCGCTTTGTCACAGCTTACCCTTCCCCCTCCCCATATCCTCAAGTCCGTTCTCTAGTAGGTCTGTGTCTTTATTCCTGTCTTACCCCTAGGTTCTTCATGACATTTTTTTTTCTTAAATTCCATATATATGTGTTAATACGGTATTTGTCTCTATCTTTCTGACTTACTTCACTCTGTATGACAGACTCTAGGTCTATCCACCTCATTACAAATAGCTCAATTTCGTTTCTTTTTATGGCTGAGTAATATTCCATTGTATATATGTGACACATCTTCTTTATCCATTCATCCGATGATGGACACTTAGGTTGTTTCCATCTCGGAGCTATTGTAAATAGAGCTGCAATGAACATTTTGGAACATGACTCTTTTTGAATTATGGTTTTCTCAGGGTATATGCCCAGTAGTGGGATCGCTGGGTCATATGGTAGTTCTATTTGTAGTGTTTTAAGAAACCTCCATACTGTTCTCCACAGTGGCTGTATCAATTTACATTCCCACCAGCAGTGCAAGACTGTTCCCTTTTCTGCACATCCTCTCCAGCATTTATTGTTTCTAGATTTTTTGATGATGGCCATTCTGACTGGTGTGAGATGGTATCTCATTGTAGTTTTGATTTGCATTTCTCTAATGATTAGTGATGTTGAGCATTCTTTCATGTGTTTGTTGGCAGTCTGTATATCTTCTTTGGACAAATGTCATTTAGGTCTTCTGCCCATTTTTGGATTAGGTTGTTTTTCTGTTATTAAGCTGCATGAGCTGCTTATAAATTATGGAGATTAATCCTTTGTCAGTTGCTTCATTTGCAAATATTTTCTCCCATTCTGAGGGTTGTCTTTTTGTCTTGCTTATGGTTTCCTTTGCTGTGCAAAAGCTTTGAAGTTTCATTAGGTCCCATTTGTTTATTTTTGTTTTTATTTCCATTTCTCTAGGAGGTGGGTCAAAAAGGATCTTGCTGTGATTTACGTCATAGAGTGTTCTGCCTCTGTTCTTTTCCTCTAAGAGTTAGATAGATAGTTTCCGGCCTTACATTTAGGTCTTTAATCCATTTTGAGCTTATTTTTGTGTATGGTGTTAGGAAGTGATCTAATCTCATACTTTTATATGTACCTGTCCAGTTTTCGCAGCACCACTTATTGAAGAGGCTGTCCTTTCTCCACTGTACATTCTGCTTCCTTTATCAAAGATAAGGTGACCATATGTGCGTGGGTTTATCTCTGGGGTTTCTATCCTGTTCCACTGATCTATCTTTCTGTTTTTGTGCCAGTACCATACTGTCTTGATTACTGTAGCTTTGTAGTATAGTCTGAAGTCAGGAAGCCTGATTCCTCCAGCTCCGTTTTTCGTTCTCAAGATAGCTTTGGGTATTCGGGGTCTTTTGTGTTTCCATACAAATTGTGAAATTTTTTGTTCTAGTTCTGTGAAAAATGCCAGTGGTCGTTTGATAGGGATTGCATTAAATTTGTAGATTGCTTTGGGTAGTAGAGTCATTTTCACAATGTTGATTCTTCCAATCCAAGAACATGGTATATCTCTCCATCTATTTGTATCATCTCTAATTTCTTTCATCAGTGTCTTATAATTTTCTGCATACAGGTCTTTTGTCTCCTTAGGTAGGTTTATTCCTAGATATTTTAGTCTTTTTGTTGCAATGGTAAATGGGAGTGTTTTCTTGATTTCACTTTCAGATTTTTCATCATTAGTGTATAGGAATGCCAGAGATTTCTGTGCATTAATTTTGTATCCTGCTACTTTACCAGATTCATTGATTAGCTCTAGTAGTTTTCTGGTAGCATCATTAGGATTCTCTATGTATAGTATCATGTCATCTGCAAACAGTGACAGCTTTACTTCTTCTTTTCCGATTTGGATTCCTTTTATTTCCTTTTCTTCTCTGATTGCTGCGGCTAAGACTTTGAAAACTATGTTGAATAAGAGTGGTGAGAGTGGGCAACCTTGTCTTGTTCCTGATCTTAGTGGAAATGCTTTCAGTTTTTCACCATTGAGGACGATGTTGGCTGTGGGTTTGTCATATATGGCCTTTATTATGTTGAGGAAAGTTCCCTCTATGCCTACTTTCTGCAGGGTTTTTATCATAAATGGTGTTGAATTTTGTCAAAAGCTTTTTCTGCATCTATTGAGATGATCATATGGTTTTTCTCCTTCAATTTGTTAATATGGTGTATCACGGTGATTGATTTGTGTATATTGAAGAATCCTTGCATTCCTGGAATAAACCCCACTTGATCATGGTGTATGATCCGTTTAATGTGCTGTTGGATTCTATTTCCTAGTATTTTGTTGAGGATTTTTGCATCTATGTTCATCAGTGATATTGGCCTGTAGTTTTCTTTCTTTGTGACATCCTTGTCTGGTTTTGGTATCAGGGTGATGGTGGCCTCGTAGAATGAGTTTGGGAGTGTTCCTCCCTTTGCTATATTTTGGAAGAGTTTGAGAAGGACAGGTGTTGGCTCTTCTCTAAATGTTTGATAGAATTCGCCTGTGAAGCCATCTGGTCCTGGGCTTTTGTTTGTTGGAAGATTTTTAATCACAGTTTCAATTTCAGTGCTTGTGATTGGTCTGTTCATATTTTCTATTTCTTCCTGATTCAGTCTTGGCAGGTTGTGCATTTCTAAGAATGTGTCCATTTCTTCCAGGTTGTCCATTTTATTGGAATAGAGTTGCTTGTAGTAATCTCTCATGATCTTTTGTATTTCTGCAGTGTCAGTTGTTACTTCTCCTTTTTCATTTCTAATTCTATTGATTTGAGTCTTCTTCCTCTTTATCTTGATGAGTCTGGCTAATGGTTTATCAATTTTGTTTATCTTCTCAAAGAACCAGCTTTTAGTTTTATTGATCTTTGCTATCGTTTCCTTCATTTCTTTTTCATTTATTTCTGATCTGATTTTTATGAATTCTTTCCTTCTGCTAACTTTGGGTTTTTTTTGTTCTTCTTTCTCTAATTGCTTTAGGTGCAAGGTTAGGTTGTTTATTTGAGATGTTTCCTGTTTCTTAAGGTAGGGTTTTATTGCTATAAACTTCCCTCTTAGAACTGCTTTTGCTGTATCCCATAGATTTTGGGTTCGTCATGTCTCCATTGTAATTTGTTTCTAGTTATTTTTTTATTTCCTCTTTGATTTCTTCAGTGATCACTTCGTTATTAAGTAGTGTATTGTTTAGCCTCCATGTGTTTGTATTTCTTAAAGATCTTTTCCTGTAATTGATATCTAGTCTCATAGTGTGGTGGTCAGAAAAGATACGTGATACAATTTCAATTTTCTTAAATTTCCCAAGGCTTGATTTGTGACCCAAGATATGATCTATCCTGGAGAATTTTCCATGAGCACTTAAGAAAAATGTGTATTCTGTTGTTTTTGGATGGAATGTCCTATAAATATCAATTAAGTCCATCTTGTTTAATGTATCGTTTAAAGCTTGTGTTTCCTTATTTATTTTCATTTTGGATGATCTGTCCATTGGTGAAAGTGGGGTGTTAAAGTTCCCTACTATGAATGTGTTACTGTCGATTTCCCCTTTTATGGCTGTTAGTATTTGCCTTATGTATTGAGGTGATCCTATGTTGGGTGCATAAATATTTACAATTGTTATATCTTCTTCTTGGATCGATCCCTTGATCATTATGTAGTGTCCTTCTTTGTCTCTTCTATTAGTCTTTATTTTAAAGTCTATTTTGTCTGATATGAGAATTGCTACTCCAGCTTTGTTTTGGTTTCCATTTGCATGAAATATCTTTTTCCATCCCCTTACTTTCAGTCTGTATGTGTCTCTAGGTCTGAAGTGGGTCTCTTGTAGACAGCAAATATATAGGTTTTGTTTTTGTATCCATTCAGCCAATCTGTGTCTTTTGGTGGGAGCATTTAGTCCAGTTACATTTAAGGTAATTATCGATATGTGTGTTCCTATTCCCATTATCTTAATTGTTTTGGGTTCGTTATTGTAGGTCTTTTCCTTCTCCTGTGTTTCTTGCGTAGAGAAGTTCCTTTAGCATTTGTTGTAAAGCTGGTTTGGTGGTGCTGAACTCTCTCAGCTTTTGCTTGTCTGTAAAGGTTTTAATTTCTCCATCAAATCTGAATGAGATCCTTGCTGGGTAGAGTAATGTTGGTTGCAGGTTTTTCTCCTTCATCACTTTAAATATGTCTTGCCAGTCCCTTCTGGCTTGCAGAGTTTCTGCTGAAAGATCAGGTGTTAACCTTATGGGGATTCCCTTGTGTGTTATTTGTTGTTTTTCCCTTGCTGGTTTTAATATATTTTTGACAGTTTTATTAATATGTGTCTTGGCGTATTTCTCCTTGGATTTATCTTGTATGGGTCTCTCTGTGCTTCCTGGACTTTATTAACTATTTCCTTTCCCATATTAGGGAAGTTTCCAACTATAATCTCTTCAAATATTTTCTCAGTCCTTTCTTTTTCTCTTCTTCTTCTGGAACCCCTATAATTCAAATGTTGGTGTGTTTAATGTTGTCCCAGAGGTCTCTGAGATTGTCCTCAGTTCTTTTCATTCTTTTTTGTTTATTCTGCTCTTCAGTAGTTATTTCCACTATTTTATCTTCCAGGTCACTTATCTGTTCTTCTGCCTCAGTTATTCTGCTATTGATCCCATCTAGAGTATTTTTAATTTCATTTATTGTGTTGTTCATCGTTGTTTGTTTCATCTTTAGTTCTTCTAGGTCCTTGTTAAGTGTTTCTTGCATTGTGTCTATTCTATTTCCAAGATTTTGGATCATCTTTTTTATCATTATTCTGAATTCTTCTTCAGGTAGACTGCCTATTTACTCTTCATTTTTTAGGTCTGGTGCGTTTTTATCTTGCTACTTCATCTGCTGTTTTTTCTGTCTTCTCATTTTGCTTATCTTACTGTGTTTGGGGTCTCCTTTTTGCAGGCTGCAGGTTCGTAGTTCCCGTTGTTTTTGGTGTCTGTCCCCAGTGGCTTAGGTTGGTTCAGTGGGTTGTGTAGGCTTCCTGGTGGAGGGGACTAGTGCCTGTGTTCTGGTGGATGAGGCTGGATCTTGTCTTTCTGGTGGGCAGGTCCACGTCTGGTGGTGTGTTTTGGGGTGTCTGTAGACCTATTATGATTTTAGGTAGCCTCTCTGCTAATGGGTGGGGTTGTGTTCCTCTCTTGCTAGTTGTTTGGCATAGGATGTCCAGCACTGTAGCTTGCTGGTCGTTGAGTGAAGCTGGGTGCTGGTGTTGAGATGGAGATCTCTGGGAGATTTTTGCCGTTTGATATTATGTGGAGCTGGGAGGTCTCTTGTGGACCAGTGTCCTGAAGTTGGCTCTCCTACCTCAGAGGTACAGCACTGACTACTGGCTGCAGCACCAAGAGCCTTTCATCCACACGGCTCAGAATAAAAGGGAGACAAAGTAGAAAGAAAGAATTAGTAGAGGTAGAAAGAAAGAAAGAAACGAAGAAAGGAGGGAGAGAGGGAGGGAGGGAGGAAGGAAGGAAGGAAGGAGGGAAGGGAGGAGAAAAAGAAAGAAGATAAAGTAAAATAAAATAAAGTAAGGTAAAATATAATAAAGTTATTTAAATAAAAAAATAATTATTAAGAGGACAAAAAAAAGAAAACGGATGGATAGAACCCTAGGACAAATGGTGGAAGCAAAGCTATACAGACAGAATCTCACACAGAATCATACACACTCACAAAAAGAGGAAAAGGGGAAAAAATCATAAATCTTGCTCTCAAAGTCCAGCTCCTCAATTTGGGATGATTTGTTGTCTAAAGGAGGGAAGGAAGGAAAGAAAGAACGAAGATAAAGTAAAATAAAATCATTCAAATAAAAAGTAATTATTAAGAAAAAAATTAAAAAAAAGAACAAAAAACGGACAGATAGAACCCTCGGACAAATGGTGGAAGCAAAGCTATACAGAGAAAATCTCACACAGAAGCATACACATACACACTCACAAGAAGAGGAAAGGGGGAAAAAATCATAAATCTTGCTCTCAAAGTCCACCTCCTCAATTTGGGATGATTCGTTGTCTATTCATGTATTCCACAGATGCAGGGTACATCAAGTTGATTGTGGAGCTTTAATCCACTGCTCCTGAGGCTGCTGGGAGAGATTTCCCTTTCTCTTCTTTGTTCTCACAGCTCCCAGGGGCTCAGCTTTGGATTTGGCCCCGCCTCTGTGTGTAGGTCGCCGGAGGGCGTCTGTTCTTCCCTCAGACAGGACGGGGTTAAAGGAGCCGCTGATTTGGGGGCTCCGGCTCACTCAGGCCGGGGTGGGGTGGGGGAGGGCGGGGCACGGAGTGCGGGGCGGGCCTGCGGCGGCAGAGGTCAGCGTGACGCAGCAGCCTGAGGCGCGCCGTGAGTTCTCCCTGGGAAGTTGTTCCTGGATCCTGGGATCCTGGCAGTGGCGGGCTGGACAGGCTCCCCGGAAGGGGGGTGTGGAGAGTGACCTGTGCTCGCACACAGGCTTCTTGGTGGCGGCAGCAGCAGCCTTAGCGTCTCATGCCCGTCTCCGGGGTCCGCGCTGTTAGCCGCGGCTCGCGCCCGTCTCTGGAGCTCCTTTAAGCAGCGCTCTTAATCCGCTCCCCTCGCGCACCAGGAAACAAAGAGGGAAGAAAATGTCTCTTGCCTCTTCGGCAGGTCCAGACTTTTCCCCGGACTCCCTCCCGGCCAGCCGTGGCGCACTAACCCGCTGCAGGCTGTGTTCACGCCGCCAACCCCAGTCCTCTCCCCGCGCTCCGACGGAAGCCCAAGCCTCAGCTCGCAGCCCCGCCCGCTCCGGCGGGTGAGCAGAGAAGCCTCTCGGACTGGTGAGTGCCGGTCGGCGCCGATCCTGTGTGCGGGAATTTCTCCGCTTTGCCCTCCGCACCCCTGTTGCTGTGCTCTCCTCCGCGGCTCCGAAGCTTCCCCCCTCCGCCACCCGCAGTCTCCGCCCGCGAAGGGGCTTCCTAGTGTGTGAAAACCTTTCCTCCTTCACGGCTCCCTCCCACTGGTGCAGGTCCCGTCCCTATCCTTTTGTCTCTGTTTATTCTTTTTCCTTTTGCCCTACCCAGGTATGTGGGGAGTTTCTTGCCTTTTGGGAGGTCTGAGGGCTTCTGCCAGCCTTCAGTAGGTGTTCTGTAGGAGTTGTTCCACGTGTAGATGTATTTCTGGTGTATCTGTGGGGAGGAAGGTGATCTCTGCGTCGTACTCTTCCGCCATCTTCCCGGAAGCCCTGCCATATTATATTTAAATGATACATGTGTGTATGTCATATACTCAGGCGATACGGTAGCAAGAAATCACTAGAAAAAATTGAAATGTTCATAAATAAGGGAATTTTGAATAAATTATGATGCATTCATACTATGGATTATAGTGAAACTATTACGAAAGAATGAAATATATCTATATATTACCTGAAAAGTTGTCTTTGAAATATTACTAAGTGAAAAAGGACAATTGTAGAATACTATGTATAGTCTGATCCTATTTTAGATAATTAAAAAAAGAAAACATTGTATGTGCATGTATATTTGTATATCTTTGCATGAAAATAGAGAAAGTTATGGAAGGACTCTTAAGGTTGATTACTTCTGCGGAGGTGGGATTGGATGAGGATGGAGAGATGATTATCTTTACATTACTTTTTAATTACTCAAGTAATTAATGAATCAATATTTTGTAAGTTGCCCCTTTTGAATCCTGGCCCTCCTCCCTTCCCATTCCCTTGTTATGTGTTTCGTATGTGGCCTTCCTGATATTTTCTGTGTATTTACATATGTACATAGAGAGAATTTATAGTATCAAAAATACATGATACCGGGCTTCCCTGGTGGCGCAGTGGTTGAGGGTCCGCCTGCCAATGCAGGGGACGCGGGTTTGTGCCCCGGTCCGGGAAGATCCCACATGCCGCGGAGTGGCTGGGCCCGTGAGCCATGGCCGCTGGGCCTGCGCGTCCGGAGCCTGTGCTCCGCGGCGGGAGAGGCCACAGTGGTGAGAGGCCTGCGTACCGCAAAAAAAAAAAAAAAAAAAAAAAAAAAATACATGATACCATGCTGTGTGGATCTTTCTACAATACACTTTTTAATTCCACAGTGTTTAAAAAATATATATCCATGTTAGTTCATGTAAACTATCTTATTCTTCTAAATTGCTGAATAAGACACCATAACGTAAGTAATCAACCATCTGTTTAGCTATTTCCCTGTTCATGGGCAGTTAGATTGTTCCCATTTTTTAGCTATTACAGTGTCACAGTGGCCACTCTTGTGGCCTTGTACATGTGTTCCTGTTTCTATAGGAGAGTCACCAAATAGTGAAATTGATGGATCCATAGGGTATAAAACTAAAAAAGTTTTGAAATAGATCTGGAATTTCCTTTAAAAGAATCTTGCCAATTGAAAAAAATATTGTCTAACTTTTAAAGCAAGCATGTATTACTTAGGTACTCAGAAATGAAGAGGTAAAGGTATTCTGTAAAGGTATTCTTTAACTCTCTATGTCCTACAGATATGTGGGTGAGACTAGGTAGATTTTCACCTGTCTGAGCTCTCTCCAGGGAGCCATACCACCTGAGGCAGGAGATGGAGAAAGTTGCCTCAAAAAGCAAAGAGTAACATGTCTTCAGACAGCTTGTTTCTGTCCACTTGGCATCTGGAACTTACCTGACAAGATTAAAAAATTCATAAGTTTACAATTTGCTGTTCTCTTTACTGTTCTAGCACAAGAGGAAAGCATCTCTGAGTATCAGAAAACAAGATTTTATTCGAGTATGTGAAAATATTGGCTGAGGGGAAATAAGATTTTGGAATTCACAGAAAAGTATGAAACTTTTCCTTTTATGACATCACCAGTGAATGTGGAACATACTCAGAAAGCTTAATGGGATTTTTAATGGAAATTAAACCACTCAGTTAATGAATTTGTTAGCTTACCTGAGGTTCTTAGCTAAGACTTTAATACTCTTTTACAAGTGTATCTCTTACCAGCAGAGGGGCCCAAAGAGCTTTCCATGATTTAGAAACACCCTGGCTACAGGAAGAGAGGCTCAGAATCACCTTTGCCTGCCTAAAGGTGCAGAATATACAGTGTTTAAACTTGGTGTTCAAGAAACAATGCCATAGTTTTCATTTTAAAAAATTAATTTTAATTTACATGTAGAACAACATGTACACTGTTTAAAATATAATACCAAAAATTAACATAAAAACCTTTTTGTATATAAAAACACAAAATGATATAAAATATCCCTACCCTTTCCACCCCTTCATTCTCTCCAGTCCTACTCCCCAGAGGCCATCATTTTCAACTCTTACTTCTTTTGCCTTGGGGAAAAATATGTATCTTTTTAATAATACAGTAACAAAGTACAGATTTAAAAAGTACAGATCCCCTCCAAAAAAAAAAAAAAAAAGGACAAATCCCTTCACTAGTGGCAACCACTGTAATTAGTTCATTGAATATCCTGCCAGAGAGATTCCATGTGATGAGTCTTTTAGCAAATATAACAATTCCAGAAAGGCAATACATTCACGTAGTTCAAAATTCAAAAGCTTCCAATAGGAGTTCAAAGAAAAGTGTCCTTCCTATCTGTGTCTCTCAGAGTCCACATACTAAGTCCTATGTCTCCACTTATCAGCCTGAGAATTTAGCTACTGGCTTGATAACATGGCAGATGAAAGTTTGCTCTTGTACTCCCCATCCTACTGCCTTCCCCCACCTCCTGATATAAACATAATAATCACATTGTTTTGATAGACAGTATTCTTACTGCTGAGCTAAATACTGGAGTAATTTTTTTCCTTTTTTATAAAATACTTGGTTTTCCTGGAGTTCATCGCTTCACTTTTTCATTGGCTTAGCTTTTTTTTAATGCCCTTGTCACTGATTTTTCCATGCATATCATCAGATTTGTCAAATGCCAATGTACCAAATGTACTGCATGTCTTTTTCCACTCTGTCTTCTTGCTCTAAGCGGAACTGCCTGTGCTCTGAGCCTGTACAGAGCTCTCACCCTCCAACTTGCCTTCTCCCTCTACTCGGTGGAATCTCCTCGTGTCTGGGTCCCATGTGTTAACTTAAGTATCAAGGAGTCCACCAGACGGAGGGGCTCTAATGCCTTGGAGCCTACGTGAACAAACCAAAACCTAAGCCTGTAAATGCCTCAAGGTTAAGAAATTGAAACCTAAGGACAACTCATCACAAACAGCTGACCAGGCTTTCAACTATAGCCAATCAATAATCTTGCTTTGCTTCTGCACCTTCTCTGTGTAAGTCTTCTCCTGGCTTCTGTTGGCAGTGTGCTCCTAACCACTTCTGGTTTGGCGCTGCCCAATGTGAATAGGTTTTTGCTCAAATCAACACTTGAAATTATTAATAGGCCTCAGTTTCTCTTCTACCACACGTTTTCCTTTTCTTGGTTTATTCCCTCATTCGCTTTAGCACATCTTCCAGGAACTTCTCAAGAGAGCGTGCGTGGTTACTATTTTGAGTTCCTTACAAGTCTGAACATGTTTTAATTCTTGATATATACTTTGGTGGGATATGTATTTCCAGGTTGGTAATCTTTTTCCTGCAGAATTTCTCCATTGCCTTCCAGTCTCTCTCGTTGTAACTGAGCAGTTTGATGGCATTCTGATTTGTGATCCTCAGTATGCGACCTGCTTTAATTCTTTCCAGAAGCTTTATTTATCTTTAGGCCCGTGGAATTTTCTGAGATATTACTTTGTGTGGATCTCTTTCACTTAATTCTGCTGGTCAGTGAGGTGATCTTTTCAGTTCTTGGAAATTTTCTTGTGTTTCTTTACTTTCTTCCCTCCAGGAGGACATCTGCTGTCATGTTCTCCCCTGTAACTCTGTCCCTGATGGTTTATACCTCTCATATGCCTTTCCTATTACTTTAGCAAAGTTGCAGAAGGGTTGAGGAGGTAATATGGGTGCTCGGTTGGCCATAGTAAACCAGGTGTCTTTATGTCATCACTTTGTGAAGGTTTATTGAAAGAGGAGTCCAGTGTAAGTCTGTGGAAAGTATCTTTTGAAATACTCAGAACCAGCAGAATATCTTTAAGTAAATGGCTTTGTAAGGAAAAAGCTTTCGAATAAGCTCCTCTTTTGACCTTAGCTCCTGCCTTGATACCAGAATTAAAGTGGCAACTGTAGACACAGAAGAGTCACATTTCAGAGAGATTGATGAGGAAGAACTAACAGGACTGGGTGATGCCAAGCTGTGGAGGAGAAGACAGAACAGCAAACTGTGAGGGGTGTGCGCCTTGGGGCCTGGACCAGCTTGGGGCAGACAAGCAGCATGAGTCATCTTTCTTCAGAGCCCTCCACCCCTCCCATAAGGGCGTTCCTTTCACCTGGGTGCCATCTCCCAAATCCAAGTGTTACCCTGTGTGGCCCCTTCTTGGCCCCAGACAAAGTCCCAAACTGCAGTAGGCTTCCTTACCCTTCTCTGCCATCAAAACTTGACTTAGATTTTTATATCCTCTCTCTTAGGCCTGTTCTGTACACATCAGTTCTTGCTCATGTAGTGGTTCAGTGTTTCTCAAACCAGACAGTGTAGTGGAGTTATTGATAGTTGGGAAGTTTAAAAAAATACAGCTGTCCCAGCCCTACTTACTCAGAAGATCTGTGGCCAAGCCCCAGGACTCAGTATTTTATTTTATTTTCCTTTTTAAAAATTTTATTGCAGTATATTCATATACAATGTTGTGTTAGTTTAAAGTATACGGCAAAGTGATTCAGTTATACGTATACATATATTCATTCTTTTTCAGAGTCTTTTCTCATATAGGTTATTACAGAATATTGAGTAGAGTTCCCTGTGCTATACAGTAGGTTCTTGTTGGTTTTCTATCTTATATACAGTAGTGTGTGTATGTTAATCCCAAGCTCCTGATTTATCCTTCCCCCCCAACATTTCCCCTTTGGTAACCATAAGTTTGTTTTTGTTATCTGTAAAGTCTGTTTCTGTTTTGTAAATAAGTTCATTTTTATCATTTTAAAAAATTAGATTCCACATATGAGTGATATCATATGATAACTTGTCTTTCTCTGTCTGACTTACTTCACTTAGTATGATAATCTCTAGGTCCATCCATGATGCTGCAAATGGCATTATTTCATGCTTTTTTATGGCTGAGCAATATTCCATTGTATGTGTGGA
This sequence comes from Tursiops truncatus, assembly GCF_011762595.2. Taxonomy (NCBI): domain Eukaryota; kingdom Metazoa; phylum Chordata; class Mammalia; order Artiodactyla; family Delphinidae; genus Tursiops; species Tursiops truncatus. The sequence goes on from NC_047036.1 coordinate 44,165,207, forward strand.
CCACATCTTCTTTATCCACTCCTCTGTCGATGGACATTTAGACTTCTTCCATGTCTTGGCTATTGTCAGTAGTGCTTCAGTGAACATTGGGGTGCATGTATCTTTTCGAATTGTGTTTTTCTCTGGACATATGCCCAGGAGTGGTATTGCTGGATCATATGGTAACTCTATTTTTAGTTTTTTAAGGAACCTCCATACTGTTCTCCGTAGTGGCTATACCAATTTACATTTTCACCAACAGTGTAGGAGAGTTCCCTTTTCTCCACACTCTCTTTAACATTCATTGTTTATTGACTTTTTGATGATGGCCATTCTGACCCGTGTGAGGTGACACCTCATTGCAGTTTTGATTTGCATTTCTCTGATAATTAGTGGTGTTGAGCATCTTTTCATGTGCTTTTTGGCCATCTGTGTGTCTTCTTTGGAGAAATGTCTATTTAGATCTGTCCACTGTTAGATTGGGTTGATTTTTTTTGACATAGAGCTGCATGAGCTGTTTGTATATTTTGGAGATTAATTCCTTGCAGGACTCGGTATTTTAAACACTGTTCCTGAGATGCCCAGCTTGGTTTGGGAACCATTGGGGTGGCTGATACCTTCCCTCAGGGAGAGAATTACACTCTCCTTAAAGAGACCCAGTCAGAGTGACATGCTGGTGACTTTGTAGCTCTGGCTGTGTCGTGTGGGTCCTTGGATTCCTTCCCATCTGTGATGGCTCAGGTTGGTGAGTGGCGACAGGAGGAGAGGCAGACAGAACGTGTTTCTGTGCTGAGCAACTGTCATGTGTGTGATAAGAAGGCTCTTGTCTTTAAGTTAACTTTGTCATCATTTAATTTGGCTATTGCACTGACAGTCAAGGGATGATTTTCTTTGGAGAGACTGGGAGGGAAAGGAAAAAAGACGAATGATTTGTGAAACTTTTAATAAAAGAAAATGAACACTAGGGGGCAGCAAATCACCGTTCAGAGGACGGGCTGCACAAATTCAGGAGGGCAAAAAATACCCCACAAAAATTGTTTTCCTGAAAAATGTGATGTGTTTGTTAACTGTCTTCTATAAAGGGCAGCCCTGATGTCAGAGCTGCTCTCATCTGACAGTTTCAATCTTTTCAACATTTCCCACCACATCATCCCAATATCTGCATATCTTCCCATGAAGCACGTCCACACACTACACTCAATTGTTTCCTTTCAGGAAACTCCTGGTTCCTTTCCCAAAAACTCCTAGAGTTGATCCTCAAGGGCACATCACCTCTTCTGGAAAGAATCAGCTTGACTAGTACATTTCCTGCATCTTGAGGGCTGAGGAGCTGGTCTCCACCCGTGGGTGTCTCAGTTAATGCAGTGTCTGCTAAGACCTCCTCACAGGTGACAGGACTCCAGGAGACCAAGTCCACTGTGTGTTCACAGGCGCGAGCAGGAGGTGCTGCACTGTCCTGTGGGACATTCTGTTTAGTCAAAGGCTAAATTGCGTTTGGCTAGATATTTTGTTCTGAATCACCTAAGTCTGTTTCCTCTGCTAAGTCTGGGAATTATTACCCAAGATATCTTCTTAACTAGAACTTTCCGTAGTTCATCCAAACTGGAGGAGAAAAAGGGGTGTGCTGCATTCTGATTGTTCAAGTGGCCAGATGCAGTTGTTTTTGGCAAGAGAGTGGAGGTCTTCATCTGGGACTCGTAGAGGCCTTGGTACCATGTGATGCTTTCTCGTAAGTGCTTCTAATGGTGGTTCCAGCATAAACTGGAGGGGTGGGCTATGGTGTTGCACCCCCATGAGCTGCGTGATGTTGACAGGTCATGTAACCTCTATTTCCTCATTTGTAAAATGATGGCGTTGGCCTAGATAGTGGCTCTTAATCAGAAGCATACCTCTGAACCTGACCTGAAGCATGTAGATCCCCAGGCCCTTGTCCTCTCCCACAGAATGATAGTCTCTGGGGCTGAGTCCCTGGCACGTGTATTTGGGTGGTGGGGGTGAGGGAGAAGGGGAACTCAACCCACTACAGGTGATTCTGGTCAGCTCCCCGGGGTGTGGACATCCAGGCTAGAACATAGCAAGTATTCCTTCTAACTGACATTCATTCACTCATTCGTTTATTCATCAAAAACTTAGTAAAAATGTGTTGACGTAAAGGTCTTTATGAGTCCATTTGCAATTCAGATCCAGTTAAAAAATGGCTAGGAAGATTGTACTGACTATGCCAAACACACACACACACACACACCACTGTTCCAATTAGTATAGTAATAGACACTTGGTTAGGTACATTAATATCATTATTTTACTTTCTAAGTCTCACTGACCTGGTAGGTAAGTAGCTGACAAAATGCACCCCCCTAGGACACATGAACCGAGAAATGAGTGACACTGAATCCAGTAGCTGATGCATGAAGAGCTCTGGAGAGAATCTGAAGTTCTAGTGCCAGAAGCTACTCTGCCGCTGACTCTTCAGTGTGATCTTGGAAAGGTGTCTTGAGTTTCTTCATCTTTGCTCATTATTACTTTCCAAAGGGGATTATAAAAACTCTACTGGTTATTGCTCGGGATGAAGATTAGGATCAGATGAGATAATGTGACTTTGTAAATTATGAAAACCCATAAAACCTTGATGTTAACATTGCCATTATTGCTATCACAAATTCTATTGAGCAGAAGGGTTGGGATTTTTCCTTTCAGGCTGCATCTCTTAAAGGTAGCAACAGACTAGTTTGGATTTTAGTTTGTCCATGGTGAATGACCTTTCTGGGTTTTCTCTTTCACTTTCCATGAACAATAACAACCCATGTCTTTATATGGTTGGCCTCAGCTGCTTCCTCTCCAAAGCTCCCTTCACACGCATGTGTCTCATCTTCCAAAATATGTACCCTGTGGTCCAAAGTACCTCAGCTGAAGCCTTCCCCATTTCAGTTGTTTACTTTTTTTGTAAATGTTAGGTCTCGTGGCTTTGGAGATACAAAAGCTCCATCTTGGTTTATTTGGGATAGGCTTTGCAAGAAAACAAACCCGTGAATCGGAGGAACTCTGACTCCAGTGTGTCCTGCACTGCCCTCTTCATCTCTCCCCCGTGGGGCAGGGGGGCTTTCATCTACCCATCTCGGGCTTCCAGTTAATCCTTTCTTGCTTTAGATGTTGAGGGTCCTTTTTCACTCTCCTTTCTTTCTTTCTAGACTGAGGAGAGGGGTTGGTGCATTTGTGTCCTGTTTTACAAGGAGGAGGGAACACAAACATATTTATTGGGAGAGGCATTTTGGGATCAGAGGAACCAAGGAAATGGGCTTGCAGGTGCCACAGCGACTGCTGTTGCTCCTGAGGAACGTGGTGCCTTGTCCCCTCATAGTTTCATTCCCCAAGGGAGAGGAGAGGCGTTAGATGACCTTATTTAGGGTCACTTATAGCGCTAACATTTTTATGGATCTCTGCAGGACACTGAAACACTATTTCTTCCTAAAATTACATACCTACTGTAGCAGGAGAGTTCTGGGATCACCAAAGAGAACTTAGGAGATGGCTAGCCTTGAACCCATGCACCCCCAACATCCCTGGCTCCCATGTCTTCTCTGTGGTCATTCTCAGTGGGCAGGTGGCCCCTTCACAGGACACGAGCTCTGCCACTAACAGCGATCCCTGCTGGAGACAGATGGGAAGCCAGGGTCCTGCTCATCAGCACTGAACTTGAAGAGTCTCTGAGCTTTGGGACCAGTCTTCCTCACACTCTATGTGGTGAAGAACCTGCTTTTTTTTTTTTTTTTTAAGCAAATAGATCTTTATCTTTATTTTTTAAAAGTTTTTATCAGGGTATAATTGATTTACAATGTTGTGTTAGTTTTGGGTGTACAGCAAAGTGAATCTGTTATACATATACATACATCCACTCTTTTTTAGATCCTTTTCCCACATAGGCCATTACAGAATATTGAGTGGAGTTCCCTGTGCTATATAGTAGGTTCTTATTAGTTATGTATTTTATATATAGTGTGTATGTGTCAATCCCAATCTTCCAATTTATCCCTGCCCCCCTTACCCCCCAGTAACCATAAGTTCATTTTCTACATCTGTAACTCCATTTCTGTTTTGTAGATAAGTTCATCTGTAGCCTTTTTTCAGGTTCCACATATAAATGATATCATATGATATTTATCTTTCCCAATCCATCACAGACTGATACTTGTGTAACAAGGAATTTTTACCTTTGCGAAAAGTGATATTAAAAACCCTGTACTGGGCTTCCCTTGTGGCGCAGTGGTTAAGAATCCACCTGCCAATGCAGGAGACACGGGTTCGAGCCTTGGTTCGGGAAGATCCCACATGCCGCGGAGCAACTAAGCCTGTGCGCCACAACTACTGAGCCCACGCGCCTAGAGCCTGTGCTCTGCAACAAGAGAAGCCACCGCAATGAGAAGCCAGCGTACCGCAACGAAGAGTAGCCCCTACTCGCTGCAACTAGAGAAGGCCTGCATGCAGCAACAAAGACCCAACGCAGCCATAAACAAACAAACAAACAAATAAATAAATTTATTTAAAAAAAAACCCAGTACAAGCCCCATTTAAAAAATGATTCGATTTTAACAATAATAATATTACTCTGTGGCACATTTCTATAAAATTTTCAGAAGACTTACATTCAGTTGCTATCTGAAATGGAACCATAAAAAACAGTCCTCTACCTGGGACAGGTGTGTGGACCACGCTTTGGGAAGCACTGTTGGACGACTTGGCTGGCAGCCTGCCGTCCTGGGCTGACCACCGAGTGACCGTAACAGGGAACCCACTCTGTGCCTTGGTGTCCTCACCTGTAGATAGAATTCGGGTAAGACGGTGGTGCCTCACGGAGTTGCTGTGAAGATGAAGTGGGTTCTCAGACTGCAACATCGCTCTTTCTATTAAAGTATGAGCCCAGTGTGATCAGTCCCAACTGGCAACCATCTCCTTATGTTGGAGGCTGTTAGTGTCCCTGGGAAAGGAGCCGAGCTGGGAATAAGGGCAGAGCCACATGGCTCGTGTTGTCCTCACTAGACAGCAAGACGTTCCTTTTCTCACACATACTCATTTAGGTGCACTGGAACTGCAACATTTCAGGCCTTTGCTTTTTCTGCCTTGTTTTACAGTTTGCCTGGAGTTTTGCTTGGAAACTGAGAATCTGTTGAGCCAATGTGTTTATCTTCTTTATTTCTGGTTAGTTTCTCTTTCCAGTTAAAATATACATCAATTTTTAGGCTCACAGTACAGCAGGGGGATGTTTAGATCTAAATAAACTGTTTGTCAAAACTAAAAAACAGCAAGCACTCATTTAATCCATGTACCTTTTCCCTAGCGATCCCAAATTTTCCCTTAGACTAAGAACACTATTTCTTTTAATTAGCATAGATCATCTTATTTCTGGTGACATTTGAGGTTTTGACATGTTCCGAAGGTGGAACATATTAGTGAGATGTTTTAAACGACTGAGTCATTCTTATCAAGTCATCAGCCTGAAGCTGAAATCTATAACAGAAACACTCTAACATGGCCATCTACTGTATTCCATCAGAACTTGGCCTCATGTTTGCATTAGATTTTCCCTAATATACAACCAAAAATCTGGGTGAGAAATTTCTGTTTACATTGTGAATCCTCTTTCTCCACTGGCTTCTGTTTTGTTTACCAGTTGCCTTTTCACAGGACGTGTTTTGACGTGAGCACAAAATAAAGGCTGTACAGTATTTCTGTATTGAAATGTTCCATTCAGTCCTAGGAAGGAAAGTTGGTCAGATGAACAATGGATCTTTGGGTCTCTGTACACCTAACAGAGTAAATACACCAGAGCAGATAGACCACAGCAAGCTAATTCTCGGGGATCTCCTTTTTCCGTGGTGATTCCTAAGGGCCTCACCTGTGCATTGCTCGCCTCACCTGCTCTCGAGTTGTAAAGGAGCCACGTGAATGGTACTAATTCACAATTCCCAGGGTTGTGTGTCCCCTGCAAATGCAGGAGGGCACTTGCTTCGCCATGGCCTCTGCCCCTGCTGCAGAGGGCTGTACCCTGAGCTCTTTGTTTGCTGTTTCCGACTTGCTGACTGACTGCTCCATTCTCTGAAGTCCTGCCTGAGGAAATGCCAAGTTGTGTTCCTTGATGAGAAGCTGGGGCCTGCTGCATTGCCACCTCTGAGCTATCTGCCATCCACGTGTACAGAGCAGTCTACTGTGACTTCCTGAAAGCAGTTCCTTCAGCTTCTGCCCAGAGACCCTGCCTGGGGTCCAGCCCTGAGTCCTGGGTGTCAGACTGCGCTGATGGCCCCTCTTCTGTCTTTTCGCTCAGGCACAGCCTTAGATGTACTCATTCAGCTGCTAACCCACGTTCACATCAACCCCTTCAGAACCTTTCTTCCAAACTAGAGTGTTTCCTTTTTGTATAATGTGATAACCAACCACTGGTGTTCAATTTGTTATTTAAAGTAAGCATGAGGGAATTATTTAAATAATTGAAATATTTAAATTGTATTGGTTGAAAAAGTATTTTTTTGAAATGGATAAATGCGATTGGTTCCTCTCTATCCCACCCCATCCCCTTCCTGGGCACAGTGTCTGTCACTTAGTGGTTGATCATAGGGTCAGTTCCAAGAGCCCATGAGAGAGGTTCACCCCACCTGACAGAATAGGACATCCTATTGCTTCTGGCCCTTTCTCTCTCCCCTTTTTCTGGGTCTCCAACTAGACATAGGCTTGATCTTCTCATTGTGATTTTTTGTCTCTTCTCCACTCCTTTCTGTATCCCATTCCTTTTACTATTTTTGTTTAATTCTGTTTTCTTCTGACATATCTTCCAGTCCACTCGTTCTTTATTCAGCTTCCTCTAATCTGCTGGTAAACCAGTATATTGTTTTTAATTTTGGTTATTGTATTTTTAAGTTGTTGAATTTCAACTTGTTTCCTTTTTAAATCTGCAATGTCACTTTTCCTCTTTTCCAGTTCCTTGCTGAAACTGTTTAGTTATGTGTTTCTCTGAGCACGTTAATCATAGTAGTTTTAGAGTCTGTGTCTGGCGATTTCATCATCTGCACTACCCGTGTGTTCATTTCTGTTGTCAGTTTGTGCTGGTTGTTCATATTGTCCTGCATTTTAAAAAATGAATTGTTATTGGAGTATAGTTGCTTTACAGTGCTGCGTTAGTTTCTAGTGTACAGCAAAATGAATCAGCTATACATATACATATATCCCCACTGTTTTTGGATTTCCTTCCCATTGAGGTCACTGCAGAGCACTGAGTAGAGTTCCCTGAGCTGTACAGTATGTTCTCATTAGTTGTCTCTTTGTCCTGCATTCTTGAGGCCTGGTTATATTTGATTGTATGCTGGACACTGTATTTGAAAACATTATTCGTAAAAACAGTTTGAGGCCTAGAATGATATCTTTCTCCAGTTTTCTTATGCTTCTGCTAGGTGCCTGGAGGTGCAACCCAGGATCCTGTTGATTTAATCGCTGGACTTGAGACTCTGTGGGCACCCAAATGACTTGTAGTTCCACTGCAAATGCGAGCAGGTTTATTTGCAGTTTGCACTTATTTCTAGATTGCAGCTTGCAAGATAGATACCAACACCAAGCACTGGACAGTTCAGTGGAGCCACCTTTTGGCAGGGTCTAGAGTCTACCTTTTGCCCAGCGATCCTCTGAGCCATCAGAGGTACTAACAAGGAGAGCTTGTTATGACACACCCCAGCCCTCCTCCCCCAAAGTTTTTTATTTAGTGGGTCTGGGTTGGAGCCTGAGAATTTGCATATCTCAGAGGTTCCATAAGATGCTGCTGGTTTGGGGACCACCCGTTGAGAATCCCTAGTTTACTTCTTTCTTTAACTAGATTATATCAATACATCTCTTGAAGGTGGAGACTATAACTTATCCTCCTTAGTCTCTCTCCCCAACTAGCTCAGTGCTATGACCCACATGGAGCCTGTGTATATAATACTCACAGACTGAATAAATTCAGAGTTGTTGTTGTTGTTTCTGTGTTTTGGCATTTCTTAAAGTGCCACACATCTCTAGCCACTGGCAGTAAAGAGAGAAATGCAACACACTCTGTCTTTTCATTCTAATGGGAGATGCCAGGGCACTGTGGCAGGGCAGGCAGGGAACAAGAATGAGTAAGTTGACTGTGTATTTCTTCATCCAAATTGTGACAGTGAAAGGGGACAGTAAAAAGTCACCGTGGAAAAAAAAAGTCACAGTGGAAAAGTGTAAAGAGGATGTGTGTCACCCTCTCTTACCAGGGGTTATGGGAACAAGAAGGGGCTGTTTAGCCCAACTTAGCCAATGGGTTGAGGGGTGGGGGCTTGGAGTAGAATTCCAAATAGTTACTTCAGGGAGATTGTGCTTGAGTTGTGTCTTGAAGCCTGAACTTTTGCATTTTTTTAAATACATTTATTTATTTATTTAATTTTGGCTGCATTGGGTCTTCATTGCTGCACGTGGGCTTTCTCTAGTTGTGGTGAGCAGGGGCTACTCTTCGTTGCGGTACGTGGGCTTCTCATTGCGGTGGCTTCTCTTTGTTGTGGAGCACGGGCTCTAGGCGCACAGGCTTCACTAGTTGTTGCACGAGGGCTCAGTAGTTGTGGCTCGTGGGCTCTAGAGCGCAGGCTCAGTAGTTGTGGCGCCTGGGCTTAGTTGCTCCGCGGCATGTGAGATCTTCCCAGACCAGGGCTTGAACCCGTGTCCCCTGCATTGGCAGGCATATTCTTAACCACTGCACCACCAGGGAAGTCCTGAACTTTTGCATTTTAAAGCAGGACCCCAGGAAAAGGTGCAGCTCTTTCCCCCAAATGCTAACTGGTGGAATTTAGGGTGCTATGACCCCTGTGAGTGCACAGGGTAAGAGCTTCCAAATTATACTACTTTGGGTGACTAGACCTTCTTTGCTTAATAAGCATTTATCATTTGTCAGGGCAGCAAAAGTCACTTGATAGTTCACTGTTCCTCATTTCAGAAAAATAAAAGGTCAGTTGATTCACTCAGAGCTCTTACAAACAAGGAGAAGCACCTTGCCCTCCTCCGCTTTCCTCACCCTTCCCATGCTTCTTTCTCTCTCTTAGTAAGAAGTAAGTAAAGCTGACCTTTCAGCCAAGGTTGTAACAAGGGCAGTCCCAGGCTAGGAGACAGCTGATCTCATCATGTAGCTCAGTATTTAGACAAAACTAAATTCTTTGCATTAGAGCTAAGTGATGTCTACTCAGAGGCTGCAGTCCCTCATCTGGTCTCTCCCAAGTGCTAACTTCATTTCTAGGTTTCTTTCCTAATCCTTGCCTGGGTTCACTTTCTCACCTGCTGAGAGCACATTCTCACAGTAACATAATTGCAGAGCTGTGGCTTATATTTTGCTACTACTTTGGGTGCAGTTTGCTGCAAATAAGGACATTTACAGTACCTGGGAGAGGTTGAAACAGTCCCAAAATAGCAGACATGCAAACACAATGGCTGATTAGCTGCTACTTATTAAAACATATGGTTTAAGCACTGAGTTTCCAATTTTATATTTTGATAAATTACTGTATGGTCTTGTATAATGAGGAAAATTGCAGAATACTGATTTTATGGGGCAGTCAAATCTGTGGACTTTGCAGGCACAGACCATGAATTATAACTTGGAGTTTCATGTTAATATAAGCTTTTTGCATTATGTATTTTTAACATTTTTCACTCTTGTAAGGACTGAACTCTGTTTCCCTGGTTAGATTATACCTCAGTCTACTGTCTTTGACCTTATGGCAAGAGATGTTTTTGGGTGCACCCAAAATAGGAAAGGCTTAAGGTTTTCCTTTCAGAGTTTTTGCCCTAAAGTCCAGTGTCTGGTTAGGTAGATGGTGGTTATGGTTTAAATTGTGTCCCCCCGCAAAAGATATGTTGAAGTCTTGACCCCCAATAACTCAGAATGTGACCTTATCTGATTATAGGGTCTTTGCAGGTGGAATTAGTTCAGATGAGGTCATACTGGAGTAGGCTGGGCTCCTAATCCAATATGACTGGTGTCCTTACAAGAAGACGGCCATGTGAAGACACAGACATACAGGGAGGAAGCCCTGTGAAGACGGAGGGTTGGAGTGATGCATCTGCAAGCCAAGGAGTGCCAAAGATTGCTGGCAAACCGCCAGAAGCTAGGATTCCCCCGGAGCTTTCAGAGGGAGCGTGGCCCTTCTAACACCTTGGACTTCTAGCCTCCAGAACTGTGAGACCACAAATTTCTGTTGTTTAAAACCACCCAGGGTTTCCCTGGTGGCGCAGTGATTAAGAATCCACCTGCCAATGCAGGGGACATGGGTTCAAGCCCCGGTCCGGGAAGATCCCACATGCCATGGAGCGACTAAGCCCGTGTGCCACAACTACTGAGCCTGCCGCTCTAGAGCCCGCGAGCCACAACTACTGAGCCTGCTCTCTACAGCCCGCGAGCCACAACTACTGAGCCCACATGCCTAGAGCCCGTGCTCCACAGCAAGAGAAGCCACTGCAATGAGAAGCCCATGCACCACAACAAAGAGTAGCCCCTGCTCACCACGACTAGAGAAAGTCCGCACACAGCAACAAAGGCCCAACCCAGCCAAAAAATAAATAAATAAAATTTAAAAAATAAATAAATAAAAAATAAAAATAAAAACTTTAAATAAAAAAATAATAAAGCCACCCAGTTTGTGGTACTTTGTTATGGTAGCCTTAGAAAACTAATGGCTAATGATGTCTGGGCCTGCGGTTCCCTCTTTTGGAAGCGTCACTCACAGAAATGGCTCTAGGTGACCTGGATGGTATAATAGGTGTGACAGAAAGAGGGCTGGTAGGAGGGTGGGACAGCCATCCTTCACACAGGTGGATTCCTTTGCCTGGATTGTTTTAAGCCTCCTGCAGTGCTGACTGTTCTGCTCAGAGGCTTTCCCAGCTCCCTTTGTCTTGGTTTTAACCCCTTTGATGATGGGTGGGGGGATGGGCAAGGTACTCATGACCCTGACATGGCCAGTCATTGTACTGCATCCCCCGGCACAGCGGCACATAACTTAGAGGCAAGAAGGATCCTTCCTTGTAATTGATAGAGAAGCACTAAGCAGAGGAGGGTGGTGCTTTCTCCCCTCTGGCCGCTAAGCTGGGACTGCAGGCACCCATATACAGTAGACCCTCTGTATCTGAGGTTCTGCATTCACAGAGACAGAGGGAGGGCTGACTGTCAGGGACTTGAGCATCTGAGCATTTTGATACCCGCGGGAGTCCTGGAACCAGTCCCCGGCGGGTAACAGAGGGATGACTGTGTATTTTTTCTGTAGTACAGAGGGCCTGCTTTTCAGTGAGTGAACCCTGGAAGCCATGTTTCTGAGTCCCTGGGTCTCATCCCCAGGCCCCGCTTCCTGCAGTTCTGATCTCCATCCGGTGAGCTACTCTCGAACTCTTCCTAGCTCCAAGATGCACTACATCCCATTTCTGCTTGAGCTAGCTAGAATTCCTTCTTGTTGTTTATAACAACCTAGCCCCACCTGAAGACCTTTCCTGAATCTCCTCCTCGCAGGGAAAGACTTCCTTCCTTTTGCTTCCTTCAACTTATAAGTCCTTTTACTAGAGTACTGGACAGAAGGTTTTTTTGGTTTATATGTTGTTGGATCCCATTGGACCATAAATTTCTTGAGAACAGAGGCTGTGTCTTATTGGTTTTTATTTCTTAGTGCTGTGCCTGGATTATATCTGGGACCCCAATTTAGGGGGGATTAGCCAGCTAAATCATCAAATGAATAATGAACCAGCTCTAATGGGATCTCAGGATGTTTAAGCGGGAAAGGAACCTAGAGTTAATCTAGTGGTTTTCAAATTCTAGAAGCTGAAACCTTTCCTCAAAGTGTAATTTTAGGTGGAGGCCTGTATGTAAAGCATGGGGTGGCTTCCTCCTAGGAATGCTTCCCCCTCATCCTTTCCTCTGATCCCCCTCACCCCATCCAGGTGGCCTCTGTGGACCTTCTGGGATTTGGTGATCACCGTTTGGTAACCATCTTTCTTAGACTCGTGGAGTTTCAGTTTCCCCATCTGGCTCCTCTTCCTTATAAAGTGGATGTCAGAAATCATAAGTTGATGCTACTGTACTACAACTACTTCCCTCATATGTGAGCATGATGTACACACATGCCCATGTATACCCCTCTCTAAAAATACTGAAGAGGGTGATTTGTACAGCTCCAAATCTCCTAGGATGATCTATGGGGTTCACAAGAGCTACTGGCCTTCTGGGAATAGGACCAGCTCAAAAGATTCAAATTTGACTAAAGTTTATACGGGAGAATCTCCTTTCCAAATTATAACACTTTTCCAAACCCTTCTCAAGTGTACTCTCCAACCTAGCACCTAACATCATCAGAACCCTTCATATCCTATTGTAAACCACTGACCTGTCATGAAATATTGAAAAGCAACATGGTAATATGATCTTCCTCCTCCATTAAAAAAAGTTTTTGTTAGGGTTTCAACTTACCTTCCATTTTTTAGGATTCTTGGTATCTGGTGTGACGTAGCTACTAGTTGCTTTCAATTGAAAAGTCCTCAGATAGACGTGGGTACTCCCAACATCTTGCCACCAGGATGACCCTTTACAATGCCTGATGTTAACAAATAACTGTAAATACTGAGACTGCCTGTTCTATCAACAAGAGACTGTACAGTTCATATTGAGGTGGGGTTTCTGAACTCATTTGACTAAAGGATACTTTTCAAATTGTAGTGAACTGTAAAAGCACTGGAAGAACTTATTAAATAAAATTTGAATGTGAATTATAGTAGACAGGAAATATGGAATCAATATGAATAAATTCCTGCAAGAAATAATCAAATTTTAGTTAACATTTTTTATAATGGGACAAAATTAGATAAATGAAAATTTTAAGAATAAAAAATAAACTATATTAAGATTAAGCAAAATTTTATTTTGTGTTTTTTACTGAGAGAAGTATTTTTTTGAAGTATAGTTGACATTGTATATATTTTAATTTAAATATTTTATTTATTTATTTAATCTATTTGCTTAGCTGCGTTGGGTCTTAGTTGCGGCACACGGGCTCTTTCGTTGCAGTGCTCAGGCTTCTCTCTAGTTGAGGCACACGAGCTCAGTAGTTGTGGCGTGTGGGCTTAGTTGCCCTGCAGCACGTGGGATCTTAGTTCCCCAACCAGGGATAAAACCCTGCATTGGAAGGCAGATTCTTTACCACTGGACCATCAGGGAAGTCCCAACATAACATTATATTAATTTCAGGTGTACAATGTAATGATTCAATATTTGTATATTTGCAAAATGATCACCACAAAAGTCCAGTTAACATCCATTGCCATGCATAGTTACAGTTTTTTTTCTTGTGATGTGAATTTTCAAGATCCACTCTCCTAGCTACTTTCAAATGTGTAATACAGTATTATTAACTATAGTCACCATGCTGTATATTACATCCTCATGATTTATTCATTTTATAACTGGCAACTTGTACCTTTTGACATCCTTCACCCATTTTGTTCACCCCCAACCTCTCACCTCAGGCAACCACCAATCTGTTCTCTATTTCCATAAGCTCCATTTTTTTTAAGGTTCCACATATTAGAGATCATATGATATTTGTCTTTTTCTACCTGACTTATTTAACTTAGCATAATGCCTTCAAGTTCCGTCCATGTTGTCATAAATGTCAGGATTTCATTCTTTTTTATAATGGAATTATATACACACACACACACACACACACACACACACACACACACACATATATAAAATATCTTCTTTATCTGTTTATCCATCAGTGGACATCTAGGTTATTTCCATGTCTTGATTATTGTGAATCACGCTGCTATAAACATGGGGATGCATAGATCTTTTTGAATTAGTGTTTTCAGATAAATACCCAGAGGTGGAATTGCTGGATGATATGGTAGTTGTATTTTTAATTTTTTGAGAAACCTCCATACTGTTTTCCATGGTAGCTGCACCAATTTACATTCCCACCAACAGTGCACAAGGGTTCCATTTTCTTGCCAACACTTGTTATTTCTTGTCTTTTTAATGATAGCCATTCTAATAGGTATGAGGTGATATCTCATTGTGGTTTTGATTTGCATTTCCCTGATAATTAGTGATACTGAGCATGTTTTCATGTACTTGTTGTCTATCTGTATGTCGTCTTTGGAAAAGTATCTATTCATATCTTTTGTCCATTTTTTAATTGGATTGCTTGAATTTTTGCTATTGAGTTTATAGGTTCTTTGTATATTTATCAAATATATTATTTGCAAGTATTTTCTCCCATTCAGTAGGTTGCCTGTTCATTTTTTTGATGGTTTCCTTTGCTGTGCAGAAGCTTTTTAGTTTTATATAGTACCACTTGTTTATTTATTTTTGCTTTTGTCAAATCCAAAGACCATTGCCAACATTCATGTCAAGGAGCTTATGTCTATGTTCTTTTCTAGGAGTGTTTGGTTTTAGGTCTTACATGCAAGTCTTTAATCCATTTTGAGTTAATTTTTGTATATGGTGTAAGGCAGTGGTCCAGTTTTATCCATCTGTATGTGGCTGTCCAGTTTTCTCAACACCATTTGTTGAAGAGACTCTCCTTTCCTCATTGTGTATTTTTGGATTCTTTATTGTAAATTTATTGACCATATATGCATGGGTTTATTTCTGTTCTCTCTATCCTATTCCATTGATCTGTGTCTTTTTATGCCAATACCATACTCTTTTGATTACTATAGCTTTGTAATATAGTTTGAAATCAGAACTCATGATGCCTCTTGCTTTGTTTTTCTTTCCCAAGATTGCTTTGGGTATTTGGACTTTTGTGGTTCCACACAAATTTTAGGATTGTTTGTTCTATCTTTGTAAACAAATGCATTGGAATTTTAAGTCTGTATGAGAGCAGTGTTTATGACCATTTTTCCATGTCTGCTAAATTTTATAATGATATTGCTGAGTCAGATTCTCGTATCAAAAGCAGTATAGAGTCCATTCTTACATATTTTAAAATTACAGTCTAATTTGGAAATTCCATTTGCATTAGGAATGTTGTAGCAAAAGGAAGATGAACTTCATTTGAATGTTTTATAATATTCAGGTCAATATGAACTAGACTACTTTAAAATTCATGAATTATTTTGTCTTGGACAACCTATCCATTAGTTTCTTACAAATCAAAGACAGAAAATTTTCTTTTTGTTTTTGTTTTTTGCCATACGTGGGCCTCTCACTGTTGTGGCCTCTCCTGTTGCGGAGCACAGGCTCTGGACACGCAGGTTCAGCAGCCATGGCTGACGGGCCCAGCCGCTCCACGGCATGTGGGATCTTCCTGGACCGGGGCATGAACCCATGTCCCCTGTGTCGGCAGGCAAACTCTCAACCACTGCGCCCCCAGGGAAGCCCGAAAATTTTCATTTTTACTTTGGAGAATTCCGATCTTTTACATGTTTGATTTATACACAGTTTGAGAGCCACAAACCTCTACATTTTATGCAAAATACTTTCTTTCAGAAAAAGCACCATGGGAAATGAGTGTGTAAGGTATGCATGTTCAGTATGCAATAAAATGAAAAATATCTGTTGGTATTTTAAGATCAAATCAATATTCCAGACCAGCCATAATTTAAGAGACGAGTGTAGGTGGGACAACCTGCCTTGGAGATACGATTTGCCCTGCCCAGGATCACCAAGAAGTGCCCTGTGGGCTCACAATTTTCATGAATGCCTGGTGCCTAGAGTCCTAGCTGCCTGGATATCAGGTCATGAGACCTCTTATATGGTTACATGATACAGTCTTTCATTGCTTTGAGACTCCTGTGGCCCCACCATTGATTTAATAATAGCTTTTCAGGAAAAAAATTAAGTGCCACGTGTCAATTACTAAGTGCAGGCTGATTTCAGAAGCATTAAAATGCAAAAAAAATTCTTCATCTTAGACAACTAAGATAAAGCTATATATACACATGTATTTAGCATTTTCTAATTTTTATATATCTAAAAGAAAAATATTGCCTTTCTCTATATATCTCTATGTCTATCTATCTACCTGTTTATCTATACACATTTTATTTATTGTTTATTTATTTGGACCCTAGTTCGGAAACACCACTGTAAGTTAAAAGGGAACAAACAAAATAACCCCCATAAAAGTGGTGCTGGCCAAAGAACCCAAGCTGGCGAGGAAGGCAGGTTTGAAATATTCAAGGCCCTGTAAGCAGTATGAAAGCATAGCACACTCTGCTCCCATGGAATGTTCCTACAAAAGGAAATTAGTGTAAAATTTGGGCAATTGTTTTGAACACCACAAAAAAGTATCTGAATCTTGTATTGTTTACCATGTTTGTTTCTGCTTATCTGAGAACAGGAAGCTGCAGGTGGCCATTGGTCACACAAATTTTGAGATATGGGAGCCCTTTCCTGGCCATTGGGGCAACTTTTGGGAAGGGCCAGATTCTCGTGGCGCCCAGTCCAGTCAGTGGCCTCTCTCCCTCTTTCCCTGGCCCCATCCCTCTCAACCCAAGGTGCCCTTGCTGCTCTGTTCCTGTGTGGAATCTGTCTTGCCAGGGGCAGGGGGGGTTTCTCAATATAGCTCCACACTTTCTTCAATCACAGCTTCTTTGCGGCCTGATTAGCAATTTGGAAAAGTTTCAATTCCCATTCCCTCAACCCTCAGGCTTTCAGGTGTTACAAGCTTCATTAGAACTTCCTGCAGAAATTTGGCCCAAAGAGGGAAAGGACATGGTTTTAAATGTATGTATTTTAAATGTACATATCTATTTTCTGTCTCTGAATTTGACTACTCTTAAAAAGATTTATTGGAGAAGCAAGTTACAATTGATGAAGAGAAGTTTTCATCAACTGTATGTTAGGATGTTGGCTGACTTCGTGTGATTATCAGGATTCAGGTTGGGGCTTAGAAGTGTGTGAAGGAGGGCTTCCCTGGTGGCGCAGTGGTTGAGAGTCCGCCTGCCAATGCAGGGGACGCGGCTTCGTGCCCCGGTCCGGGAAGATCCCACATGCCGCGGAGCGGCTGGGCCCGTGAGCCATGGCCGCTGAGCCTGCGCTTCTGGAGCCTGTGCTCCGCAACAGGAGAGGCCGCAATGGTGAGAGGCCCGCGTACAGCAAAAAAAAAAAAAAGATTCTAGAGAGCAGACCACATTAACTGGGCATATAGAGGGCATTCAGTACTCATTGGATGATTCCTATTTTTCTGGTAACGTTTCTTAAAGTCTTTTAAGTATTTGTGTTTCCAAGTTCCAATAAGCAAGACCAGTTAGAATTCCTCGTGGACATGGATAATGGTGAAGGAGGGGACCAGGCTGAGTATGCTTTGAGAATTCCTGAATGGTCTCCAAATGGTCTCTTCCCTTGCTGGCCTTTATAAGGAAAAACTTTCTTTTTAACTTTGAGTGGTGGTCTGAACTCAGGCAGGGCGTGATTCTGCCCTCCTCCAGGGCACATTTGGCATTATCTGTAGGCATTTTTGGATGTCATGACTCAGGGGAGGGGTGCTGCTGGCATATGGCAGGTAGAGGCCAGGGTTGCTGCCAAACGTTCTATGATGCACAGACAGCTGCTACAACAGAGAATGATCCGGTCCGAATGTTAATAGTGCCCACGTTGGGAAAGCCTGACACAGAGGCGGAAACTCAAGAAGATCAAACTGTGTATGTAGGTTTAGTCAACAGAGAGCTTTCAATCATTACACACACTGATGCTTCTCCTCTTGGAGAAGGTCTGGCATGTACTGAAATAGAACAGCGTCCATCTACGTCAGATGCTCGAAGTGGATAGAAAAGATCACATCAACAGCGGCTTTCTTACCTAAACACCATTTGTCTAAACACAAAGCCTTCAAACAGCTGACATTCAGGGAGCTCAGCCTCTGTCCTGCTCTGGGAGCCCTAACCCAGACTATTTCACGCTAACATAAACAGGATAAGCCTTTTCAGCTGCAGTGCTGTTTACCAGGAACCTGCTGGAATAAACTAGGTTGTTAAGTTTTAGTCAGCAGCCGTAATCACCGGGGTTCTTCCATTGTTGAGAAGCAACAAATGTGTGGGCACATCTGACAGAGGCTATAATCTGGATTTGCCAAATGCTGAGGAGCACTTTGCAGGGCCTTTTTCCAAGCGAATGATGAGAATGATGAACTTATCAATGACAGACTCCCTCCCTGACAGGGAAGAGCCAACTTACCAGCGAAAGAAGCAAGTCTAAAGGCTCTCCCTCTCTGAGGGCGGGAATGGAAATGTCCCCGCCCTGCTACAGCGGGGAATCCACGAGTTGCTGACTGAGTTGAAAATGAAATGTGGGCGATTTGGATATTATTTTTCTCCTTCTAGGTGGAGAAAACACCGTTTAATAGAAATTGTACCAGACTTTTTCTGTTTGCCACATAGGAATTCCCCTCTAGAGAAGAGCAGGGGACAAGCTGTCAGTGGTGAGAGGATATACAACGCAGCCCAGCACCCCTCAGGGGTCCAGTACTATCGTACTTAGGAGCAAAGGCACTGCTTTTGATAGTTGTAGCTGTACTGCAGTGCTAAAATGGGCCGCATTTTGTGCGATCTCTGGCCAGCCTGGTTGAGCTAGAGAAAGGCTGTGTTGAAGTGCGGTAAACGCTTCCCAGGGAAACACAAGTGAGTTCGTGTCCACAGGGCCCCATTTCAGCTACACCTTTTCAATTATTTCCTCCTGTCTTTTGCTCCGTTTGACATATTAAAGTTACAGTTGGTCCTCCATGCAGTGGTTAAGACCGTGGTCTCTGTATATTAGATGGAGCAGGTTCGAATCCTGGCTCTGTTACTTGCTAGCTAAATAAAGTTATTTACCATATTCGCTAAATAAATAAAATGACGCTTTGTTACCAACCCAAACTTGGGTCCACTGGCCCGTGTGCAGTAAAGCCAATCTACTGACACTGGGTTATGGTAAAGGAAGGTGCAGTGTTTACTGCAAGGCTAAGCAAGGCATAAAGGTGGTAATGCTCAAAAGACCCGAACTCCCTGATGGCTTTCAGGGAAAGGTTTTTAAAGACAGGGTGAGGGAGAGGGTTTTAGGGTGCCTGATCATTCTTCTAATTGATTAGTGGTGAGGTAATTGGGAGTCCACGTCATCAGCCTTCTGGTTTCAGCTGGTCTGGGGTCTGTGTGCTTGTGGTCAGCAATGCAGTTAACTTCTTCCACCTGGCGAGGGTTTTAGTACCTGCGAAACAACTCAAGGATATGGCTCAGGATACTATCTATAGCCCTTGAAGAGGAACTATAGGCCCTTGACTTTGTTTTATGGCTATACTATTATCATTTTGTATTGCTGGATGGTTTTCCTTCGTTTCTGCATTTTCTCACTTCTCTGATCGTATTTGCTCTTTGGAACTCCGGGAAGACCTAGGAGGCTAAAGCTTTTCTACAAACAAGAGGCGAGGGACATGGGGGTTTGTTCTAGGAAGCTCCCTGCCGGGTCCTGCTCAGTTTCAGTTTGACAAACTGGAAGTTCTAAATTCATGGATTAGACTGTAACTTAACAGATTTTGGAATCTGGAGCTAACGTATTACAGGGAGCATATATACTCCCTTTTAATACATGTTAAAAGTTAATATGTATTGACGAAATAGCCCCCGGCTTCCCCAGGGCTGATTTTAATTGACGGCAAAGGGTTCTACCCTCTCAGGCCTGCCCGTGCTGAGGCTACCAGATGTCCTGGGAAAAAGTATCAGATGGTCTTCATCAGGTGAGACCGATTGTCTGCCTTTCCATCCACTGGGTGTGTATGATGTTGGACTAACTGCAAATTGGGTGAAATGGAAGCTTTGCTGGAGCAGGGAGCTGGGATGTCAGAGGACAAAACCTGCAGTACCTTTGATATGGAGGCATTTACAGCAATTCAGGCAGGAGGTGACAGGGCCAAGGTGTGGTTAAGATCTATAGGAGGGGCAGAATCAGGAGGTGGCCTAAGTTGAAGGACACGGCTGTCTTCATGGTCAGCTGTGATGGGAGAAACCAGACAACTGACCTATCCAGTGGAGAAAGGGGAGTCATGAGAAGGGGCATTTGCTGCCTCTGTGGAGTGTTTTAATGCCCACTTCTCCTATCACAACCTCCTAGACAGCGAGGGCTTTACCCTCTTCCTCCTCTGGACCCTTGGAATCCTCCATCCTAGGCTTACATCCCCCAGGAGAAGGGGAGGTATCCTCTCTGGGGAAACTGGCATTTGGGGTTCCCTCAATAAAACAGTGAGGTTTGGCCTGATTACCCTACAGCTAAGCCCACCAGTTGACCAGCTGTGTTGGTGCCCCAGAGCTCCTGTCCCCGTTTTAGTGCTTTCTCCTTCGGTGTGAAGGCAGGTCAAAGACCGCTTGGGCTCAGCCGGCCCGGGCATGGCCATGGGAGAGGAGGCCGGCCTCTCCATCCTGTCCCTGGCTCTCCTGCACCTTCTTTCTCTAGAGTCCTCCTCTTGCACTGTGTAACAGAGGGAGGCACAGATGCTTCGAAGGGAACAAACAAATGACTTGGAAAAGGATTCTCCACAATAGCTTGCCTACTCCTTTGAGTCCTGAGGAAGTTCAATCAAAACAGAGAAGGAGGGCTTCCCTGGTGGCGCAGTGGTTGAGAGTCCGCCTGCTGATGCAGGGGACACGGGTTCGTGCCCGGTCTGGGAAGATCCCACATGCTGCGGAGCGGCTGGGCCCGTGAGCCCTGGCCGCTGAGCCTGCGCGTCCGGAGCCCGTGCTCCGCAATGGGAGAGGCCACAACAGTGAGAGGCCCGCGTACCGCAAAAAAACCCCAAAAAACAAACAGAGAAGGAAAAATATCCTCAGGTCCCCAGTGCCTGTGAACCGGCCAGCACCGCCGGGCCTCCATGTCTGTGGAATCCAAAGGAGCCAGGACTCAGAGACGTCAAACATGTTGCTGTCTGCAACATTGTTCTTTCTCACTTCACTGCTTTCCTTTGCATTTCCTACGGTCAGCATTCTCCGTATTCAGGGTTGAAGAGAGTGGAGGAGAAGGAAGCAGGAAGGAGTGACTGGGAGGGAGAAATCAGAGTGGAATGCAGACAGGCAACAAAGGCTGGTGATTAGTCCCCATCTCTACCTTCCCTCCTGCCTTGCATCTCTGAGAAGCAATGGGAAAGGCTGGTTCTGAACAGGGGAAGCCTGGCACCCAGCAGACCTGCAGCTCTCTCAGATGTAGCCTAGTTTTTGCCCACCTGCTTGCGGAGAGATGGGACCGGCACTCTGAGAACCAGAGGGCGCGGGGAGAGCTGCTCATCTTGAGTTGTCGGCTTTCTTATTCTTTAAGAGAACCTTTCAGCGCTTAGCTTTTCCCGGAGGATCCCTGCGGCTCAGAAACCAGCTCTTCACAGCCCAGGGAGGCCACAGTGTTTTTTGAAAGGCTGACACCTAATCATCCCACTGGCTGTTCCCTGGGCAGCGTTTTCAGCCTTGTGGTCAGGTGCTTTACACTGGGCAACATTAAGGATTGAATTGTGGTCCCCCCTCCAATTCTTATGTTGGAGTCCTAACCCCCAGTACCTGTGAATGTGCTCTTACTTGGAAAGAAGGTCTTTGCAGATGTAATTCATTAAGATTAGGTCATTAGGGTGGGTCCTAATTCAATATGACTTGATGTCCTTATCTAAAGGGGAAATTCGGTGATAGACATGCACATAGGGAGTATTCATCATGTGAACATGAAAGCAGAGATCAGGATGATGCTTCTACCAGCCCAGAAATACCAAAGATTACAGTAAACCATCAGGCACCAGGCAAGAGGTCTAGAGCAGATCTTCCCTCCCAGCCTTAGGAGGAAGCAGCCCTGCCAACACCTTGATCTCGGACTTCCAGCCTCCAGAACTGTGAAGCAAAAATTTCGGTTGTTTAAGCCATGCATTCTGTGGTACTTTGTTACAGTAGCCCTAGAAAATGAATCTAGGCACCTACTTGAAGGTTTGGGCTTTCTGGAAGAAAACAAATTCATCACTGCAGGGTTAATCAGCTGCACATTGTATATACAACCTTAGATTTGGATTTTGCCCAGAATGTTTTGTGCAGTGACCCTTGGTTTTGCTCCGGCTCCCCCTATATCTCTCTGGTGGAAAATTTCCTCACAGCTCGAGGGTATGTAGGGGGGACCAAGAATGGAACTCTTTGTTTAGAATTTGCGTGGTATACATAAATAACGAGCATATGGGGGATTTAAAAGCCAGAGGCATTTCAGAATTAGGCAAGGGAAGAGAGACTTCATTTGTTAAAGACATTTCCTGTTCAAATTCATCAAGAGCTTTCCTACATCCTCCCTTCCCCGTGTCCTGCTCCCCCCCAAACCCCAAATATGTAAGAGGCTTTCTTAGCAGCATAAGCCCAACAGGATGTTGAGAGAAAGGGATATGAAAAAATAGTACATGAAACCAGATGAATGGAAAAAGCCCTGTTTCTTTTTATGTGTATAACTTCGGAATTGTAAAAAAGAAACGAGTAAGAAAATTTCCTTCAGGGTGAACATGCCCTTAAGTGTGGCTAAATTGTTTATACAAAGGGCAGCCTTTAGAAATTAACCCCGGTTGCTTCCTTTTAGATACAGGGACCTGCACTGAAAATTCTACCTTCAGGCTTTAAATGGAGACGTCTTATACTACTGGCTTATGTGCTTGTCTGCCCCAGGCTGGAAAGTAGGGTGAGTGGGTCAAGTTTAAGGTACAGAAGTTGGTCTACCCCAGCTCAGCCACTCCAAGAAAAGAGAGTTGGGCTTGGCCCTGGGCTGGGCGTAGGGATGATTTTGGACTCCTCCTTCCCTGAATGCAGGCTGCCCCACGTAGTTAATGCTCTTGCCTATCATCGTGTGAATGCTCTATAGCAGCTTCATCTTTTGCTCTGGAAAAGCCCTTTCGAAGTAAAATATTTCGTTAGCTGCCAGGGACTTAGGGAGGGAAACTCTGAAGAAGGCAGTTCCGTTGGCTTGTGTCTGGGAAGGAGGTTGCCTCCTGGTTGGCAGGAGCATCCCAGTTTCACACCTCATTAACACGGTGTTTGTCTGATTTCTTCTTTTCAACCCAAACCACAGCCCTGGGGAAGCCAGCCAGCCTTCCAGTTGCTGCTGGTGCAGATCTTCATGGCTTCACGGTTCGACTTAGTCGAAGAAATTTCTTACAACGGTTTCAGAGGAGACATTTTCACATTCAAACGTAACCACAGAAACACATTTCAATGACATATAGACATTATATGTGATTTCTTTGTACTTTGAATTATGGTGCCTTCTGGACGAATCTCCTGAAGACCAGTGTGTGTAATTGATAATTTCCAGTAATACTAGAAACACAGAAGTAAAGAAATAGTCATGATTTATACAAATATAAATATTTATTACATGGTATGATGCAAGAGATAGAATATACAATGTAAAGCATAAAACTGAAGTCACATTTGGGGAAAATTTATTGAACACTTACAACGTGCCAGGAAATGCACTCAGTTCTTCATGTATCCTTAGGATGTGTATATGTGAGTGTGTGTGTGTGTGTGTGTGTGTGTGTGTGTGTGAGAGAGAGAGAGAGAGAGAGAGAGAGAGAGAGAAAGATTAGATCCCTTTGGAGAACTTATCCTGTATCATTGAAAGAAGGGCAATTTAGGGCTTCCCTGGTGGCACAGTGGTTGAGAGTCCGCTGCCGATGCAGGGGACATGGTTTCGTGCCCTGGTCTGGGAAGATCCCACATGCCGCGGAGCGGCTAGGCCCGTGAGCCATGGCCGCTGAGCCTGCGCGTCCGGAGCCTGTGGGAGAGGCCACAACAGTGAGAGGCCCGCGTACCGCAAAAAAAAAAAAAAAAAAAAAAAAGGGCAATTTATATGAGTGTCATGAAAAGTCATTTAAGAGTTTGAGAGGAAGCATAAAGAAGGTAATTATGTTTCAAAAAAAGGCATTTTTTTCCCTGATTTTCAGAAGGGTCTAATCCTTGAATAATGTTTTTAAGGTCAAGGCCCAAACTTGGCTTTGAGATAATTAATTGGCCTATTGCCTGGAGTGAGGAGTTTGGCTTTTAGAGACATACACTATCCAAAAACAGCTTTCAGGAAGATTTTATTCTGTCCCAAGCCTACCACAGTGACTTGCACATAGTATGCCCTCAAATAAGTGTTTGTCTAATGAACGAAGAGAGGATTTTATATTGAAATGTTGTTTGTAGCAGGCAGTCCCTGTACTTCTTTTTCCACTAAAGGTGAAGAGGGACTTGTCTGAATTGCAGTAAGAGAAATATAGGTTAGAATTACCAGCTGCAAGCAGAAAGAAATATTGGTAAGAGCTTCAAGAGGGTTAATGTTCTCTCTGGAGATATCTATGGCAACAGAAAGGTTAAGCATAGCCGTTGTAGAAGAAAGGGATAGGACCCTGATGCTCTGCTCCCTACTCCCCCTTCCCCCCTCCATTTGCTACCTGCTAAGAGACACAGAGAAGCCCAGAATGGTACTAGATCCTCCTGAATAATGGGATTTTTTTTCTTATAGTCAAGATACTCTGCCTTTCTGAGGACACAGGGGTCACTCAGCTCATGTTGCCTGAACCATATTATAGTATAAAGGGGGTACAAATCAGTTAGGAATTGAAAGAAAACCCCAATTAAAATGGCACAAACAAAATAGAAATTTAAGAAGTCCAGAAGTAGATATCCAGTTCATGATGTTAGGAACCATGATTCTCATCATGTAGCTTCTACCTCATGCTCCAAGATGGCTGCTTGAGCTCCAGCCATCATGTCTACATTCTAGCCAGAAGCAAAGAAAGGATGAAGAATGGCATGCCTCATTCCTATAAGGACACTTCCCAGAAGTTGCAAAAGATGCTTTTACTTACATCTCATTGACCAGAACTTCCATGCACACGCCGCCAGCTTTAGGGTGGCTGAGTAATGTGGTTTCTATCTCGGGCAGTTAAATACCAGCTAAACACCAGGGGTGCTATTAAAAGAAAGCAGAGGAGAATGGTTAGTAGGGGACAACTTGTAGTCTCTGCCATAGGGGTAAAATGGATAGGTGGGATCTTTAATGGCAAGGCTTGTCACCCAGCTCATGAAAACATTATTTTCCTCTCTAACTGTCTACTCTACACTCTGCTAGGTTCTTCTCTGTGTTTTTCTGAGTACCTTAATTTGATTTTGAAATCTTGACAGTAGGAATTCCTAGGCAGATCCTGAAGGCATTCACAAGGTTTGGGGTCAGCCTGGGTTCACTGGAGCAGAGCATGGTTTCCAAACTCTAATGGACAAATGGACTCTGTGGCTATAAGTCTGGCTGGGGCCTGAGATTATGCATTTTTAACAAGCTCCCAAGTGGTGTGATTCTGCTGGAGCATGGACCACGTTTTCAGTGCAAGGGTTTAGAGAAGATTTTCGATGGCCTTCCGCGTCCCAGTCTGTAGTAGGGTATTCAGGTAGAGATGGGCTGGTGGTGGTCAGAGTGTGTGTCAGGGGTTCACGTTTACTACTGTTCATAAGACTGCCCTGGGGAGTTGTTAAAATACAGACTTCTGGGATCCCAACTACTGCTTTCTATGTAACAGGTGGCAGACATCTGATTTTTAAAAGAATTTTTATGGAGTATAGTTGATTTACGATGTTACGTTAGTTTCTGCTGTACAGCAAAGTGAATCAGTTATATTCATATATCCACTCTTTTTTAGATTCTTTTCCCACATAGGCCATTACAGAGTATTGAGTAGAGTTTCCTGTGCTATACAGTAGGTCCTTATTAGTTATCTATTTTAATATATAGTAGTGTGTATACGTCAATCTCAGTCTCCCAATTTATCCCTCCTCCCCTTACCCCCTGGTAACCATGTTTGTTTTCTACATCTGTAACTCTATTTCTGTTTGTAGATAAGTTCACTTTTACCCTGTTTTTAGATTCCATATACAAGCAATATCATATGATATTTGTCTTTCTCTGTCTGACTTACTTTACTCAGTATGACAATCTCTAGGTCCATCCATGTTGCTGCAAATGGCATTATTTCGTTTTTTTATGGCTAATACTCCATTGTATATATGTACCACATCTTTTTTTTTTTTTTTTTTTTGCGGTACGCGGGCCTCTCACTATTGTGGTCTCTCCTGTTGCGGAGCACAGGCTCCGGACGCGAAAGCTCAGCGGCCCTGGCTCACGGGCCCAGCCGCTCTGTGGCATGTGGGATCTTCCCGGACCGGGGCACGAACCCGTGTCCTCTGCATCGGCAGGCGGACTGTCAGCCACTGCGCCACCAGGGAAGCCCTGTACCACATCTTTATCCATTCCTTTGTCGGTGGACATTTAGGTTGCTTCCATGTCCTGGCTGCTGTACATAGCGCTGCAATGAACATTGGGGTGCATGTATCTTTTCGAAGTATGGTTTTCTCCAGATATATGCCCAGGAGTGGGATTGCAGGATCATATGGTAGCTCTATTTTTAGTTTTTTTTTTTTTTGCGGTACGCGGGCCTCTCTCTGTTGTGGCTTCTCCCATTGCGGAGCACAGGCTCCGGACGCGCAGGCTCAGCGGCCATGGCTCACGGGCCCAGCCACTCCGCGGCATGTAGGATCTTCCCGGACCGGGGCACAAACCCGTGTGCCCTGCATCGGCAGGCGGACTCTCAACCACTGCGCCACCAGGGAAGCCCCTATTTTTAGTTTTTTAAGGAACCTCCATACTGTTCTCCTTAGCAGCTGTATCAATTTACATTCCCACCAACAGTGCAGGAGGGTCTCTTTTCTCCACACCCTCTCCAGCATTTGCTGTTTGTAGATTTTTTGATCCTAGCCATTCTGACCAGTGTGAGGTGATACCTCATTGTATTGATATAGTTTTGATTTGCATTTCTCTCATAATTATGCTGAGCATCTTTTCATGTGCTTTTTAGCCATCTGAAGATATCTGATTTTTTAAAAATTGAAGTATAGTTGATTCATAATATTGTGTTAGTTTCAGGTGTACAGCAAAGTGCCTCAAAGGTGTATGTATATATATATATATATATATATATATATATATTCTTTTTCAGATTCTTTTCCATTATAGCTTATTATAAGATATTGAATATAGTTCCCTGTGCTCTACAGTAAATCTTTGTTATCTGTTTAATATATAGTAGTGTGTGTCTGTTAATCCCATACTCCCAATTTATCCCTCCACCACCCCCCTTTCCCCTTTGCTAACTGTAAATTGGTTTCCTGTCTGTGAGTCAGTTTCTGTTTTGTAAATAAGTCGATTTGTATTATTTTTTTTTAGATTCCACATATAAGTGATATCATATAATATATTATACAAGCTTTGTTCTTTTTCCTGAGGATTGCTTTGGCAATTCTGGGCCTTTTGTGGTTCCATATAAATTTTAGGATCATTTGTTCTAGCTCTGTGAAAAATGTCGTGGGTGATTTGATAGGGATCACTTTGAATCTGTAGATTGCTTTGAGTAGTCTGGTCATTTTCACAATATTAATTCTTCCAGTCCAAGAGCATGGGATAGCTTTCCCTTTCTCTGAATCATCTTCAATTTCCTTTATCAATATTTTATAGTTCTCAGTATATAAGCCTTTTACCCCCTTGGTTAGGTTTATTGCTAGGTATTTTATTTTATTTTTTTTAACACAAGACATCTGATTTTTATAACAGACTCTCTGGGTAATTTCTGATAAAGGTGGTCTAGGAGCTACGTTTTGAGAAATATTGGCAGCAGGTTCCCCAGCAGTCTGTGCCAGTGAGGGTCTTAACCTCTCAGATCATAGGCCTATGAGATCCAGGCATTCTGGGATTTTTGGTTTTAAATTGTCTAATTTAATTCATTAAAGGAGAGACATTTCAGTAATCTTTATGGCCCAGGAGTATTTCGTCAAAGGCACATTCATCTTCCTTTCCTGTTTTGGAACTGAGAGTTTTATTCTTCCAGGAGGTTTAGGGTATCTTTATCAGCTAGGGATGCCACAACAAAATACCATACGCTGGTGGCTTAAACAACAGACTTTTATTCCTCACGGCTGTGAAGGCCAGGTGCCTGAGATAGGGTGCCAGCATGGTCAGGTTCTGACGAGAGCTCTCTTCCAGTCTTGCAGACCGCCGTCTTCTACCTCTGCTTTATGGCTGTGTCCTCACGTGGTTGAGAGAGAGGGAGATCTTGTGTTGTCCTCATCTTACAAGACGACATGCCACTCTCATGACCTCATCTAAACCTAAATACTTCCCAGAAGCCCCACCCCAAATGCCATCACACCGGGAGTTAGGCTTCAACATACGAGTTTTGGGGGAAACATGACAGAGGGGAATTCTGCATCGCTGAGAATGGTGCCGGCAGACTACCCAGAGGATTGGCTGGGTAAAGGCAGATGTGGAGCCAGGGCTTAGGGAGAATCAGAGAAGAGAGGAAGGAGGGGGTATGGGAAGAAGCTGACCTCTCCTGGCACATTCCATATGCAGGCACTGTGCTAGCCATTGTCTAAGTATTGCTTCGTGTAATACTCACTACTGCCCTGTGAGGTAGTGGGGCTATTCCCATTGACCCCAGACGTATGTTTTAATATTCTTTTGCATATATTCAATATTAATTTAAACAAGAGTCAGAGAAAAGGAATGACTTTTTTTTTTTTTGATGTAAAGAAGATAGAATTTATTAGAGGGAAGGGTCGCTGCCAGAACAGCGGGCCGACTGCCTAGCAGTCTGGGAGAGTCAAGCCCGAACATGTGCTATTGATCAGTTTTTATAGCCAGAAAACAAAGGAATGGTCGGAGGTGAAAATTTCATTTACTGATTGGTCAAGGTACATATACCTTCCTTCTATAGCGTGGGAGTGGGACAGGGCAGATGCCTTTCCTTATTTGGGACCAGTCCTGTTGCCCAGGTGGGCGTCGTCCAGGTGGGCTCAGGTATACATAAGCATCGCAACATGGTGGGGAGGGCGATTAAGAGTCCGGTAGGGGGTGTAACGCTGAAACTATTTCAGGCAGGGTCATCCTTTGTCCTTGAAGCACCATTGTCCTTGGAGCACCACATTCCCCCCTCTATTTATAGGGCCAATTCCTGGGCCCTACTGAACGTCCCCTGCTCATATCTACCTAACTGCTTAATTCCCTCTCAGGCATTCGGGAACCCCTTTTGCGAAGAGATGGAGTGGCGAACTCTCTCTGGCTGCTTCCTGCTGAGCGGGGGCGTCATGGGGCCCTGGGTTCCCATTGCCTGCTCTCTGTCAGAGTGTATCTAGGGAGGAGTGCGGGCCCCATGGAAAGTGATGGTGGCTGTTCAAGGGTTGTACGTCTTGTTGCATCATCATTTGGAGCTTTGTTTGTTGTATTCTGGAAGAGACAAACTTAACCAGGAGGTTAAAAATACATGGCCTGAAGGTTGGTCTGGACCTTGCCCAACTGGTTGACAATAAAAGAGCAATCCTCCTTTAACATTACACAAGTCCCTCCTTGATTAGCTGTTAGGAGGTCCAGAGCTCTTTTATTTTGTAAAACCACTCCTGCTAGAGAATTTATTTGTTCTTGTAGCGTGTTAATTTGAGCTGCTAGGTAGGCAGTCTGTTCTGAGTTCAAGAGAGAGCTGTCGGCAGTGAAAATAGAGATTGAGAGTCCTGCGGAGCCTGTTCCCATCCCAGTTAGGAGGATCGAGGAACGGCGAGTGGGACCAGAGAAGGAGGTCAGGGCTGAATACGTAGCCCCAGTGTCAATCAGAAAGGCGATAGTAGCCCCTGCCACGTCCAGGGTTACCCGGGGCTCCTCCCGTCTTATGGGGAACATAGGGGCCTGTAGGTTGAGCCCTGGGCACCTTCAGCCGTCCACATCCAGGAGCCCCAGATCTAGAGTGCAATCCGGTTCTTGATCCTGATGGTCAAAACCACCGACAGGGGCAATCGGTCTTGACTTCGGCCCAGGGGCCGGGACCTGAAATACCTCGAGTGTTGGGTGGCTGTGGCGTTGGCCTCCCCGCTTGAGGGCAGAGGGACAATTCCTCTTCCAGTGGCCCTTTTGGTGACAGTAAGGGCACGGGGTATCGGGTGGTGGGGTGCGGCCATTCCTGAGAGTGTGCCCCTGCTGACCGCACTGGTAGCAGCTCAGCGGTGGTTTCTGAGACGGGAGAGGGGCTCCCGTGGGTCCCTGCTGTGGAGGGACTGAGTAACGGCAAGAGCCATGTACTGAGCGTGCGTTTTAATTTTCCCTCCTCTCAGTTCTCGGCTGTTCCTAGAAGCCTCCTCCCTGTTGTTAAGAACCCTGAAGGCCGTGTCAAGTAGGACAGAAGATGGGGTCTGTGACCCTTGCTCTAGTTTCTGTCATTTCTGTCTTATGTCTGGGGATGCCTGGCTTATAAAGTGAACTGCAAGTATAGCCTGACCTTCAGGGGTCTCAGGGTCTAGGTATTTCCTCATAGCCTCTGCTAATCAGGTCTGAAAAAGGGCCAGATTCTCAGAGGGTTCCTGTGTGACTTCTCTGAGTTTATTATGATTGACAAGTTTGATGATTGCCTTTTTCATACCTTCTAGTAGACAGGTCATCATGTAATTTCTCCCAGTGAGCCCACCTGCTGGCCCATTTTCACCTGCCTGTATCTCCATCCGGGGTCTGCCCGTGGCACTGCCTCTGCCCCTGCTCGGTTCTCATTAGGATTTCGGGCATGTGCCTCATCTCTCCAGGCCTGAGCCAAGGCCCAGATCCCGGCCTTTTCCTTATGAGTGCAGTGGGTAGTTAGGACCACATGAATATCTTGCCAAGTTAAGTCAAAGGCTATAGTTAGGGCCTGGAATTCCCTGATGAACGTGGAGGGGTCCTGGCGGAAGGAACCCAGTTTCCCTTGAATATGAGAGAGATCAGACATGGGGAAGGGACCATGAACCCTAATAGTACCTAGGTCTCCTTTAGTGACCTGTTGTAGGGGAAGCACATTGGGACTCGATTCAGAGCGTTGGGCCTGTCATGACTGAGTGTGGGGAGGGGAGGGAAGGTCTGCTTCTGGGTACGCAGGTGGGGATTGGGGGGCAGAAGGCTGGGGAGACCGGGGACAAGAAGCCTCATCCAAGATACCTGGTGGAGGGGCAGATGGGGAGGGACGAGGTAGTGAAGCTGAAGCGGGGGCGGGGGGCGGGGAGGAAGAGGCATTAAAGCGGCAATGGAGAGACACCTGCGGCAGGAGTCCCCAAGGCTCGGATTCTGACTGAGAGCAACGAAGGCCTGGACATACAGAACCTCAGGATCCTTTCCTAGTTTCCGACAATAGAGATCAGGTTGGAGGATTGTGTTGTAATTTAGCATCCCATTAAGAGGCCATTGTTCTTGGTCCCCCAGTTTGTATCGGGGCCAAGCCGTGTTACAAAAGAAAATGAGCCTCTTCTTTTTTGAGATTGCCCGGGTCAAATTCCTTCCAATTCCTGAGAACACAACCAAGAGGTGAGTCTAAGGGGATAGACGTACCTGAACCCTTTATTAGCCTCAGTGCCATAGAATGGGGGTACTGAGAATCACTGACGGGCAAAAAGGCGTCCCTCTTGGCCTCAGTGACGTCTCCGTGCGACTGAGGCACAAAAATGCCGACCGTCTCAGCAGTTGCGTCCAGAGAGGTGGCCAGAGCAGCGAGAAACCGCGCGGCCAGGGCACCAGTGACCAGAGAGGGGAATCCCCGCAAGCCAGCCGGGAATTGACTCGCGGTTAGAAGATTCTCAGGGACGGGGGGTGGGGGGTGGTGGCGGTGGCGGGGGCATCCAGAGGCGGCGAGGTCCTTTGGAGTCAGTCCGAGATGAGGGGAAAGAAGCAGAAGCGACAGAAAAGAGGACTGAGGAGTCCCCTTCTAACCCTACCGAGGAGGCGGTGGCCGAGGATTTGTGCTGCTTCGTCTGCGATGTGCTTTGCGTTGCACGGAAGTTGTCTCGATGGGGCAGATGCTCTAATAGCCTGGTCCGTTCCGTGACCCCCTTATCTTTTGACGCGAGTCTTCAAGCGGCAGGCGCCCTAATCATTTTTTTTTTAACATCTTTATTGGAGTATAATTGCTTTACAGTGGTGTGTTAGTTTCTGCTGTATAACAAAGTGAATCAGTTATACATATACATATGTTCCCATATCTCTTCCCTCTTGCGTCTCCCTCCCCCCTACCCTCCCCTAATCATTTTTAAATACCTGACCCGTGCCCACACGATGCCTATCGGCCCAGTCCTCAGTCAGAAGGAAGACAGAAGGATCCTCACCCGTTCTGCGCGGCAGTTGCTGGGGCGAAGTGAGTCGTGGAGACTTCGGAACACACCAGGGTGTGGCCCTGGCCAGAGTTCCTCTGTTGCTCTCACGGCAGCTTGCCTGTTCACAGAGGGTCCCAAAGCATGAGGAGACGAGGTGGGGAAAGAGATCCCCGTACGGGCCACCAAATGTCGTGGTCCTAATGCGGGTAGGAAAAGAATTTCCAGACATAAGGCAGAATGTAAAGAAGATAGAATTGATTAGAGGGGAGGGTCGCTGCCAGAACAGGGGGCCGACTTTCTAGTAGTCTGGGAGAGTCGAGCCAGGAATGACTTTTGAGATCACAGGCTACTAGCGGGTCTGTTTGCTTCTTCACTTTCATACCATTTTCACTGCCTGGGAGGTGTTCTTCCCTCCCTCCCTTCATTGCCTCCTTCCTCTCCCAGCATCTCTTTACCACTTTTATCTCCTAATCATTTCTACTTATAAAGACCTAGTTCAAGTTCTAGGTAGATTTCCCTGTCGCCTTTTCCAGGAGTCCCAGAGTGCAGCCCCGTCCTTGGACTCAGTCATCCATTCACGTGGAATAGGTTGCTGCAGTCAGCCTGGGGACTCATTATATCTTTTAATTTTCTGTATTTTTTTCTTATTATCTGACTTTATTTATTTGATTTTTTTACCTTTATTTTATATTGGAGTATAGTTGAAACATGTGTATGTATAACCGAATCACTTTGCTGTACACCTGAAACTAATTTTCTGTATTTGTGATGCTTTGATATCTGGGGCTTTGCTGACACTGGAGGGACTGCCTCTGTCAGGGTTGGCCAATTCCCAGAGACAGTAAATGAGAAGCCTGCTAGGATGCCTTTCATATGCGAACCAGCCAATCCAGAGCCCACACCCCCAGCCACCTCCTTTATGGAACTTTTATATCCTATGCCACTGTCTGCCTGCCCTAATTGCCTCAGGGCCAGGTACCTGAGTAAGGGCAACCCCTATACCGCACAACCTACTGAACTTATTCAAACTAGCCAGCCTGAAGCCTGCTTACCCTGCCTCTCATTCCTTCCAGTAGAAACCACAATAAAAGCTCTTGCCTACATTTCCCCACCTCCATCTACCTCCTGACTGACCTGGTGCTTCCCGTGTGGCCTCCCAGGGCCAGACATGCCCGTCCTTTTGGTGTCTGAGTACCCCAAACTATCTTTCCAATGGCAATGATCTCCTGATCTGTTGGTCTACCGTACCTGAAAAGGAATAAAGCCTACATTTTATTTATTTTTTATTCAGATATAACTGACACAATATTATATTAGTTTCAGGTGTACAACATAGTGATTTGATATTTGTATATATTGTGACATGATCACAGTCAGTCTAGTTAATATCTGTCACCATATATAGTTACAGAATCCTTTTTCTTGTGATGAGAACTTTTAAGATCCACTCTCTTTGCAACTTTCAAGTATGCACTACTCCATTGTTAACTGTAGTCACCATGCTGTACATTACACCCCCATTACATATTTATTTTATTACCAGAAGTTTGTACCTCCTTTTGACCCCCTCCACCCAAGTGGCCCTCCCCCACGCCCTGCCTCTGGCAACTACCAGTCTGCTCACTGTATCTGTGTGCTTGATGAAGCTTATATTTTAGAACACCCCTGTCAAATCCCATAGACCATGAATCCCAAACTGTTTGGCTGCTGCGCTCTCCTGAGATTGAAGAGCTCATGAATTAAGCAACCCTCACTGGCTTCTTCTCCAGTGGACTCAATACCTCTAGGCTCTGTTTACTGAGAAATGAACCCATTTAGCTTCTAGGGAGAGAAAAGTCCCATGGGCCTAGAGGCTCATTTTTTTTTTTTTTTCACCTGGCTCAGCCGGTCTGTGTTAGCTAGATTGATGAACAGGCTGATTCTGGCCCGAGTTCCACAGCTTCCATTTCTAAAAGGGCCACTTCCTCGACACGAGAGCATCCTGCAGAGATATTCCCTGCCCTGTGTCCTTGCAGATCTTTGGAGCTTGATGGTACTGGGCTCTACTCTATTGGAAGGCTGATATAGTGAATATATTTAAAAATTTTATGTATATTATGATTTTTGACATCTTAGAAAACCTTTCTGGTGGGGGAGAGACTGCCAATTCTTAGAGATAGCAAGGGGTCAGCTGCGAGTATGCCTTTGATATCCAGAGCCATACCTCTTCTCTCTGGCCCGAACACCCCAGGAGGCAATATTCCTCTGTCTTAATCATCCCAGGGCCAGGTACCGGGCAACTGGGGACCACCCCTAGAGCCCAAAGCCTGCAGAAAATTTTCAAACAGCTGATCCTAAGCTGTTTCCCCCTGCCTTGCCTTTCCCAAGGACACCCCAATAACAGCCACGGCCTAAATGCTCCCTCCCTCCTGTCTTCTGCCTCCTGACCATGTTGGTGTTTTTCCGTGTGGTCCTGCGTGGTGTGGCATGCCTTCTCTCTCTAGGGCCTGTGAGTGTAACACATTTTATTTTCCTGAGCCTCTCCTGTGTCTTTTCTCCTGGCTGCACATCTGAGTATCTCATAAAAGAATATAAAACAGTTGACCCTGGGGCTCGGGGTTAATATATGCCTGGTTGAAATTCTTGGGATAAGGAGAGCAGAGGACTGTATACCCTCTGCTACTTCTCTGCTTGGCATCTCCCCCGGTCCCCAATCCTATTTTCTGTTTGTACCATGCAGCATAAGTGATGCGTGTCATGGCCCCTTTGTATAACACTTTCCAATCTTTGGTCATTAGCCACTCCTGCATTTGAGGATACGGTGACTTCTGTGGTGACAGGAAGTTAATTTACTCCTCTGATAGACTGTGGATTAATAACAAATGGTGGAACTATTGCTTCCTTCCCACCTAATAAATATTCCACGAATAATTGAAGCTTATTGAATTAGTTGGGCCACAAAGGCTGCTTCCTCCTTTGCTGGGAATGCAGCCAGCATTGTGCTTTGAAAGACACATGCACACGTGCTCACGCTGAATAAATTCTCTGGTAGAAAGAAAGCAGAGGAGTTAGGCCGGGAGAAGCAGAAAGCAGCACCAGAAGAAGGAAATAAAAGCTTCAGGAGATTATAAGGAAGGAGTGGTGATCTATTCCCCGGGAGAAAGAGATGATGCTGGTTGTGGCTTTGTACACCCTGTTTCGTTTTGTGATTCAACTGAAAGATGAATACTGTGGGGAGGGAGAGAAAGCTGGTACAAGTCCAGAGCCTGATATCTCGGGGTAGTGATGCTGTCTTTGTCCCTGTCTTCTGAAGGCCAACAGGAGTGGCTTCTCCTGCCTTGTGGAGAAACAGAACTAGTTTCTACATGGCCTAGAATGGCTGGGACTGGAGATAAGGTGCAGAGTTTCCCTTTTGTGGCCCAGCGGCATGCGCCTTTTCCGTCAGTTCAGCCAACCTGGGTGGGGACACCAGAGATACAAGTGTGAATGTCTGCTCTGTTCTCCATCCACAGAGGCAGACTGCACACAACATTTGTGATCTGCTCCTCACAGGGAGGGGAGGACCATCTTAGAGGCAGTCCTGGTTGCGGGGAGGGAAGGGGGGAGAAGAGGGAGGACTCTGCACAAAGACTATCTGGGTGCAAGTCCTGCCCGTTCAGGACCCCAAGTCCTTAAACAAATTCCACTATCTGTTTCTTGCCAAGTAGAGTTTTGGGTGCTGAGGATAGAGTGCTGAACAGAGGAACTTTGATTCTAGTGGGGAAGACAGTCTAGGGACAGGTAAAGAGAAAACAAAAGAAGAGCAATTATAATAAAGATTAAAAAGGAGACACAGGGGCTGAGAGAGTCAGATATGGTTCCTGCAGTCAGGGAACTCATGCCCTGGTGGGAGGTGTGCGCGCACACACGCACACACACACATACACACGTCATGAAAAGCTATGAGGCAAAAATAAACAACGGCCCAGGAGAGGGAAAGAAAGGGGTACATTGGTGGTTGAATCTACTTTAGGTGGGTGTAGGTGAGGGTGGGATGGTCTGTAAGGAGGTGACAGCTGAGCTGATAAAAGGTGAAAAGGCTCTTGCCCTACAACAGTGGGAGGACTTTATGATTCTGGGCAGCAAGAACAACATCACAAAGGCCTGGAGGAGAGAGAGCTTGGAGCACAAGAGGAGGTGAATGAAGGAAGCCCAGCGTGGCTGGAGTGTGTGAAACAGGATGTCTGAGTCTGGCCTGGAGCTGGGTGCCAGGTGGAGGTCTCATCACACCCAGCCATGTAGGGGATTTTGGAGTCTAAGTGCAGAAGAGAGCATTTTAGGAAGGGAAGTGATATAATACAGTTTATTTTATTTTATTTTACTTTTATTTTTTATTTTCTGTGGTACGCGGGCCTCTCACTGTTGTGGCCTCTCCTGTTGTGGAGCACAGGCTCCGGACACGCAGGCTCTGGGGCTCTGGCTCACGGGCCCAGCCGCTCCGCGGCATGTGGGATCTTCCCGGACCGGGGCACGAACCCGTGTCCCCTGCATCGGCAGGCGGACTCTCAACCACTGCGCCACCAGGGAAGCCCCAGTTTATTTGTAAAAGAAGGTTCTATCAGTTATTTTTTAACCTCTGCCAAATGGCTGTGATACTGACTTCAGAGGGCTGTGAGAGGAGTAAATGAGATCTGATTATAAAGCACTTAGCTCAGTGTCCAGCACACAGCAAGGTGAAGCATATTGTCATCATTATTACTCTACATGCAAAGCTGGCTTTTGGATACTTGCACCCCAATGTTCATAGCAGCACTATTTGCAATAGCCAAGACATGGAAGCAACCTAAGTGTCCATGGACAAATGAATGGATAAAGAAGATGTGGTATACATGATTAATGGAATATTACTCAGCCATAAAAGAGAATGAAATAATGCCATTTGCAGCAACATGGATGGACCTAGAGATGATCATACTAAGTGAAGTCAGTCAGACAGAGAAAGACAAATACCATATGATATCACTTATATCTGGAATCTAAAAAAATGATAAAAATGAACTTATTTAAAAGCAGAAATAGGGCTTCCCTGATGGCACAGTTGTTGAGAGTCCGCCTGCCGATACAGGGGACATGGGTTCGTGCCCCGGTCCGGGAAGATCCCACATGTCACGGAGCGGCTGGGTCCGTGAGCCATGGCCGCTGAGCCTGCGCGTCTGGAGCCTGTGCTCTGCAGCGGGAGAGGCCACAACAGTGAGAGGCCTGTGTACCGCAAAAAAAAAAAAAAAAAAAAAAAGCAGAAATAGACTCGCAGACGTAGAAAGAAAAAAACTTACGGTTACTAAAGGGGAAAGTGGGGGAGTAGGGATAAACTATGAGTTTGGGATTAACAGATACACACTACTATATATAAAATAGACAGCCAGCAAGGACCTACTGTATAGCATAGGGAATTAGATTCAGTATCTTGTAATAACTTATACTGGAAAAGAATCTGAAAAAAAAATATGTAACTGAATCACTTTGCTGTACTCCAGAGGCTAGCACAACATTGTAAATCAGCTATACTGTACTCTAATTTTTAAAAAAGCTGGCTTTTGGAGCCACTAAACTCATCCCATTCTGACCATGGTTGTTTTCATCCAAGCCACTTGGAGCTGCCTGGGGGGACAAGATGATGTTAGCCTCTGTTTGTCTATATCTGTCTGTCTACCTGCCCATCTACCTATCTCAATCATATGTAGATGGAATAGCTAGAGGTAGAGTTAAGATTATTTTTCAGAACACAAACTTGGATCTGATCTGACACTCAGACAACTGGGCAATCAAGTTCAAAATTCTGGTCTTTCCTGTTTGTAATAATTTTCTTCTAGGAGCTATGAAATGTCTACCTTGGTCATAAAAGTGTCGTAAGGCAACCACAAAATCACTAACTTTAAGCTAAAGCTTTTTGGCTTTCTGGCGAACCCTCAGTGTTGGGTATTCTCTTTCATGCCCCACTCCATTGTCCACTCTGCTCTGTCCTGGGGAGCTGGCTCTATGGGCCACATTCCCACCACCAGCGTGGCATGGGCAAAGGCAGGAGGTTGGAGGGCAGACAGGCAGAGGGGTTCAGATGTTTATTCCCTCTTCTCCTTGCCTGTCCCACTGCCTAGAAGAAACTGCCTTCCTCTACCAAAGGCCTTAGCTCCTGTTGGAAAGGCCCCCTTCTACACTGTGGGTTTTTCTGTGCTCTGGGTTCCCTCTTTCCTCTTACATCTGTAGGCCCAATCTTTGTAGTAGTCTCCTGGTTCTGCTAGCCAGAGATGCTTGCTGGTTTTCCTTAACCTACTCACACCTTGATAAATAGTATCTTTATGAAATTCTCTTTAATCACCCCTTT
Organism: Tursiops truncatus; assembly: GCF_011762595.2. Lineage (NCBI taxonomy): Eukaryota > Metazoa > Chordata > Mammalia > Artiodactyla > Delphinidae > Tursiops > Tursiops truncatus. The sequence continues at coordinate 44,203,698 of NC_047036.1, forward strand.
TTGCCTACGCCATCTATTTTCTGCTGGAACCCTACCCATGTACCCTTTAAGATCAAATGTTTTCAAAATGTACCCTTATCATAGAGTACTAGCCAATAAAATGTAGTTATATTTAAATATATATCATATTTTGGAGATGCTGAAACGTATGTGGGAGAGGTGGGGCACATCTTAGAATCACTGAAATATGATATATATTTAAATATAACTACAAGATGTGCCCCACCTCTCCCACATACGTTTCAGCATCTCCAAAATTAGGATGATTTGCAAGTGGTGGTTTTTACTCTTGCTACCAGCGAGGTAGTGGTTGTTGTTTCCTGTGGATGTGTGAACGTGGTCATTGCTGGTCCCAGAGTCCTATTTTAAGTGAGTTATGTTCATTGTTGGTACTACTTAGTGCTGTTTAAAATGTTTTCAGAACATTTACCTTATGATTCAGCTCTGGAATGAAGTAATTGTGTACACAAAGGCACGAAATAGAGCAGCGAGGTATAATTTTTATGTTGTTGAAGCAAATATTCATCTTGGCAGAATGGATACAATTCCATATTTTTAAAGGGTTTTATGGGGAGTAAGAAAGAAAGATCCCATAGCAGCTGGAGCTGTGTTATGCGTGTTACCGAGATGGGTGCAAAGGATTGCCTAAACAGGACAAGTGATGCAGCTAAGGGCAGGAGGCGTCTCCAAATCCCTTAGAATAAATCAAAGAAATTTTAACAAAGCAAGGAGTTGGTGTCACTGGTTGGTGGTGCTTTTTCTTTCTTAGTGGTTCATAAGATAATGGTGTGTCCTACAAATTGCTGATGTCCTAAATTCAGTGAAGTACAGTATTTCCTAGAGTACCATTTCCGGATCTCCAGTTCGTTTATTGACCCCAGTCCTACCTCTCTGGCAAATTTACAGAGAAAAAATAAAGGCATAGCATTCATCCCCAGTCTGGCAGAGGATGTGTTCCTCAATGTTCTCCCTCCCAGCCCCTGGTCCAACATACTATAAAGGTTTTGACTTTGAGGCCTGTTGAGGTATGGAACCTCTAGAGGGATCCAAATCTCCCTAAGTAGCCTGGAGTAGAATGGAGAGGAGATTGCTGCCTGGGTGGACAGTTCTCCTTAGCTGAAGTAACTGTACACTTTATTTCCATGTCTTGGGGGAATAACTGAGAATAGGACTTAAAATGTGATTCCAGGAAGAAGTCAGGGTGCAGTCAAATACAAGTTTAATGAAGTAGGAACATGTGACCCATGGCATTGTCACTATTTTTCATCAAGCTTCCAATGGCCAAGACCACAGTGTCTCATGGCCCTAATGGGCAGGCTGGAGGGAATTCCCAACAAGGCAGCTCCTCAGATGTAGGCTATGAATTCATAGCACTTTATTCAAGAAGAGTTGAAGGCACTTAAACATACCTTTTCCCCCAAAATAAAAATAAACATGATCTTTGTATGTATGTGTTTAAAAGGTAATACCCTTTTCAAATATGATCTTTCCAGCAGCTACGTGTTAATGGATAAATAGCTTGAGTGTGGATTGTATTTGTGAAGATGACTTTAGATCTCTGTCCTCAAAATTGAAAAAAAAAATCAATGAGTAAAATCTAGAGGTCTGTTAATGAGTCATATGCATGAGGATGAAAAACAGAGTCAGAAATGGATGGAGACGCTATTAAGGTACATCTATTCTAAAGGTAGTTCAGGTGCTGTGCCAGACCTCCTCTTTTTGTCACCTGGTTCCTACCACCTCCTCTCTCCCCTTCCCCCATTCTCTCCTCTTCTTCCCCCCACCTGGCTCTGCTCTGAAAAGTTGATCTGTGTGGATCACGCAAAGGGTTTCCCTGTCTTCTGGCTTCCAGTTGTGCCTGTTCAATGAGGAGTCCCAGCAGATCAGAGGAGAGGGATGAATGAGGTCCAGCATTCATCCCCCTGGTTCCCTGCTGCTAGGTTGACTGGATCGCTGTATCTGTCCATGAGTCACAGCTCTTCCCAAGACATGGCCTCTACACATTCTCTTCGGTAACTTCTTTTTTCTCCTCTCTTTAGGCCTGGTTCGTAACACTTTGGCTACTAATAAGCCTCAGGTTACTGCATTGTCCCTGTGGTTCCTCATATACCCACAGCTTTGTAAGTAAATCTTCCCTAGAGTATCTTATTTCAAGTGTGCCATCTGTTTCCCCACAGAGCCCTGATGGTTACAGGTCTAGATACTTCTAATCTCCATGGGAGATGTCATCCTTTACAACACTTGAAAGTGAGAAATTGGGATTACTGTGGTTCAGTTCCTCAGCCCTGAATTTCAGGAGATAAATGCAAAGACCTGACAATAATGATGTAATTCCCTGACCTCTTCTGGGTGTCCAGCAGTTTGGATGAGTTCAGAGCATTGATTGTGGGGAGGTTGGAGCTCTAGGACTGGGACAGGGAGGATGATTTATTTGGAAAGTGATGTGTTGGCTTTAGTGTTCATCTGAATAATGTTGGCTTTAGTGTTCATCTGAATAAAATAGTTTAGTGATGATCATTTCCACATCTCTTATTCTTTAGCTCCTCCAACCCTTCTCAGAGTAGCAAAATTATAGATAATTTCCAGGCTGAAAATTAGGGTGAAAAGCTATTTTTTTTGTTTGTTTTTCTACAATGGACCTTTGAATAATAATACAGACTTGCTGGATATGGAATTTGGGGAGTTTATCTTTCTAAAGAGGATTACACTTTAACATTTTGTAGTCACAATTGCAAGTGATGTCCAAGAGGGAGTAGGACTGCTGTGGAGAGTTGTTGAGGATATGTACTGACACCTGTAGGGGGCAACATCCGTACATACTATTATGCAGTGCACAACCTGCACAACTGAGTGCAGTGGCCCAAGGAGGGGCCACAATCACCTCCAGCACTGATGTGGCAGAATTCAGGTGAAGTTTAACCATTGCCCTCATTGGCTCTGGCCTCTCTGTGTAGCTTATGCCTTAACTTCAATTATCTGAATTTTGCTTTAACTTTAGCTCTTTATATAGTATAGCTAAACATTTCACTTACAGTGTTTCAGTGTCGGGGAGTACTCTGTGGTCAGTTTAATTTGGAGAGCACCAGGATGAGGAGAAGGATCACTGGACCTGGTATTCGGGGACCTGGATTCAAACCTTGGCTGGACATTTATGAACAGGTTTCTTGGGCTTCCCTGGTGGTGCAGTGGTTGAGAGTCCACCTGCTGATGCAGGGGACGCGGGTTTGTGCCCCGGTCCGGGAAGACCCCACATGCCGCGGAGCGGCTGGGCCCGTGAGCCATGGCCGCTGAGCCCGCGCGTCCGGAGCCTGTGCTCCGCAATGGGAGAGGCCGCAGCAGTGAGAGGCCCGCGTACCGCAAAAAAACCAAAACAAAACAAAAAACATGTTTCTTTAGGACTCTCGGAACCTCAGTTTTTTAAACTGTAAAACAAGGTTAACTGAGGATTTTTTTGTAGGTTTCAATGGATAAACAAGATTACATGTTTGAAAGAGCCTGACACACAATAAATGCTTAGTAAATATTGGTTTACTCTTACAAGGCAAAGCTCGTAAAAGTGAAATAGCTTCTTATAATGCTGTTATATGTGAATTTTCAGAAAGGTGAGCCTCTCAGACGCCAGTTTAGAGATGTCTTCATGCAACAAGAACTGTTTGAGAGGCTTAAGAGGGCTGTTTAGTTGGAGTTGAGGCCGCCTGCACATGGCATTCATCTCCAGGGACAGAAGTGTAAAGTCCTTAGATTGTTGAAAAACTGTTCCCTGGTTGGTGCTTTTCTCTTTGACACCTTGAGTTGTTATATCTATTGACAGGGCCGTCTGGTGAAGAGGCATTCCTCTTGTTTGCACAGCCTCCTTTGGTGATTAGAGAGGTCACATAGTTAGAGCTAGATCTTTCTTTCTCCTGATGGGCACACAGCACATGTCTACCTCTGGAATTCATCTCATCTATCGATGCTGGACATTGGGGAGGTGATATTTAGGCCAAATTGTCTTTAAGGCCAACATTTTGGGGCATCCCCACTGGATAAATGCTCTGAAACCCAAGAGGTGTGAGGTCCAAAAACATAAGCTAAAACTGTTGGATGAGACCCCTATGTACGGTCATCTCCACAACGGACTCTCGTTTGCTGGCTTCCTGCTCTTAGCACTTCTGGTCACGTCTCTAGGATATTGTTGTCCTTGGTGAGGGAATTGAGGAGTGGGAAGTGAAGGATGTTATAAAGTAGAGAAGGGTTTGACCTGAAGAGGGCCACCATTTACTCTGATAATAGATGACTCCTGATTCTCAAAGCCAAACTTTTCTATCTTTTGCGATTCTAGGAGCCAAAACAACCGAGGAGGACGGATTCCAATAACAATAAGGATATCTTACATTTGTATAATGCTTTGTACTCTGGAAAGCAGCTTTGCCTCTATAATCTTATTTGACCCTCATGTAAACCCAATGAGGTGGGTTGGGAGGCATTATTTTCTTTATTTTACAGCTGTGAAATCCAAGAAGATGTTAAGTGTCTTGCCATGATCTCATAGCACGTAAGCGATAGAATCCAGGTCTCCTGGGTCCTTGTGTAATATTTTTCACATTACACCAAATCATCTTGAGCATTCATATTCTTTTTAAAAAATTAAATGAATTTTAAATTATTATATAATGTGTGTCTATGGTTTTAAATTCAAAAAGTTTCAAAGGACATAGAGTGGAAAATAATTCTTCCTCCCTCTTTCCCACTTCTTCAGCAATGTATTGACCCTTACCGGATGCAATCACCATTCCCTGTTTCCCTTGTGTGCCTTTGATAATATTCTATGCGTTTATAAGTATAAACATATATCTTCCCTCTTCCTCCATGGACTTAAAAAATAGGCAGTAAGAAACACCCTAGAGAAGTGAGCTTGGAGAAGTTAGTAAATAATCTCACTTGGGGTTTCATGAGAAATATAGGTGACCTGTGTAGGTTACCTTTTGGGGGTCTAAATGGTACATTTTAGCTTTTCATATATAAAAAACAATCACTTTGCACTAGGTCTTGAAAGAAATTGAGACAGGCCTTTTAAACAAGTTCACACTGTGAAACTTTTTTCTCAAATGATGTTAATAATGGTAAGTAATATTAAAAGATTCACTAAATGCAAGTTACTCTTCTAATAACTTTTTGTGTAATATTTCCTTTATTCCTCACAAAACTATGATAAAGTTATTATTATTCATTTTTACAGCTGAGAAAACTGAGTCTCAGCAGGGTTAAGTAACGTGCCCAAGGGCACACATATAGTAAGTGTTGGAGCTGGGATTCAAAGCCTGACCCCAAGCCTCACATTCTGAATGCTTTTATCAATGTGAAGAAAAGAATTCTCACAAGTTGAATAGCTCCTGGGAATGACTCCATCAAGGAAGCAGACATGTTTGGATAGCTTGCCCTTTTCACTCTGGCTTACTGCTGGTGTGAAAGTTGTCACCTAATCTTGGTCTGCTTTTGCCTTCGAGCCAGAGTCAGTCCCTTTCCTGCCTAAGATTGTGCTTGAGGATCAGGAATTCACTCTCTGGTTCATAAGGTCGTTTCCTATCTTCCCCCATGGTCCCCAAACCAGGGTTGTAAGAGCTTTCTTCTAAGTATTTGACACCGTTTTCTAAAACATAAAATCATCTAGGTGGGACTTGAGAAATAGCAGCTGGAGAAAGCACATACTATAACAGAAATTGGGGTCCTTACATTCCAAGTGTTAGAGTTAGGTCCCTTGACGAAGCCTCATTATTCCACAGTGTCACAAGGCAACAGCTCTTCTGATACAGCGTATTGGTTTTTCTTGCGGTATGCGGGCCTCTCACTGCTGTGACCTCTCCCGTTGCGGAGCACAGGCTCCGGATGCGTAGGCTCAGCAGCCATGGCCCACGGGTCCAGCCGCTCCGCGGCACGTGGGATCCTCCTGGACCGGGGCAGGAACCCGCGTCCCTTTCATTGGCAGGCGGACTCTCAGCCACTGCGCCACCAGGGAAGCCCGCGTATTGTTTATAGTCGTGCTCTCAAACCCTTTGAGGCATAGGACCAGGCTGGTTTTTCCCAATCCATTGCATACCTGTGCTAATACTCAGGTCACTCCATCTGAAATTCACTAGGTGAGCTCCATACCCACAGTGGTCCACAGCTTGTTCAAAGAGATGAGATGAGTCCGCTAATTGTGCACCTGGATGGCATGACTGTCAAGTTGCTTTAGAAGTTTCTAGGTGCTGACTCTCTTTGTAATTCAATGGTATGAGGATCATTCTTTGAGCAGCCCTGTGTATAAGATGCTGTGTTCCGATTAGCCAAGTAAATGAGTGCTAGCACTGGCTGCTTCATTGGGGGAATTAAAGCCAGTGCTTTTATCTTCTTATTTCTTTGCAGCTTTTAATGCCCGTATATGCGTAGTCTCTGTTTTTACGTTTCCTTTTTTGGGGGTGGTGTAGTGGGTGGACATAACTTGTATCTGAACCTACTAGGACAGGTATTCATGCTACAAAGATGAAATAGTTACCTGTGTATTTGAGCCCACAGTTTTCACCCTTATGTGATGATATGCCAAAAAAACAAAACAAAAAAAAAAAAACAAAAAAAAATTCAATATGTGCCAGCTGGGGAAAAACAGACAGACAAATAGCCAAAGAGAAGCCTGGGAGTCAACACACCGCAGAGAGATACTCAGTCATCTGTTCACCTGAGAGCTATGGAAGGCTCAGCCTGCCGTGTACTTGTTAACCATTCCAAATTGCCTCGTTGCTACCCACCAGGAAGAGAGCCTGTCATTTAACTGACATTTGGAAATCTGGGCACTTAGTCTCTAGGGTCAGAGAACTGGATATTCCATTGAAAAACTGAAATCCTCAATTGAGATTTCTCTCTCTTGAGTCAATGAAAATATTTCCCCTAATACTGTTGATCATTTCTGAGTATTTTTAACCTGTCAGTGGATGCCAGAGACCTTTTGCTCTATAGAGAAGAAAGTCCTTGTGATACTTTATTGGAGGCTGGGACCACTCAGGCAAATGTGGAAGATTCTGAGACGCAGCTACGTCCTCCTGCAAGTTTTGCTGCGTAACATTGCAAACTTCCTTCCTCGTTGTAGACAGGTAAGACTAAGTCGAAACTTCATGAGAATTAGTAGGGAAGCTGGAACTGCTTTTGATGAAAGGCCAAGAAAGACAAAGCTCTTCCGGGAGGGTTCTCAAGGTATGATCAGACCGTCCAGACCAGATCACCTGGTGCTTGTAAAAATGCTGACCTCAGAGTTACTGAATCAGAATATCTAGAGGTGGGATTGTAGCATCTAAATTTTGACAACCTCCCAATGGAGTCTTAAGCATCTAAAAGTTTAATAACCGCTGATTTAGGGACAACATTCATTTTAGCTTAATCATTAGGCTCTGCCTATGTATCTCCAGGTATTTCTCCAGACTCTATTATCCCACGTGTGCTAAAATGAAGGCATTTGTGTCAAAATAATACTAGCAGCAATGAAAGGCCTCATCTTCCCAAATGTCCCAAATGTCCTCCCGCCCCCAAGGCTGTCACTGTTGCTAGGTTCCTAGTTATGGCTTCCCCTCACTGTTTTCCTCACTCAGATGGTGCAACCCCCCCTGTGCTGGGCTGTACTCTGCCCCTAGCCCAGACTACCAGTCCCTGCTGTGAGTTTATCACTAACAGGTTTCTGTCAGTACGTAAAAGCTCAGCTCTGGAGGTCTGGCAGACTTGGGTTGGGTCCTGGCTCTGTTGCTTAGCACCTGTGACCTTGTGCTGGTTAAAATTCTCAGACCCAGTTTCCTTGTTTCTAAAATGGAGAGAATACTAGTTCATACCTTAGGGACTTCCCTGGTGGCGCAGTGGTTAAGAATCTGCCTGCCAATGCAGGGGACACGGGTTCGAACCCTGGTTCAGGAAGATCCCACATGCCACGGAGCAACTAAGCCCATGCGCCACAACTACTGAGCCTGCACTCTAGAGCCCGCGAGCCACAACTACCAAGCCTGTGCTCTAGACCCCGTGCTCTGCAACAAGAGAAGCCACCGCAATGAGAAGCCCACACACCGCAACGAAGAGTAGCCCCCGCTCACTGCAACTACAGAAAGCCTGCACACAGCAATGAAGACCCAATGCAGCCAAAAATAAATGAATAAATAAAAATTTAAAAAAAATAAAATTGTTCATACCTTAGAGGATTGTGTCAGGACTAAATGAGATAATCCATGTGCCTGTCACATAATAGGTACTCGGTAAATTTTAGCTGTCACGGTATTAACACGAAATGTGGAAGGACAGCATTTATCACTATCATTACAACATCCTTGGATACAGAGCCGTATCCTTGGACTTGAGCCTCAGTGCAGGTGGGGACCACTCAGCCCACTCCCTGGCAGGGCAGTTCTTGCCTCTTGGACATTGCATCCCTTGGCCAGAGCATTGTTCACAGACACATGGATCGGCCTATTATCCAACTGCCTACTCAGCGTCTTTGGATCTCCCAAAGGGCACCCAGGCTCACGTGTCCAAAGGCAAGCTTGCCACTTCCCCTCCCAGGCTGTCCTCTTCCAGGTTCCCTTTCTCAGTAAAGGGCACAATGATCTCGCCAGCTGCATAAAACCAGAAACCTGAAAGTCGTCCTTCATCCTGATACTGCGTTATCCTTTAAGCCCATACTCAGTCATCACCAAGGCCGGTAAATTTTACTTAATACATTTCTCTCCGACCCATCTATTTCTCTCTTGTCCACTGCCACCACCCTAATTCAAGCTATATTAATTTTTAAAAAATAATGTGGGCCACCTCAATAGCCCCCTAACTGTTTTTCTGATCCCACACTTGCCTTCTCCAATATATTCTCTCCATGTCAAACAGAATAATTGACACAAATCTGATTCTAGCACCATCCATCACTCTCTAGTCATTTATTCTAGTATATTCTTCTTGACATTTATTTAACTTGACATTATTGACAAGTATATTACTTGAAATTGTATTGCATATTTTTTGTTTGCAGTTTGACTCCCCCATGGGGAGGTAGGGATGGACCTATACACAGTTCTAGCTCACCCCTTTTATTCTCGCCTTGAATATGGATGTGATGTCTGCAACTACAGCAGGCATTTATCAACCATGAGGTGGCAAACAAGTGGGAAACCAAGAGAATCTCAGAGAGACTCTAACATCCTTAAGGCTGATGTACATTAAATTTGAAAAATCCTGTCCTCAGGTGTTGACTTACTGAATTCACTTTTGTTAGACAGTCATTGAGCATCTACTAAGTGCTCGGCTTTATATTAATCACTGTGGATGCAAATTTGCCCTCAAGGGGCTTACATTCTGTTTGTAATTTCAGTACAAGGTGGTAATGGCCAAAAAAATGTACGCAAAGTATCATGCCAGTGCGGGAGATGAAGAAACTACCTGAATCGAAAGGATATTTCAGTCCTGCAGTTCCAACCAAATAGATTTTTTACCCTGCTAACTTGATTCTGTGGATGTTCATTCTTTGTATTTGTGAATGTAACATATTTAATATTATCCCCACTTTGGTAAAATTTCATGACAGCATATTTTATGGAGCTAATTCTATACAGTCAATTCAGTGCCTTAATTTTATTGTCAGAACAGTTAAAATAATCCATTATTTTCCATTTTCATTCTTATTTTATCAAAATTATTTTCCTTTGGAGCAATTCTTTTTCATGGGAAATTTACAAAGACAGTTGACCAGTTTACAGTTGTTGCATTGTTTTATTTTGTGGTCATTATGTCAACCAAGCCCAGTTTGCCCAATTAAAATATTACAGACCCAAATTTAGTCAAGAATTGTTGATTTGTCTGTCAAATTTAATCCTTCAATTTTAAAAAATTATTTATTTATTTTTGGCTGCACTGGGTCTTTGTTGCTGCTCCCGAGCTTTCTCTAGTTGTGGCGAGCGGGGGCTACTCTTCGTTCTGGTGCATGGGCTTCTCAGTGCGGTGGCTTCTCTTGTTGTGGAGCATGGGCTCTAGGCGCGCGGGCTTTGGTAGTTGTGGCGTGCGGGCTCAGTAATTGTGGCTCACGGGCTGTAGATTGCAGGCTCAGTAGCTGTGGTGCATGGGCTTAGTTGCTCTGCGGCATGTGGGATCTTCCCGGACCAGGGCTCGAACCCGTGTCCCCTTCATTGGCAGGCGGATTCTTAACCGCTGCGCCACCAGGGAAGTCCTTCCTTAAATTTTTTTACCATGTGAAATTTTAGTTGTGGCTAGTTTCATATGCTTTTGATTATTTTTCACAGGACAGCTTTTAGTTTTCAACAGAACAGTAATTCTTCAATCAGGTTTTTTTTTACAAAAAAATTCTGTTAAAATTTTTCCATGATCATTTTTTACTTTGTCAGTTATTTTTAGTTGATTATTTCTACCAGTGATATTTATCATAAAATTAATCAAAATTAAGGGTTTTTATATATATTTTTCTAAGCTAATATATGAGAAAATTAGAACCATATTTCTCAGCTATTCCACCCCAGGCTGAACTTTTAGGCAGGACTGGCCTATTTTTTTGAGAATTCAGTTATTCTAATTGTTTCAGATCACTTTACATGCTGTGTACCGAGGGTCCAGCCTTGGCGGAGAAGAGCACAAAGTGATGCCAAAATGGTGCGGGTCAGAGAAGGTGAGTCAGCAGGGGAAGGGCAGTGGGGACAGGAAAAAGGTTGCTATGACATTGAGGGGATAATGGGAAGCAAGTATGGAGACTGAAGTATACCTTTAAGAAGATTGACTGAGAACAGGAGAAGAAATACAGGCAGGAGCTAGAACTTTTTAGGATGGTGCAGACTTGACATGTTTATAGGTTAATGGAAAGATCTCAGTTGGGAGGAGGAGAATGAAATGCAGGGAAAGGACAATAAAGCAACAACAAGGAGGAAGAATGAAGGAACAAGACCAAGGGAACAAGTGGAGAGCTGGCTTTGAACTGGAGGAAAGGAGACAAAGATTAGTACAGGTGTAGGGAAAATTAAAAGGTTAATTTTCTCAGCGTGGCTGGAGGCAAAGTCCTCTGCTGGGTGACAAGGATGGTTGAGGGCTGGGTTACGTAGGGGCCCTGGGAACAATTGCTTTGGCTTATCCGGCAGGCTTTCCCACCTCCCTACTGGAAATAACATTCTCTTCATTTGGCAAACTCTTCCCCTATGGGTCATGGGATTTTGCATGTGACCCATATCCAAAGGAGATGTTAAGTGGAGAGCTTGATACATAAGTAGGCAGTGGATATATAAATTCAGACTTCAGGGGAGAGGTTAGTTGCCATCTGAGTAGATGACATGTAGTGACCTAGAACTGGATGAGCTCACCTATGGAGTGAGTCTCCATTAGCTGCAGAGAGGGCCAAACGAGGAGTCCTGGGGCATCGTCTAGCACTACAAGATGACGGAGAGGAGAAAAAGGTTCTGAACCATAGAGAAACCTTGAGAGGATCAATTTTATCGAAGGAAGGTGAAGCAAGTGAAGAAGGAGGGAGGCATGAACTGCATACATGATGCTGAGCTGATGTAAATTGAGGACTGCACTGATGTTGGATTTGGCAAGGTGAAGGTCATCAGCTTCGACAAGAGTAGTTCTGGTGGAGAGGTGGGGATTAAAAGCCATATTAGAGGGGGATGAAAGAGAGAGTGGGTTGGAAGAGAGAATGGGTTGAAGAAGAGGAGAGAGTGAGCTTAACTAATCCTTTGGGGGAACAGAGAAATGGAGTAGTAGTTGGAGGAGGGATGTGGGTTAAGGGAAGAATTTTGATTTGTTTTGCCTTTTAAAGAAGAAATATTACAGCATACATATATGTTGGTGGGAATGATCCTATAGAAAAGGGAAAATTGAAGATGTAGGAAAGGGAGCGAATAACTATAATAGAAAAGACCTTGAGAAAGTAAGAGGGGATACGATGACTGTCAAGTGGAGGGTTTGGATTTAGATAGGTTTAGGGACAGTTCATCTTCTGTCATTGACATAAGGCAGAGTATATGGTACAGATGAAGCCAGGTTGGTAGAGTTACTGACTGGAAAATGAGGCAGTTTTCTATTGATTGCTTTTAGTTTCTTAGTGAAGTAAGAAGCAAGATCATTAGCTGTGGGATTAGATGCAGTAGTTTCCTAGGTTAAGGTGAACCATCAAGTTGGATAATGTGAGGAGTGTAAATAAATAGACCACTGGATTTGGAAAATTGAGGTCATTGGTGACCTTGACCAGAGCCTTCTCCGAGGCAGTTTGTAGGGGAGAGGCGAGTGGTGTTGAGGCTAGAGAAGGAACAGGCTCACCAGTGGCTGGAGCTCTGTGTGTCTCTGTTATCTTGCCGAGGCCAGGATTCAGACTGGAGGAGGGGCAGCTGGCTGCAGTGACAGTGGTGGTTGATGATATTCCCAAGGTGAGGGAGGAAAGTTCTTTTTCTGCTTGGGTTCCTAAGCTGTACCATGTAAGCCTGGTCCTTTGCCCACATGTATGGAAGAAGCCTGACTCCAGAAGGGGAGAAAAGTGCTTATACCCAGAGGAAGGCTAAGGCAGGCAACATGGGGAGAAAGAGTTAGGGGCACATCACTTGAACTGCTGGATCCAGCCATGCCCTCCACTCATCCTCCCATGGTTTTCAAGGTATGAGATGAACAAAGACCACCAAAATGAGAACAGGCAAAGGCTATTTATTTGGAGCACAGAAGTCAGCCACCACCACTTGTATTTGGCAAAGAGTCAAAGGCAGGCAGAGGAGTGGGAAGGCTTTATAGTGGAAAATGGAAAGGCTTAGGTGTGCCCTAATATAGAGATTGTTGGCCTAGGGAAACTGGGGGCAGGCTAACTAGAAGTAGATCATCCTGTATGATTGGTTAGGGGAACATATTTGATTTTCTCTGGTTGGTCCTAAGTTGGAGGCTCAGCCAAGAAACCTGGGAAGTTGGGAGTTTTTGACCAAGGTTTGCATGTTTGGGGCTGATTGCTGCAGAGGTTGTGGTTTGACTTCCTGGGTTGGTTGAGAGGCTGTGGATCAGAGTTCTGTTTTTACATACGGTCTGACCATTGTCCATTTATATATCCCGTTTCTTAATCCCTATATATATATGTTCTCTTTTTGCCTAAGCTGGTTTGCGTTGAGTATCTGTGGTTTGCGATTGCAAGAGTCCTGACTACTACAGAGGAGTTTGGGAGCAATTTGAAAATGAACCTGGAGGTTGGAGGGCTGGGAGGGTAAGCAAACCCCAGAGGTGATAATCACCACTTTTAAACATCTACTTTTAACCAGGACCCTATATATATCATCTCACTTAATCTCCAACAACCCTGTGATATAGGGTTATTTTCTCCATTTTTCACATGGGGAAATAGCCTCACAGCAGGCAAGTAAGTTGCCTCAAGTCACACTGTAGCAGAGTCAAGGATCCAAACTTGAGTCCTCTGTTCTGAGTTCCAATGTTTCCGCTCTCAGGTTAGGATATTTTGGATGGAATAGGAAATGGAATTTCCTCCTTCCACATACCATGAGACTCAGAAAGACAGCTACGGATTTTCTTCAAGTTTGCTGCATCATATTTACCGGATTCCTATGAACACGTGTTAACACATCCTTTGTGATTCATTGGGTAGACATCTATTCTGTGATCATGACTTTATTAAGAGCAGTTGTGATATGGATGAAAAGTTAATTTTGAATCTTTGACAGAATTTTTTTTCTCATCCCCATCATACCATTCTGAAATGCAGTGTTCAAAAATGAGTTATTGGGCTTCCCTGGTGGCACAGAGGTTGAGAGTCCGTCTGCCAATGCAGGGGACACGGGTTCATGCCCTGGTCTGGGAAGATCCCACATGCCGTGGAGCGGCTGGGCCCGTGAGCCATGGCCGCTGAGCCTGCGTCCGGAGCTTGTGCTCCGCAACGGGAGAGGCCACAACAGTGCTCTCACTGTTGAGAGAGAGTCTCCCGCGTACTGCAAAAAAAAAATAAATAAAAAATAAATAAATAAAAATAAAAAAATGAGTTATTGATCTTATCGATGATTATGACAGATAATTCTTCCGTGAAGATTGATCTGTAAAGCTCACATCTTAGAATCCCCAAAACATCATGTCTTGATGTTAGTAGGTATGTGTTAAAATAAATACGAACAATAAGAAAAACTACTAGGATAATAATTTTATTATTTTGTTGTATTATTGAGGGAACACTTGATGGGACAGTTATTTCCAAATGTGAAGAAGAATAAGAAAGTCTGTCCCTTGGGAGGGCTATGGGGCAAGGAGAGAAACCGTCTTTACGGGGGTAGAAGAGTTTGTTAGAACCTATTAGAAATTGGCCTGATTTGAGGGCTCCTCTCTCCACTAGGACCAGATTGTGGGGCTTTAGCCAAGAAAGAATCTGTTTTTTTTTTTTCTTTTTTTCTTTTTTTGTCTGCACGGATGATTAGGAAAGTTCACTGCTTTCTGGATCTGGACAGAATAATTAAAACAAACCCATCTTTCCTCTTATGTAAGATCCTTGTTCAGAACTCTTGATTTTGTCTTATTTCCCTCCCCAATTTTGTTTATATCATTCTCCCTTAGAAACTTGTGCTAAAGCTAATATGTTCATTATGTACAGGTGATAAAATTACTGATGTCCCTAAAGAAGCACTCTTAGTCTCCAACACGTAGACAGTTTTTTTTTTTAGTATTTGTATGTGTGATAGATTTAATGTAGCTTGGCATATCAGTACATTCCAGGAGGGGGTGGAAAGATGCGCCTGGAGGGATGACAATGATTGGTAGGGCTGATACAGATCCTCAGACCTTGCGAATTTGTTGTAGTCTATGATGTGTGAGTTTGGTTAATACTTCACTAATTTATTAAAGCCAGAGAACAAAAAACTGAATAAAATAATGGCTGTGTTCCCAGTACAATCTCCCACAGATGGCTGAGTGAGTCTAGTAAACAAAATAGAAATCAAGGGTATCATTTGGCCTGTCTGTTGATGGTAGCTTCTAAAATTTCATATTCCCTTTTTAATGCTTTGGAATTGGGGCGAATAACCAGCCAGTCTTCCTGCAGTAATTAGTATTGGTCTCAGCAGTTGTCAAAGCAGCTACTTTGTGATAATGTATAACCAAGGTTAGATCTCTGAGCTTTCACTGGATCCTGTCCTCTTAAACTCACAGTGGCTTTCTTTTGGGGATATTTTTATCTGGTGTCCATATGGGTACAAGTGACTTCAAGATAATGACATGTAAGCTTTAATGTATAAACATCCTTTGATGGAAAGGTTGAATACTGATTTTTTTCTTGACATGAATATCTTATTGGCTTGCTTTAAAAATTATGATTTTTTTCATATATATAAGTTAATGTTGATAATGTAAAGAATAGCAAAATAACACTCATGTACTCACCATTCAGCTTAAAAACTAGAACATAACTGATGGGTATTAACCCTTCCCATGTAAGTCTCTCTCCCCAGTCTCATTACCTTCCCATGCTATGCACCCCCCTTCTTCCGTGAAACCACTATCTTGAATTGTGTGTTGACCATTCCATTGATTTTTTTTTTTACATCTTTGTTGGAGTATAATTGCTTTACAATGGTATGTTAGTTTCTGCTTTATAACAAAGTGAATCAGTTATATATATACATATGTTCCCATATCTCTTCCCTCTTGCGTCTCCCTCCCTCCCACCCTCCCTATCCCACCCCTCCAGGTGGTCACAAAGCACCGAGCTGATCTCCCTGTGCTATGCGGCTGCTTCCCACTAGCTATCTACCTTACGTTTGGTAGTGTATATATGTCCATGCTTCTCTCTCGCTTTGTCACAGCTTACCCTTCCCCCTCCCCATATCCTCAAGTCCGTTCTCTAGTAGGTCTGTGTCTTTATTCCTGTCTTACCCCTAGGTTCTTCATGACATTTTTTTTTTCTTAAATTCCATACATATGTGTCAGCATACGGTATTTGTCTTTCTCTTTCTGACTTACTTCACTCTGTATGACAGACTCTAGGTCTATCCACCTCATTACAAATAGCTCAATTTCGTTTCTTTTTATGGCTGAGTAATATTCCATTGTATATATGTGCCACATCTTCTTTATCCATTCATCTGATGATGGACACTTAGGTTGTTTCCATC
This sequence comes from Tursiops truncatus, assembly GCF_011762595.2. Lineage (NCBI taxonomy): Eukaryota > Metazoa > Chordata > Mammalia > Artiodactyla > Delphinidae > Tursiops > Tursiops truncatus. Next base: position 44,219,813 of record NC_047036.1, read on the forward strand.
TCTGGGCTATTGTAAATAGAGCTGCAATGAACATTTTGGTACATGACTCTTTTTGAATTATGGTTTTCTCAGGGTATATGCCCAGTAGTGGGATTGCTGGGTCATATGGTAGTTCTATTTGTAGTTTTTTAAGGAACCTCCATACTGTTCTCCACAGTGGCTGTATCAATTTACATTCCCACCAGCAGTGCAAGAGTGTTCCCTTTTCTGCACACCCTCTCCAGCGTTTATTGTTTCTAGATTTTTTGATGATGGCCATTCTGACTGGCGTGAGATGGTATCTCATTGTAGTTTTGATTTGCATTTCTCTAATGATTAATGATGTTGAGCATTCTTTCATGTGTTTGTTGGCAATCTGTATATCTTCTTTGGAGAAATGTCTATTTAGGTCTTCTGCCCGTTTTTGGATTGGGTTGTTTGTTTTTTTTTAATTGAGCTGCATGAGCTGCTTATAAATTTTGGAGATTAATCCTTTGTCAGTTGCTTCATTTGCAAATATTTTCTCCCATTCTGAGGGTTGTCTTTTGGTCTTGTTTATGGTTTCCTTTGCTGTGCAAAAGCTTTGAAGTTTCATTAGGTTCCATTTGTTTATTTTTGTTTTTATGTCCATTTCTCTAGGAGGTGGGTCAAAAAGAATCTTGCTGTGATTCATGTCATAGAGTGTTCCGCCTATGTTTTCCTCTAACAGTTAGATAGTTTCTGGCCTTACATTTAGGTCTTTAATCCATTTTGAGCTTATTTTTGTGTATGGTGTTAGGGAGTGTTCTAACTTCATGTTTTTACATGTAGCTGTGCAGTTTTCCCAGCACCACTTATTGAAGAGGCTGTCCATTCTCCACTGTACATTCCTGTCTCCTTTATCAAAGATAAGGTGACCATATGTGCGTGGGTTTATCTCTGGGCTTTCTATCCTGTTCCATTGATCTATATTTCTGGTTTTGTGCCAGTACCACATTGTCTTGATTACTGTAGCTTTGTAGTATAGTCTGAAGTCAGGGAGCCTGATTCCTCCAGCTCTGTTTTTTGTTCTCAAGATTGCTTTGGCTATTCGGGGTCTTTTGTGTTTCCATACAAATTGTGAAATTTTTTGTTCTAGTTCTGTGAAAAATGCGAGTGGTAGTTTGATAGGGATTACCTTGAATCTGTAGATTGCTTTGGGTAGTAGAATCATTTTCACAATGTTGATTCTTCCAATCCAAGAATGTGGTATATCTCTCCATCTATTTGTATCTTCTTTAATTTCTTTCATCAGTGTCCTATAATTTTCTGCATACAGGTCTTTTTTCTCCTTAGGTAGGTTTATTCCTAGATATTTTATTCTTTTTGTTGCAATGGTAAATGGGAGTGTTTTATTGATTTCACTTTCAGATTTTTCATCATTAGTGTATAGGAATGCCAGAGATTTCTGTGCATTAATTTTGTATCCTGCTACTTTACCAGATTCATTGATTAGCTCTAGTAGTTTTCTGGTAGCATCTTTAGGATTCTCTATGTATAGTGTCATGTCATCTGCAAACAGTGACAGCTTTACTTCTTCTTTTCCAATTTGGATTCCTTTTATTTCCTTTTCTTCTCTGACTGCTGTGGCTAAAACTTCCAAAACTATGTTGAATAAGAGTGGTGAGAGTGGGCAGCCTTGTCTTGTTCCTACTCTTAGTGGAAATGCTTTCAGGTTTTCACCATTGAGGACGATGTTGGCTGTGGGCTTGTCCTATATGGCCTTTATTATGTTGAGGAAAGTTCCCTCTATGCCTACTTTCTGCAGGGTTTTTATCAGAAATGGGTGTTGAATTTTTTCAAAAGCTTTCTCTGCATCTATTGAGATGATCATATGGTTTTTCTCCTTCAATTTGTTAATATGGTGTATCACGTTGATTGATTTGCGTATATTGAAGAATCCTTGCATTCCTGGAATAAACCCCACTTGATCATGGTGTATGATCCTTTTAATGTGCTGTTGGATTCTGTTTGCTAGTATTTTGTTGAGGATTTTTGCATCTGTGTTCATCAGTGATATTGGCCTGTAGTTTTCTTTCTTTGTGACATCCTTGTCTGGTTTTGGTATCAGGGTGATGGTGGCCTCGAATGAGTTGGGGAGTGTTACTCCCTCTGCTATATTTTGGAAGAGTTTGAGAAGGATAGGTGATAGCTCTTCTCTAAATGTTTGATAGAATTTGCGTGTGAAGCCATCTGGTCCTGGGCTTTTGCTTGTTGGAAGATTTTTAATCACAATTTCAATTTCAGTGCTTGTGATTGGTCTGTTCATATTTTCTATTTCTTCCTGATTCATTCTTGGCAGGTTGTGCCTTTCTAAGAATTTGTCCATTTCTTCCAGGTTGTCCATTTTATTGGCATAGAGTTGCTTGTAGTAATCTCTCATGATCTTTTGTATTTCTGCAGTGTCAGTTGTTACTTCTCCTTTTTCATTTCTAATTCTATTGATTTGAGTCTTCTCCCTTTTTTTCTTGATGAGTCTGGCTAATGGTTTATCAATTTTGTTTATCTTCTCAAAGAACCAGCTTTTAGTTTTACTGATCTTTGCTATCGTTTCCTTCATTTCTTTTTCATTAATTTCTGATCTGATTTTTATGATTTCTTTCCTTCTGTTACCTTTGGGGTTTTTTTGTTCTTCTTTCTGTAATTGCTTTAGGTGCAAGGTTAGGTTGTTTATTCGAGAGGTTTCCTGTTTCTTAAGATAGGAGTGTATTGCTATAAACTTCCCTCTTCGAACTGCTTTTGCTGCATCCCATAGATTTTCGGTCGTCGTGTCTCCATTGTCATTTGTTTCTAGGTATTTTTTTATTTCCTCTTTGATTTCTTCAGTGATCACTTCGTTATTAAGTAGTGTATTGTTTAGCCTCCATGTGTTTGTATTTTTTACAGATCTTTTCCTGTAATTGATATCTAGTCTCATAGCATTGTGGTCAGAAAAGATACTTGATACAATTTCAATTTTCTTAAATTTACCAAGGCTTGATTTGTGACCCAAGATATGATCTATCCTGGAGAATGTTCCATGAGTATTCTGTTGTTTTTGGATGGAATGTCCTATAAATATCAATTAAGTCCATCTTGTTTAATGTATCGTTTAAAGCTTGTGTTTCCTTATTTATTTTCATTTTGGATGATCTGTCCATTGGTGAAAGTGGGGTGTTAAAGTCCCGTACTATGATTGAGTTACTGTTGATTTCCCCTTTTGTGGCTGTTAGTATTTGCCTTATGTATTGAGGTGCTCCTATGTTGGGTGCATAAATATTTACAATTGTTATATCTTCTTGGATCGATCCCTTGATCATTATGTAGTGTCCTTCTTTTTCTCTTCTAATAGTCTTTATTTTAGAGTCTATTTTATCTGATATGAGAATTGCTACTCCAGCATTCTTTTGGTTTCCATTTGCATGGAATATCTTTTTCCATCCCCTTACTTTCAGTCTGTATGTGTCTCTAGGTCTGAAGTGGGTCTCTTGTAGACAGCAAATATATGCGTCTTGTTTTTGTATCCATTCAGCCAATCTGTATCTTTTGGTGGGAGCATTTAGTCCATTTACATTTAAGGTAATTATCATTATATATGTTCCTGTTCCCATTTTCTTAATTGTTTTGGGTTCGTTATTGTAGGTCTTTTCCTTCTCTTGTGTTTCTTGCCTAGAGAAGCTCCTTTAGCAGTTGTTGTAAAGCTGGTTTGGTGGTGCTGAACTCTCAGCTTTTGGTTGTCTGTAAAGGTTTTAATTTCTCCATCAAATCTGAATGAGATCCTTGCTGGGTAGAGTAATCTTGGTGCAGGTTTTTCTCCTTCATCACTTTAAATATGTCCTGCCAGTCCCTTCTGGCTTGTAGAGTTTCTGCTGAAAGATCAGCTGTTAACCTTATGGGGATTCCCTTGTGTGTTATTTGTTGTTTTTCCCTTGCTGCTTTTAATATGTTTTCTTTGTATTTAATTTTTGACAGTTTGATTAATATGTTTCTTGGTGTATTTCTCCTTGGATTTATCCTGTATGGGACTTTCTGTGCTTCCTGGACTTGATTAACTATTTCCTTTCCCATATTAGGGAAGTTTCCAACTATAATCTTTTCAAATATTTTCTCAGTCCCTTTCTTTTTCTCTTCTTCTTCTGGAACCCCTATAATTCGAATGTTGGTGCGTTTAATGTTGTCCCAGAGGTCTCTGAGACTGTCCTCAGTTCTTTTCATTCTTTTTTCTTTATTCTGCTCTGCAGTAGTTATTTCCACTATTTTATATTCCAGGTCACTTATCCGTTCTTCTGCCTCAGTTATTCTGCTATTGATATCATGTAGAGTATTTTTAATTTCATTTATTGTGTTGTTCATCGTTGCTTGTTTCATCTTTAGTTCTTCTAGGTCCTTGTTAAATGTTTCTTGCATTTTGTGTATTCTATTTCCAAGATTTTGGATCATCTGTACTATCATTATTCTGAAATCTTTTTCAGGTAAACTGCCTATTTCCTCTTCATTTGTTAGGTCTGGTGGGTTTTTATCTTGCTCTTTCATCTGCTGTGTGTTTTTCTGTCTTCTCATTTTGCTTATCTTACTGTGTTTGGGGTCTCCTTTTTGCAGGCTGCAGGTTCGTAGTTCCCGTTGTTTTTGGTGTCTGTCCTCAGTGGCTAAGGATGGTTCAGTAGGTTGTGTAGGCTTCCTGGTGGAAGGGACTAGTGCCTGTGTTCTGGTGGATGAGGCTGGATCTTGTCTTTCTGGTGGGCAGGACTGCATCCAGTGGTGTGCTTTGGGGTGTCTGTGGACTTATTATGATTTTAGGCAGCCTCTCTGCTAATGGGTGGGGTTGTGTTCCTCTCTTGCTAGTTGTTTGGCATAGGATGTCCAGCACTGTAGCTTGCTGGTCATTGAGTGAAGCTGGGTGCTGGTGTTGAGATGGAGATCTCTGGGAGATTTTTGCCGTTTGATATTATGTGGAGCTGGGAGTTCTCTTGTGGACCAGTGTCCTGCAGTTGGCTCTCTCACCTCAGAGGCACAGCACTGACTCCTGGTTGCAGCGCCAAGAGCCTTTCATCCCCACGGCTCCTCAATTTGGGATGATTCGTTGTCTATTCATGTGTTCCACAGATGCAGGGTACATCAAGTTGATTGTGGAGCTTTAATCCGCTGCTTCTGAGGCTGCTGGGAGAGATTTCCCTTTCTCTTCTTTGTTCTCACAGCTCCCAGGGGCTCAGCTTTGGATTTGGCCCCGCCTCTGCGTGTAGGTCGCTGGAGGGCGTCTGTTCTTCGGTCAGACAGGACGGGGTTAAGGGAGCCGCTCATTCGGGGGCTCTGGCTCACTCAGGCCGGGGGGTGGGGGTGGGGGAGGGCGGGGCACGGAGTACGGGGCGGGCCTGCGGCGGCAGAGGTCAGCGTGACACAGCAGCCTGAGGCCCGCCGTGCGTTCTCCCTGGGAAGTTGTCCCTGAATCCCGGGACCCTGGCAGTGGCGGGCTGCACAGGCTCCCCGGAAGGGGGGTGTGGAGAGTGACCTGTGCTCGCACACAGGCTTCTTGGTGGCGGCAGCAGCAGCCTTAGCGTCTCATGCCCGTCTCTGGGGTCCGCGCTTTTAGCCGCGGCTCGCGCCCGTCTCTGGAGCTCCTTTAAGCAGTGCTTTTAATCCCCTCCCCTCGCGCACCAGGAAACAAAGAGGGAAGAAAAAGTCTCTTGCCTCTTCGGCAGGTCCAGACTTTTCGCCGGACTCCCTCCCGGCTAGCCGTGGTGCAGTAGCGCCTCGCAGGCTGTGTTCACGCTGCCAACCCCCGTCCTCCCCCTGCGCTCCGACCGAAGCCCGAGCCTCAGCTCCCAGCCCCGCCGCGCCCGGCGGGTGAGCAGACAAGCCTCTTGGCCTGGTGAGTGCTGGTCAGCCCTGATCCTCTGTGCGGGAATATCACCGTTTTGCCCTCCGCACCCCTGTTGCTGTGCTCTCCTCCGCGGCTTCGAAGCTTTCCCCCTCCACCACCCACAGTTTCCGCCCGCGAAGGGGCTTCCTAGTGTTTGGAAACCTTTCCTCTTTCACAGCTCCCTCCTACTGGTGCAGGTCCCGTCCCTATCCTTTTGTCTCTGTTTATTCTATTTTCTTTTGCCCTACCCAGGTACGTGGGGGAGTTTTTTGCCTTTTGGGAGGTCTGAGGTCTTCTGACAGCGTTCAGTAGGTGTTCTGTAGGAGTTGTTCCACGTGTAGATGTATTTCTGGTGTATCTGTGGGGAGGAAGGTGATCTCCGCGTCTTACTCTTACACCATCTTCCTGGAAGCCTTGGCATTGATTTTTTAAAATATATATTTCTATATCTGTATTATCAATAAACAAAATATAATTTAATTTTGCATTGAAAAAGTTTTACATAACAATATGTATTCTTACATAATTTGCTTTCCCACCCCTGAATATAATGTTGGGTAGTTTGTTTGTTTATTAATGATTCTGGGATGTGCACATCAAGGACTATGAGGCCGGTGAAGGAGCAGAAGCAGATACACAAATCGATTGATGTTTTGGGAAATAGAGTCTGTGAGAAAAGAATTAAAGTATTGGGCTAATGTATATACAAAATAAAAGGTGGCTGTGATTTTATAACAACAATGCTTTTATAATGGATTTTTGTGAAAGAGTCTAGATTCAAACAGCTGGATTCAAATCCTACTTTCACCACTGTAGGGGGATTCCTAAAGAAGATTGTTATTATTATTTTGCCTTTGGAAAAAGTAGAGCGAGCATGAGTCTGAAAAAGTTTAGGTTAAGATATTGAATATATTTTGGATTTGAATGTTCCATTCTGAATAAATAAAACATGACCAAACTCCTAGACATCTGTCCTGGAAAAGGCGTTCAGACTGAAAATATTCTGTTCTGGGGTCCTGGTGTGGTGTGGGGCATGAGACAACATGGGAAAGGGTGGTGGTGATGAGGCATTTAATACATTTCCTTCCTTTCTCCTTTCTAGAAGTGTGTAGTAATGAGAGCTCAATTCACTTGGTCTTGGTGGATGAGTTAGAGAAAATTTGAATATACCTCAACTCTTGTCTCACTGGCTAGCTCGTTGAAATTGTTTGAACCGCCATATACTTGGCTGTGTAATCTTGCCCTTTTTAAGACTTAGTTTCTTCGTGTGTAATGTAGAGATCCTATCCGGACAAATGAGATGATGCATGCAAAAATTCTAGGTGCAGTGCTGTGCTCATAGTTGCGTTATCGCTGTTACTATTATATCACAATTACTTATTTTAAAAGCTCAACTCAGGAGTCACTGAACTATGGAGGTTTTCCCTGACCTTTCTCTGTCCTCCATTCCTCTTCTCAAATCTTCTTCAGAGTTTAAGATTGTTTTAGGGGACTTAGTGTTTTTTTAGCACTTACAGTTTATGTCAATTATAGCTTTTATCATTATAGTACAAAGCTTACTTACTTGTCTGTCTTTCTCACTAGCCTGTGGGGTCCTGTATCCAACCTCAGGCCCAGAATGTAGAGCTATTCAATAAATTTTGGTGTGTGATTGGACTAAAATAAATATCCCTTAAGATGTTAATATTATATTTACTAAATATGAATTCAGCCAAGTGACTCTCATTTTCAGATAATTTATTAGCAGCATTTATTAACGTTCATTTGTGTCTGCGACTGTTAATTCTCCTAAACTCTCGAACCAGAGAGCATCATGGAAAATAGTGGCCTTGCATCACCGTGAATGGCGAGCCAAAATAAGACTTAGGACACAACACTTGGAAAATATATATTGCCCCTAAGGAATGACTAAAAACAGAACAATGAAAACAAATTAGAGCTCAAAACCCAGCCCTCAAGTGAAAACATCTGTCTGAATTTTTCAAAAGTCTGAAAGTTTTACAATTTATATTAGTTTAATCGAAAACCCATTAAGTAAATCTGGGAAAAATCATTCTTATCCCTGGTAGAACTGCTTTCATTATCACCAACCCAAAAGCTATAACTGTAAATGGGAAGAAAATTTCTTAAAATTCTTAACAAAAGAAGGCATTTATTTTTAATTATTTTAAAATTAATTTTTATTGGAGTATAGTTGATTACAATGTTGTGTTAGTTTCTGCTGTACAGCAAAGTGAATCAGTTATACATATATCCACTCTTTTTAGATTCTATTCCCCTATAGGTCATTACAGAGTATTGAGTAGAGTTCCCTCTGCTATACGGTAGGTTTTTATTAGTTATCTGTTTTACATATAGTAATGTGTATATGTCAGTCCCAGTCTCCCAATTTATCTCTCCCACCCCCCTTTCCATCACTTTCATGAGAGCTTGGACTTTTGACCATCACTTTCATGAGAGCTTGGACTCTTTTTTTTGAAGGACAAAGGGGTGAAGCTCAGGGTAGTTAACAAATATATCGCAGAAAATTTTCAGCGGGGCAGTTACAATTTAAGGTTGTACATTACCTTTCTTAATTTAACTGAGAGGTTTCAGTCTGTTCTAATGTGCACAGGCCTTCAGACACTGCAACACTTGGAATGTTTTTAGGGTCCATATCTGGCACCTTCAGTGGGTATAATGCTCTAGGCCATGAATTAAACTTAAAATGGTCTTTACAACTAGTAATTGCCGTTGTGTGAATTTTTTAGTGTGTAACATCACGGTCCTTTAATATAGGCCCCCCCTCCTTTTTTATTTTTTTTGAAAATAAATTTGTTTATTTTATTTTTGGCTGCGTTTGGTCCTCATTGCTGTGCTTGGGCTTTTCTCTGGTTGTGGCGAGCAGGGGCCACTCTTCATTGCGGTGCGTGGCCTTCTCATTGAGGTGGCTTCTCTTGTTGCAGAGCACGGGCTCTAGGCACGCGGGCTTCAGTAGTTGTGGCACGTGGGCTCTAGAGTGCAGGCTCAGTAGTTGTGGCACATGGGCTTAGTTGCTCCGTGGCATATGGGATCTTCCCGGACCAGGGCTCGAACCCACGTCCCCTGCATTGGCAGGTGTTTTCTTTACCACTGCGCCACCAGGGAAGCCCCCACCCTCCTTTTTGTAGCTAGTTTTCTCTGCTCTAGAGACTGGCCTCTAGCAGGAAGAAGAGGAGGGTGAACCAGTTGCATCTAGGAATGAGTTTAGGTCGTACTTGCATTGCTGGTTGAGGACATGGAGTCTACTGTGAACTCCAGAAGGGTGAGTGAGTTACATGGAGAATCAAAGCACTCTATCTATTTTCCCACAAAACATGCCAGGAGCGAGACAACATCTGCTGAAGAATAACTCTAACAAGTGGTATCTGTCATCCCAGGAGCTCAAAGCATTCATGGCCACTCACTCACCAAGCCGTGTGCCACACCTGTGCTGTATCTATAGCTCATTTACAGATCAAGAAGCCAAATTTTAGCAGGTTTGACCCTGTGACTTAAAGGGAAGCAGGAGAATATATGAGAACATATCCTAGGGGCCAAGTCTTCTCACTCAGAGTAATCGTGGTGTGGAATGGGCTGTCAGGAGGGACAGTGGGCACCACCGTTATCTTTATGATATTGATTGGCCACTGTTTGGAACGATGGGGATTCTAGAGAGTTGAGGAGGTAGTTTCTGCCCTAGAGGAGCTTCTAATTCCATTTGAGAACTTTGCCTCATGTGCGAAAACAAGTAGACAAAGCTAGCCTAGCCTAAGCGCCAAATAAATTCAGACAGGAGGTTCAGAGGAGAGGACTGTTGCTCAGGCTGAGGCTGTCGGAGATAACTTTACGGGGAAGGACGTTGAGTTGGGGCTTTGAGGAAAGACGGGACTTGGGCATGGAGAGAGGTGTGAGCAGGTGAATTCCAGGCTGAAAGATGCGAGGGCAGTTGGGGGGAGTGACCCCTGTGGGGTGTAATGACAGAGAGGGAGGTACCACTTTTACCCAACCAGGTTAGATTACCCGACAACAGATCTCACATCTGCCTCCCGGAAGGCAAGGAGCCCGGGATATCGATGAGATAAAGCTGGGTTGCGAGGAGCTGGGGAAAGCTAATTGGAGATAGGAAAAAGGGAAGAGAATTGTCATTCTGCGCAGGTGCAACTAAGCTACGTGCTTCTTTAAGGGACACACGTACAGAAAATGGCAGCATCGGCACCTGAGGGTGGAGGTTTTGGCCCTCTGACGTCAAAAGGTCACCAAGAGGACACTCGCGCAGGCCCAGTTGGAGGGACCGTAATCCAGTCCTAACCGGCTCGAGCTTGTACTGGACACAGCTGACTCCAAGTTCCTGAAGAAAATTCGGGCAAACATCTTATTGTTTACGGTACATGAGGCTTGGAGGACAAGCAGGTTTTTGTAAAAAACAATTAGCTTGATCAGTGAAGGCAGGTGACAGGTGTAATGGATCTAACTGATGATTACCCTCCGTTTCACCACCTTAAAGCGAGTTTAAAAAATCCCTAGAACCTCTGATCAGGGAACAAGCTCTTTTCTCTGAGTTTCTGGAAGTGTAATTTCTTTTGTGAGGTAAGCGTCTGCCCGACCATCCTTTCTCTGAAGGTCATGATGACCAGATTGAGGTTCTGTTTCACCTGCTGGATTTTTACTGGGCAGGATCCAGATTGGAGCAGCTCTCCTCTCTGCTTCCTCATCCTGAATGGTGGCCTTGTCCTTGCCTACAAGAAGTGGCCTGGGGCTTCCCTGGTGGTGCAGTGGTTGGGAGTCCACCTGCCGATGCAGGGAACACGGGTTCGTGCCCCGGTCCGGGAAGATGCCACATGCCGCTGAGCGGCTGGGCCCGTGAGCCATGGCCTCTGGGCCTGCGCGTCCGGAGCCTGTGCTCCGCAGCGGGAGAGGCCACAACAGTGAGAGGCCCGCTTACCCAAAAAAAAAAAAAAAAAAAAAAAAAAAAAAAGAAGTGGCCTGAAGCAAACGGAGACAGTGCTGTTTTGTGAAAACCAAAGGAAGGATTTTAAGAAGGAAGAATGGTCAACAGTTTTGACGATGCGAAGAAGTCAAGAATGAGGTTAGAGAATCTAACTTTTTATGGTCGATAAGTAGAATAATTATTCGTTTCTTTGTGGATTAAGGGGGTGCAGATAATCTGAGTCAGGCATTGCCAGGTGTCCTGCACGAGCTTGAACAAACTTTCCAGTGACTCGTATATATGTTATTTAAAAATTTTCACCATTATCCACGTATTAAAAATTAAACTCAGCTCTTCTGCAAGATGCATATGTCTAGTGCATGTGTTCTGGAGGCTTTTATTATGTTAAAAGAGTTGCTGTAGCCTGTTATTAAAATTAAGTGGTTTATTTCGACATTAGGCAGAGGGGTTTGACTAATGTTAACATTCTAAGAGAAATTTGTGGAAAACAGTTTTTAAGTTGAAACACTGATGCAGCTGATGCTAATTGCTAGTCTCCTAGTTAAAGCTCGTACATTTTTTGTAGGGAAGTTAGGACCCATTTGATTTGGAAGTTTAGAAAAGTCCAGTAATAAACCAATGGGAAGGAGGGATGCTTTGAATAGGGAAGCAGAAGAGTAAAATGAACAGGTTCTTTTTTTTTGGCAAAATATTTAATTATAACAGAAAATTATTAAAGCAAAATGGTAAATGCTGCTACACTATCATAGCAATTATTTTTGCTTTATGAAAATATTTTACTCCTGCCTTGCCAAGTTTCTGTCCATAATCATGCAATTTTAAAAACATTGTTGTAGTATAGGGTACATAAAATGGAGTATTCTGCCTTTTAACTTAGGATGTGCCTGACATATGTTGATATTTCTATTTAGTCTCCATAATTAACTTTTAACATTGTCTTGTAATATTCTGGTAGGGGTTTCCTCTCAGTTCCTGCCTCTGGCCAGTGACTTACGTTTTTCTCTCTGGTTGTCAGCTCACAGCCCAGGGGTAGAGTCAGTGCGGAGTTTGGGTTTAGGATCTTCATAATATTTGCTGGTAGCTGATTTTGCCAAGGATATGCTCTCACTGGGCATTTCATGCCACCCTCAGGCTGGGGAAGACCGTGAAGGAGGAGAAATGGGACTGGAGAGTGGGAGAGAGAGAAGCTTGTGGAAGGAGGGAGAGATGCCAGGGCCGTGAGGATGGCTTCCTTTCTCATCCTCGCCCTGCAGCTTTCTTCTTTGACTTCCTGCCCACGTTCAAGCTCTGTCTGCACCCATTGTTACTTATCCTCCCCTTTGTTCCGGCTCCTCTTTACCTCTCTCTTCATGGCTCTCCCCTCAAGGTTAGTGTAGTTCAGAGATTCTGAACCCCAGCAGTGCCTACCTTTTAAATACGTATTTTGTAATGTACCTTTTACTATCTTGAAATGCAATTTATAGGTCATAGAAGCTCAACACGCATAATTTAAAAAAATCAATATGATGCTCTAACCGTAAGATAAAGAAAAAATAAAAGGCCATCAGTTTAAAATGAAATCAGGCACACTCACAAATGCTCAGGCACAGCTGTACTAGAAGTCTCTATGAAGGAGACAGATGCTCACGCCAACTGATAATGAATACGCTTGGTATTAGGAGAAATAGCATTCAACTGGGTATTTTGGCCTCAAAAATTTTCAACATATTTGAAAGTGTGCATAAGGGCTAGAGAAACATCTGCCTATCAGGTGTCTCCAGCTCCTGCTTGTTAAATGCCAGTATACCCCCTAATCACTATGATGATCAAAATTACCCCAATAAAATTAAAAACCCCCTTTAAGGTGTGGTACCATTCCCATTGAAAATCACTCCTGTAGTTAATGGAAGGCTGAATTCTGAGCTTCAGTACCTGGACCCACGTCACGTCTTTCTCAAGCTATCCCTGGGTGAACAGGACCAGTGGGATTTTCGTAGCTGCGGGCACTTCCTGGTGGGTCTCTGGAAAGGACCCCCCGAGTGGGAGCCAGTCCGTAGGGAGGTCCTCCTCCCTGATTTCTATGACATAGAGCCACAGTGTGCTTGGCCTGACATCATGCATTGCCACTTCTTTTGGAAAGTGAGCCTCCTCTCCCCTCCAGCCAGAAGGTTCTGGAATCTACACCAGACTCTCAAGGGGCATAGTACAGTAGCACCAAACACAGTACCCTGCCCTCCGAGCCACATGGAGGAACGTGGTACCCAGTCTGGCCCAATCAGAGTGTTTCTCCGGGATTTTTCACATCAAAATTGATGGAGAGGAACTTTCTTTGCTCTGGGCATGTTGATGAATGAAGTCCAGAAGCTTCTAGAAGTTGTAGTTTAAGCTTGTGGAGAAAGCTGCCATGTGGAAGCAGAAATAGAGACATTGATATCTGACAGCGATCTTTGAGGCTGAGCGCTCTCTCTGCCCTTTCCCTTCCTTGCCCACGGTAGTTTGAATTGTATCTCTGTGATGGGCAAGCTGGCCAGCCCAAATGCCTTTCCAAGAAGTCCTACCCTTATCCAGGGCTACCGCGTGATGCAGTTCTAGAACTGCGCTGTTCCATGTGGTAGCCCTTAGGCTTATGTAACTGTTTTTTTTAAATACACTTTAATTTTTAGAGCCGTTTTAGGTTCACAGCAAAATTGAGCAGGCGGTACGGAGCTTTCCCATGTACTCCCCGCTCCCACCCATGCACAGCCTCCCGCATCATCAGCATCCCCGTTACAGCTGATGCACCTACACCGACGTGTCATCACCCAGAGTCCGTGGGTTACTCGAAGGTGTTACTCTTGGAGTTGTGGGTTCTGTGAGTTTAGACAAAGGTATAACGACACGTATCCACCATTAGGGTATTACACAGAGTAGTTTCACTGTCCTAAAAGTCTTCTGTGCTCCACCTATTCTTCCCTCCTTCTCAACTCCTGGTAACCACTGATCTTTATACTGTCTCCATACACGTGCAGCTTTTAAACTTTTGAAATGCGACTAGTCCAAACTGATGAAAGTGTAAAATACAAACTGGATTTCAAAAATTTAGTACTAAAAAAAGGTAAAACATCTCAATAATTTTCGTATTGATTATATGTTACTCTTTGGATCAGTGACACTTAGTGACACTCTTGGATCTATTGGGTTAAATAAAATATAATGTTAAAATTAATTTTACTTGTTTCTTTTACCATTTTAAATGTGAGTAGAAGAAAATTAAAAATTAAAAATTAATTAAGAACTAAATTAAATTAAAAATTACGTATGTGGCTTACATCTGTGGCTTTCATATAGTTCTTTTGTACAGTTCTGGTCTATTGCCCTCCCCTTTTTTCAAAACAAACAGTTTTTTATTCAAGTATAGTTTATTTACAGTATTGTATTAGTTTCAGGTGTACAGCAAAGTGATTCAGCTATATATATACATTTTCCTTTTTCAGCTTCTTTTTTATTATAGGTTATTACAAAATATTGAATATATTTCCCTGTGCTATACAATAGGTCCTTGTTGTTTATTTTATATACAGTGGTATGTATCTGTTAATCCCAAACTCCTAACTTGTTCTGTCCCCCCGTTCCCCTTTGGTAACCATAAGTTTGTTTTCTGTGTCTGTGAGTCTATTTCTGTTTTGTAAATAAGTGCATTTGTGTCATATTAGATTCCACATATGAGTGATATCATATGGTATTTGTCTTTCTCTGACTTCACTTAGTATGATAATCTCTAGGTCTGTCCATGTTGCTGCAAATGGCATTATTTCATTTTTTTAAAAAAATGGCTGTACAGCTCTGGTCTAGAATACCTACCCTCACAATCCTTTCTATCCCCGTCAACTTCCCTCGGAATTCAGTCAACAGGTCAATTTTGTAGATTAAGATGCAGAAGGGTTTCTAGGTGCAGATCCCAATTTATGAGTTTTGCTCTGCTATTGTTGTATGAATTTTGTCCATGAGACTGGATGGATTTTGAAGAACACACACAGGCTCAGCTTCTAGTCCCTCACCAACACCTCTGTTCACAGAGATCAGCAGGGCCATGGTTTAACAATCCCAGCTAGTGACACGCTGCTAGTTTCTAGCCAGTAGATAGTGGTATTTTTCTACCAGAAGAAAGAAGCCTATAATCTCTGCCCTTCATGCCATTGACATTTATTAGTGCTTTTCGAAAAGACAGTGACACAGGTTAAGGAATTCAAGTTGCAGGTGCAGTTTCCACCATATTTTAGTGAGATGTTGATGAAACAAGAGATTTTATGGCTGTCAGCACCTCCAGTTTAGTCATTGAAAGTAATTGTGGCGTTCATGAACCTCAGAGATCCCTAGATTGTAGTTTGATAGCTCACACAAATTAGGTCCTGATTAGCCCCTGAGAGGTTTGGTGGTAATTGACTGAGAGAGGTAAACAGGCACACATACACACACACAGATACACAAATGTGTGTGATGTGTGTATATATATTCCAAATTGTTCCTCATTCCTAGAAAGTGATCGAGGTCCTGTGAATGAGCGTGTATGGTCTAGATTCTGAGGAACACACTTGTTTAGAGAATGCTTATTGCAGTTAGAAGCCTTTATGAGGGCCTCAGAGTTAGGCCGAGTGAACTGATCAGCGTATTTTTGGCTCTCTGGGGCCCCCTGAGGGTAATAGTCGCTACCAGAGAACTTATCTGTAGGACTCCACAGGGCCACCAGCCTAGTAGAAAATGGGAAAATGCTGGAAGATTTTGCTGAAGAATCATAGTGCAGTGAAAAACGCATGGAAAATTGAGTTACAAGACCTGAATTTGAGTCCTAGAATCCATCATTTACTAGCTACCATGACTTCAGGGAAGTTGGCTAGCATAGCTTCCAAACCTATAAAATAATAATGATGTTAATAATAATAAAAACAATAACCCCCAACTTGCATGGTGGTTTTGAGGATTTGAGGTGCCATATGTAAAAGCAATTTTATTAATAGAAAAATAACTTTATAAATATTACTTGATGTCCTGGTTAATAAATACTTTGGCTATAGGGAATTTTTAGTTATAGCATAATGTATACATATAGAGTGGCAATTTTCCAAAAAATGAACACAGTAAAGTACATTAATAGTAAAATTCCACTAAACACTTAATGTTTTTGGATTATTCTAAAGGCATGTTGGGGCTTTGGCATGCCCTGTAATTTAAATTGCCATACCAATTACAGCAGAAGATAAGAGAGTAGTATAATCAGTTAGCCTTCGGACAAATAAAGACTTTTCTGTATAGTGTTTTAACGTGGACCCTGTCCTTCCTGTGATCTTCATAGATGCTCTAATGATAATCCATAAGTAAAACCTAATATCTATTAAAATTTGCTTAGCAGATCCCAATAACTGCTGCACTGGGCTAGGCCAGAGAGACTGGCCTTTGTTGAAGGATGGGGGAGAAGGAGGCCTGGGATTTGGTTCAAGGTTGCTTTTACTTGGCTTTTCTCCTATGGTGGCTTATCAGCAGTAGGAAGGATGCACACGATATAGGACGTGAGTGGGTACGGGTCTCGTTGCTTCCTTCGTATTTCAGGGAGGTGCCTCCACAGTTTGCTGGCCTTGGCCAACCTTGAGAAGTAGGAAGTCTGCCAACCTGGAAGAGAACAGAATCAACTGCCTTTTATGCCCTGGCATCCAGAAATACATTATTTGAGCATATAATGCAAAAATTTGCCCGCCTCAGCACGCAGAGTCTCCAAGGTCCGGGTTCTTGCTGGGCCAGCACCGTGATAATATATTCTAGGCCGGGCCATGGCCTGCCTCATCCTTATAGGAACAGTCCTTTCAATGGCTGCCTCTGTGGACTTACTGTATCTAAAATACATGTCTGGGTTCATGGTCTGCTTTATTTTTATTTATTAAAAATTTTTTTAAAAAACAATTTATTATTTTGGGTTGCGTTGGGTCTTCGTTGCTGGGCGCGGGCTTTCTCTAGTTGCGGCGAGCGGGGCCTACGCTTTGTTGCGGTGTGCGGGCTTCTCATTGCGGTGGCTTCTCTTGTTGCGGAGCGTGGGCTTGAGGTGCGCGGGCTTCAGGAGTTGTAGCTCATGGGCTCTAGAGAGCAGGCTCAGTAGTTGTGGCGCACGGGCTTAGTTGCTCCGCGGCATGTGGGATCTTACCAGACCAGGGCTTGAACCTGTGTCTCCTTCCTGGGACTTGGAATGCCACTTGGAATGCCAATGCCACTGCATTGGCAGGTGGATTCTTAACCACTGCACCACCAGGGAAGTCCCTGGTGATTCTGTTTTAAAGTATAATTCCCCTTGAGAGGGCACCAGCGTGTTACTGTGAATTAGTTTTTATCTGCTTTATTAGAGTTCTTCCATAACGGGAACAAGGCAGTATAAACACCCTGGATCCCTGTGGGGTGAAATGAGGTTCAGAAAGGAGGATGTTTCCTCCCAAACAGCTTGTCAGTCTTTCAGGAAGGAGGGTTGGGTTTATATGTGTGCCCAGGTTGTCAAAAGTGGATCAGGAATTCCCTCTATGCCCTGTTTTTCATCAATGGCTACCACTGAGTATTGTGTCTTTCAAAATGAGTTGGCAACTGGGCCAATGACTAGAAGAAATATTAAGCAAAGAACTTTAGAGAAATGTATAAATCCCCCCATCCATCCATCCCCCCATCCATTTATCTTTTCATCCATCTATCTGTTCCTTCACCCATTCGTCCAGTCTACCACCTCGCTCATTTCACAAATGTTTCTCGAGTACTCGTTGCTATGCAGGACACTGGTTAAATGCTATGGAGGATATAGCAGTAAGTTAGATATGGTCCACACCATCACCAGATTTAATAAGGGAGATAAAACATATGCATATTAAACTTAAATAATCAGTGAACATTTATTTATAATCTACTTCACATGAAACACATTATGTATATATTAAAAAGTTGAGGAAGACTCTCTGCTTTCAACAAGTTTACATTGTGTCACCACATTAGTCAAATGCCAAAATAATTATGATAAAAGGCATATTATGATACATGACATAAAAGAGGCACAAAGCAAGTGCCTTGGGGATGAGAGAGGGAAGGTCATACACTTAGTGGGCTGAGAGGATGGGGAAAGTAAAACTCATGAAGAAAGTGTATTTGAGCTGGGGCATGAAAGATGAACTGGCTTAGAAGAGATGGTGACAATGAGGGAACAAAGACACAGAAGGAGGAAATCACGAGGCATGTTTAAGGAAGAGTGAGATGTCCAGTTTCAACAAAGTGTAAGATAATATGTAGAGGGGAGAGTTTGGAGTCAATGGGGAGCCAGTGAAGGTTGTTGAGTGGGTGAGTGGCATGAGAGAGGAGCTGTGAACCGGGAAGATTAACTGGAAGCAGGTCTCAAAAATGGGTTAGAAGAGTCAGACAGTAGGTGGGGAGATCCATTTAGGAAGCAATTAAAGTAGTCCCCAGGGGGAGTTGATGAATGTTTAAAGTGCAGTAGAAGGCAGTTTTAGATTGAGAGACCTTGCAGAGGCAGCTAATTAGACAATACATTTCAATAACAATATTTAAAAAGAATAGAAAATATTTATTGAGCCCTTTTTATATGCCAGACATGGTGCTAAGTGTGTTTTCTTGTTTAATTTTCACAACAGCTCTTTATGATAGAGACTTTTATTGTCTGTACGTTACTGAAGAGGAAATGGTACTTTCTAGAGGCTAAGTCACCGGCTTAGGTCACTTAGCTGTAAATAGCAGAGTCTGGATTGGAATCGCCATTAGCCAGCCTGCAGAGCTCTGAACAAGCAGGCCACACTGCCCCTCCAGGTTACAGCCCAGTAAAGCCTTTGCAAAGCCTTTATGCATCAGATCTTATACCTTAAACCAGAATAATAATGACCTGATACTAAATAAAGATAAGGTCAATGGCATGTTCCATGTTCAAATGAAGATTTAAAATAATGGGTGCTGTATTATTCATTTCCCTTTCTGTCCCTTGTTTTTAAAACTTGTCAGCTTCACCCTTCTTTGCAGTTTCATCAAGACACTTGTAACTTCAGGCTGTGTTGTGGATAATAAAAATGCTAAGAGATTTTCTCCCATGTGTTTAGTCCTTGTCCAAGGGTTCAATGCTTTTATCACTCTAGAGAATCCCCACAGCACAGCGACTCTGGACCCAGGCTGCCCGGGCTTGCTCTTTGGCTCTGTCAGTGACTAGCTGTGTGCCTCAGTTTCCTCATGACCCCTTTTCAGGGTCATTGAGAGGGTTATATGAGGTATCTGCCAAGCCCTTTGAACAGTGCCTGCCACAAAGTGAGGGCTGTGTGCGATAGTTATTATCATCCATTACTTCGGAGCTACTAATTTCTGTCTCCTCAGATTTTTCTTTTAGGGCCTGCCTCTGATTTCCTACCCCCTACCTCTCCAGTCTACCTCCATCAACTCTTAGGCAGGTACTAGTAACTCTTCTGTTGTTAGATGTCACGAGAGCCCAGCTCTAAGGTGTCTTCCTTCACCTTTCCCAAGGTTTTACAGGTAATGTAGGAGGCCGTCTGTTTTAAGTGGCAATAGTCTGGACACTGGAGTCAGACAGAGTAGCTTCAAATCCTCGTTTCATCGTTTGCTCACTATATAACCTTGGACAAGTTACTCACCTTCCCTTTAGTAGTTAAAGTCA
This sequence comes from Tursiops truncatus, assembly GCF_011762595.2. NCBI lineage: Eukaryota > Metazoa > Chordata > Mammalia > Artiodactyla > Delphinidae > Tursiops > Tursiops truncatus. The sequence continues at coordinate 44,239,241 of NC_047036.1, forward strand.
TGCTAGTTGCTGTAACTGATAAACCTTCAAAGCCCAGGCTGGATCCGGTAGAAGCTTATTTCTATAAAGTAAAAAAATCAGGTGCTCCTGAGTAGTGAAGTGATGCGGGCTCCCAGGTTTTCCCTCTTCAGGATGTGGTTTCCAAAGCTGCTCTGGAGAAGGAAAGAGCCTGGAGGAGTCTATGTGGAGGTTTTCAGGGCCAGGACCTAGAGTTGTCTTATCACCTTGGCTCATGTTTCGTTGTCTAGGATTTAGTCAGATGGCCTCACAGGAGCCTGGGAAACCTTAGCTGTTAGCTGTAGGCATAACAGTGCTGCTTCACATGCCACCCCAAACTCTGCAGCTTGTAAAACAGTCAGCGTTTATTGTTGCACTCATGGGTTTGCAGGTTAGCTGCAGCCTGGATGACCTGGGCTGGGCTTGTCTGGGTGGCTTGGGCTCAGGTCCGCTCCCCACATGTTCATGCTGTGGTCCAGGCTCAAAGAGCAGCCACTACCTGGAGGAAGCTCTTCTTAAGGTGATGGCAGAAGCATAGGAGGTATATTCATTTCTCAGGGCTGCCATAACCAAATACTACAAATTGGGTGGTGTAAAATAACAGAAATGTACTCATTCATAGTTCTGGAGACTAGAAGTCCAAAATGAAGGTGTGTACAGGGCCGTGCTCCCTTGGAAGGCTCTAGGGAGGAATCCTTCCTTGCCTCTTCCAGCTTCTGATGGCTCCAGGCATTCCTTGGCTTATAGCAACATAACTTCACAATCTGTGCCTTCATTTTCTATGGCCTTCTTCTCTGTACAGCTGTGTCCTTTTCTGTTTCTTATAAGGATACTCTCCTTGGACTTCAAGTCTACCATATTTCACTATGCTCTCATCTCAATCCTTAATTATACCTGCAAAGACTCTGTTTCCACATAAGGTCACATTCTGAGGTTCTGGATGGACATGAATTTGTGGGGGACACTATTCAACTCACTACAGGAGGGCAAGACCAACCAGGCAGGTACATCATATCTGCTCATGATGGCCAAAGCAAGTCACATGGCTAAGCCCAGTCCCACCTCTGGGGGCGCGGGCAGTTGCAGTTACTGGACAAAGGGTGTATTCAGAGGGGGGAGGTAAAGAAATGGGCCAATAATTCAGCCTACTACAAAAACATAGTTTGCCGTGAGTCTAGAAGAAGGGATTGGTTGGTGATTCTGTAATACTTCTTCCTCATCTGTATAAATGGGTTTACTGAGAAGTACATAACTCATGGGTGTTGTGATGATTAAAGACATGTAAGCTGCTTAGCACAGTATGTAGCACATGGCAAGCACTAAATTAATGTTAGCTATTATTGTCCTTATAGAACTTCCATTCCTTTTCTCCCATCTGCTTCACTTCTCTTTATTATTCCTTATATTCCTCCCCCCCTTTTGCTAATTTCCATCAGCACAAGTAATTTCCATTTTGCATAATTCACATAAACCAGAAAAGAAATTCTCCCGGTGATGATCCTGTTATATCAGAATTTGGAATGAAAGGGGCTCAGTTATCAGGAGAGAGAACTATTTAGGACATTCAGTATTAAGATAGTGCACAATGGTGGCAATAAACAAGGCAGACAAGTGCTTTGACCTCTATGAAGGGAGGTTGCTGTGGGAAGAAGAATTCGGTGAGGCTTTCGCGAAAGCAGTGGGAGTGGAACGGGACCATTACCTTTGCAGAGCGGAAACAGTCCAGCTCAGTTTTGAAGCAAAAGCGGATCAGGTCAAGACAACACAGCAAAGGATGCTGTGTTATCACCAGCCTGGCCTCTTGGCCGAGGGATAAGAACGGGTTCCCCAGTAGCAAATGCACTCTGTTTGGAATATGAGTTGTTCTATGCTAAGGAGTCATATTTCATCATTTCTGGGAGTTGATGCCAGAGAAGGAACTGTTGTCACATGAAGCCTTTTTATAAAAACTGTTTATTTGGTGGAGTCTTTATGTTTAACTTTTGTACCAAAATAATTTCTGAATGATGACTCACTTCCAACCTACATGGCATGCACAGATGCAGCTAATGTCACATGTTGTTGAAGCTCACTGTTTTCATCTTAAAGAGCCAGTGTGCAGCTTCTGCTAAGGTCTCAGGGTTTCCTGAGATTGCTGTGAACGCAGTATTGCAAGCTGCACCCTAGGCAGAGAGTGATGGGACAGGGTGTGACCTTTTAAGGACTGTGTGGACAATTGGAGTACACAGGAAGCTCAAACACTGCAGATGGACTCAGGGACTCTCTCTGTGTCTGTTAGCTGTGGATGTCCTTTGTAATCTTGAAAACTTTAGGAAAGAGATCAATAGTTTCCATCAGTTGTGTGATTACAAATTTCTGATGGTGTAAATGTAAACTTTTATGTGAAAATACACATGATTAGTAAAATGGGTTCCCCTGCAAAGCCTGGAGCCAGCTCTGCTTTGTTCAACACACTGCTGTGCAAAGGAACACTCTCTCCTGGCCGAGAGAAGTGGGTGTGGGTTAGGAAACATGAGTCCTTGGCTGGAGATGGAGAGGGGACTCCTGGACTTGGAGGGGGATGTGGTCTTGCCCAGCAGAGGGCAGAGCTGTTAGGGGCCCTCCCAGGAAGCTTCGCATATGGGTCACCTGGAGAGTGAGGGATCATTGCTCTTCTCCCATTGACCTCTGGGTCCAGAGGATGACCACAGGCTTCTTGGTCCCTTCTCTACCATCCATGAGTGTACGTGAGCGTGCGTGCGTGCGTGTGTTTGTGTGTGTGTGTGTGTGTGGGAGTGGGGAGGAGGCTGGAATACCAAGACAGAGGCGTTAGTTATCCACTCGCCTCTGTGCTCTGCCACTGTGCCAACAGCATCCAAATGCACCCATTTGGGTTCTCCACCCAGACGTAGCTACACAGGCCCCTCACAGCTCCTGGGCCTCACTGGAGTATGGGGCAGACACTGTCTATTGCCTACTCACGAGCCATTTCCTTTTTCAACCCCCTTCTTTCCTACTAACAGAACCTGATTTATTCAGGGAGCAGGTGGAATAGCAGGTTGATCTTGGGGAACACAGACCCTTTGTCAGCCTATAGGATAAAGCATTGAAATCAATTAAGGGAATTTCATTCCTTTTGGTTTGTGATTGGTCTAAGTATTTCCATATAACCCAGTTTTGATGAACTAGATGTAAGTGGAAGTCTGCAGGGGATGGCCTTCTTTGGTGGGGTGGGGAAGAAAAAGCTGCATGAGATGGGGCCTTTTAGCCTTTTCTTTTCTTCCTACCTGGAACATGGATGTGATGCCTGGAGGTTTAGCAGCTATCTTGAAACCATGAGGTAAAAAAACAAACCAGCATACTAAAGAAGTCAGAGTAAAAAGACAAAAAGAACCTGCCTTGGTTTGCTTATTTCCAGACTGTTTTATTGTATAAGGAAAATGTCTCCCTACCCCAATAAATGAGATCCACTGTTACTCTGTTTTTCTGGTACTTGTAGCTAAACACTTTGGCTTAGTTTCACTATTGGCTATTTTCCTAAATTCTGCAAAATGTGAGACTGCCCCAGTGCAGGGAACAGGTGACAGTATTGGGGAAGAGAAGAAGGTGGTCCAACGAAATGGTGCTCTCCTCTAACTCACCAAAATCTTGAGGTGCTACTCTCTGATTACAGTACCTCTGTGACAAATGTGACACTAAATAGGTGTAAGTGCATTGTGCTAAATGGAGTGGGGCCTTAGATTGGTGACAAGTAAAGACTTCTAAGGGAGCCTGGAAGTGACTCTCTTATTGGAAAAATGGGATGGGGAGAAGAATCAGAGGAAACAGAGTAGAAGATGGGGTTATAAAGGAGATAAAAAAGGTCCTCGTACGCTCAGCCACCTTTCACCACTCTGTGAGTTTCAGATGAAGTGTGGTCAGCTGCTGAGGGGGTAGTGAGCCTGGGAAGCCAGGGGTGACCCAGAGCAGAGAACCCTTGTTCCCTAGGGCTGGACATGAATGTCAGGGGAGATGCTTTGGCAGAGTGTGGCAGGACTCCCCACATTTAGTGACAGAATGTATAAAATCTGGAACGTGATGGCATGGGAGAAGGGCTGCCTGCTAGTCTTATACACCACCCGCAGAATTAATGTTGTTACCTATTATTTTGTATACGTGTGGACCTACATAATACTAGCAACGATGCTGTTATCAAGGGATTGGACCCAGATGCATTGAATGATCAGGCAGTTTATGTAAATGAGAGAAACACATGCCTCATTTAAGGGGAGCAGGTATTACTAACCTCTAGCTCAGTGTTGCCAGAACTTCTAAGCTTCCCAGAGGACCTGAAAAAAATACTGATTTCTATATGAATTCCTCTAATTTTAAAAGTTGGTAATGAAGTCCAACTTTTAAAAATGCTGCGTAGCTAAGCAGCCGATAGCGTCCCTGGCTGGTGGGTCACCAGTTTACAACCTTGCTGCCATATAGTAACTCTCCAAGGTAATATTTTTAAAAAAATTTATTTTGTTGAAGTAGATTTACAATGTTGTGTTAATTTCTGCTGTACAGCAAAGTGATTCAGTTATACATATATTCTTTTTCATATTCTTTTCCATTATGGTTTAAAACAGGATATTGAATATAGTTCCCTGTGCTATACAGTAGGATCTTGTTTATCCATTCTGTATATAATAGTTTACATCTGTTAACCCCAAGCTCTCAATCCCCCCTCCCCCACTCTTCTTTACCCTTGGCAACCACAAGTCTGTTTTCTATGTCTGTGAGTCTGTTTCTGTTTCGTAGATAAATTCATTTGTGTCATATTTTAGATTCCACATATAAGTGATATCATATGGTATGTGTCTACTTCACTTAGTATGATAATCTCTAGGTTCATCTATGTTGCTGCAAATGGTATTATTTCATTCTTTTTTTTATGGCCGAGTAGTATTCCATTGTATATATATACCACATCTTCTTTATCCATTCATCTGTCAACAGACATTTAGGTAGTTTCCACATCTTGGCTATTGTGAATAGTGCTGCTATGAACATAGGGGTGCATGTATCTTTTTGAATGATAGTTTTCTCTCGATATATGCCCAGGAGTTGCTGGATCATATGGCAACTCTATTTTTAGCTTTTTGGGGAACCTCCATACTGTTTTCCATAGTGGTTGCACCAATTTACATTCCCACCAACAGTGTAAGAGGGTTCCCTTTTCTCCACACCCTCTCCAGCATCTGTTATTTGTAGACTTTCTAATGATGGCCATTTTGACCAGTGTGAAGTGGTACCTCATTGTAGTTTTGATTTACATTTCTCTAATAGTTAGTGATGTTGAGCATCTTTTCATGCCTGTAGGCCATCTATATGTCTTCTTGTCTCCAAGGTACTATTGATGGAGAGAGGCCCACAGGTACTGGAAGGAATGGGATACAGACCCAGAGAGGACAGGTGAGAGAGAGGTGGGAAAGTTCTGCATAACTAAGCTATTTTCATTAAGAAATAAAAACCGGAATCTGGAAAGTTACATATTGAGAAGAAACCAGGTCTTCTTAAAACATCCATTGATGGAGGACTTGGTACTGAAAGATAGTACATGGACAAGTACATAAAAGAATCATAAAATATCTGTGATTACATGATATAACAAGGGACCTGATATAAAAAATGGACATCTCAATGGGTATGATGTGAAATGAGGAAAATATAAACAGATGGAAGAGGACTAAACAGGATGGAGAGTGTTCTGTTATCCACAATATTTAAGAGTTATCACCAGTTCTTCAGGAAGCGAGTGTTGGTATCAGAATTCCTTTAGACATCTGTATAAAGTCCATCATCTGTCCGTTTAGGAGGTCCTGCTTTCCCTGTCTTAGGCTTTTCTGGAGACAAATGGAGAAAGTGGGAGAAAGGGGACTTACTGGAGGTTTGCAGAAGTTACTTAGGGTACTTGGAAGAGAGCAGATTTGGCAGGTGAGAGTAATGGGTAAGGAAATGAAAGGGGGGATTTAAAATACTGCTGTAGTCTCTGGATACATCCCGTCCCCGACCCATGATGCTAGGGAATTTCAGCAACCTCTTCCACTCGTAATGTAATCTTTTACATGTTGTCTTGATGCAGTTTTGAAGCTCTGGCTAGAGGCCAGTCAGTTCCCCTTCTTAGACAGGAGGTTAAGTCCACACTCTAACCATCTCCCTAACTGGGCTCACAGTCTGGGCCCTAATCACTCTATGGCCAGGTACCAGGCAACCAGGGACACTCCCTGTACCCCAGAGACTGCTGAAATTATTCAAACTAGCTAATCCTGTTTACCCTGCCTCTCCTGTTCCTTCCTGCAGAAATAATAATGAAGGCTCTTGCCTACCCTTCCCCCCTCTTCCTTGGCCTAGTGGCTGACCCTGGTGCTTTCCCATGTGGCCCCCTGTGGCATGATGTGTACTCCTTCTCTTGGGATCTGTGAGTATAATAAACTATCTTTTCATTAACTGTCATCTCTTGATCTGTTGGCCTGTCATACCTAAATAATAATAAAATCTATCAAAACAGGTATATGGGCCCTCTGACTGCATCTTGCCTCTGGGGTAATAACTTAATGAGTTTTAGGCCAAAAGGTAGCATTAAAAAAAAAAAAAAAGATCACCTTGACTGTGGGTATCATGTAGCTTTGCTCTCCTGTGTCATTCCAGATGGCACTTAGGGTACCAGGGAGGATGTGTGGACTGGGTACTTTGGGTTGGGGTGGGAGAGCATTGTCATTTAGAACCTGCTTTCGGTTCTTATGTGGGAGATCAAATAGTTGGTTTCAAGATTTTTTTTTTAAGTATGCTTTTTTTCCCCCTTGATGGGCTTTGTTAAAGATACATTAGTACAAGAACCAATATCAACCATGGCTGTTATTTTAATGTATTTCTTCCTTGGCCTTTTCTATGCATTAAGTTTTTTCTTTACAGAGATAATATTTATTGTATATATATATGTGTATGTATATATGTATACACACATACATATACATGTATGTAGTATCATTTCATATAATATTAGAACCTAAATAGGCCATAAAGAATCCACCATTGAAATCCATTCATACTAATAATTTTAACTACTTTATGGTATTTTATTTTATGGATATACCATAATTTACGCAATGATTCTGTTTTTGTCATTTTGAGTTCTTTTCCCCCACCAAAATAATGTGTTAATTAGCAACTTTGTGCAAAAGTCCACCTCCCTTTGGGATTATTTTCTTAGAATAGATTCTTTAAATTATTGAGTTAAAGGATATTAATATTTTTCTCTTATGTACATTGTTCAAATCTGCATCTATTTTATACTTTGTCAACTGAAAACATATATTTCACATTCCATAATATTTAAAAATTAAGAAAGAATTAGAAGTAGAATTTTTAAAATTAAAAACAAAACCACATGCACATGTTATGTTGTGGAATGAAATTTGGGAACTATATGTCTAGAAAATAAGATTCCCGAACCAGACCTAACTGAATCAAAATGTCTTAGAACGAAACATGTTAACTTGTTTAAAACAAACTCCCCGGCTGCTTCCCTGGTGGCGCAATGGTTGAGAGTCCACCTGCCGATGCAGGGGACATGGGGTTCGTGTCTCGGTCCGGGAGGATCCCACATGCCGTGGAGCGGCTGGGCCCGTGAGCCATGGCTGCTGAGCCTGCGTGTCCGGAGCCTGTGCTCCGCAACGGGAGAGGCCACAACAGTGAGAGACCCGCGTTATTCATATTATTCACTTTATTTTACAGGTGAGGATTAGAGACTCAAAGAGACTGTGTATGTCTTGCCCAGGGACACAAGCCCCTGGGTTATAATGTGGATGGTTTTAATCATACCTCGAAAAGGTTAAGCCAGCAGCGAACTGAGAGAGTCATTAATTCCTGCAGTCCCTTGCTTATTAGAGCTGTCTCCTGATCTAACCTGCTATAATTAAGGGTCAGGAGATAGTTCCATTACAGTCTCTTTTTAACTTGGGATTGTCAGTCAACTTATTTTTGACTCACTAAATAGAGGAAGCCTATTTATTAAGCCATTAGTCAACTTGCTCTTTTTAAAGACAGTTAATGTCCTTTGTCCTTTTCCAGTGCTTAAGTCTCCATTTTCCCATTTGGAAACTTATTGTCATGACCTGGCATTTGGTTCAGTAATTTGGAGGAAACTGAAAAGGGGTTGGAGGTAGGGAAGAGAGACACCAGGTCTCAGAGTGAAGGTTATGTTGAGTCCTACAGGGCTGGGTCTCATCATCTTAGTTGTCTTGTGAGAGTGGGAGAAAACCTCAGTTAGCAAGCATATTTGAGGACATGACTTTGCAACTCCATTTCTGAAGTCCCATCTCTGGGTCCTAATCAGAGAAATTTCTGGGAAATTCATGACAGAGAAGGACATAATTCCTAGGTGTTAATTTACATTAATGTCAAGTTTTTGGAGAAATTTTAGCAGAAAAAAATCCAGGAAATAACCTCCGTTATGATGACATTTTCTTTCAAAAGACACACACATCCATATCCTCCATTGCCTCTCACTTAATTTTTTGGGGGGTGCAGGGAGAAGCTACCAAACACTTATGGGATGGTAATGAAAACCTCTTATTAAGAACGCAGAGGGCTGTATGGCCAGGTGTCAGATGACCTGCTTCTCCACTTCATCTCTGCCCTTTGTTAGATCTGTGATCCAAAATCAGATGAAACAGAAGAAACTTGATTGCATCCTTTTATATTGAATTGGCCCCCAAATCTTTTTTATTCCATTTCTAGTGCTTCGGGCACTTAGCCCACTTGCTGTCCATCTCTCTTTTTACTCCTGAGATTCCACCACATGATGGAAGAAAAAGAAATAATGAAGATGAATACCAGTTCCATGAATCTCCTCTAATAACTAAAGTTCTTAATGTAATTACAAATATTTAGATCTTGCAATGGTTATTTTCAAAAGGACAATTCCTACTTTTAATACAGTTGTAATATCAATGGATAACATTGTAATCTCTCTGCCTGCAAACACACAGACAAGAAATGAGCATTTGTGTAAACATCTCTGGAAATTTTTTTTTAAAGGTACATGAAGTATATAAATAATGCATAATGAGATCTTCTAAATTCTAAAGAAAAAGTTAAGCAAAATGATTGTCAATAAATGCTTCATTACTTTTTGTAACTTCTGAGAAAATGATTAGTTTGGACCACATTAATAATCCTACAGGTTTTAATTTTTCTGTAATCTGTGCACCCATTAGTACATTGGGATTGCTTTTGCTGTTACTGAAACCATGTGTATGCCAAGTCTTATACTATAATGTTGTTCCAATGGAGGGAACATGCAAGCTGCTTTACAAAGGTGTGCTTTGCAGTGACCCACCTTATACTAATTCCCTTTATAATGATCTACTTTGCTACACTCTTTTAAGGTATTTGCTAGTGAGCAGAACAGTAAAAATTCTCATAGCTTTGAAAAATTTCATCTGTCACTCATTGCAAGCCCTACCTTTGGCATCTTCATCTTTCCACATCAGTTGCTATAATTTCTTTCAGGGTATAATTATATATCCATGTTATTTCACTCCCATTTTTGTTACTCATTTCAGGACAAGAAATTTATAACAAAATGACATTCAAAAAAACTGAAGGATATCAATTTTGGGGAGAGACATTATGAAACTACATAGTAAGGAAATATAATATTTTTGACTTAAGTCCATGTGTATTTTCAAAAGGTAAAAGAATTTCACATCATAAAGGAAAATAAATGTAACTCTAAGAATAGCTTTTTTTTTTTTTTTTTTCCCTTCCAGATGGTTTGTTAACTATTCTTAGTATGTATTTGATCTTTGGTGTTTTTCCAAAGTCTGAGCCAAAGTGAATATTGTCAAAGGCCATCTTCTTAAACGAGTAGATGGCTCCTTGCAGGTCTTCAGTTTAGTGTAACAAACATTTGTTAATCCCCGCTGCATGCAGGGTGGTGATACGAGAGAGATACAATCAGTGCTTTCTTTCTGAGAGAAAAAGGCACACAAGAACATAAGCAGTAATAGTGTCACTGGAGGAACAGTGATTTCCTTGGTTCTTTCTCCAGGGAAAGAATTCAGTCAGGAGGCATAGAGCAGTTTTAAGTAGCAAGAGTTTTATTAAGCAGAGTGAAAGTACACTCCCAAGAAAGGATAAGAGCGGGCGATCTGGAAACCAGAAGCAGTCCTGCAATGGGGAGGGGTTGAGTTTTTTAGAGTGGTGGTCCCTCCCTGTGTATTGTGTCATTTGACTGACAAATTGATTGACAGCTTTAGGTCATATAACTTTTCTCTTAGTGTGTAGGTGCTTACCCATAAGCACCCAAGCAAACCCCACAGGGTGGGAGGGGCAAAAACCGCAATGCTAATTTATTATAATTACGGCATAATGAACCCCGGGTTACCCTGAGTCACCTTTTAGGTCTTGGTGCACCTGCGCTAACCTGTGCTGGTGGTTTTATCTTGCTTGGTCCTGATACGGCTGGAAACTTAGAGGTGGTCCTTGACCACAAGAGGGAGGATCTCTGGGCCTGTTCCAACCACCAGTGTCCAGGTGGGGGAGGGAAAGATGAACCATCCAGGATGGGGACCGTTCCTGTCTGACTAGCCACCTACCAAAAGGACAATACAAAGTCAATGCTGGGTCTGTAAGAAGTACTATTTTTTTATAATGTGGGAAACACTGAGCTAGCTCCTGTGGCACAAGTGAGAATAAGAAGCTAAGGTCTTTGTCCTCAAGGGTCTTACAATTTAGTGGGGGAGTGGGGAGGAGGACGATAAGAGCAAGATAGGGTGGGGGAGAAAGGAATTCAATACAGAAATCAATATAATTACAAACATGGCAAGTGCTGTAAATTAATAGGTTGCCGTGTTGTACATGGCGACCTAGTCTGTGGATCTGTTTCTCTGAGGCAGTGACATTTAAGCCAAGATGAAGGATGATACATCAGTCAAGGTTTCAGTACATGCAAATGATAATATTTGAGGAGAATTTAACACAAGCACTCTTTGCAAAGCCGTGGGTGAGTGTAGAAAATTCATAAGGGGTAGAGCAGCATCTCAAGGATAGTTAACACTGGACCATCCCCTCTCTAGGGCTGAAAGAGTGAGGGGGCAGATTCAGAACTCACAAGGAGAGAGCCTCATGGACAGAAGCTGGGACATTGGACTGAGGAACCATTTCCTCTGAAGTGACTCTGCAGGAAAGGAGCCCGGGAGATAAATGCTGCAGCCTCACTCACCTCCCTCCCTCCTGCCTCCTGCTGGGGCCTCCTGTTGGTTGAGCGTAATGGGAAGCCAGTGGGCCCAGACAGCTCAACTTGTTGCAGCAGAGAGCAGAGTGGAGAAGGGTGGTGAGTAGGTCTGGAGGGGAAAGAGGAACTATATAATGGAGATGAGTACGACTCTATCCATTTGCAGGGAACGAGGTAGAGTAGGGGACTGTGGATGTGAAGTGTAGGCAGGCAGAGGGAGAGCATGCACAAAGAGCAGGTGGTGAAATCCAGGAGCAGGAAAATCAGTGGTGAGCTGGGTATGCGCCACAGGTTGGATTTTGGTCTATATCCAGAGAGCAGTGGGAAGAGATTGGAGACTTTTTCATGAGGTGGGGCAGGGGAGGTGGCAGGGAGAGAAGATAAACCGGATGAGATGCGGGCTTTGAAGAGATCCTGGTGGCTGTGCTGTTCGGGAGGGACAGGAGGAGGTCAGAGTTCAAAGGCTGTCACGGTTGCTTTGCAATGTTCGTATATTTTATATTCCAGTATGCTGTATATATGACTCTTTAAATTGCTCTTGTTAAGTTAATATATATAAATACCTTTCCAGCTAGTACTTTTAATAGCTCCATAATATTTTGTTACATATGTAAGTGCCTTCTTTAATCTTACTGAAGGACATTTAAGTGTGGCCAATTTTCCTCTTCCATGTGGTGCTGCAGTGAATGTTCTCATACCTGAAGAAGAGATTCCTAGAGGGGGGATTGCTGTGTGTGTGCATGTGACTTTTTTATAGGTGCTGCCAAAGTGACCTTGAAAAAAGCTGTACTGCTTTTCACTTGCGAGGAATATTTCTAACTGAAGGAAAAACTATATATATTTTCATAAACTAGAAAACTATACCTCACTTACAAAAATATATTTTAACTTTTTTCCAAAAACAAATCCTGACTATTCACTTGACATTACCTTCGATGTGTGTCCCTGTACCCATAATATGGCAAGTTAATATCTAAGTGACTATTTATAGACATATCACTTTAGGGGTATGTTCTTTTCTTTCCCTCCCTCCCTACCTCCCTTCCTTCTTTCTTACTCCTCTTTTTAATAAAATAACTTGAAAAATAGTAAACAATTAAAATATTATTTGATTTATAGATCCAGTTTTAGAATTTAAATATTAGATTACAGAATTAAAATTGTTGATGGAAAATATTAACACAAAACATTTAGAATATATCACAGATTGGAGTAAATTCTAATGGGGAGTTTTTAGTTTTTTCTTTTTAATGGACTATATTATTTTTTCAGTCAGATAAGTTAATATTTTGTTAGTAGCCAATAAAATTTTGGGCAAGTTAACACAAAACAGACAGAAAACAACCAAACAAAGAAACCTGTGAAACTTATAGAAACACCCCAGAACTGATTTATTTATGTTGGATAATTTTGAATTATAAACTAAAAACACAATGTGCTTGTATTATTTCATTAATCCTAGTTGCATGAATACCAAAATGAAGAGGAAAAGAAAAAACAGTAGTGATTTCTTGAGCAGGGGGGTATATTAGTCATTTGGTTGCAAGTGACAGAACCTAACTCCACTGGGACTAGGCACAAAAAGGAATTTGCTCATCACATCACTAGAACACACAGAAGAGAAATGGCTACAGGCACCTGACCTAAACACCAAGTGATGTTGACAGATTGGGTACCCCTTTCCTCAGTCTGTCCCCCATCCTTTCCCCTCCCTCATATTTCAGCTCTGTTGCTCTCAACGTTTCTTTCTTTCTCATTGCATGTGTCAGGCAAGGTGGCCGCCAGCAGCCCAGGATGCCAGCGTTGGAGTTTAGTGCCCCTGAGGGAAAGGGAGCAGCTTCTTACAGAGGAGACAAGGATGTTTCTGAGCAAACAATCAGCTGACTTGGTACTAATATAAGAAGCACCGTAACCTCTCTGAAATACACTTTCTACACTCCTTCAAGATTTGTGAATTTAGGTGAAAGTTGGATGTAAAGTCTGGAGCACAGTGCCATGAATAAGGCAGGTGTCCAATAAATGGTAGTTCAAAACAAAGGAGTCGGGAGGTGGTGCACTTTGGAGAGGAAAGTGGTGGATTCAGTAGTCTTCTTAATAATGTCTGAGGTGCCCATGGGAGACTTAGAAAGAAATCTCTAGCAGACAACCAGTGACAAGGATCTAGAAGCTGGATAATATTTGGGAGAGGTGGTGGTTAGAATTATAGGAGCTTGTTACAGATTTTCAGGCCCCTGTTCTAGCCAGAGAAGCCGCAGCCCCCTCATAGTTACAGGTGTGTATTTTGCACTGGGAAGATCTCACTGCGGGAGTGATGCCCTGGAGGTGAGTTGGAACAGTTTCTCGCTGGGGACTCTTCTGCCAAAACAGGATTGTGCTCTTCAGTTGTTCTCTCAGGAGATTCTGCCTAGAGCTTGGGTTGACCTTTTTTCCTATCGCAGTTTTTATCCATTGGACGGTGTGGGATTTTCTAAGCTCTCACTTCATTTCTTTGTTTAAAAAAATTCTTGCCATTCTCATTTCCAAGTGCTATGTGAGGTCACAAGGGTGAACATTACAAACAGCAATGTGACAGATCAAGACAGTTCCTTATGGGATCAGATGAAGGATCTATCTGCAGGGTCCTGGAGGAATCTGTGACTTTCAGAGGGTACAGTCAGCCCCTAACAGTCATGAGGAGAACTCAGGGCAGAGAATACAACCATGGATATATACGAGCGTGGTGTCATGTTTAGCATGGAAGCTGCTGATTCTGAGGAGTCATTTGTAGACTTTACATAAATTTCAGTTTAATGTGGTTGCTCAATTAGTGGCGAAAAGTAATACCTATCATTCAGAATGATGTGTGAGAAAAAGTCATTGCTAAACGGGACCGATGTGGGTAAATTACATTTAATAACAGGATGGGTGTATTAGTTTTTATTGCCACTATAATAAATGAGCACACACTTAGTGGTTTAAGACAACACACATTTATTATCTCATAGTTCTGTAGGTCAGAATCCAGTTTCATGCACTTACAGGAATGAGGTCCCCAATTTCTTGTTGGGTCTTTGCCAGAGGTGCTTCTCAGCTTCCAGAAGCCACGTGCATTCCTTGGCTCATGGCCCCCCTTCCTCCATCTTCAAAGCCAGCAATGGCAGATGGAGTCCTTCTCACACTTTGAATCCCTCTGACCTCCTTTCTGCCTCATCTCTCCTACAGCATCTCTCTGAGAGACTCTTCTGCCTTTCTCTTCTGCTTTTAAAGATTGTGTGATGGTACTGGACCCACCTGGATAATCCAGGTTAGTCTCCCTGTTTTAAAGTCAGCTCATCAGCAACCTTAATTCCACAACGGTATCTGGTTTAGTGTTCGATTGACTCACCAGGGGATGAGGGTCTTGGGCGTCCATCTTTGGAACTCTGCCTACCGTAATGGGTTTCATGGGAGCTGCTTCCCCAGTGGGTCTCTATAGAGTTATTTAAACGTTCTCATGGTTCTTTCAGAGCTTCGGAAATGCTCTTATGTTTATAGAATGGGAGACACTGATCTATAGTAGATCTACAAGAGTGGAGAAAATATTCCTGTGTGCATGTGTGTGTGTGTGTGTGTGTGTGAGAGAGAGAGAGAGAGAGAGAGAGAGAGAGAGAGAGAGAGAGAATGTGTGAGAGAGGGAGAAAGCAAAAGCATGCTCTTCCTGGAGTTGGATGGGAGGAATGGCTTGGCCAATGGGGCAGTTTCTTGACTTTAGAGAAAAGTCAGGCAGGCAGGGTCAGTGCCAGCACAAATCTGCATCTAATGAGGTTAGTTGAGGCAAGAGATACATCAAAGAAGACAGGTCATTGTTTTTTTGGGGGTTGGTTCCTGGTTATATTCAGGAGGTGTTAGGTCTGACTTGTGTCTCCTAAAATTTGTATGTTGCAGACCTAACCCTCAGAATGTGGCTGTATATGGAGATAGGGTCTTTAAAGAAGAAATTAAGTTATAATAAGGGCGGGCTGTAATCTAATATGACTAGTGTTCCTATAAGAAAAGGAGATTGGGGGGCTTCCCTGGTGGCGCAGTGGTTGAGAGTCCGCCTGCCGATGCAGGGGACACAGGTTTGTGCCCCGGTCCGGGAAGATCCCACATGCCGCGGAGCGGCTGGGCCCGTGAGCCATGGCCGCTGAGCCGGCGCGTCCGGAGCCTGTGCTCCGCAACGGGAGAGGCCACAACAGTGAGATGTCCGCGTACCGCAAAAAAAAAAAAAAAAAAAGGAGATTAGGATACAGAGATGTTGAGAGGGAAGGTCATGTGAAGGCTCAGGGAGAAGGCGGCCACATCTATAAGCCAAGGAGAGAGAGACCAATGCTACTGACACTTCAATACTGGGTTTCTAGCTTCAGAATTTCTTTTTTTTAAGCCACGCAGTGTTTGCTACTTTGTTACGGTAGCCCGAGTAGACTAAAACAGGTTTTATTTCCGTAAGGGAGGCTGAAGATCCCCAGCAGAGAAAAGCCTGTTAGCTCCAGCATACAGCAAATATTCCTCCTTTCCCCGGTGGCAGCTGAGGTTTCCTCTGCGAGCACGGCCCTGGAGAGAACTCTGTAGCTCCTGCCTATGTCCGCTCTGGTTTCCTAAGGGTGGGCTCTGGCCATTCCTACCCCAGACATCCCTCACAGGTGGTTGGGGTGATGGCACATGCTGGGAGTGGGGGCGGGAGGGACGTGGGCTCTTGTCTGCTGATTTCAGGGCCTGCCCAGAGGAGGACATGGCCAGCTAGCTCTGTGTACTCAGGCTCCCTTCTCGTTTCCTTCTTCAGGGTCCTGCAACCTGTAGAATGATGATTCTGGCAGCAGGGATCTGGCACTCCTGGTTTTGGAATAACAGGAAAACTGGGGTGAAAGGTTAGGTGATTCAGGTTCTTGTCCCAGTGTTGCAGGTAACTAGAAATCTTACCTTGGACCGGTTACTACTTTTCTTCATCTGTAAAGTGAAATGTTTGGATTCCACAATTCTGTAGTTCTGTGAATCATTAGTAGACGGCAGGGTGGATGGGGGATAGACTGGGAGTTTGGGATTGACATGTACACACTGCTGTATTTAAAATAGATAACCAACAAGGACCTACTGTATAGCACAGGGAACTCTGCTCAATATTCTGTAATAACCTAAATGAGAAAAGAATTTGAAAAAGAATAGATAGATGTATATGTATAACTGAATCACGTTGCTGTACACCTGAAACCAACACAACATTGTTAATCAACTGTACTCTAATATAAAATAAAAATCAAAAAATAAAATATGGAAACTGAGAAACACCACCATAAGAAGATGCAGTGCAAACTCTATCTTCTCTTCCTGGGAAGTGTGAAGCAGTTCATAACTTCCACTGTTATGGCACTTCTGTTACTGCGCTTCATGTAGCTATTCATTTGTTCAGCTAAAAAGAAGGATTTCACAATAACCCTCTTTTTGGACAGGATCAAAGTTCAACTCAGGAGATTCCAGAGACTGGCTATTAATTTGCTTTCTATTTTTAACCACACTTCATTCCAGAGAATAATGTTTTCCTCTGTGTTTCAGTGGGGCTATAGAAACAGAAGTTAGCAGTGAAAACATGCTTCTCAAAAACCCCACACTGCCCTAGTGAGCACCTACCCTGCAGGGCATGCCCAAGTTCAAAATGTAGAACTCTGAGAATGTAAAATTTTCATCTGTTGTTAATTATTGCTGTATGTATTCAAATTCCTGAAGTCAGATGGTTTGTGTTAGTACATTAAATTTTCATGTCCAGTAAATATTTGTATGCACACCACCCAAATGTGTGGAGTAAACATAATGATTTCCACTTCCTGTAAAGTAAGCTTATTTTGAATTTGAAAATGCTTGCAGAGGAAAAAAAGCATCTAGGCAAAATGACAAGTTTCACCTTCCCAAAGATTTATTTGGAGCAAAGCTGAGAGCATGAAGTGCAGGGTCTGTATATAAAACTGGAGAGTCCTTGCTTGGGCAAAATGTTCGTTAGCGTCAGTCTGTTTTCTAATTGGAATGTGAAAATATCTTTTGAGCAGAGTCCAGCCCAATTTTATTAGCTTGGCAGACCATTTTACCCTAATGGAAAATGAACAAAATGTGCACCTTTTTGACATTCAAAATATTTTCTAGACCGTGAATTTCTTTGGAAAATTTATATTTCTAGACCGTGAATTTCTAGACCGTGAATTTCTTTGGAAAATTTATATTTCTTGGATGAGATACACTGAATGAATGTGGGGGCTCTCACAGACCCAAAGGTAAAATTTGTAGTTGCTCATCTTATATTTATTGCTATTATCCCAGGTCTTCTCAGATCCTTTTTTTGAGGGGTCACCATTAAATGGTTCTCACAGATTATAAGGAAAAGTTTAAGAGAAAGCTGTGATTTCCAGGATATTATAAAGTAAACATTATAAAAAATTTAAGTAGGAGTTTAGAGTAATTAGGGGCAAATTCGAAGAGCAGGGAAATGAAGGAGAACTAGCCATTTACTATAGCAACAGGAGCAAATATAGAAAATGAAAAGCTTCTCTGTGGCCTTAGGTATCAGTGGCAACAACACGGCAGTGGGGACTTAGGTCTGAAAAAACAAGGAGTTTTACTTGATCATAAGGTACTAAATTTAAAATTCTAGCTGGAGCCCCAAATGGCCCTAAATTAATAGGAGTTTGCCAACTGGTGTGTGTGTGTCCACGCATGCACGTGTGTCGGGGGAGAAGGTTTGGGAAGATGTACATACAAGGAACTGATTAGAATGCAAAACAGTGAAAATGTGCTAACTTGAGAGACAAACTTATTGGCAAGGGGTAGAGGGAGGGGTTAATGATGGTTTGGCTAAAGCAATTGAGGAAGTTTCCATGAGGAAGTGCCGTTTTGTCAGGGCCTTGAAGAATGAGTAGTTTTTGATAAATAGGTAAATTAACAACAATAGCAGTGACAGAAACTAAAATTTGAACATGTTAGGCATTGTGCTAAGCTCTTTTCAAAGTATCATCTCTTATATCTCACAAAAGGTCTAAGAGGTGCATATAATTACTGTCCCTATTTATAAGTGAAGAAATTCGGGTAGACATAACTTGACCAATATCACACTTGAGTTCAAGTGCACTTGAATTCAGATGTATTGCTTCAAGCAACTGTGCTTTTTTTTTTTTTTTTTTTAAAGAGAAGGGCAATTTAGAAGGAGGAGAAGCCTTGAGCAAAGAATAAATGAGCAGTTTTGGAGAAATTGCAAGGTTTTGTGTGGCCTAAGTATAGGATGTTTGGGGAAATGAAGTTGGGCTAGATGGCAGAGCCTTGAATAGCATTTCAAGGAGTTTTTTCTTCCAGGCAATGGGGAGACATTATGGGTTTTTGCGTAGAGGGGTCATGTGATGTGACTAGCAATTATAGATAAGTCTGGAGGTGGCCTGAAGCATGGGTTTGAGAAGGGAGAGATTGGAGGTCAGGGGAGGTCAGGTTACAGAGCAACTGTGACACACAGGTGTGATGACAGGTGAAGACCCAAGGTGGGGTTGGTGGGAATGAGCGAGGGAAGATGAGGGAGACACTATGGGAAGTGGAACTGGCTGGATATTATAACTGCTTTGTATCTGGGAGTGAGGAGAGAGAGTTTTAGTTTCCACTATTTGGAATATAGTGATGTGACTGACCTAAGGAGTACAGCAGCAAGAACCTGGGAGGAAGACTGTGTATTAGGTTAGAAGCATGTTGAATTTGAGGGGCTATGTAATATTCAGATAGAGATGTCCAGTGGGAATTTGGAAAATCTTTGTCTAGGGCAGGGTAAGAAAATTTGGCAGACGCAACATAGAGGTAAGAGTTGAAACCTTGGAACAGAAATGGGACAAAAGCGAGGAATACCAAGGCTAAATCTCTAAAGAATACCCAGTTTTAAAGAAGTAGTTGGATGAATAGACATCAGTAGGAGAAGACTTAAAAGACAAGGTCAGGAAAAGCCTTATCCGGATTATCCTGGATTCCAAGGGAGAGAGTTTCAGAAGGGAAAAATCATCAAGAGTGAGAGGCAGGTGTATAGCACAAATTCTGAAAAAAGATCATTGGATCAGACGAGTGTTTCTCAAATCTTTTAGTGTCAGGACCCTTTTCCTCTTAAAAATTATTAAGGACCTTGTCTTAGTTAGTTTGGGCTGCTATCACAAAATTCCATAGACTTGGTGGCTTAACTACAGACATTTATTTCTCACACTTCTGGAGGCTGTGAAATCCTAGACCAAGGTGCCAGCACATTTGGTTCCTGGTCAGGGCTCGTTTCCTGTCTTGTAGACAGCCACCTTCTCTCTGGGTCCTCACACGGCAGAGAGAGAGAGGGCTCTGCGCTCTCTTCCTTTTCTTATAGGGACACTGATCCCATCACAGGGACCCCACCTTCATGACCCCATTGAAATTTAATAACCCCCCACTGGCCCCACTTCCAATACCATCACATCAGGAGTTAGGGCTTCAACATATGAATTTTGGGGGAAATAACAGACCCCAAAGAGTTTCCTTTTTATATGGGTTTTATCTATTGATAGTTACTATATTAGAAATGAAGACTGAGAAAAAATTAATTACTTAGAAAGGAATAAAAGCTCATTCCATGTTGATGTAAAATAAATTTTATGAAAAACAACTATATTTTGCAAAGCAAAATTAGTGAGAAAAATGGTATTCTTTTACATATTTCGCAAATCTCTTTCATGTCTGGCTTAATAAAAGACAGATGGCTGTTCATAACTGCTTCTGCATTCAATCTGTTGCCATGTTACACATCTTGGAACCTCTGGAAAATGCAACTGTGTGTTTAAAAGAGAATGAGAGTGAAAAAGCACCCCACTGTCTTGTCTATTTAGCCTTCCCTACCTCCAACCCAATAGTTCTATTTTAGGTAATGGTTTGTTTCCCTCACTGGATTTCATGCAATTTGTAATTATTTCATTTACTTTTTTTGAGTTTGTTTGTTTTTGGTTAGTTGGCCCTCTTCGACTGTAAATTCCACAAGGAGGGATTGCATCTTACATCTGCCTTGTCCGTCACCATTTCACAGTAGCTCACACTCAGTAGATGTTCAATATAAAATTATTGAGTGAATGAAGCAAATGGACTAAGGTAAATATAGCTAAGGGAGAGTTGAGTGGACCAGCTGGTGTCATTGAGGAGGTTAGGCGTAGCAGTGTGGGTGGTGAGGGAGGGTTTACCTGATGCTCTGGAAGTGGCAATAAGACTCCATAGCTGAAAACAAAGTCCTAGCGCCATGCCTTTCTTGCCATGCCCAGGTGTGCATAAGGGGAACACTGCAAGGGGAGGGCAGAGGCGCGGAGAGGGTTAGGGGTGTGGCAGAGTGCTTATGGTAAGAGAGCCTTTCTCTCCCCTCCCTGTGATGGTGAATGAGCCAGGACTGCTCCAACCACCCTACTAGGTCCAAGGAACTAGACTGAGTGTGTCTGTAGGAAGGGAAGATTGACATCCTGCTCCCTGAATGGATGCTTGTGGAGGAACAACTTGCAGCTGCCATTGGCACAGAGGAGAGTAGGCTGAGGGGCCTTGGGGAGAGCATGACATATGTCCCCAAAGGAAGGGAAGAGGTGTTCTTGAACGTGAGACTAATGCTGCTTCTCATCTGGAGACTTCTGAATCTGATAGTCCTGTGGAAGGACGAAAAAGGGTGAGAAATGCTCTTCACTGCTCCACGGCCTTCAGAGGGTCCCAAAGAGACATCAGCAATGCCTGTAACTCCACAGGAAGGAGCACCGAGGTTCAAGAGTCAGGTTGTAGTCACCGGTCCAGGTGAGGTGATGCTCCATCTGCGCTGATGTGAGGAAGGGCTGGGGTGAAGCGGAACGATACCTAAGAGAAACACACACACACTGTTTTTGTTGATACCGCCATGTCAGTAGATGGAGCCACACTAACCAGAGCAAAATGGGGCCACTTGTCTCCACTGGGCTGTCAGCTAAGATGAACTTTCTTCCCTGTATCTCCCAGCCCCAAACTCTGGAGGTACTAGCCCCAGAAGGAAAAGGTGTGGGTGGGGAAAGGATATGCCCTAAAATTAGACGACTCCCCACCCTCCCTTCCAGGCAGCTGGAGTGAGAGGCGGAGCAAAGGGACAGATCACACCCTCTTCCTGACCAAGTCCCCTGAGGCCCAACATGGAGAAGGTTTTGAATCAGATGTGGATTGGAGGTTTAAACAGAATTGGGCTTTTAATAATTTCAAGTGACCAAAAAATATGAAATGTGGGAAATAGGAAGTGTGGTTGAAAGCAGGAATTAGAGAAAAAGAAAACCATTTTGTGTTAGCACCTCACTGAATTAAGATGTCTTATGGAGGAAGTTATAATTTGTTTACTTTCAGGTTCTATGGGCTTCTGACTACCCTGTGGGCAGTGACAATCCATGTTTTAGTCATCTTGCTCCTCGGCATCAGCTAGTGGTGCCTTATGTGAAATGAGAACACTACCCTACAGGTTCTTGTTAAATTGAGTGGCACATTTCTGTTCCAGGAAACCAGGAACACAGTAGGCTTGCTAGGAAGGGTTGTATGTATTCCTTTAGCCTTGACCTCCCTTAGTAGCAGACCCATGAGTGACACAGAGAAGGGCAAACAGCCTTGATGACCAATTCCCTATTAGTTTTATTCTTTATGCTTTTCAGTATTTCCTTATTCTAGAGGTAAGTAAGACTAATCAGGTCAAAGAGAACAAGCAAGTGGGGTCGAGATGGGAAAGAGACACATGCCTGGTCATAGCATCAGATTTTAGGAAAAGAAGCATACCAACAGGGGATTAATCTCCAAAATATACAAACAGCTCATGCAGCTCTGTGTCAAAAAAACAAACAACCCAATCAAAAAATGGGCAGAAGATCTAAACACTTCTCCAAAGAAGACATACAGATGGCCAAAAAGCACATGAAAAGATGCTCAACATCACTAATTATCAGAGAAATGCAAATCAAAACTACAATGAGGTATCACCTCACACCAGTCAGAAAGGCCATCATCAAAAAGTCTACAAATAATAAATGCTGGAGAGGGTGTGGAGAAAAGGGAACTCTCTTACACTGTTGGTAGGAATGTAAATTGGTACAAACACTATGGAGAACAGTATGGAAGTTCCTTAAAAAACTAAAAATAGAAATACCATATGATCCAGCGATCCCACTCCTGGGCATATATCTGGAGAAAACCATAATTCGAAAAGATACATGCACCACAATGTTCATTGCAGTGTTATTTACAATAGCCAGGACATGGAAGCAATCTAAATATCTATCGACAGAGGAATGGATAAAGAAGATGTGGTACATATATACAATGGAATATTACTCAGCCATAAGAAAGAACGAAATAATGCTATTGGCAACAATATGGATGGATGTAGAGATTATCATACTAAGTGAACTGTCAGAGAAAGACAAATATCATATGGTATCGCTCATATGTGGAATCTAATTAAAAAATATAAATGAACTTATCTACAAAGCAGAATCAGATTTATAGATATTGAAAATAAACTTATGGTTACCAAAGGGGAAATGTAGGGGGAAAGGATAAATGAGCTTGGGATGAACACAAGCACACTACTGTATATAAGATAGATGACCATCGGGGACCCACTGTATAGCACAGGGAACTCTACCCAATATTCTGTGATAACCTGTATGAGAAAAGAATCTTAAAAAAATGAATATATGTATTATTGAATCACTTTGCTGTACACCCGAAACTAACACAACATTGTAAATCAGTTATAATCCAATAAAATTAAAATATTAAAAAAAAGAAGCATATCAGAGGGATGGAAAGGCAGGTGGAGAGAAGAAGGTGATGGGTGTAGAGTGGACTATTGACTGAGAAAGTCTGTTTCTTTAGAAGTTTACTCGAGAATTGTACTACATGTTTAATAACCCAGAGGATGTATTTACAGAAAACTTGGCAGTGAAAGGTTTTTTTTTTATTAACATCTTTATTGGAGTATAATTGCTTTACAATGGTGTGCTAGTTTCTGCAGTATAACAAAGTGAATCAGCTATACATATACATATATCCCCATATCTCCTCCCTCTTGCGTCTCCCTCCCACCCTCCCTATTCCACCCCTCTAGGTGGTCACAAAGCACCGAGCTGATCTCCCTGTGCTATGTGGCTGCTTCCCACTAGCTATCTGTTTTACATTTGGTAGTGTATATATGTCCATGCCAGTCTCTCACTTCGTCCCAGCTTACCCTTCCCCCTCCCCGTGTCCTCAAGTCCATCCTCTACAACTGCGCCTTTATTCCTGTCCTGTCCCTAGGTTCTTCAGAACCATTTTTTTTTTTTTTTTGGATTCCATATATATGTGTTAGCATACGGTATTTGTTTTTCTCTTTCTGACTTACTTCACTCTGTATGACAGACTCTAGGTCCATCCACCTCACTACAGATAACTCAATTTCATTTCATTTTATGGCTGAGTAATATCCCATTGTATATATGTGCCACATCTTCTTTATCCATTCATCTGTCGATGGACACTTAGGTTGCTTCCATGTCCTGACTATTGTAAATAGTGCTGCATTGAACATTGTGGTATATGACTCTTTTTGAATTATGGTTTTCCCTGGGTATATGCCCAGGAGTGGGATTGCTGGGTCATATGGTAGTTCTATTTTTAGTTTTTTAAGGAACTTCCATACTGTTCTCCATAGTCATTGTATCAATTTACTTTCCGACCAACAGTGAAGAGAATTCCCTTTTCTCCACACCCTCTCCAGCATTTATTGTTTGTAGATTTTTTGATGATGGCCATTCTGACTGGTGTGAAGTGATACCTTATTGTAGTTTTGATTTGCATTTCTCTAATGATTAGTGATGTTGAGCATCCTTTCATGTGTGTGTTGGCAATCTGTATATCGTCTTTGGAGAAATGTCGATTTAGGTCTTCTGCCCATTTTTGGATTGGGTTGTTTGTTTTTTTGATATTGAGCTGCATGAGCTGCTTGTAAATTTTGGAGATTAATCCTTTGTCAGTTGCTTCATTTGCAAATATATTCTCCTATTCTGAGGGTCGTCTTTTCATCTTGTTTATGGTTGCAGTGAAAGTTTAAAATGGCCTTCCTGTCGCTGGAAATCATCACAGACATGTTTAGATAAGGAGAGCTAGAAATGATGCAGTAAACATCTTTCAACATGATATTTTCAAATCTAATGACCTATTAGGGCGGACTGATGCAATCCATCATTGTCCTCTAAGCTCCAGACCCCATGGAGAGCTAAGCTCAGAGTGGAATAGTATTTAACTCCCAGGCTGAGGACAAGGGCTGAGGTGTCGGATTTTTGAGATATATCGACTGTTGCATAATGGGGGAAAATGACTGTGCCCATATCTGTACTTCATTTTCTGCTCTCTGTACTAGAAGGATTGGTAACAGCTTGGTTCACGCCTGAGTGCGGCAGATCTGGACAGTGGCGGCTTTTAAACTGAGACTCTGTTTCAAGGCAAGAGAAGATTTCATTGACTAGAAGCTATGTCATTTAGAACTAGTGTTGTCAGATAAAATAAAAATGCTCAGTAAAATGTGAACTTCAGGTAGACAACAAAAAATGTTTAATATAATTAAGTACCATGCAACGTTTAGGACATACTTATACTAAAAGAAAATTGATGTTTATCTGAAATTTAAATTTAACTGAATATCCTGTGTTTTTATTTGACAAATCTGGCAACTCTACTTGGAAGTGTGTCTCATCAGTGATAAGCTGCTTTTCTCTTTTCTTAATTCAAACCAGGATCTGGTCAAGAGTGATAGGAAAACTAACTTCAAATGTTTGGGTTGGTTCTGGAGAATTTCTATGTGTACCAAGCTGAGAACAGGCAGGTTTGCAGACACATTGGACACCCTTGACTTTGCTTTTATAGATGTAATTGTTTTATTGTTGTAAAATATACATAACTTAAAATTTACCATTTTACCCATTTTTAAGTGTACAATTCAGTGGTATGAAATGCACTCACATGGTTGTTAAACCATCGCCACTATCCATCTCCAGAAGTTTTCTCTCTCCCCAGTCTGAAGCTGTGTGCTCATTAAACTGTAACTCTTTGTTTTCTCTCCCCACCCTCCTGTCACTGGCAACCGCCATTCTACTTTCATCTCTATCACTTTGACTATTCCAAGTACCTCATATAAGTGGAATTATACAAGAGTTGTCCTTTTGTATCTGGCTTATTTTACTTAGTGTAACGTCTTCAAGGTTCATCCATGTTGTAGCATGCATCTTTTTAAGGCTGAGTAGTATTCCATTGTGTGTATGTGTCACATTTTATTTATATAGTCATCTGTCAGTGGAGATTTGGGTTATTTCCATGTTTTAGTTATTGTGAGTAACACTGCTCTGCACTTCGGTGTACAAATTATCTGTTCAAGCCCCTGCCTTCAATTTTTTGAGTCTCTACCTAGAAGTGGAATTGCTGGATCATACAGTAATCCTATGTTTAATTTTGGGGGGAACCACCATGCTGTTTTCTATAGCAGCTGCACCATCTTACATTCCCACTAGCAATGCATGAGGGTTCTAATTTCCCCATGTTCCTGATAATACTTTTCTTCCTCTCCTCTCCCTCCCCCTCCTCCCCCTGTAACTCCTCTTTCTCCTTTTGCTAATAGCCATCTTAGTGGGTGTATGTAGATACAACTTTTTCTTTTTTTTACCCTACTGTGCAACCCACTTCAGCACCCACAGCCTAGGGGCACAGAGGCCAGGCAATAATTTGGGGTCACAGTCTGCTGTGGCTTAGGGCACGATTTAGGGACATAATTTTTAAGGATGGTTTGTTCCTTCTGCTATTAGTGTAAACAAGAATAGTTCATTCTTTCTTGTTCTGGACTCACAGTGACTTTTGGCACTGACATAATATTATGTATTTACTGCACAAGATATATCTAAAATGTTTGGATACAGATTTCCCAGTGGGGCTTTTAAACTAGCCCTGAAAGTACAATCAAAAGAGGAGTTCTAGAAGAGTTGCAAACAATGATAGCAGGACATGGCATGAATTTCTTTATTTAAGGTCTAGTTTGTTTGCTGAAACACACACTCATACTCGAACATCATGATTTTGTAGTCATACCTCATAGATCCATACTAAGGGGTCTGGAGAGATTCTGGGAACCTAGACCTAGAATCTTTTCCTGGATATTAGTTCCCAAGATATCTGAATTTTCAATAATAACATGCAGGACAGCAGTATCAGAGAAAGGAGTGGGCTGAATTCAAGGTTGAAATAGAATCTGCTTTCTCCTAAATCTAATTACTAACCACCTTTCATAAAATAGAGGGTGACTGTTCCTATGGCAACAGAATCCTTAAAGCAAGAAAGCATTCAACGGCCTGACGTTTTTAGCCAGCTCTGCAGTGATGCAGCCTGCTGCTAAGGGAACCAAGACCCAGGGCCAAATGTAACCTCTCTGGCAGCAGACTCTCACTTCACAGCTCTCCGCTCTCCATAGTCCTTCAAAAGACATAGATCTGGGGCTGGCTGTCTTGCCTGTCTTTCAGCCTCCCCCAGACCACTTTCCCAACTTCCTGGTCTGTGTGTGTGTGTGTGTGTGTGTATGTGTGTATGTGTTTCTGTATCTGTTCATATCCTATCTGTCTTACTCATCTCTCTGCAAATCCAGATTCATTTTCTTCGTAGTTGTCAATGAATCATTCAAAGTGTACTTTTAGCTCAGAATTGAATAATGCCCTAGGAATAAAAAAGATTCTATTATTAAATGTCTCTTGAGCAGGGCTTTTTGGATTGCTTGTTAAGTGCAGGTCACATTTTCTTAGCTGTTCTTTTTCTTTTCTTTTAAAAATGTTTCTCATGGGTGCACCCTTCTGAATTTGTTAGTTTTATTTTCATTGGTACTAATAGTACTTCCAATTGTTGTTTCTTTACTTCTAAGTGAACAATCTGAGTGGCCTGCTTGCCGATTCCCCAGTTACAAATGCCATGTTATTTCTAGTACTCTCAGCCCTACTAAATAAATTCAGTCTTAAATTATGTGGGGCTGGACTCATCGTTTGCTTTATGTTTTGAATGTCATAAGCAGACAGTGATATGAATAATTGAGTATACATGGATGCAGTTTCAGTCTTTGTCTTAAAGACAAGACTGAAATTTTAAAGTGAACTGGATGGAGTCTTAACAGAAATAAATCCATTTTCATGCTGTATTTGACTGACAAGTTATGAATCAGTCTGGGGTATCATTTCAGGAGCCTACCGCCCAGCAGGAGATGGCTTGACAGAGTGTTGTTGGTAGCAGTTACTGGAAACGAATTGTATCATGTTTACATCTAGAACGTTGAGACTCTTTACCAACCTCTTTGCATTTCTTTTTCTGGGTTCACTATCCCTCACCTGAAAAATCTCTTAGTGGGGCATTTGGTTATTTGTTGTTGGCCAACGAACCCTGAAGGACTAGCCCCAGTGCTTGAGGAATAACAAGCTATGAAAACTCTGAGATAAAACATTGTTGGTAACAGCCCCTGGTTCTGAGAAACAAACCTGAATTTATTATGCTTGCCAGGCAAGGGAGCCCTGTCTTTAGGAACACAGTCTCTACAAGTGGTGCTTGAGCAGAGCTTATATATGTTGCTAGGAAAGCACAGGCGATTCTAATTAACAGAAGTGGTGACAAGAATACTGCCTGACTCCTAGACCAGAGCAGAGCTGCTGTAACACACTCAGCATTCCATCTGTCTCAGGTTAAAGCTGGTTTATTTTGGCCTTGAAGTTCCTGATTTGATTTCAAACAGCAGGGTTTCTCAGTACTGTACTATGTCCTTGATGCTGATGTGATTT
The DNA here is from genome assembly GCF_011762595.2 of Tursiops truncatus. Lineage (NCBI taxonomy): Eukaryota > Metazoa > Chordata > Mammalia > Artiodactyla > Delphinidae > Tursiops > Tursiops truncatus. Next base: position 44,267,321 of record NC_047036.1, read on the forward strand.
AAAGCACAAGATTCTTAAGGTTATGTCCTAGATGCTTGCTAGCAGAGCTGTTTTATAGTTTTATTCAATGGGGGTTGGTGTGCAGGGGAGGCGGAGAAAGCCAGCCATGGTTGGTGGTAGAAAGCAGAGGGGAACATGTTGAAAATAGATCCTGGATCACGGCCACATAAAAGTGCTTGCGCAGGGCTTCCCTGGTGGCGCAGTGGTTAAGAATCCGCCTGTCAATGCAGGGGACACGAGCTCGATCCCTGGTCCGGGAAGATCCCACATGCCATGGAGCAACTAAGCCCGTGCGCCACAACTACTGAGCCCACGTGCCACAACTACTGAAGCCCATGCACCTAGAGCCCATGCTCTGCAACAAGAGAAGCCACAGCAATGAGAGGCCTGTGCACCACAGTGAAGAGTGGCCCCCACTCATCACAACTGGAGAGAGCCCGCATGCAGCGACGAAGACCCAGTGCAGCCAAAAATAAAAATAAAAATAAAAAAAGTGCTTGTGCAAAAGAACAGAGCAGGGGACACATGCTGCTTGAGCACAGGGACTGTCTGTTGGACCTCCACTGCATCCCCCAGGCTTAGCCTGGCACCCAGAACGGAGCAGGTGCTCTCTAAATATTTGTTGAATGAATTCATGGTGGAGGAAGATGAAGAAAACAGTCTGATAGGAGAACAATTTCAGACAGTCGGAGTTCAGGCCCTGGGCCTGTGGCTGGGAGAAGTAGATGAGCACTCAGTTTCCCTGGCCCCCAGTAATTACAGGGGCAGATGCTCCAGCACAGTCACACCAAGTGGTGCCTGAGAGCGGGCCCAGCTTTGCTCTCATGGTGGAGTAGCGGCGAGGAGTGGAGAGAGGCGAAATCACAAGGGGGTTGATAAAAAATGAGTGAAAACACCCCCCTCCTCTCTTTTTTTAACCTTGTCTACTTCAGACACTGTGCTAGACACTTCACAAATGTGATCGGTGGTCCTGACTTTAGTGTCCTTACAGTGAGGGTAATAATCTCCTTATTATCAATGAGGAGTCTAGGGCTGGAGTGGTCATGGCACTCATCTGGGCTCACACAGACAGGGCAGGCAGGCCAGGTCCCAGCCCCGTCTGGTCTGTCTGGCCCCAGAGCCTCTTCTCCTCCCTGTGCAGTCTCTGGTGCCCCCCACTCTCTGAGATGCTCCATCCTGGTGGAGGCCACTGCTGCCTAAAGTAGGAAGTTGACAGGCCAGGTGGGACCCAGAGGCGTTTGCCAGGTTTCCCTGAGCCCGACAAGGGGCAAGGAGGATGAGGGGACAAGGAGGACGAGGTTCAACTTGTGGATGTTGGCTTTGGGGGCCTCAGAGGCCTGCCTTTCCAGTGCCCTGGCTGCTTCTTCCACAGGGTGGGACATGGAGTTGGCAGCAACCTGAGGAACCATACTCTTCATATCTCCATTCTTTTCTTGTTTCACGAAAAAATTAATAGAACTTGAAAACCTGATTTTAAAGTTGGCCTAAATGAGAACTATGCTAAGGCAATTTTGAAACATGAGAGTAATTCGTGAGGGATGCGGAACTATCTTGGCTTACCAGATATAAAAGAATACCATAGAGCTAGAAAATTAAACAATAATGGAGTATTTTTCAGTGGTAATTCGGCAGTATTCATCAAAACTGACAATAAGCAGGAATTTTATTTCTAAGAACTGTTCTATGGAAATACTGGACGTAAAAACAATATGCTAGGATGTTCACTGCAGCATTGTTTGTAATAGCTTAAAAGTAGAAGTGCCCTAAACTTCCATCAATACAGTAGTGTTTATTACTTTAGCTTATTTTCTTAATTTTTAATGTAGTATTAATTGAATAGTATCCTAGATTAATTAGGATATGTCACACTATGGAATACCATGGAGCCATTAAAAGGAATTAGGCAGACCCAAATATGCCGACATAAAAAGGTTCTGAAATATATTGGGAATGAAGGAATGAAAAAAAAATCACAGAACAATATTGTGTTCTTAGGTTATAAACACATTGGAAAATATTTGGAAGGATACACACAAATGGATTTCAGTGATTAATTTTGCAGTCAGAGAAAAAGTCAAGAATGAGTCTTTCATGTTTTACTTAATACACTTCTTTGTGATTCTACTCTTCTATAATGAACATATTCATATGTTCTTTGTGTATTTGTAAAACAATAATATGGGGGAAAACAGAACCTGGTGATTTGGGGAATAAGAGGGACAGATGAATTCAAGATTATTTCAAGGTTTCACCCATAGGTGAATTGACCTGAAACTTCATGGACTAGACAGACCCATTGCTGTCATTGGTGTAGACCACCCATTTGAAGCCAGAAGACCCCTGGGCCTAGTGTGAGTTAAGTTTTTGTGGTCAAAGCGAAGATAGTCCCCTAAAGTGGTTTTGGGAGCTATTAAGAAATATTGTTTTATTGCATTCAGATTGAATATAACCTTACTGGCTATTATCAAAGAAGTGTTAGTACATTGAAGAAAGGAAAAAAAAATAGGTTGAAAATTCAGTAAGCTCCAGCAGAAATAAACAAGGCAGTGTCTCTTAGGAAATTATCAGGAGGCTCTGTGTCAGCCTCTGAGATGGGTGAGAAGAAAGCTTCCTTTCAGAGTTGCAGTGAGACAATTCTCTTTTCAAGCAGAAAATGGGCTAGACGACTTTCTTTGACCTAATGGCTTGTTGTAAAACGCTAAAACATTATAGAAGTATGCAGTCTAGCAAGGAATCTTTCCCCTTCATCCCTGTTTCTAATTCCACTCCCCTTCCCATGAATCACTGCTGTTACAGTTTGGTGTAAATGCATCTAGACAGTCTCCTGAGCATACAGGCTCACATATTTGCACACATACACATGCAGAAGCAAACACACGCACGACACATTTGCAGAGTTAAAAATGTATGTAAAATGGGACTTCACTATCATATTGTCGTTGACAGGAAGCTGAAACACTTCTAGCCCAGCCTGGTTCCCCTCTTTGGTGGAGCCTTTCTCTGCGTTTCTTAATGGGACTCTCCATTGTTTTTCTGGAGAGAAGGACTTAAACATAAGTCTTCTATATTTTCACTGACATACTCTGGAGAGCGGTGTAGGGCATCAGAAATGTCACTGAAGGGAGAGATGATGTAAATTTAGCTGAAATGAAGTGCAGAGTTTTCTATTTGGCTAGTTCGTAGCATAGTGAGTTTAAGAATTTGGGTTCCACAAATTTGAGTTTGAATAAGGTTTCACATTAATTATATGACCTTGGGAAAATTACTCAACCATTTAAAAACTCAGTTACCTCATTTGAAAAATAAGAATATAATGGTGCCTATCTTGTAAGGTGGTTTGGAGGACTTAACTGGCTTGCAAAATGCTTATCATATTGAAGGCATGTGGTTGACTGCTCAATTGAGTTAGACTTTATCATATTCCCATTTCAGGGTCACTTTTGAACACCCATACTTCTAGTCTATCTGAATACTGCTCTTCTAAGGATTTGACTCGCTTTTAGTTTTGATTCTGGGCTTATGCTCGTTTTCTCTTTTCAATCTATCATCTCCGTTTAACATGCCAAGTCTCCTACATGGCATTTTGGAAATGAACCAAGAACAAACCCAAGTGTTTCACACACAGCTTCTTGAGCTTTCCTTAAATTGAGTTATGGCTGATCATTTCTTGCCCTTTTTAAAAAGCCATCATCTTTTGGTTTCTTTAATGACATAACTTTCCAAGTTGGTTTTTGATGTCAAAGAATTAGGAGCTTCCTTGTGTTTGGACCTGTGCAGATTTGGTTGCTTTTGTGCTTGTTGTCACTAGCTCACTCTTGACTCTATCAGCCCATGGAGGATTGTCATATGTTAGTTTGGTATTAAATCGGATTATGCCTTAGCTGTACATCTGTTTCATTGATTTATCTATTCAAAAAATGCTCATTGAGCATCAGTGTGTGCCAGGAATTTTACTATGTTTCAGGGATATGGTACAGATACAATAGAGATGGCCCCTCCTTCCATGAAGCATGAGGTCTAGCAGGGACTATACACATTAAATGATGAATCCCTAATGTAGCAGTGCCCTGCTGGGGGCTGCACAGGGCTGTGGGTGACTCCTTAACTAGCCTGAGAGATGGACCTCGGAGGGCTTCCCTTGAAGGAAGTGATACTGATGTGAGATCTGATAAAGTGAGTCAAGTGAGGAGTAGGCGAATATTCCAGGAAAAACAACACCATATTCGAAGACCTGGACGTGGGAAAAATCTTGGAGCATTTGAGGAACTGAAATAAAACTAATGATTGGAGAGGAGAGAGTGAGGGTGTTGAGTGCTGAGGTGGGATTGAAGCCATATGAAGGATTCAGTCTTTTCAGGAGTTTCTTTGATGGGTTTCTGATGATAAGTGGTTACATAGTCTAGACGGTTGCTAAGTTCAGTGATGATAGTATATTTGGACCGACCTCATTAAGCAGCAATATTTTATTGCTCTTTGGCGATTAATGAAACCTTGTCTCTGGGCAAGTAAACAGATTCTTAGCATGATATGTTTTAATTCAAGTCAAGAAGACAAAAGTGCAAGTGCTAGTGAATACCTCCAGTTAATACACAGGTAGAAGAACTTGGAACTAGAGAATCTTTCCTTTGTTTGAACAGTCTTATATGCTCTTTGTTAGTCTTCCTCTCTCTTCTACTTTTCAACTTTTTCAATTTTGTCTAAATGTTATCAAATAGAGTAAACAAAAACCCAACAATAGATACTGCTCCAAAGCTGTGAGACTCAGGGCAACCTCAATGCGTCGGTAGTTAAATTTTTCCTTTCAGTAGCTGTGGTTAGAATTATCTATAGTTCCAGCAAGTGGGTAGTGAGGAGTCATCCAAGACCCAACTTTCAAGGCATGTGGAGCTGGGATACTACATAAAAAGGAATTCTAGCCTTTTATTGATATGTGTGTGTGTGTGTGTGTGTGTGTGTGTGTGTGTGTGTGTGTGTGTGTGTGTATATTTTACAGCAACAGAAATCAGTTTATTATATATGTGAAAAAGGAAAATTACCAGTAAGAGATAATAAGCTCCATTTACAATTTAACCCTTGACAGATATTCTTATTGTTTGTGCTTATCCCTTCTATGGGATCAAGGACTCTATCTTTGGAATTTTGGAAGGGTGGGCAAACATATTAGACTTCCTGTGGAAAAGTTATAATAACTAGCACCTTTAAATTCAAAACATTTTGCTGCTGTTATATGAAGGCATATCAGGGGACATTCCACCATTTAAGAAGTGTTTCTCAAAGAGTGGTTTCAAGTCTGCCTGCTCTGGAATCAGAGTGCTTATTTAGAAAATACGATTTCCTGACCCCACAAAAGAACTATCAAATCTGAATCTATAGCATGGGGGGAGGAGGAATTGGAGAAAGTCTAGTCTTCTATTTTATGTAGAATTTACAAACTTATTTTTATTAACTAAAACCCCTAAACCTTAAGAGTAAAATGATGTAGAAAAATCAGTAAGTATAAAATATATTTATAAAAATAGAATACTCTATAGAATATCTGATATACATTTTTAATTTTAATTGATTCTTCATCATACCTAAAGAGTTTCACCTATGGATTTTTTGGTCTTATTTAAAAAGCAGAACAATTTTTTTCTTAGCAAGAAAACTACTGGTTCCCAACTGCCCAGTCCCATTCTTCTTAGGGAATCAAAATTCTCTTTCCAGCCCAGATTTCTCAGTGAATTCTCCAGTATGTGTATAGCTCTCATTCTAGATATTTCGAGATCTTGAAATCACAGTCTTGTGTCTTTAGGGGAGCCATTAAATCCCACATGAGCTCTCTTTCCCTAACCACAGTAGGAAGGACTAAATTGTGTCCCAGCACCACTGTTGCCTTACTATTGAGAACCCTTGGAACTGGTTTTTCTTTTTCTGTAGTTTAGTGCGTGCTTGTGAAAAACTATTTTGAGATAATAAAAGATACTGGCAGAAGGATTTTTTTATGCTAAAAACCAACCTATGGCAGAAATGGCCATTTGACAGCTTTGTGTTGCTAAATTGTGTATTTATAGGTTTATTTTCCTAACATTTGCACTTTTTTGGGGGCGGGGGGAGGGTCAGGTAGACGTGGCCAGAAAATTTTGCACAATGAGGAAACCTTCAGTAAAGAAGTGAATTTTGCTCAAGGAAGGATTCCCAAAGCATAGCATATTCTTGGTCATGCAGAAAAGCATTCTCCCGGGACAGCGGGAAGTGTGGAGATAAAGTAGAATGAAAATGAGTGATGGGAGATCCAAATAGGTAGGAACACGGTAGAGAGCCTAGATTTTGATGAGAGAGCAGAGGGAAAGTAAGAAATAAGGTGTGAGAAGATGATCGTAGGAAAACGGGTTAGAAGAAAGCCCACTTTGGTTGAATTTAAAATGGACCAGAGAGAAACATGGTGTGAAAAGTAGCATGACTGAATGATATCTGGTGTGTGGATGGGGGCGCTGATAGAGGGAAGGTCGATTTCAGAGAGAGGAAGGGCCTTACTACCAGGTAAAAAATGATTCTTAATTAGTAATGACTAGTGGGATTTTTAGCATAGGTGCTGTGATGAAGGGACAATTAGGAAAAAATTATACGGTTATTTTCTCATCCTTCCTAAACACTGGCCATTATAAAAAATAGCGTTTTGAGAGTTAGATGAGAGTTAGATGTTTGTGCATGGCTACTGCAGGGCTTACCAGGGCAACATCTTCTTAGGCTAGTTACATATTTAGACTCAAGTGATGACTACAGGCCACCTTTGTCCCCCCCGTCACCGTCCCCATCTATACAGAGTGCCAGCAGGGCAGTACCAGGCCCTCCTCTGCGGGGGACGGGGAGTTCTTGCAGTGGTATTTACCACTGTCCACAAAGCTGCCCAGGAACCACTCTCTCGGACCCTCACATGGAAGGAATTAAGGCCCCATCTGGTGGGTATGGAAACAGCATTAATTTAGAAGCCTCATGTCCCACAGGAGCCAGTACCTCTTATAACAACTCCCATCACATGTTCGTTCCTAGGTCTGCCCAGTCCACATGCAACTTACTAACCAGGAGTCATTTTTATCATCAGTAATGTGTCCTGGCAACAAAGTAGACCCCATTGAAATCAGGTCAGCCAGGGGACAGAGAAAGAAAGTTAACTGAAGGTCATATTCACATGTGGAAAGAAAAATGGTTTTGTTAACCCTTTACCCACAGATACTAAACAAGGCTCCAAAGGAAACCAGTATTAGTGGACTCCTGTTAAAATGAGTTGTTGGGGGAGGTTTTGGAGTACTGGCCCAGCACAGCTGTGATAAACAAATGTTGGTGTGGAGGTTTATCACTCTGAGAGGGATTACCCCTTCTCGCCTTTGCCTTCTATCTGGGACTTTCATCTCCCCTTTGTTACTGGACTAACCTACTTAACTCAACACATCAGCTTGGATGTTACCTATTCCAGGAAGCCTTATCTGACACCCCCCACCCCGAATGTGGGCTAGGTACCCCTTTTGTACACTCCAGTACCACCCTTATAATTCTGCACTTTATGTTCGTCTCCCCTGCACTTCAGAGCAGTTGTTCATTCTTGTATTCCCAGAACTGAGCATCATTCCCGGCACATGGTAGATGCACAGTAAATAATTATTGAATTTAATTAAGTTGAATTGATAGTTTAAAAAAAATAACTGAATTGTCCATTGGGACAAGGAAAAGAGGGAGGGAGGCCAGAGCTCACTCTTGGGCTGGGTTGGTAGAGAAAGATTATGGAATTTCAGAAGGATTTTTAAGTCTGTGTGTGTGTGTGTGTGTGTGTGTGTGAGAGAGAGAGAGAGAGAGAGAGAAATGAAGAAACAGAACATCAGTAAAATCAGTTGTGCTTTTTCATTGGATCCTTCTTTGATAGTCTTTCAGAGGCTAAGATATAAATTATATTTTCAATTGTTTTCGATTGTCATGTTATCAGTGAGGATTTTCCTGACCTTTTTAAATTGAACCTCACCTGTAACCCAGCACTTCCTATTCCCTTTCCAGCTTTACCATAGCACTTACTGCCCTCTGATATGCAATATATAATATTTATTTATCTAGTCCCCTCCCACTACAATGTAAACTTTATAAGGGAAAGAAATTTTATTTATTTTCTGCTGTACTCCTATCACGTAGAATAGGGCTTAGGACATAGTAGGCACCCAACAAATATATATTAAGTGAATGATGATGGGAGTGGTTTTATCTGAATGCAAGTCTATGATGGGACTGAACGATATGGACCTTAGAGGTTTGTAATTTACAGAAAGGATATCCTAATTTCTATTTGCTTTATATAAATGTGTCAAATGCCAAGTTCAGCATCTCCTACAGATGAAATTTGCTCTAGCATGTCTAACTTGAAATGATAAAGAAAATAAATATACATAAATGTTGCATAGTGTACTTAAGCCAAACTAGTATAAACAAAATGCAGCATGTGTACCTACAGTACTGCTGTCTCCTCTAGGTTGGGCTAGTTTGTGGTGACAGGGGAATGGCCCGTGGTCTGTGATCTAGAAAGGCCTTCATTCACATGAAGCTATAAGGCTGCTTAGTGTGCTTCACCATGGTGCTCTCCTGGCCCATGCATCTCAGTGATCAATCAGTACTCCTGGACTTACATGGGTCATGTGATGCAAGCAGGGAAATGTGGGTTCTCTGAAACCAAAGGGCTGAAACTGGTGGTTCCAATGGTCAGACCCTGCTTCACAGTCCCCATCAGGTCTGTGTAGCCAGGCTACATTCTCATTAGTTATTCCTCATAAAATCCTGCAATGTGGGTCCCCACTTCGCTGATTTTTAGATAAGATAACAGGAATATAAAGGGAAACCTACCAAGAAAATTATTTTCTCTTTGAATAAATATTTTGATAATGGCGAGACCTAAATAATAAAGATACAGGGACTTCCCTGGTCCAGTGGGTAAAACTCTGCGCTCCCAACGCAGGGGGCCTGGGTTTGATCCCTGGTCTAGATCCCGAAGGCATGCCGCTACAAAGATCTCACGTGCCTCAACTAAGACCCGGTGCAGCCAAAATAAATAAATAAATATTTTAAAAAAGGTACAAATTAAAGAGGGCTTATGGTTTCATGTGTATAGTTTCCACTCTCTTGAAATGAATTTCTCTCTCTTAGTGTTAGGCAACACCTTGAGTTTTTTCATATCAAGATAACTGCTGTTCAGAAACATTGAAAATAGAGAAAATTTTTGAAGAAATGTAAGTTCGATATACAGGCTGCTTCTGACCTATTTGCTTTCTGTCAAATTCTCTTTTAGGCTGGACGGTCCCACTTCCAGGTGTTCTGCATTTTTTTCACATGACAATTTCTGTTGCCTTTCTCCATGTCTGCAGGGTTTTTCTTTCTTCCTTTCCTTTGTTCACATAGCATTTGTTGAGTGACTCCCATACCAGCCACTGAAGTTACATGACTGCCATCTTCTAATCACAGGACTTAGACATTGTTGGCAGATAGACTTGTCAGGTACACTTGTCCTTACTGCAAAGTTCAAGAGGGAAATCAGGCATCAGCCTCACACTGATATTTTTGAACACATGACAGATGTCTGGTAATCCTCTTGGAGGATAGCTAATTAAGATAGGAGGGTCACGTATATATGCTGTCTACAAGAGACCCACTTCAGGCCTAGGGACACATACAGACTGAAAGTGAGGAGATGGAAAAAGATATTCCATGGAAATGGAAATCAAAAGAAAGCTGGAGTAGCAATTCTCATATCAGACAAAATAGACTTTAAAATAAAGACTATTATAAGGGAAAAAGAAGGACACTACATAATGATCAAGGGATCGATCCAAGAAGAAGATATAACAATGATAAATATTTATGCACCCAACATAGGAGCACCTCAGTACATAAGGCAAATGCTAACAGCCATAAAGGGGGAAATTGACAGTAACTCAATCATAGTAAGGGACTTTAACACCCCACTTTCACCAATGGACAGATCATCCAATATTAAAATAAATAAGGAAACCCAAGCTTTAAATGATACATTAAACAAGATAGACTTAATTGATATTTATAGGACATTCCATCCAAAAACAACATAATACTCTTTCTTCTCAAGTGCTCATGGAACATTCTCCAGGATAGATCGTATCTTGGGTCACAAGTCAAGCCTTTGTAAATTTAAGAAAATTGAAATCGTATCAAGTATCTTTTCCAACCACAACGGAAGTCTGTGAGACTAGATATAAATTACAGGAAGAAATCTATAAAACATACAAATACATGGAGGCTAAACAATACACTACTTAATAACCAAGAGATCACTGAAGAAATCAAAAACCACCTAGAAACAAATGGCAATGAAAACACAACAACCCAAAACCTATGGGATGCAGCAAAAGCAGTTCTAAGAAGGAAGTTTATAGCAAAACAATGGTACCTCAAGAAACAAGAAATGTCTCAAATAAGCAACCTAACCTTACACCTAAAGCAATCAGAGAAAGAAGAACAAAAAAAACCCCCAAAGTTAGCAGAAGGAAAGAAATCATAAAGATCAGATCAGAAATAAATGAAAAAAATGAATGAAACAATAGCAAAGATCAATAAAACTAAAAGCTGGTTCTTTGAGAAGATAAACAAATTTTATAAACCATTAGCCAGACTCATCAAGAAAAAAAGGGAGGGAGAAGACTCAAATCAATAGAATTAGAAATGAAAAAGGAGAAGTAACAACTGACACTGCAGAAATATGAAGAATCATGAGAGATTGCTATAAGCAGCTCTATTCCAATAAAATGGACAACCTGGAAGAAATGGACACATTCTTAGGAAAGCACAACCTTCCTAGACTGAACCAGGAAGAAATAGAAAATATAAACAGACCAATCACAAGTACTGAAATTGAGGCTGTGATTAAAAATCTTCCAACAAACAAAAGCCCAGGAGCAGATGGCTTCACAGGCAAATTCTATCAAACATTTAGAGAAGAGCTAACACCTATTCTTCTCAAACTCTTCCAAAATATAGCAGAGGGAGGAACACTCCCAAACTCATTCTACGAGGCCACCATCACCCTGATACCAAAACCAGACAAAGATGTCACAAAGAAAGAAAACTACAGGCCAATATCACTGATGAACATAGATGCAAAAATGCTCAATAAAATACTAGCAAACAGAGTCCAACAGCACATTAAAAGTATCATACATTATGATCAAGTGGGATTTATCCCAGGCATGCAAGTATTCTTCAATATCCACAAATCAATTAATGTGATATACTGTATTAACAGATTGAAGGTTAAAAGGCATATGATCATCTCAATAGATGCAGAAAAAGCTTTCAACAAAATTCGACACCCATTTATGATAGAAGCCGTCCAGAAAGTAGGCATAGAGGGAACTTACCTCAACATAATAAAGGCCATATATGACACACCCACAACCAACATCATTCTCAATGGTGAAAAAATGAAACCGTTTCCACTATGATCAGGAAGAAGACAAGGTTGCCCACTCTCACCGCTGTTATTCAACATAGTATTGGAAGTTTTAGCCACAGCAATCAGAGAAGAAAAAGAAATAAAAGGAATCCAAATCGGAAAGGAAGAAGTAAAGCTGTCACTGTTTGCAGATGACATGATACTATACATAGAGAATCCAAAAGATGCTTCCCAGAAACTACTAGAGCTAATCAATGAATTTGGTAAAGTAGCAGGATACAAAAGTAATGCACAGAAATCTCTTGCATTTCTATACACCAGTGATGAAAAATCTGAAAGAGAAATTAAGGAAACACTCCCATTTACCATTGCAACAAAAAGTATGAAATACCTAGGAATAAACCTACCTAAGGAGAATAAACCTACCTAAGGAGACAAAAGAACTGTATGCAGAAAACTATAAGACACTGATGAAAGAAATGAAAGATGATACAAACAGATGGAGAGATATACCATGTTCTTGGATTGAAAGAATCAACTTTGTGAAAATGACTATACTACCCAAAGCAATCTACAGATTCAAGGCAATCCCTATCAAGCTACCAATGGCATTTTTCACAGAACTAGAACAAAAATTTCACAATTTGTATGGAAACAAAAAAGACCCTGAATAGCCAAATCAATCTTGAGAAAAAAAAACGGAGCTGGAGGAATCAGGCTCCCTGACTTCAGACTATACTACAAAGCTACAGTAATCAAGACAGTATGGTAATGGCACAAAAACGGAAATATAGATCAATGGAACAGGATAGAAAGCCCAGAGATAACCCCTTGCACATATGGTCACCTTATTTTTGATAAAGGAGGCAGGAGTATACAAGGGAGAAAAGACTCCCTCTTCAATAAGTGGTGCTGGGAAAACTGGACAGCTACATGTAAAAGAATGAAATTAGAGCACTTCTTAACACCATACACAAAAATAAACTATAAATGGATTAAAGACCTAAATGTAAGGCCAGACACTATAGAACTCTTAGAGGAAAACATAGGCAGAACACTCTATGACATAAATCACAGCAAGATCCTTTCTGACCCACCTCCTAGAGACATGGAAATAAAAACAAAAACAAACAAATGGGGCCTAATGAAACTTAAAAACTTTTGCACAGCAAAGGAAACCATAAACAAGACCAAAGGAGAACCCTCAGAATGGGAGAAAATATTTGCCAGTGAAGCAGCTGACAAAGGATTAATTTCTGAAATTTACAAGCAGCTCAAGCAGCTCAATATCAGAAAAACGAACAACCCAATCCAATATTGGGCAGAAGACCTAAATCGACATTTCTCCAAAGAAGATATACAGACAGCCAACAAACACATGAAGGAATGCTAAACATCACTAATCATTAGAGAAATGCAAATCAAAACTGCAATGAGGTATCACCTCACACCAGTCAGAATGGCCATCATCAAAAAATCTACAAACAATAAATGCTGGAGAGGATGTGGAGAAAAGGGAACTCTCTTGCACTGTTGGTGGGAATGTAAATTGATACAGCCATTATGGAGAACAGTATGGAGGTTCCTTAGAAAACTAAAAATAGAACTACCATATGACCCAGCAATCCCACTCCTGGGCATATACCTTGAGAAAACCATAGTTCAAAAAGAGTCATGTACCACAATGTTCCTTGCAGCTCTATTTACAATAGTCAGGACATGGGAGCAACTTAAGTGTCCATTGACAGATGAATGGATAAAGAAGATGTGGCAGGCACACATATACAATGGAATATTACTCGGCCATAAAAAGAAACGAAATTGAGTTATTTGTAGTGAGGTGGATGGACCTAGAATCTGTCATACAGAGTGAAGTAAGTCAGAAAGAGAAAAACAAATACCATATGCTAACACATATATATGGGATCTAAAAAAAAAAAAAAAGTTATTAGGTTCAGCCGACATAGAGAATGGACTTGAGAACAGGGGGAGGGGGAAGGGTAAGCTGGGACGAAGTGAGAGAGTTGCATGGACATATATACACTACCAAATGTAAGGTAGATAGCTAGTGGGAAGCAGCCACATAGCACAGGGAGATCAGCTCGGTGCTCTCTGACCACCTAGAGGGGTGGGATAGGTAGGGTGGGCGGGAGACGCAAGAGGGAGGAGATATGGGAATATATGTATATGTATAGCTGATTCATTTTGTTATACAGCAGAAACTAACATACCATTGTAAAGCAATTATACTCCAATAAAGATGTTAAAAAAGAAAAGATAGGTGGGTCAGCTTAGAGAATCCTCCCTTTGATTGGTCACCTCACACGGTCGCTTGGTGTACACACTGCATGATCCCCGTGGGTGCTGTTTACACAGAAGGCAGTGGGAATTGGGTCTTCGGGGCTGTGCCCCACAGAAGCTGGACTCTCCCAGAGGTAGGCTTGGAGGTTAAAGTGCAAATGTGTATTTGGGAAGTACAGAGAATACCAGTAGGGAATTAGGGGATGATACAGAGAAGGGAAGGGACTTCCCTGCGGTGCAGTTGTTGGGAGCCCGCCTGCCAATACAGGGGACATGGGTTCAAGACCTGGTCCAGGAATATCCCGCATGCCATGAAGCAGCTAAGCCTGTGCACCACAACTACTGAGTCTGTGCTCTAGAGCCCATGAGCCACAACTACTGAGCCCACGTGCCACAGCTACTGAAGCCTGCACGCCTAGAGCCCATGCTCTGCAACAGGACAGGCCCCCGCAACGAGAAGCCTGCGCACTGCAGCGGCCCCCACTCGCTGCAACTAGAAAAAGCCTGTGTGTAGCTACGAAGACCCAACGCGGCCAAAAATGGATAAATATATTAATTTATAAAAAAAGACGACTACAGAGAAGGGAAGGCAATAATATAGGGTGTGCTACCATGCCAGCTACCACAGTGGACAACTGGAGCTTCATCCTGTGGGGAAATCTGGGAAATGGTGGAAATACACACCTCAGAATGAGCCCATCTGGGGGCCAGGGAGTTGTGGGGTTTATACGCAAACGGAAGAAAAGCTTAACGTTGCCCCCTCTGAGGTTCGAACTCAGGACCTTCAGATTATGAGACTGACGCGCTGCCTACTGCGCTAAGGAGGCAACTAGAGTTGTGGGGTTTATATAACAACTGCCTATAGTCATTGGTTGAAGGTATTAATTCCCTGGCCCTCTGGTCTGCTGCATGTGGGCAGGGAAGATTTCTGGTGAAAAGATCCCTGAGGTGAGAGATACAGGTAATAGCATCTGGATGTCACTTGAGTGCAAACATCCATGGGGATGGAAGGGGCGTATACAGCATCTCTACCAGCAGCCTTGCATTCTGGGTCTGGAAGTGACACAACAAGCAACTCTCTTTTCTATCCATTGATAAATGAGGATGAAACTCTTAATCTGATGTCGATGAAACAGTATGAGCAGAGTGATTAAGTGCTGTTGGGAGTTTAACAGTTCCTGGGTTTTAATCCCATCTTTGCCCCTTATATAGTTTACCTGTGTAATTTTGTCAATTTCTATAACTTCTCTATGCTTCAGTCTCCTCAGTTACAGAACTGGTACAATAAAGTGGTTGTGAGGATTAAATTAGGTGATATAAATAAAACACTTAAACATACCAGGTTGTTAGCGTCAGAGACGAATAAGTGAGTCTGCTCTCATATAATTTAAATTTTAATGGGGAAAATACTTGAGCAATCATATTATCTTAATATAACATGATAAAATTTAGGATAGTGGCAGGCACAAAGTATTTTGAAAGCAGTTAGCACACCCTGAGGAATCAAAATTACTTCCCGAGAGAGGTGATGACTAAACTAGACAAGAGGGACTGGATGAAGAGAGAGACGTGTTACGTGAAGGGAATCGTTTGTTCCATGTAAAGGAATGTGTACCCCACTCACCTTTTTCTCATTTGAGTTGTGTGGGATGCAGAGCCTGAGGAGTGAGCTTAGGCCATTCCTTAAAAGCATTAGCACCTAACAACCTGTGTGAATGCAGGCAAGTCCCTCATCCTCTCCAAGCCCTCGGCTCTCCATCAGACCATGAGGGACCCTGCATAGTGATAAGGGCTATGGCTCTGGCCAGGCAGGCACCTTGAGAAGCTCTGGTTTTGTGGGTGGTTGTATGGCTGCTGCATCCCACGATTTAGAGGGTTTGTGCTGGGAGTGCCTGCTCCCTCCCATGCTTCCCATATGGAGTTCTCAGCTCTTTGCCAAATTTCTCCCAGCTCCTTGGTACAGAGGCTGCCACAGCCTGGTCCCAGTTGGGCTGTGCTTTAGAATTTGGCTTTTTGGGGTACATTCTCCAGTTCGGGCCTGTGATGTGTTCTTGCTTATGTGGTTTCCATCAGTGCCTGCTGGGATTTGGCTGGCAAACCCCCAGCCCAGACTCAGGATAGAAGACAATGGGAGCCCCTCACAGGACTGCCCCAAAGTGTGGAAGGACCATGCTGTCTGTGTCTTGGGTCTCAGATGAGGTCTTTAATGCATGATTTGGTATCAGAACTAGGCTTCTGGTATTTGAGAGGTAGCAGAGCTTTCAAAACATCACATCAGAGGATGTAACTTTCAACTCTGTGACCTCCCTTTCCACTGTGAAGGTTGGTACTTAAGAGGTTGGATAATTTAGTTTAGAGGGAGGATGTTAATATAGTTGCTTCTCTACCCAAGAGGACTAAGATAGCAAAATGAGTTTCAATGCAACTTAGCTGGTCAAATGATTGTGTTAAGACCCACGGAAGTCACCTGGCTTTTCCACCTCAGCTGACCATTTGTAAGGAAGCTACCTGCTCTCATCAGATCGTTTCTGTCTCTAATCACCTATGTCCATCATATTGTAGAGAAGCAAACTACTTATCAGTTAGGACTTAGTTCTCAGTTAAAGTTAGGTTCAGTTAAAGTAGTAGTAAAATCAAAACAGCAATAGCTTAAACAAGGCAGGAATTTGCTCTTTTATCTCACTCTCATATTTCTTTCTCATATTAATGTCAGGATGTAGGCTGGCCAGGGTAGCATGGCTGCTTTATGCCACAAAGTCTGTAGGCACCCAGGCTTCTTCTGTCTGTGGCTCTGCCATGCAGGACCTCCACAGCCAGGGTTATCTCATCGTCCAAGATAACTGCTCCTGTTCCTGCCATCATGTCCACAATCCAGTGAGTAGGACGAAGCAAAGTATAAAAGACTGTGTGATACCTCTCACAGGTCCCTTCCTGGAAGTTGCATATGCCTTTTTCCCTTAAATACCATTGGACAGAAATCAATGGTTTGGTCCTGCCTAGCTGCAAGGAAGTCTGGGAAATGTAGTCTTTTTTTCCTGGGTGGCCACATGCCTAGCTGGAATTTGGGGGTTCTGTTACTCAATGAGGAAAGAGGGAGACTATATTAGGGGACAACTGGTAGTTTCTGTCAATAACCGGATTGGACTCTTTACAGTGGTTTGTGATCTTGGGCACAGAACTGCAATTTTCTGAGCCTCAGTTTTCTTATCTGGAAAATCACTATAATAATATTTACCTCATTGAGTTTTTGCAAGGATAACACAAAATTAAATAATGTAATGTTTGTCAAAATGCTCTGTCAACCAGAAAACACCATACAAGACATTATTAGGCAATAATTTGTTTTTTAATTAAAAAAATAAATTTCTCTCATTATGAAAATGGACAAAAGGAGGAGCACAGTAAACACATTTTGAATCAAATAGAAATTACTTTGGAGACAGAGGCTGATCTAGGGGAAAATGTGGAGTTTCATCTTGTGAAATCAGGCAGAAACTCTCAAAGGCAAATATTCAAATGTGAGTTTTCAATTGCACATGGAAAGATGACGTATTCCACTCATAAGGAGTTTCCTTTGGTATTTCAGCATCATTAGCCTCAGCTCAAATCTGTAACAGGAGAGGCACTCATAACAACAAGTAGTAACAAAACCTTCAAAGAGTTTTTACAACAGAAAGGCTTTATTTGAATTAGGGGAGAGGGTCTTAAAAAAAGCCCAAATCCATTTGCCTATTTTGCCTAATAAGGTAATACTTTATAGCACATGATGCAGTGCTCTGGGAAAAGAATCAGCATTTTTTTCTCTTTATTTTAATGGGACCTGATGTAATAGGAATGGACTGCAGTTAATATTGCATATAATTATTTATGAGACTTGTAAACACCTCCTATTGCCAAGGCTCCTGGGCATATGGACAAAGTTGGAATGTTAGGTAGTAAATAGAAGCTGACTCAGCAAACACAGCTGCAAGGTCATTCTGTTAGTGGGCTCAATGGAAACACTGGCTCTTCTTGAGGACAGAAGTAGACAGACTCTCTGGGGAGAAAAATGACCAGGTTAGAGGCAATGGCCTCTTCTTTGGCCTGTGTTACTGTTGGGAACCACACTTTGCTGGAGGGAGGAGGTCTCCACAGTTCTTTGTGCCCATAGTGTATGGGCCTTTGCCATACTGGTCACTGAAATCACAGTGCAGCTCACAGAGGGGCTGATTCCATGACCCATGGACCCAGGGAATCACTTGAAGTACAGTTTTCTTGTTTTACGCGGAAGGAGCTGGAGGTGGGGAGAGTAAACTGTCCTCTGATTTTCTTGTCATATAGAAATAGCCACAGTAACACAGTGCTTAAAATAAACCTCGAATCAGGCATATTTGGACACAAATCCAGATTCTGCCAACTAATACCTAGATGTTTTGGAGTAAATTACCTATATTTCTGAATTCTGCCAGGTTATTTTGAGGATGAAAACAAGGTGTAGTAGACACTCAATAAATGCATCTGAGAGCTAGCTAAGGGATATCATAAAGAAGAAGGTCAAATACAGTTGACTTGTAGTTCCTTCTCTGCCCAGTGAAGCAAATGGGGCCTTATACTAAGCATGGTCACGTCCTCAGAGTTTGAGTTTTGAAGGCACCGTTATTTGTCCAGAGCATTCTAACTCAGAGAAAGAGGTAGGTTTATAAACCAAAGCATTATTTATGGGAAAAAAGTCTTTCTGACCTAATTTCTTTACTTTCCTTAATCTATTTCACCTTCAGTTTTGGATGTTTCAGACAGTAGCCTTCAGTGCAACTTTGATGCAACTTTATCATAATACACAAAACTTAAAACTAATGCTTCACATTTCTGAGACCGTTAAGAACACAGTTTTATTGGTCTCAATGATACAATAAAAGAATTACAAAATAAACATTTGTAGAGACCTCTGTAGTTTATAAAGTATTTTCATTTCCCAACACCCTGTTAAATAGGTCAGGGAGATACTATTCTTTTTCTCAGATAAGAAAATGGAAGCTCAGAGGTTGAGGAACCTGTCTTGGGTCACCTAAATGGAATGGCCGTGCTGTGGTCGTTTAGGTTTAGGTTTCCTGTGCCTCAAGTTCATGCTGATAGCCTATTGTACTCAAGTCTGTGAAAGCCCCATTTCAATAGATCCAGGAGGATATTTGAGTCATTTCCCATAAAGATCAACCTTTACCTTTGGAATTGCTTGGGCCAACTTTTGTTTCATATGCATGTGTTGCTTATCACAATGTCTTGTGTTTCTGTTGCTCATTTCTCTGAGAAAATCCAGGCACATTCCAGACACTCAAGTCTAATCAGCTCCGATAGCAGGGAAGCAGGATTGGACAACCATGGGGGTTATTTGGCGCGTTCCCAGAGGCTGTGGGGTAACCTGTTCATTTCTGGCATTCCTGGAACAAGAATGAGCCCCAGTCACCTGCCATCTTAGGTGTTCTAGGTACTTGGCTGGTTGTCCCCCTCCTTAGGATCATGCTCACATGACCCTGCTGCCGACCTCCTGGCTGTCCTCCCTTCTGTGCCTAACTTCTCAAACAAGTAGTACACACCTGCAAATTCTAATTCCTCTGCTCTTATCTTCAACCTGTCGACCTGGCATTAGCTTTTTTTTTTTTTTTCCCCTGGCATTAGCTTTGATCTTTCCTCTAACTTATTTTCTCCAAAGGTCACCTCCAATATGAAGATCTTTATATGTTTTCTCAGGTTGCTTTCTCCTTCACTTAAACTTGGCTTCATTCCTCTTCTTGAAACTCTCTCTCTCTCTTAAATCTCCTGCTCTGGTTCTCTTTCTAGCTCTCCAGATACCATTTTCTCTCCTCTCCTCTTCTCCCTTTCCTTCCCTTTCTTTTCTTCCTTCCTTTTCTTTCTTTCTTCCTTCCTTCCTTCCTTCCTTCCTTCCTTCCTTCCTTCCTTCCTTCCTTCCTTTTCTTTCTTTCTTTCTTTCTTTCTTTCTTTCTTTCTTTCTTTCTTTCTTTCTTTCTTTCTTTCTTTCTTTCTTTCTTTCTTTCTTTCTTTCTCTCTCTCTCCCTCCCTCCTTCCCTCCCTCCCTCCTTCCCTCCCTCCTTCCCTCCCTCCCTTCCTTCCTTCTTTCCTTCTTTCCTTCCTCCCTTCCTCCCTCCCTCCCTTCCTTCCTTCCTCCCTCCCTCCCTTCCCCCTCCAGCATCATTTTCTTCTTACATTCTACAACAGTGTGTTTAACCCATAGTCCTCTAAGCTTTATTCACATTTCCCTCTTACATACAGTTGCTTCTGTGATTTCATCTCTGACCCCAATTTTGAATGACTCCCAAATCCAAGGCTCAAGCTACGTGTTCTTTCCTTGGCTTCCGCCTCTAATCTCCCGATGCCTGTGGCACAGCTTTACCTACGCCTCCAGCCACCACCTTTAACTTGCATCTAAACACTGACTCTTCCTGATCGCTCCCAGGCGTCTTCATTTCTGTTGGTGGTGTCATTCCTCAATTCACCAGAAGCCGATGTTTTGTATTATTTTGGGCTATTCCTTTTTCTTCCTCCAAATGCGACATCAAAACTCTTTCTTCCTAACACCTCTCAAACCCACATCCCACTCTTCTGTTCCCAATGCCATTGTCATGGTTCAGACTGCCTCTATTGCAATGAATAATCTGTCTTTCTTTGGTTTCTACAAACGGCTGTACCATCCTACATGTTGTTGCCCCTGACTAGTTCTCTTTTATTTTCATTTGATATGATTTATCTCTATGCTTTGAGCTGCCACTTCCCTACCATATATTGTTCTATGCACTTCTTCATCCAATTTTAAAAATGAAAGAGTTATAATATAACTCAAACAGAAACCAGTTTGCTCTCTCAAGGAAGCCATAGACTCCCATAAATTTTAACGGGGTCTTCGCTTCCTGATGCCCTCCCCTATTTGGGTTGAATGCAGGTGGTAAGGAAAACGAAATCATCTGTTAGTCTTCTCTTCCTGTGTTGTGGTTTCTCTGGGCTGATTCCCTGGTTGGAAGAACTGGCTCCCACAGTGAGGTTTGATGTGCTGTCTCCGGGCTGTGGTTGTTCCGTATTAGACTTGAATGTATGCACTGCTTAGCCTCCCAGACATGGTTTGCAAAATTCTTTATTGTTTTTCCCTCTGGGGAGCGATAAGGTATAATGTTCCTTATTGATTTTGGAACTGTTTCTACAATACAAGCAAACACTTATCTGAAAAACCTTGTACTAATCACAGAAAAATGTGACCATGTGGGTCCTGGAGTGTAAGAATTTCCATAGCTATAGGTCTGTGGAGACTTTTCTTCTTATTATTCAGGGTTCTGTTAAAAATAGTTCTCTCAATGGAAAATGAACAATGCAGAAACAGGATATTGGAACTCTTTCTGCATTAATTCTCGTGGTAGCTTAAGATTAGAAAAACCCTTGCCTGCTATATCTCCCTGTAGGTGACTCAGACCCTAGATTTCCTTGGTTGCTGAGTGTTGAAACGTAATGGAACTTCTAGCCCCATAACCTTAAGACGACTCTGAGGGACTTCCCTGGCTGCCCAGTGGTTAGGACTCTGCGCTTCCATTGTAGGGGGAACGGGTTTGATCTCTGGTCAGGAAACGAAGATCCCGCAGGCAAAAAAAACAAATAAATAAAATAAAAAACAGAAGAGTACTCTGAATACCAGAGGGGACATTATTTCTGGCTGCAGGGCACAAAGATTGTTGGTGACAGCCTGGACAGATGCCCTCCCCCACCCACCTGCCCACCTTCCCCACATTGTGTCCTGCCCTTGGTTCTAGTGTTTGCCTCCTGCTTGAGTGAAGAGATTTACGTGAAATCCAGTGGGCCTACCCTCAGACTTGCAGGGCCCAGGACGAGAGTACAAATAGAAGCCCATATATCTTACGTCTAAATAGTGAAAGTTATAAGTCAAGCTACAAAATGTTAAATAAAATATGTTCTATCTTTCTATCTTGACAAACATATCTTAATAATGAACTGCAAGGCCAGGTTTAAATTTCGACTTTTCAAAATCTTCAAAGTCTGGTTCCCAGACATCACCCATCCTTTTCCCTTCCCGGCATCAACTCCAACGAGCACCAGGAGGGGCCTGGCATGCCCACATCTGAGTTCTTTCCGCTCTCCCCTTCAGTTAGCTGCCCCTGGGGCTTATGTGGCATTTGCCAACTATGCAGCCCATTCTCGGTAAAACAGACCTGGGAGGAGACCCTCGCAGGCCCAGCAAGCAGGCTTGGGGATGTTTGGGCAAGAAGTTCCAGGATCCTCAGCGCGCAGAGATTGGTCTAGAAGCGGGATTTGAGTGCCCCTTGGCCACGAAGACTCCTTATCCCGTGGAAACTGGTTATAGCCACAGTGGGTGTCCAAGGCAGGACTCCGCTTGCTTGGGTCTAGGAGAAGCACTGAAATGTGTCAAAAATCTGGGAAACACCATTTGGAGGCTCTTTCACTCTGACTTCATGTCATCTGTTAGGGGTGGCTCCCACCTGGTATAGAGAGCACATGAACCCCTCGGACAAGCCTTCAACTATATTATTGGCCTGAAATACCCCCATCCTGTATTTCCTTTGTTAAGTTTTGCCCTCCAGCATCACTGCTAGGCGTCCATGTAACCCTGGTACAATTTCAGCCTTTGAGAATCAACTGTCTGTTATGGTTCAGTGCCAGTTCCAGGGGATGCCGTGCAGTAGAAAGGTAGAGTCCTAGGCTTCCTTTCAATTCTCTCTCTTGCTTCCCAGATGTCCCCCACACGCCCACCCCTTCCTGCGCCGACTGTCAGATGCCTCTTCTCTCATCTCTTTTGTCTCCTTCACCCTGCCCCCTTCCTCATGCTTTCAGTACTTTGAAAATACCACCCCCTTCCCAGCCTTTTCTTTTTACCTCTTTCTTCAGTCATCAAAACTCTCTTTCCTTCAGAAAAGCTGTGTTAAGTGTATGAAAAATTTTCAGATTAATCCGAAAGAAAAACTGGAAAGGTGAAGAAGTTCACCTTTAAGCACCAGGCTGCCTTTGTCCACCTTTGTGTTGTCCCCATTCTCCCTTCTCAAAATCAGCTCTCAGGAAAGAATCCTAATAGATCATATGCGCATCTCTGATGTGGAAGACAAGACCTGAATTCTTCCAAAGTACGTGCCTGCCGTGCCGCTGCTGTGGGGCTGGGGAGTAGTATTTTAGGGCACTTGAAAAGGCTTTTGTCTTGAGGTGCTGGATGCCTGCAAAGTATGAGGGTCCCACCTTCAGGAGTGAGTCTACATGTCCTGAGGGACACTTTGTAGGAAGACTGTAATGGCAACCGTTTATGCCCAGTTTGTGCAAATTGGGATTGTCTTCCATTTAGGCAGGGAAGCGAAATGCATGGAAGCTTCTATTGTGACTGAGCACAAAGTGTTGAAGAGCCTGTTCCCAACGGTTTAGACAGGGCTACTCCCTGCCTTGCGTCGCACCTCCTCCCTCTTCCAGCACTCTGACTTCAGGAGTGGACGCAGCGTGCGCATGCAGTCACAGGTTCTGAGGTGGTGCGTCTGTGTTCTCTGCCGTACCTCCTTTCAGAACGGATCAAAAGGATAGAAAACATAAAGATTATCTTGTCTTTCTGATATAAACAATCTGTGGCTGCAGGAAAGGGGGCTGGAACTTGCGGCCTAGGTATTAATCACATTGATGGTTTGCTTGCCGCACAAACGCCATTTTAGGCCTGCGGAGAGAGAGGCCAGGAAGTGCTCTTCAAGTATGGATACATCAGTAACTGGGACACGTGTGTGTGTGTGTGTGTATGTGTGTGTGTTCATGAATGTTACCAACTGAAGTGGTATGCAGTTCTATTTCTGTAGTTCTTACAGTGTAGTTGAAGTTACTCCTTCACATTCTCCAGGGAAGAAATTGAGAGATAATTTTAAGTATTGATACAACAGAAGTCTGGAAGATGTGCTCTGTGTTTGAACTTTGGCAAAATGTTTTTCCTTGGAGGAAACTTTGAAGGCTGAATGGTTGTGGATAGAGTTCAAGTTTTGAAGTTAGATCTGTTTTAAGTATTTCCCTGTGTGTGGGGCTGGCTTGCTTATTCTCTCTGATCCCATTTATTTATCTGTAAATGTAATGATAACTTTCAAATCTTTCTGGGTTACTATGAGGATTAAATGAAAAGAATTTATGTGAATTGTACGGCAGGGAGTTGATACTCAATAAAATTTAGAGCCCTTCTATGGCCAGAGACTGCTTTTGCCCAACCAATTTTCATATCCCTGTTTTGTTTAGCACCAGAACCCTGATTGCATTCAGATGGCAGTGTGCTCCGTAATGAGGCCATATTTCCCAGCTTCTTTGGCTGCTAGATATGGTCACGTGACTAAGTTCCAACTAATGAAGTGTAAGAAGTTGTTGGCTGGGAATTCTGGGAAAGTGCCTTAAAAGGGAGACAATCAACTAATGCAGGCTTTTAAAAATCTTTAACTCCCCAATTCCCCTGGAAAGTAGACATGATGGCTGGAGTTGCAGCAGCCATCATGGATCATGAGGCAACCTTGAGGGTGGTACAAAGAATTGTAGAGAAAGATAGGTATCTGGATCCCTAATGATAGTGTTGAGCTATAGTACCAGCTGAGGACTGCCTACATCCACCTCTTTTTTTTTTTTTTTTAATTCGTGAGCTAAAGAAATTTTTATCTTGTTGAAGCATCTGTTATTTTATTTATTTATTTTTTTGCGGTACGTGGGCCTCTCACTGTTGTGGCCTCTCCCGTTGGGGAGCACAGGCACCGGACGCGCAGGCTCAGCGGCCATGGCTCACGGGCCCAGCTGCTCCGCGTCATGTGGGATCCTCCCGGACCGGGGCACGAACTCGTGTCCCC
The DNA here is from genome assembly GCF_011762595.2 of Tursiops truncatus. NCBI lineage: Eukaryota > Metazoa > Chordata > Mammalia > Artiodactyla > Delphinidae > Tursiops > Tursiops truncatus. The sequence goes on from NC_047036.1 coordinate 44,291,915, forward strand.
TGCATTGGCAGGTGGACTCTCAACCACTGTGCCAGCAGGGAAGCCCGCATCTGTTATTTTTGGCCTCTCTCATTAAGCAATGGAGTGCAATTCCTAAAACACCTTTCCTTTATGCCCATATGCTCTTATTTAATCCTCACATTTATCCTGAGAGTTAGTATAGTTCTTCCTATTTTACAGACAAAGATACTTAAGTAGAGGGAGTTAAATATTTTGTCACACATCACGTGGCTATTTTGTGCCACTGCTGATTTCTGACTCTATTTATTGTACTTTCTACTATGAAGGGTAATCTTGGGTTTTCTCCAGATCCTTCTCTTCTAGGTCTTCTTGGCTGTATGGCATAATGGCTAAGAGTTCAGACTCAGGAGCTAGATTGCCTAAATTTGAATCCTGGTTCTGCCGTTTATAGCTGGGAGATTTACATGCAAGTTGCTTGATCTCTCTGTGCCCCAAATTCTTTTCTGTAAAATGGGGATAACCATAACCTCACAGGGTAGGTATCAGGATCAAAATGAGTTAACGTATGTAAAATGCTTAGAACAGTGCCTGGCATATAGAAAGAACTATTAAGTGTTAGCTATAATCATTCCTTTTTTTCTACAGCAGGCAGACGAATTTACTCACTGGACGCAAAGCCTCTCTTAGGACCACAGCTGATGTTTGAATGCTTTACCATTATTTCTCTCCGTGTTACAGGCTGTGGGTATCCTTAGCTAGTCCTGAGACCTTCCTGAGAGCACATGGGTGCAAGTGGAGGCTCCATGTAATGGCGCCACTGATGGCCTGGGGGGCCCGGGAATCCCTGGGGGTATGACGTGATGTCTGTTACGCAGGGCATGGGAAGAGGGGCTGGTAGGACTCTGGGTGGAGAGTACCAGCGCATGGGAGACTAAAAGCCAAGTAGAGAGTAGAGGCTCAAAAAATTATGTTGATATCTTGGGGAAGAAAAAGATGTTCTTGGCTAGAGGCAGCAGAGGGGAAAAAAAAGAGAGGATTAGAAAGAGCAGGAAAATCCTCCAGCCTGGTGATCATCCAGATGCTAAGTCCTTGGGGTTTCAGGTTATACCAGCCTGACATGTAAAGTGGGAAGGAGTAAGTGAACAATGGTTTCTTGTGGGTGCATTATCTAAATATATATATATATATATATATATATATATATATATTTGTCATCTGACAGTGAAGGCCGTGATGAAGCTTCAGAGGAAGTGGCAGAGCAGAGCAGAGAAGGCGGTTAGAGGACGAGCCACTACTCAGCGCTTGCTCCCCTGTGAGCCCTCAGGGAGGACTCGGCCAGTCCCTCCCATGCAGCCCTGCCCCAGGTCCACCTCCTCCTGAGATGTTAAAACTCGGTAAGATTTCTAGATGTCTGTTACTCTCCTTTGTGATTGTTATGGAGGCCCTCTGTCAGTTTCCTCCTAGAATTTGCTATAAAACTCTTAAGTGAAAGCAGACCTCTGCACTTGTCATCATGGTCAGTCAGGAAAAGGTGGCGAAGACTCTCGCGGTCCGCAGGCTGAGGGGAGCACGGAGAGTGATGGTGACGGGGACCAGGCCTGGCCCTGGGGTTTGCCTAGAGGGGAGCGGGGCCAGGTGCAGGCGTGATCCTGGGGCCTGAGAGCAGAAAGGCTGGTGAGGGTCTCCTCCACTCCCCCTGCCTTGTTTGCCGAGCCACATGGGCAAATTTTGTATCTCTTCTACCACGGTTTTAAGTTCCACTGAAGTTCATTGTCTGCCGTAAAGGGGACACCTCTGTTTTCAGTGGGCTCTGTGCGGCCACTTGGTGGGCAGGAATAAACTTAGTATACTTGGCCACTGCGTGTTAAACCCCTTGTTTTTGTGTTTGAAAGGTTCAGTGCTTTCCTTTTCCCTGCCCCCAGCCTCCAAGTCACATGATGGTGTCGTGTGTCTTACACAGCCCCTCTTGCTCTCAGAGGGAGCACGTTAGGCATGAGTCAGCCCGGATGGGACTGGAGGTGGGGCTGCCTGGAAGCGTTTCTTACCAGCTCCTGGGCGCTGCCCCAGGTCCTACTGGTGGAGGTGGCCCAAGGCAGGTGGGGAGTCCCTGTCCACAGGAAGCAGTGAAGGAAGACTTTGGGAACCACAAGGAATGGGGCATCGGTTGCCAAGAAGATTCAAATCCCCCGGTGCTTGGCATTGCCCTTCCCTTCCCCCAGCATCTTGGGGAGTTGCAGTTTGCCTCAGTTCAAAGCTGGTTTAAAGTATCGTAGGACAACCCCCCTTGTTTATCCCATCTAAGTGGCTCCTGGATCCATTGGAAAAGAACTCTCCAAGGATGTCTTTATTAGTCATATAAATAACTTTGTGGTGTTGTGTGTGTCTGTGCGTACAGAACTTGTCTAAAAGATCTTTCAACCCCTAGGATATCGCCAGGGAATTTCTTAGATAACCACACAGGCGTTTGGGAGAGACGCTCTGGAGACTTAGTGTCCTCGGGGCCCAGAGCAGCTCAGTGGCAGCCTCTTCTGTGATACGAAGGGGGTGGGGGGGAAGGACACGAATCTGAGTCCCCAGATGGACCCCCTGCTCCCCCCACCTCCCCGCATTGCTCAGATCTCCTTTCTGAGGCAGCCACGGCAAGTCACTGTGCAGGAACCACTGTGCTTAATATCTGTTTTAACTCCTTTTGGTTGGGAAGCTATGGGTTGGTTGAAGTTGTCTACCGTTGTGTAATGAACCCCCTAAACAGAGCAGCTTAAAAGAACAATCATCACTGAGTTTGCTCATGAACTTGCAGCTCGGCCGGGGCTTGGCAGGGGCAGCTCGTCTTGCCGCACACACTGTCATTCGGGGGCATTTGAAAGCTGGAGTTGACCTGCTGGCTGGGGGCTGGAGCTATCTGAAGGCTCACTCACATGGCTGGCATTTAACCCTGCCTGTGGCTGGGACGTTAAGTTGGAGTGATCAGCCGACACCTGCGCGTGGCCTTTCCATGCGGCTGCTGCCTTTCTCACAGCGTGGCGGCTGGGTTCCAAGAGCGAGCGTTCCAAGAGCGAGGCAGAAAACGCACGGCATCTCTATGACCTGGCCTCAGATGTCAGTTACCACCATACTCTTTTGGTCGAGGTAATCCTTATTCAATTCCTGGAAACGTTCTTCTTTGACATTCTTTTAATAGTATGACTTCTAATTTACTTGTGCTGGTCTCTTGTGAAAGAGAACTAATCATCCTTGTATTGGGGTGCTTTTGTCACCCATACAAATTCTTTCCCCTTTCAGTGTTTTTCTTTTTGTCATTATGCGCTGCATCTGGGAAAAATTCTTGTTTATCTTCTACATATGATTTAATTTTCTGCATTCTCAATGCTGCTCTTTTAAAGATTGATTTAAATTCTGCTGTAGTATTTTTATACTCAGAAAGGAGTTAAAAGGTATATTTTTATACCTTTTAACTCTGCAGACTTCTTTTTAGCTTTTTTTATGTCTAGTCCTTTCATCCTTTTATTTCTTAAAATTAAGAGTTTGTGTTAATTTTATTAAAGAAAGCAACAGCTGTCTACATTTTTTTTAAACAGTAAATCTTTCTATTTAGAGATTTACTACCACATTGCTTTCTTCTACCTCTTTTGTGCTATGTCTACCTTTCTTTTATGCTGCAGAATGCTTTCATGGTCCCTGTGTTTTTTGTTTTGTTTTTTGTTTACTCATCCTTGAATGAGAAGAGGACTATTCCAGTGCAGTAGTTACTCTAAACAGGATGGCTATGTTTGTTTGGGTCCTGTCACATCCTCCTGGATGCAGTTGGATTCATCCTGCCAATATGTTCAGCTCAGGGGCTGGTGCTTTTGGATGATGTTTGTAGTGATCTAGTGGACTGGGGAGATGCTGGAGGGACCTGACACCTGAAGCACCACAGTGAGGAAAATTCACCTCTGTGAATTTTATTTTCTGTGCTGCGGAAGTTGCTACACCCATTGCCAGGTTTCTGCAACCAGACTTCACTTATGGGCATGAGTTGGCACCCGTGGGTATCACCTCTGTTCTGGAGCAACTGGCCAGTAAGTTGAAGAAGGTGCTGATGAAAGGAGGATGGAGAGACCGAGTCCACGGATCAAGAGGATCCCCATGCAGAGAACTCTCTCTTGTTTCCGCTGGCAGGCTTTTGGTTTGGTGTGTCTTTGTTTGCTCTTGGGCCTCATGGCTTAGCTAACTGGAATGCTGCCCGTGAGCTGGGACAGTATGGACACTGAGTGGAGGCAGGTCTTCCTGATTGCCCCTCAGCCTGCCCTGCTTCCTGCTCTCAACCCTCCACATGAGGGACTATAGAGTATCCTGACAGGTTTTCCTTTGCTTACACGAAGAGTCCCATCACTTCCTAGGGAAGGAAAATTGGGATTCAGGAGTCAGTGTTTTCCCTCAGTCTGGATCCATCCACCCTTTAGCAGAAACTTCTTGACTTCTGTGTATATAAATGACGCCCTTCTCTTCTCCGAAGCACAAGGCTTTCCCCCTGCTCCACCTCCAGGTTTATACCTTCATAATAAGTTTGGCTCACTTCAGGGTAGAAGGATGTTGGGATTCCAACACTCACTTCACCATCTTTCCCCCACTCCTGGTTTGATTAATTTAGGTATATCAACCTCAGGACTATTGACATTTTGGGCCCAGTGAGTCTTTGTTGAGGGGCTGTCTGTGTATTATCTCCTGTTCAGCCGTATCCGCACCCACTAGATATCAGTAGCACGCGGTCCATCCACATGCCCCCTCCTCCGCATTATGGCAACCAAGATTCTCACCCCTCTGCTAACCCTAGCTGAGAATCATTGCTTTAGAGCTTCTGTAACATGCCATCATTCCCGCTATTCCCAAGCCAACTACAGACCCCAGAGCTGTAAGGCAGCTCAAGAGATCACCTGATCCAGGCCCCTTCTATCAGGCAAGGAAGCTGTTGCCCTTTGCACTCAGTAAATGAGGTAAGATGATGAAGGTGTGGAGCAAGAAGCAACTGAGACTTGCCCGAGGTCGCCCCTCCACATTTATTCATGAGAGCAGGACTCAGGTTTCTTGCCTTCTGGAACTTTCTCTATATACTTGTTAGTCCCAGCTCATTAGTAGATAAAGTCTTCACACAAGTGAAGATTTCACACAATGAAGCTTCACAAAAGTTTGTAGGATTTCTCTAATTCTGCTTATTTGAGAGAGAAGGAAACACTGAGAACAACTTAATTGACTTCTAAGGTACACATGTGGGCATTTTTGCCCTTGGATCTCATGTTGCCTGAAAGCTATCAGTTCCTCGTTCATTCAGCTCTGTGGCAGGTGGTGAAGGTGAATGATGGGGAGAGATGGACATGGACATTAGAGTTTACCAGCCTGACTCTCAACTGGTTCTCATCAATGTCAAGGAAGAGCTGGTTCTGAAAAAATGGGAGGTAGAGGGAATGTTGCTTAATTTAAATCCAGGGTGTTTGAGAGAGAGGCTGCAGCTCCCAGACAAGAAAATCCTGGCTGGCCTGTTGAGTAGGGAGTGAGCAAAAAATTGTACCAGGCAGACGTAAAAATAGTGCAGGGGAGATAGCGTAACTCTGTGTGACCGCTGAAATGCTAGCTGTTTGGGAACTGAGCAGGTATCACCTGAGTGTTCGAGTTCTAAGGGGATCGTTAAAGCCCTCATTAAGCTTTGGAGCCAGGGCATCCCTCAAGGAGATGTACTCCCTCAAAACAAGAAGCAGCTCTGCAGTGTCAGCACCTGCATCTCCTCCTGCACCTTCCTTCTCCAGGGAAGAAGAAAGGGTTTATCATGCATGTTTGGAATGTACTAATGGGTGAGCAGAGCAATAAACAAATTCTTCCCTTATTTCTTCTGCTGATCTCATTTCTCAGCAGTCTCTGGCAGAATGGTTCCCACTTCATGGGCGAGAAGGAAAAGCAGTCTCCAATAGGTTTTTGGGCCTCCGAGATAGAAGGACGCTTAGCCAGAGCTGGTGCCCCTTGGAGTTTCCACCCCCACCGGCATCCCCAGCAGCAGCAGCAGGCGTGGGCAGTAAGATTGACTCCCCTCTGTGGGTAAGGATCCTTGGAACCTGAGCTGCTAGAAGACATAATTCCTGGCCCAGGGGCTTTCAGTCCGATGAGAAAGGTAAGAATAGATGAGAAAGCCAGAACAAAGCCCGGCACAACCGCAACCCCAGATCTCAAGACTGTCTATGCTAAATTCCTGTGGAATGGCCCAGGCAGCAGATGTGGCTGCAGACCAAGGCACTTGGGGAAGGTATCCGGGTGTGGGCTCCTGTGTGTCAGCCTCGGAAGAAAAGGTGGTACAAACGTCCCTTGTGATCACTACAAAATCCTTCAAGGAGGATGTTATTAGTATCCTCATTTTATGGATAAGGAAGCAGAGACTCAAAAAAAGAGAATGAGGTGAACAACCTGTGTATCCTACTGAGTGGCTGGCACTGTACTCAGAATTTATAACAGGGCTTTAATTCCCACAACAATCCTGCTATGTATTATAATGATTTTCACTATTCTCATTTTACAGCGTCAGGAAGCTGACGCTTAGCACAGCTGAATAACCTTCCTAAGACCATGCAGCTAGTATATGACTTCAAGTCCTAACCTTTTTCCAATTTCATCACATAAATGTGACATTGATGAGTAAAGAGGAAGTGAGGGGACAGTCATGGCAGGGAGGGTAGCATAGACCGAAATGTATCCGGTATGTGTAGAAATGTACCTGGTGTGTTTGGGGACAACCCAAAGTCTATGATGACCACAGCAGCCTCTCTGCGTGTGAAGAAGATAGGTTTGAGAGGTAGGAGGGCTCAGATTTTGTTTTTTTGAACATAAATTTAGCTGGGATGTGTCAGATGGGTGGAAGGGGTGAGTCTGGAGAGCAGCCAGATCAGGTAGACAAGTACCACAAATGTTGGAATGAGTGAGAGGCAATACAAAGGAAAGGCCAGACAGCCTGGGTCGACGGCATTTGGCCTAAGAAGAAACAGTGGCATTAGTGTGGGCCTCAAGATTTTAACCACCAGGACCGGGGGAATGATGAAGGGCAGAAACAGGTAAATTCAAAGAGGCTACTTTTTTTTTTTTTTTTAATTGGTGGGTTGCTCTAGGAGTATCAATAATCAATACCACTTGGAACATTTTGATGGAAGCAGATTCTATCAGCTTGATGTATCAAAAATCAAATAATACCCTTAGAACAATGGAGAAACTTATTGGCCAGGAAGTTTGGTTCCATAGTTGTTGAGCTTTTGGTTCTTCTGGGTTGAGTTGGTAGCCTCAAAGCATTTCAGAGAGGTTGCATTTTATGAATCAAATCATCCTTTTAAAGTTCCTCTTAAAAAACAACCTATGTACTGGGAGAAAATATTTGCAAATGATGGGACCAACAAGGGATTAATTTCCAATATATACAAACAGCTCATTCAATTCAACATCAGAAAAACCCACAACCCAATCAAAAAATGGGCAGAAGACCTAAATAGACATTTCTCCAAAGGAGACATCCAGATGGCCAACAAGCACATGAAAAGATGCTCAACATCACTAATTATTAGAGAAATGCAAATCAAAACTACAATGAGGTATCACCTCACACTGGTTAGAATGGCCATCATCAAAAAGTCTACAAACAATAAATGCTGGAGAGGGTGTGGAGAAAACGGAACCCTCCTACACTGTTGGTGGGAATGTAAGTTGGTGCAACCACTGTGGAAAACAGTATGGAAATTCCTTAAAAAACTAAAAATAAAGCTACCGTATGATCCAGAAATCCCACTCCTGGGCATATATCCAGAGAAAACTGTAATTCGAAAAGATACATACACCCCAATGTTCATATCAGCGCTATTTACAGTAGCCAAGACACGGAAGCAACCTAAGTGTCCATCGACAGAGGAATGGATAAAGAAGATGTGGTGCATATATACAGTGGAATATTACTCAGCCATAAAAATGAATGAAGCATTGACATTTGCAGCAGCGTGGATGAACCTAGAGATTATCATGCTAAGTGAAGTAAGTCAGACAGAGAAAGACAAATATCATATGATATCACTTATGTGTGGAATCAAGAAATACAATACAAATGAACTTATTTACAAAACAGAAGTAGACTCACAGACATAGAAAGCAAACTTACAGTTACCAAAGGAGAAGGGGTTAGGGAAGGATAAATTAGGAGTTTGGGATTAACATATACACATTACTATATGTAAAATAGGTGGACAACAAGGATTTACTGTATAGCACAGGGAACTATATTCAGTATCTTGTAATAACCTATAATGGAAAAGAATCTGAAAAAGAATTATATATCTATAAAACTGAATCACTTTGCTGTATACCTGAAACTAACACAACATTGTAAATCAACTATATTTCAATTTAAAAAAAAGTTCCTCTTGACTGTTAACCTGTGTGGGATCCTAAATTGGCTCTAACTGCTACTTGGATTATTGAGAAACAGGGGAAGGGGAGCATAGGGGAATGACGTGAGTTCGCTGATATCCTTATTCATCCATACTTTCAATATTTATTTATTGAGCACCTACAGTCTGCCATGAGCTCTTCTAAGTCCTGGGCACACAGCAGTGAATAAAACATTCATGGAATGTCCAATCTAGAACCCACTTCCTTTGCCAACGGGACCAAGAGGAGGGTTACAGTGGGGTGTTCTGGGGGTTCACATGTATCCTGTAATAATCCCATAAATGTGGTAAAGGCCATGCTGAGGAAAATGCCTGCTCTTCTCTTTTTTTTTTTGAATTTTTGAAACCTATTTTTTTACAAATATTTTAATTAATTAATTTATTTGGTTGCGGCAGGCAGGCTCCTTAGTTGTGGCTCACTGGCTCCTTAGTTGTGGCACGTGAACTCTTAGTTGCAGCATGCACAGGATCTAGTTCCTTGACCAGGGATCGAACCCTGGTCCCCTGCATTGGGAGCATGGAGGCCTAACCACTGCGCCACCAGGGAAGCCCCTGCCTGCTCTTCTCTTGAACTGTCCTGAAATTCAAATTCAGTCACGCAGCCCCTGCTTCAGAATATGGTCTTCACATACCCCTTGGCTTTTCTAGAGGGGAGTTTACAAGAGCCTGGGTTGCCCTCAACTCTTGCTCTCACTGGAGGCTGAGAAACGCTTTTGCTTCCCCTCTTCTACCTGGCACTTCTGGGAGCTCAGTCTTGTCTCTGTGACTAAAAGAGCAGTGTATCAGTCAGACTTGGGACATGACTTCCTTGGAGAAGCTTAAACCACAAGAGTTTATGTAAAGGGCTCTTTATACCTCACCACACTGAGTATAATTTGGAGGAAGCCTGCAGACTCCAGATAAAGTTTTATTCTTTATATATTTATTATCTTTGCCATGGTCTATTTTAGTGAACATGGAAAACAAGCCTTTAGCCTGAATGGAGAGCCAAAAAATGTTTTTAACTTATAAAAGTCCTAGCCCACAATCTTTATCGTGTTTTCTTTTTTTCTTAAGTTTCTTTGCTTAGTTGGGCCCGGGCCCTTTCTGGCTTGTCTAATTTACGCTTTGGGGGAGATACATGACCCCTGAGGCTGGTCTCCTACAGAAAGGGAAAAGCTTCTCTCCTCATAGCCCTTCCACATGCACAGCAGGTTTTCCTTGGCCGAGCTGCTGTCTCTCTCCTTGAATGCCTGCTTGTCCTGGGGAGACAGGCACGCTTATTGTTCTTGGAGGAGGGGAGGGTTGAGTTACAGCTTTTCTCTCAAAGAGTCATGCTGTCTCTGAAGCCCCAAGTGGTCTGCTCAAGCCCAAGGGCAGTGTCAGTTCTCAGGGTCTCCACTAGGCTTGCCATCCCGGGGCCCCTACCTTCTCCGCGGGTGGTGGAGTGGAACTGGCACTGGGCTAAGGCGTAACAGCCTTGAATTCAGTCCTGGCTCCTCCATTTATTAGCATCATTAGACAGACCCCTTCACTTTTCAAGTCTTAGGTTTTTCTTCTATAACAAGAGGATGATATCACTTCTTCTGAGAATTACTGTGAAGACCAAGTGTGACAATGGATGTGAAATGCATGTAAATTTCACACACTGTATATACGTTTGGATTCATTCCAGTTTGCTCTGACCCAGGGTTCAGATGATCCACATGTCTCAGTGTTTCTTATGCGAGGGTGGCTGTGGCAACCCATGGGCAGGGATTGGGTCAGTTGATGGATAAGGGAAGGTAGGGGTCTGTGAAGAGGAGAGCAGGAGGGAGAGTGGTGAGGAATGTGATAAGCAAACGAAAGGGAGTTTTATAGAGAGAGGGCTGCAGGCCGATGATGGGCTTGTTTTGGGAGGGACTTGGTGAGACACAGAGGTTCAAGTGGTGTTGCTTTGGGGCTCAGTGCACAGAGCAGGGAGAAAGCTCTCCTCCGAGCCTCAGCACAGAGCTCAGCATGGCTTCAGCTTGGTGAGGGCTGCTGGGAAGGCAGAGGCAGCCCTGCCTCAGGCATCATGCTGTCAGACAACACTGGCACTGGCAAATACGTCGAACTTGAGTCACTGTCTTCCCAGGGCTTTCCAGGAGGAATATGATGGTGAGGGCTATTTGTGAGCCCAGGAGACATGCCCTGGGTCCTATCGGAGAAAACTAGTGAGGCTGATAGGAGGCTGGAGGGCTCGTGCCATTCAGGTGGGAATAGGAGTTAGTGAAATTGAGTTACTAGTCATCTGTTACACAAGATAGTGAAACCTGAGGAACTGGAATGATGCAGACATAGGGGATCACTATTTTAGGCACCTCCGAAACATTAGGGTAGAGGCAGAAAGGAACGGACTTTAGAGTCAGATAAACTAGGGCTCAAATCTCTGCAACTTAGGGCAACTCATATTGCCTCTTTAATGCCCAGTTTTTTCATTTTTAAAATGGGAATATAACCACTCACGCTGTAGAGTAATCGGGAAAATTAGAGATATTATATATGGCGGGCATAGCAGAATACCCACTGTGAGACAGATAGTCAATAAATTACGGCTCTCTTTATATCAACATCCTTTAGTTCAGGCCATGTGTTCCAATGGTGGCACCGCAGAGGTTGGAACAAATGCTGACTGACATGAACGGGTCACAAGGGGACCTTGTCCCATTCCTCAGGACCTGGGGCAGTTGGAGAGCTCTTAGAGATTCCCTGGTATTTAGGGCCAAGGGCCAGAGTGGGTCGGTAGTTGGACAGGTTGAAAAACGTACTTGTCATTCAGCCCACCATCCTGTCCCCAGGAAAACCATGTGTATCAATTTCCTATTGCTGCTGTAATAAACTCAGCAGCGCTGTGTTTCTTTGGAGGCTCTAAAGCAAGAATCTGTTTCCTTGCCTTTTTCAACTTCTAGAGGCTGTCTGCATCCCATGGCTTGTGGCCCCTTCCTGCATCTTCAAAGCCAGCAATGTAGCATCTTCTCACCTCTTTCTCTCTGACTCTGCTTCCGTCATCACAGCTTCTTCTTCTGACTTTAGCTCTTCTGCTTCCCTCTTTGCATTATAAGGACCCTTGTGATTCCTTTGGGCCCATGCAGATAATCCAGGATAATTTTCCCAGCTCAATATCCTTAACTTAATCACAACTTCAAAGTCCCTTTTACCTTGTAAGGTAACACATTCACGAGTTTTGGGGATTAGGATGTAGACCTCTTTTAGGGGGGCATTATTCTGTTTACCACACATACCTCTAGTGTGGGACTTGAAAGCAACTCTATTCTGGGGTCCAGTTTTGGATCTGGAGAAGGGCTGATTCTGCGCCAACACTTTCTCTGCAACCCTCATAGTATTTGTGTGGGTGTCTCTCTCCCATTCATCATAAGCAACTTTACATGCAGTGATTGTGTCTTGTTAATCAACCTCTTATCTTTTCCCTCTTAGTGTCTAGCACAGTGCTTTGTTCATAGTGGGCACTGAGTGCATATGTTTGCCAAACAAATAAACCACTTGGTTTATGCTTGAGTAATCCTAGGACATTGCTAGTTACAAGGGGGAATCCTGGAAAAGGCAGAGGATCGTACTTGTGGATGGTTTAGACAAAACCAGGGCTTACTGTGAGTTGGTTCTCCCAAGGGGTCTTGGACTTACTGATTTTCCAGAAAATCCTCCTGATTAGTCGCACTAAAGATGCTGGTGCAGGTGATGGGGTGTGATGGGCTGCCCTGTCTCTCTCCCAGAAGGTGACTTAGGATGTAGAGGTCATGTACCTGCTAAGGGAGGGCCAGTGTTGTCTGAATTAGGATGTTAAGGAGGTAACTTAAATGTTTCTTTAAACACGTTGGGGAAAACTTTTGGAGTAGCTTTTAAAATATAAATATACATTGTAAAGTTATAGTAAAATTAATGTGCGGAATATAAAGCCTGGAGGTAGCCAGTTTCTGGTATGGAAAGAGTGACACTAAGCGAAATAAAGAAGAGGCAGTGAGTCGTCAGAAGTCCTAAGAAGAGAGCAGAGGGGACCTGTGTATTGGTCTCCTACAGCAGCTGTGACGGAGTACCAAAAATTGGGTGGCTTAAAACAATGGAAATGGCCAGGAGTCTGAACTCAAGGTGTTGGCAGGGCCGGGCTCCCTCTTATGGCTCTAAGGCAGAATCCTTCCTTGCCTTTTCTAGCTTCTGGTGTCTTCTGGCGATCCTTGTGTTCCTTGGCTTGTACATGCATCGCTCCATTCACATGGCTGTCTTTTACTGTTTCTTCACATCATCCTCCCTCTAGCTGTTCTGTTCCTGTCCAAATTTCACCTTTTCAGAACACCAGTCATATTGGGTTAAGACCTGCCCTAATGACCTCACTTTAACTTGATTACCTCTGTAAAGATCCTATTTCCAAATAAGATTGCATTCTGAGGTACTGAGGGTTAGGACTTCAAGATATCTTTTTGGGGGGACACACAGTTTAACCCATAACAACCTATTAGATCCAAGATGGCAGCTCAAATATTAGATTGGGGAGCAGAATTGTCAAAGGTAGAGGAACAAGCAACCACATAGGAAGAATGGACTGTCAGGATGATTTTAAAGGAAAGACTGGGCCAGAGTGAAGAACCAATGGAATATAGTATTTCTTAGGTCATACCTAGCTTTTATTGATTTAGCATGATTTGAATTGGGGAACTCTGGACACATAAGTAGTCACAAAAGCATACTTACTGACACTTAATTGTGTCAGGAAGTCTATATTGGCTGGAGGTGGCTCTTAAGAGGCAGAGGGGGTTGGGGACAGAAGGGTGGATTGGGGTTAGGTCATGTGGGGCCTTAATGGCTGTTGAGGAATCCATATTTCAGTTCAGTAGGGAGGGGGGTCCAGGGACAGTTCTGTGCAGTCCAACGACACAATCAGAGCTGAGTTTAAAAAGTTTAATCAAAAAGTGGTGGAGGTTAGATTGGAGGAGGGAGAAATGAGATGTGGATCTTCCAAACAGGAAGGCTAGTGCAAGAGATTAGATGAGAGATCAAGAGGGCTTGAACTTAGGTGATGGCCGTGGGCGGGCACAGGAGAGGAACCGTGTAAGAGTATCATTTTTTCCTAGGGCTGGGCTTGCTGCTAAGGGGAAGGGATCTGAGTCTTACTCAGTTTGTGAGGATCACTGGAGGGGATGGTTAGAGCACCCAGAACCGTTAGATATTTGAGGCAGTTCAGCTAACACAGTTCTTTTCTGAACATGTCATTGGGAGAGAGTCTGGTAAACTGCTGGATGGATTTTGAGAGAGTCAAAGGAGATCAACCCAAGGAATAAGGAGAACTGGGGAAAAGGAATGAATGATCTACATATTTGAAATAAGCCGAGGAGCTAGATAATGTTCTTTGATAGGTGTCCCTGTGTATGGTTCTGTCACACCAAATTAGAAGGTTTCATAGTCTAAGAGAGCCTTCCTGTGGAATGTAAAGACTTCAGACCATGGGTCCAAAATAATCAAAATCTCTAGAAACACTCATTCCTATTGTGATACCATGTTATTTATTTTTCACAGAAGACTAGATTGAAAAAAAATTGTACTGAATTTTTGCTTTATTTTCTTTGGAATCCATACAGGGTACAATGGATGAAGTGATAATTGCTAACCCCCATCTCTGGTCAAAATAAGCAAAACTTTGAATTAGACTTGAGAGTTCTCCAAGATACATTACCAAAGGACTTTTCATTCTGCGACTTGAATTCCATTGTCTGTCCTGTGACTAGCTGAATACTCTTTTTGCTGTGTTTTCAGAGAAGATGAGTTTGATTCACAAGAACTTCAACATGGTGCAGAAGGCAACATTCATGTTACTAACATGTGTTCTTAGAGCCTGGGAAATCCCTCTGTGTTTATTGACTTCACTAGCTCTGAAAACCAGCATAAACTGAGGCATAAACTGAGAACACAGGGCTTGGAAGCATCTAATTTGGGCTTAGGTGTTTTTGATGTAATGGGTTACCTCTGAAGCCTCCTTGTCTTCTGTTATTGGTCACTAGTAGAGAAAGGCAGGAAGAGGTGTGCTTTAGAAACCAGGGTGTGGTGAGTTGCCGGCTTCAGGTCTCAGGCATGTGACAGCACAGTAACTTTGCATTTGGCAGTTTGCTGTCAAATTGTGGAGCCTTAGGATGTGCCAACCATGCAAATTGTTGTGCTGCTCTCGGGAGCCCGGCCCCTTTACGCAGCATGAGGATCATGGGGACAGCAGATGGGCATGGTATGCACAGAGAGAAGACCAATCTTTAGTGGACTTTTCTTGTTTAGAAAGTATTGTTCTTCTAGGTTACTGCTGGTATCCACATCTATCACTGATCAAGGGTCCAGTGGAGAGAAAAGAAAGTGATTCTAGGGATATATCATGAGTAGTGATCAAGGCCCAAGACAAGGAGCAATGATTCTGGTTCTAGCTCACAGCTCCAGGTTTGCTGTAAGTATTCACACCACAGCTTCTGCTTTGGTCATGGGCTCCTAGGGGCTCCCAAAGGGCACCATCTTCCAATTTTGATCCCTTTTCTCCTACATACCATGTCTTTTGGTCTCTAGAATTTCTCACAAGGTCAAGAAAGAAAGAAAAAGAGAACTAGCATTTGGAGAGAGCATACTATTTAGCAAGAATTCTTCTACAAGCTTTTGTTATTTCCTTTAATCCTAAGCGTGTCCCTCTCAAGTATCATGATATAATTTTACAGATGATAAAACTGAGGCTTGGAGAGGTTGTTCACATTCATAAAAGTTTTAAGAAGCAGAGCCCAGATTAGAATTCAGGTTTGGCTTTGCTGTATGTCACTGTGCTGTCCCTGTCACTTTGCTTTCTGGACTGGCAGGCAGAAGCTCCAGGCACCAGAGTCTTTTACCACCAGACTGTGCAGCTTTACATGAATCTTGCTACCTGTTCATGCTTGGTTTCCTGGATTGAATATGAGGACAGTAATTCTGACCCACCTCATGAAGATCTGCCGGGGCTAGAGTTTGTTGCAAAGAATAAAAGCTTTAGAAAATATTAAATTAATATTTACCGTAAGTCCACAAACATTGGACAGTATCAATGGAGTGCTTTTCTTTTCATTGCCCTGTCCCAGGCACTGTGCAAACCAAGTGAAACAGGTCTGGTCTCAGCCCTCCAGGCACATGTGATAGCCACTTAAGTTAGATTTGTTTTAGGGCAGAAATAGGAAAAAGAAACACATCAGTGATTGTACAAATACAAACAGATACAGAGCATAAACAAACTGGTTAGAAACAAAATGTTCTTGGAGTGAGAGGAGTAAAATTATCTTGCAAAATCCTGAAAGAGAAAGGGAAAGCTTTGGTTAGAGTGTGTCTCAGTGGGGAAAGAAACCCCTTCTTTTCTGGTAGGTGGTACATTTTCTTGGCGGGCATGGGAAAGTTTGGAAGGCAGCTATGCTCGCCACTATACCACCAACGTCGCTAATGGGCAGGTTTGAATAAAGGTTATTGGTGGATCAGGAGTAGATGAACAAGCATCCTAGATACAAGAGATGCTTTGAGAGGACAAGTTTAGAGACAAGAATGGGGCATGTTGGAAGGAAAGAAGGGAAGGACACAGCTAGGAGAGCTGAGTGATCCCAGGGAAGTGCTGTAGTCTGGGGGTGTCTTGGGTGCTTTGAGATGTGTGCTTTTTTAAATTGAAGTATTGTTGATTTACAATACTGTGTTGGTTTCAAGTGTACAGAAAAATGATTCAGATCATAAATATATATATATTTCAGGTTATTTTCCATTATAGGTTATTGCAAGATATTGAATTTAGTTCCCTGTGCTATACAGTGGGTCCTTATTGCTTATCTCTTTTATGTACAGTAGTTTGTATCTGTTAATCCCATACTCATAATTTATCCCTCTCCCCCTTTCCCCTTTGGTAACCATAAGTTTGTTTTCTATGTCTGTGAATCTGTTTCTGTTCTGTATATAGATTCATTTGTATTATTTTTAGATTCCACATATAAGTGTTATCATATAATATTTGTCTCTCTCTGTCTGACTTACTTCACTAAGTATAATATTCTCCAGGTCCATCCATGTTGCTGCAAATGGCAATACTTCATTCTTTTCTATGGCTGAGTAGTATTCCATTGTATATATATTCCAAATTTTCTTTATCCATTCATCTGTTGAGGAACAATTAGTTTGCCTCTATGTCTTGGCTATCAGAAATAGTGCTGCTATGAACATTGGGGTGCATGCAACTTTTTGAATTAGAGTTTTCATCTTTTTTGGAATAGGACTGCTGAATCATATGGTACTCTGTTTTTCGTTTTTAAGGAACCTCCATACTGTTCTCCATAGTGGCTGTATCAATTTACATTCCCACCAGCAGTGCAAGAGGGTTCCTTTTCTCCACACCCTCTCCAGCATTTATTGTTTGTAGACTTTTTTGATGCTGGCCATTGAGATGTGTGGTTTGTGTTCTGCTTCTGATCTGTAAGTGGTAAGAAAAGAGAAGCAGAGCTGAGGGCCCTGAGGTGATGGGTGCAGTAGAATCCAGTAAAACATGAGAGGCCTGCCTGGGCCCTGGCTGGCAGAGGTGGTAGTGGTGGTTGTAAGGGCCAGTCTTAAAACTACATCATGGTGTGTTAGAGTACCCTCTCTACTCCCAACCTGCCTATCAAAACTGTACCCGGCCTCAGTATCCACTGTGGATGCCACCTCCTCCATGCAGCCTTTCTTGATTCCACCAGACTGGTGTCTTGTCTCATTTCTCTGGATGCCCAATGCTGCTTTTACCTTTTCTTCAGGGACTTCACACATTCAGCTGGACTTCCCAGTTATTTATGTACATGTCATGTCCATCCAAATAGTAATCTCCTTCAGGGCAAAGGAGTACTTTATTCATTCGGGGGGTTCCCCTGGCACCCAGAGAAGATGTACTAAACAGTGTTTGTGGAACTGAATAGAAGAAATAGTGAGTTGAGTAATAACGATGTGGCAGCGATGGAAATAGCAGGGATCAAGCCAGTAGTTCTTTCTTTTATAATTTCCTGGGATTTAAAAAAAAAATTTTTTTTTTGGCTGCAGTGGGTATTCTTTGCTGCGAACGGGGCTTTCTCTGGTTGAGGCGAGCGGGGGCTACTCTTTGTTGCGGTCCCTGGGCTTCTCATTGCGGTGGCTTCTCTTGTTGTGGAGCACGGGCTCTAGGTGCACGGGCTTCAGTAGTCGTGGCAATTAGGCTCAGTAGTTGTGGCTCACGGGCTCTAGAGCACAGGCTCAGTAGTTGTGGTGCACGAACTTAGTTGTTCCGTGGCATGTGGGACCTTCCCGGATCAGGTCTCAAACCCATGTCCCCTGCATTGGCAGGCAGATTCTTAACCACTGCGCCACCAGGGAACTCCAAGCCAGTAGTTCTTGCCCGAGAAGGGGCATGTGTGGGTTCTAGCCAAGACTTCAGACATCTGAGGCTATCTTTGATCTTCCTTTCCATCCCTCTGGTAGCTCCGCTCATCCTAGTGGGATAATATCGCCCACTCTCCCGCTGTATCCACAGTGGAAAAATGGGGGAAAAGAAGGAAGAAAATATCACTTATTAGGTACCTACTATGAGCCAGAAGTTTCTTAATTATTTGAATTTTCTTGATTATAAAATGACATTGGTTTTGGAACAATATTTTTGGGAAAAAATTAAAAACTACTGTATGTTACATAAATTTGTCAACTATAAGACCCATTTTGATTTTGGTAAAGGAATTCTGGGATGTAATGTGAAGCTCAGCAGCCCCATCCTCTGCTTCTCGGGAACCCTAGAGGTAGGACCAAGCCCTTCTTCAACTCCCCCAAGAATCCGTGTGAGTCAGCAGTGTGGATGCTACTAGGATTTCATAGGAGAGATGCCAAAGGGGTGTGTACTGCACACTTACAACAGACAGCTTACTAGTGCTGTTACTAATGCACTTTGTCAAGCACTTTGCCACAAGGAGGTCCTTTGATTTCTCTTCTCCCCCGTTGCATCCAACCACGCATGCGTCTCTCTCTCCCACTTCTCCTCTCGAGCACCTGCAAAGTAAACTCCTCTTCTTTTTTTATACAGAGTAGTTCAACTCCGTCTTGTCTACCCCAGCATTCTCTCCTTATCAGCATTCACCCTCTTTTTTTCTTTTTCTTTGCGGTACGCGGGCCTCTCACTGTTGCGGCCTCTCCCGTTGCGGAGCACAGGCTCCAGACGCGCAGGCTCAGCGGCCATGGCTCACGGGCCCAGCCGCTCCGCCGCATGCGGGATCTTCCCGGACCGGGGCACGAAGCCGTGTCCCCTGCATCGGCAGGCGGACTCTCAACCACTGCGCCACCAGGGAAGCCCAGCGTTCACTCTCTTTTGAAGGCAGTTTAGTAAATACTTTTTATGGCTTGACCGTGCCCTTTGTGATCTCACTCCAGTTCCTGATTTTCTTAATACAGTATATTATTTCTTAAAAAAATACTGAAATCTCTCCAGGATACCTAGTGAATGGTTTTTGCCCCATCCAGCTAAATGTATCATCTAATTCACTCCTGTTGTTATCTGTGCTACAGAGTAGGTATTATTATTCCCATTTTCCAGACAGAGAAACAAGTGCAGAAAGGTAAAGCAACTTCCTAGTTACAAGGAGTGGCAGAGTCAGGATTTGAATTCAGGATTTGAATTCAGGTTGGACTCTGAAACCTGTGCTCTTTCAGTACAGAGATGTGCACACATCTCTGTTCAATGCTGTACCCCAAAACCCCCCATTTCCCAGGAGGGGGCAAGCTCTCAGCCATTTTATCAGGGGGTAAATGCCAACTCAGAATCTACCAGACCCTGAAAAGCCTCTGGACTAGGGGATACACGAGGGTGGAGGTGGGGTGGGACAGAGAGGAATGGTTGGTACTCTGAACAAGTCTTCATTCGACCCAGGGAAATGGGAATTGTTCTGAGACAGTTGCAAAACTCAGTTTATAATCCAAGGTGGTAGATTAGGGGTTGGGAGTGAGGAGAGCCTCCGAGAGGCCTCCCAGAGGAGAAAGACAAGGGCACCCCTGAAGTGGAGCAGGTGATGGCTGAGGGAGAGACTGGCTGGTGGAGGAGATGGCTCCCTTCATGCTGAAAATGTGCCCTTGGATAAACAAAGGAGCCTGTGGCCAGGAGCTTTATCGCACTCTTGAAGTTGAGAGTTGGGAGACACAGGATTTTACAGAGCACTTCAGAAACCTAATATTAGGTTTACAAAGATTACATTGTTTAGGGAAGGAAAGGACTTTATACTACCTTGTCTGTGTTCTCCTAACCTTTCCGAAGAGCCTGGGGGCTCTGCGGGGGAAGTGTGGAATGTTGTGTGCTGATTGTTTTCAAACTGTTTCCTGTACGCAGAGAGTGATTTTTTTTTTTTTTTTTTTTAAAGCTAGGGACTTTGGCTTTCTCTTTATTTCTTTGTTCTGTGTTATGCCCTGTGCATTATTTAGACATTTGGCAGAGATGTCGAAGTGTTTGCATTGTAAGTGGGGGATGAAGCTGGAGAGATGGAGAGAAAACAGGAGATAAGAGTTGAGCATCAGGGCCACAGAAGAGGAGGAAGGGGAGAGAGGTGTGTCCTGGGTCCCCAGGATGGCCGAGGAGGGGAAGTGAGACCCTGGTGCCCTGGCCACAGCTGCTGTCTGAGTCTGCATCCAGCTCTGAGGAGGGTGATTGCCCTGTTTGCCTCCCTCCCCTCTCCCCCATCACCTGCACTTATTTATTTTCTTGGCTGAAGGGTTGAGGATTTCCTGCTAAGATGAGCTTTCTGATCGGCTTTGCTATTCTTATTTTCCCTTCTTGGAGTTTTTCCCTGGAAAGACATTTTTATTATATCTGTACAGCATTTTTTCCTAACTGAAAATCTATACTGGAAGTGTCAGGAAG
The DNA here is from genome assembly GCF_011762595.2 of Tursiops truncatus. Classification (NCBI taxonomy): domain Eukaryota; kingdom Metazoa; phylum Chordata; class Mammalia; order Artiodactyla; family Delphinidae; genus Tursiops; species Tursiops truncatus. Next base: position 44,312,195 of record NC_047036.1, read on the forward strand.
AATGGCTTGGGCCAATGGATCGTGGTTGGTCAGCCTCCCAATTGCAGGATGGATCTCAAGGCACAGAAATTGCAGGGATTGGAGACAGTGGCAGATGAATCCTCCCAAGGCAGCCCGGCTGCTGGCCTCCCAGGACTTTATCAGACACACTTTTCCTGAAATAGCTTCTTAAAACAACCAGAACACCACATCATTTATGAAATGAAGACCATGTGACATGAAAGAGTATTGGATTTAAAGAGTTTTATGGACATTCTGTTAATGTAAGTCCAGTTTTCTTTACCATAAAGGATGTGACTGGAACTCCAAATCTGTTATCTCTTGCCTTCAGATAGAATTCATTAAATTGATATGCAGAGAAACTATATTTTACATTTCTAGGACTGAAGGCACCGTAATTTATTTGAAAGATGTTTATTCTCCAGCAGAGTCCTCTCTGCTCAGTTCTCCTATTCTTTATGCCTCCCTGGCTAGGTCTGTGTCTGTAGCTTGGAGGAGACGGCTATTGTCCACCAATCTGGTTCATTAACATACTTCTAGCGATGGGTTTAGTGATGACGAGGAGGAAAAAGTCCTAACACTTAAAGCACTCAGGACAGGAGTACGACTGGAGATGTGCACATACCATGTCTACATATTTCAAAACTAGAAACCAAACTATGCCCAAAGCCTGGCCAGCTTCCTGCTTAGGAGCCCTGAAGTCTATTCCCTGGGACAAGAAGCAAGTGCTCCAGAAGCTACAGGAGGATACTCCACTGGGGACCAGCTCTGCTTCCCAGGAACCAGCAGTGCTGTGGTTCTGCTGGGGTCGGTGGGAGCTGGGTCCATGCCCAGCACTCCTGGAAGGTCACTGGAACTGTCTGGATTCAGGATGGAACTATGGACCAAGTCAAGCTCCTGGAGAGCTGGGAAGGGGTTTTCCTCCACTACACCTCATTTTTTTGTCATGGGCTTTTCAAGTCATTCTAAGCACCTCTGAAAATGATACCACGGGAGCAGAAGAGAAAAGAGGGAGAGACTGCGTGGTTATTTGGGGAAGTCAGTCTACCCAGACATGTCTAGTAGATCATTTATTGTTTCAGCTTTAAACAAAAGCAAAGGCAAAGGCTGTGATACTCTCTCCTCCTCTCCCGCCATCTGACACAACCATGCCCCAAGGCTCTCGGTCCGCAGTGCCACCTGGCCTGGGGGGCTTGTGCGGCCCATTCCTCCTTCTCCTTTAATTGTCCTTCACTCAATCAGTCACCAAACTTTCCAAAAACTTTCTTGTGAGACTAAAAAGAGAAGGACAATCTTTGTGTTTTGGTGGGGCGGGGGCGGCTTCTGAAGCACAAGGCCCTGACCCAAAAGTCCACTCACTACCTTTCCTTGAAGGGGTTGAAGGTAGGACTAGTAATGTGTCCTGCTCGTCAGGCTTGTGTTTCTGTCTGTACACAGTTCTCACCGTGTCTGAAGCTTATCCATGAGATTCCAAATGAAAGCACAACATCCTGTCGTAGACAGAATACTGCCCCCTGCCACCCTCCCTTGCAAAATGTCCATGTCCTAGTCCCCCAAACACATGAATATACTACCTTACGTGGCAGAAGAATTTTTCAGATGTGGTTAAGTTAAGGATGTGGAGATGCGGATTATCGTGGATCATCCCCTTACTATTTTTTTAAATTGAAGTACAGTTGATGTACAAAATTATATAAGTCACAGGTGTACAATATAGTGATTCACCATCTTTAAAGGTTATACTGCATTTATAGTTATTATGTGGATCATCCAGGTATAAAAAAAGAGGGAAGCAGGAGAGGCAGAGGAGGAGAAGCAAAGGTCAGAGTGATGTGACTGCAGGCTTTGAAGGTAGCAGAGGGCCGTGAGCCAAGGAATGCAGGTGGCCTCTAGAAGCTGGAAAAGGCCAGGAAGTGGATTCTCCCCTAGAGCCTCTAGAAGGAACCCAGCCCTGCCAACCAGTTTAGATTCCCGACCTCCAGAACTGTAAGATAATAAACTTGTGCTGGTTTAAGTCACTAAATTGTGGTAATTTGTTACAGAAGCAACAGGAAATGAATATACCCCCCTCCCAATCCATCTTAATCACCTGTTGCCTCCTTCAAATCATAGCCTCAACCCACTGCCTTTGGGATGCTTTTCCTTCTTTCTGACTAACTCACACCATTTCCCAGTTCCTACTAACACACACCACGGCTTCATATACTTGGATTGGGATTTTGAGAAGTCCCAGTGTACTCTGCAGTGTTTTAGGGGAAAAGAGAACCCCTATGTAACAGATGTACCAGTGAGCCAGGCAGCCAGGCAGCTGTGCAGGGGACCCGGGGTGACAGGCCAGCCATTGCCTTCTGAGGAAATTGCCTTGATTGGGAAACCAGATTAGTTAACTGTATGCAGCTCTGTGTTGAGTCACTTCTTGCCGCCCCAAGTCTTGACCTAAGCCTTTACCAAGCATTTCATGTGTGCTGTAGCTGTGCTGCAGACTTGCAAGGGGAGTTAAATGACTGTGTTTGGGCCAAGGTGGTAAAGGGGAAAAGGCCCCTTTGAAGCCAGAGTGTGGGAGGCAACAGTGATAATTTTCCCTGGGGGATGCTCACCTGCAGGGAAGAATCGGAAATACTTTTACTGAGAGAGGCATGCTGTGGCCACAAGGGTTTTAGAATGAAATTCCTTTATGATGTGAGTGTGCCTCTCTGTGCAAATTACTACTTTTCAACCCTAGGATCTGGGGACATGCAATAACAAAGTGGAGCTTAGGAGCTTGGTGACACTGGGGACGGACAACGCTAGGAAGAAGCAGAGGCAGCCTATGTGGAGCTAGCTTCTTCACAGCTGGGTCATTGCTCCCATTATACCCAGCCAAGGGCTCAGTTACCTTTAGCACAGGTACTGTAACAGTTAAACAGTAAACAGCGTGTATATCTTTTGCTATGTCCCACCATAATCATTAGGTGTTCAACAACTGCTCAGCTCCTGTGTGCCAGAGAATATGCATAACCCTTTTGATCTGCTATAAAACAGAAGCAGTTTTACAAATTGCATTTCTTATGATGAGCTTAAAGTTCTTTTGAAATACCATGACCCCCTTCATAATGTGACAGTTGTCATACATGCTACACACCCAAATCTCGGCAGTTCTATCTGTAAGCACAACGAAGAACCAGTTTTTCAACACAATCAGAAAGCTGGCTTAAGCCTAGGAAAGATTTTGGTTATTTAAGTGATACTGGAATTCAAACTCTTATGCTAAAGCCAAATAGGTTTCTGTGGGTAGTCCAGTAGGTAGGACTTTGTAATTCAACTACCTACCAAGTAATTCCTCATCTTCAAAAGGAGGGACTGGAAAAGATAGTAAATGATGGTGGAGGTTATGGGAGTGAGTGGTTGCTTTGGAATTGGTAGCAGTTGTGAGGATGTGATGACAGACTGAAGGTGATATTTGAGGTGGGAGGGGGTGTCTGCCACGAGAGAACAGAGTTGGGAAAAGAAGGTAGGAAATGGAGAGTCCACTCAGCAGGCAATGCTCTCCATCAGATCCACGTTTTGGAAGTGCAGATATTCTGGGAACGGTGTGGCAAGAGGAAAGAAGCAACAGCTATGTTCATTTTCTCCCATTCGCCCTCCTTTCTCCCTCCATCCACAACCCTTTACCACATTAGCTGGTTGGAAAATACGAAGTGATTAAAAAAGAATTGATAAATCAAAATTTGTTCTTCATTCAAGAAGTAGGTTCTATAAACGAATAGTCAAGTCGAATTTGTGAAGAAGCTTATGGACATAAGCTCACAGATGCTCAGTGTGTCCCCCTCATGTCACAGCACACGTCAGTCCTGTCCTCTGACTTATTGTAGACCCTTTGAGGGAGTCACTACTGCTGGCTAGACAGGCAGCCACCGTGGGTTCCTTCATTTCCTCAAGGCGTGGGGAAGGATTGGTTCCAACATGACTCCTTAACCACAGTTAATCTCTGATCTAGTAACTGAGTGACACCTTTTTGAAAGTGTTCAGTCTTTTTTGAATAACCCTGTACAGCTTCTTTGGATTTACACCCGTTTGCAGGCTACCATTGCATTCACTTGGTCTCTTCTAGTAGCATTCTGGTTTTGAAACTAAGAGCTAAACCTAGGTGTTTTAGTAACATGCAGTCGTTCTAAAAGGGATAGGAGCACTTATGAAAAAGAAGTCATTAAATTCTAGAAACATACATGGCACACATAATTAGAGGGAGCTGCTCAGTTGTTTACAACTTGCATTGTGATTTGGAGCAAACTGAAAGGCTTCAGAAACAGGTCTTTTTACTTCTCTGAAATGTGTTTTGTATTACTGTGGGTTTACTGAAATCCTAAGAAGCTCTTAGTAATTTAATGCCAGCTAGGTGAAGAAGTCCGAGCACTTTTGTAGGCACCCATGTAAGAGAGTAGAGCGGCCACTAGAAGTCAATTTCATTATTCTCTTTTCTATTTCTCATTTTATTCCAGCCCAGGACATGGAATGTCTTGGTAGACTGAACAGCTGTGTATGTTGACTCAGAACTGAGAGACAAAATGTGTCCCTGTCTGAGATTTCTGAGAAAGTATTGTGATGAGATTTATTCAGATCACTTAGCAAGTATAAGAAGTGGGAAGTTTCATCATCAGTCCAGGAGCGATCATTTTTGAAATTGTCTGCACTTAGAGAATTAAAATGATAATCTTGACCTGGCTTGGATACTTTTATTGAAAGCTCCAGCGTTTTATGTAGTGTCAACCTACTTTATATAATTTCCTTAGACTTAATTTTTCCTTTCAATTTGAAGTGCTCAATCTGTTTTGTCATTTAAATTAGAGCCTTGTGATGAGAGTTGAATTATTTCTTAGTTTTATTGGATTTGGATTTTTTTTATGGCAGTCTTATTAGTCTTTCTAGAATGATTCTGCATAAGAGTTGCTTCTTTTTACTGTTTTTTCTTTATTGCCTGAGATAAATCAAGTATAGCTAAATATGTTTTCTCTCATTATATTAGTTTTGGCAATGTGTAATGGGTCAGTATTAAAAGAATTAAAGAATTAGTGGAAATGCTGCAGGTTTTTTGTGGGGGGAGAGGATGAATCGTTCGGGTTATCTATTCCCTTAAGACTTGCTAGAACCATATTAAGTTACCTAAGCATATTCCCTGGAATGGCCTGATATTTCATCACATTTGAAAGCATGTGTTTCCTTTCTAAAGCTGTAAGCCTTGATATTGCTGGGGCTGGAAATAAAAATTTCAAATGTCAAAAATTTCTCACACTGTATTTTCAAAGAGAACAGACTTCACTGATGTGAGTGGTTGATGCTTTAAAAGTTCTAAGCAAATGTTCACTTTCAACTGAAATTCTGTTCCATCTGCCTAGTGAATCCATGTGAAGCACATCACCCTCAAGTTATAGTCGTTCTTTCTTTGGTGTGGGTCCTCGTATAAAAACCTGGGAAACGGGCCCCACCGAACAGCACGCCAAATAAACATCATCTAATAATGTTGTAGGTTCATTCCAATGTATTTCCCCAGGTCTTGGTGAAAGGTATATACTCCAAGCTTGCTAGGAGAACATAATTAGGGAGTGTGAGAGAGGAGTATATGATCAGTCTAGTCTCTTATTCCTATCTTGCAGAATCTTTTGATTCCTCTCTCAGTATTATAGTATGGAATTTCCAGCATCTCAACTTCACCTAATAGGGCCCAGCACTTAGTCCAAGTTTCCACCAATTACGGCAGCGCACAGTTGGAACCACTATCAATTATTATAGCTATCACATTAAATGCAGCACACTCACTGAGAAAACTCCTAAGTATAACTTCAGTCTGATGTAAAACTATGCTTTTCTTTCTTTGGTAGAGCACACTTTTTATCAGATTTTTCTCTTTACAAAGAGCAGAACACTCTTTGTATGCAGATTTCCAAGATTTTTGTCTAAAGAGGTTAGCAAAATCCTACATTTCCTTTTTTGCAGGTAAGCCCTTTCCTCCAGATTTTGACTTCAGAAGTGAGTACCCTCAGTCATGTTGGGGTCTGACTCTGGGTCTAGAAATCGTAGAGGTGTCTGTGGAGAGGGGCATGAGAAGAATGGGGGTGCTGGTCATTATGTGTTTGCTCCTTCCCATTGGTTCTTTGTCTTCTCTGTCTGGCTCGGTGCATTTGCTGGCTGACCTCTGGGACTATGTCACCTGCCCTATGGCTTCTTACTGGTTTAGGTCAATGGGAAACAGAGGATCTTGGGCAGTGAAAGGGAAGATAGTTCAGAGTTTTTATTTTCCCTTCCTCTTTCTTCTTTTGCCAGGGTACTGGATGGGACTGTGTTCCTCTATAACCACAGCTCCCATTGGGTGGCCGTCTTGCTGGACAGCTCTCACTGGGCTCTGGTCACACGGCTCCCTTTACTTGCTCCTTTGGGCTTAGTGATGATAATGACTTCCAGCTGTTAGCACAGAATGCCTCCTCATTCCTTGTGTGCTCCTTAATCCTGCCTAGACCTTTGTAAATAGTTTTAAATTAAATTCTTTTCAGTTAAAACCCTTTGGTTATTCTATATGTTACCTGCAAGGACCCTATCTGATAAAATTAACTTTTCCTTTCCAGATACCTCCAACATCTAAGGCTATTTCATTCATATTTGTGCAACCAAATGGTAAAGGCCTCATCAGATGAGGAAAAGATGTTGCTTTGGCTACAAGGGGGTGTGGCTGGATGTTTGGAGTCTCCTAGTTCTCAAATCCTCCTAAATAGCTCCACTCCAATTCTTGGATCCCATCCTTTTCCACCATTGCTCTACATTGTGGTACGCGGGCCTCTCACTGTTGTGGCCTCTCCCGTTGTGGAGCACAGGCTCCGGACGCGCAGGCTCAGCGGCCATGGCTCACGGGCCCAGCCGCTCCGCGGCATGTGGGATCCTCCTGGACTGGGGCACGAACCCGTGTCCCCTGCATTGGCAGGCGGACTCTCACCCACTGCGCCACCAAGGAAGCCCTGCTCTACATTTAACACGAACATCGTAGTGAATCTGTGAATTCAATCAGTGGAGTTTGTTTTTTAGGTACTTTAGCCTTATGTCTCTAATAGCTAAAATTTCTTTCAGCTCAGTCTGTGCTTTAAGATATATGTAGTAACTTGCCTTTGTTATTCTGTCTTTTAAACTGGCCGGACCCAAAAGAAGAGGCCATCCACCCCTCTACACAGAATTACTCACATCCTTTATATTGTTCCATGACAGTGAAAGGTTGGTCCTCCACAGCCTTGCCCTCAAAAAGCATTTCATTTTAAGTGATCCCAGGAGATACTTTAATGAACTGTTTCTCATGTCTGCCATGAGACACAAGATGCGCTTTCCTGAATACTAGAGGGATTTTTTTATTGCCTTCAGCCTGAATTGGGCCTGATGACCAATCCTAGATTTGCCCATTTCTTTAAGGGTCTGTTACTTGCAATTTCATTCTCTGGTATCAAAATATGTTTCAGTCAGCATACTTGATTTTAAGCAACAGAAATTGCCTTTAGATAGTTTAAACCAGAAAAGAAAGTTTTAGAAGGATGATGAGTAACTTATAGATTCCACTCAAAAATGGACAGAAACTAATTGGAGAGTCTAGAAAATAAGAAAATTAGTTAAAGTCATGCCAAAGCAATAGTCTGGTTAGGATTCTACCATGGGACCATGCCATGGTAGCCGTTGATGGCCTCCCTGTGTCGCTGAGGCTGTGAATAATTTCTCAACAGTTCTTGCATATTCAGGTCACTTTCTCAGATTGCAAGTGTCAAAATTTCACATTGGAGCATCTGATAGACTAAGTCTAAGCTCTAGCTGCTAGTGAATGAGTGTGAGCCTGGGCCTTGCCTCCAGCTAATGTTCCCACAAATGGGAATTCTTGCTAACTTAAAGGAATGCTCAGATGCTGGTTAGCTAAATGAGTCAATCGCTGTCTAACATACCCATCCTGCCTTCTTGACTGTGGGTGATTAGAGTGCCTTTGCGGGGCCAATGTTGGAAGAGCAGTCAAGCAGACTGGGTATAATTATTGGCCATGGTGACTCAAATATGGAAGTCATGCCTACTCAAATTGGTGATGGTTTGAATTTTTTTTTTAATATTTATTTATTTTTGGCTGGGTTGGGTCCTTGTCACTTCACGCGGGCTTTCTCTAGTTGCGGCAAGTCGGGGCTACTCTTTGTCGCGGTGCACGGGCTTCTCATTGCGATGGCTTCTCTTGTTGTGGAGCACGGGCTCTAGGCGCGCGGGTTCAGTAGTCATGTCACACGGGCTTAGTTGCTCCACGGCATGTGGGATCTTCCTGGACCAGGGCTCGAAGCCATGTCCCCTGCATCGGCAGGTGGATTCTTAACCACTGCGCCACCAGGGAAGCCCAATGATGGCTTGAATATTGTGATGGACATCATTTATGCTCTAAACTGCTCCTCTCCCTTTCCTCCTTCTCCCTAATATCCCAACTGGTCACAAAGCTTTGTTGATTTGTATTTCCTACTACCAGAGAGATTTGATAATTTTATTTTTTATTATTTGTAGTTTTGGCTGATGAGTCAAATCACTAAGTGCCATACCTAGTGTCAAACATTAATAAAGTAGTTCTGAGACTAGGTGAAGGGAAAGAATGTTCTTGTTACTTTTACCATCTCTTTTTTAAATTGATACAGTTTCTTTTTCTCTGTTTCAACTTTTGTTTCTCTGAGACCATCAAAATTTAAAAATTGTATATTTTGTGTTTATTTTGCTGCAGATAATTTCTTCCATTTTGATAAAACTGACTATGTAGCCAAGGATGTAATGTTTTGATTCTCATCATTAAATTAATACCATTTTTTAATAAATAGGGGTATATTTATGATTTCTTCTGGCATTTTACTAACTCATTATCTATAAATTGTAGTTTTCACATATAATAAGCTCTTATTACTCGGGTAAGTGAAGATTTATAAAAAGTTTATATTTCTGTGGAAGCCTTCCTTTTTTGGAACTATAAACACTGCGGATTGCCCTAGAAGATCCCAGCATTGTTACTGGTAAACATAGCTTTCTCTTCACCGTTGAGGCCTGGTTTTACCTCATGATCCAGGTATGGAAAAGAGTAAACAATGTTGAGTAGCTACTATTTCTCAATTAAAAGAACAGGGGGTAATATTCGGGGATGTTCTGAGTGGGCCATAGAGAATATTCAGGAGACATGAAGTTAAAATATCATGTTGGTGTCTGGCTTTCTCTGTTCTCCCCCAACCTATAAAATAGCTAGGAAAAACCTCTCTTACTGCAACACCCCCATGAAGGGGGTATGAGTGCGAAGTTAACTCCTTTTTGCTGTGTCTTTGTATCATATCTTCTCCCTTCTTCACCAGATGCTGTGCCATATGGCATGTATATGGTTACAAAGGCCTCATTCCCCATCCCAGAGAGAACAACTTGACTCTTGACTTACATGTTGTCAAATAGCCAATTAAGTAAGATTCTCCATTTTTCAAGTAGTGTTAGGGTGGTGTCTAGATAAAATGTCTGTCATCATATCACACTGGCACATCTGTTGACTAGCTTTAACTGAGTCTAAAATTTTAATATGGTTAGAACAGCAGATTTGGAATGAGATGAAAAACAAGGCAGGCAGCTCAAGGAGCCTCTATAGTTTTTTATTACTTATGGTGTTAGTTTTAAAAAAATGACAGCTATAGTTCAGACAGGTCCTTCATATTTAAAAAGGAAGTCTTAAAGTATCAGTTAATTTTAATGAGCAGACTCTCTACTGATATGTATATATATATCCCTAAAGACATTCCAACTATACTTATCAACATCTGGAAGCAGTGTTGGCCAAACCGCATGCTTAGTCTCTAACTTCAAAAAACATTTTTTGAACAGAATCTTTTGTAAATTCTGAAAGGAAGCTGTGAATAGTTACCAGAAAAGTAGACTTTTCAATATATTATAATGTCTGAGTTATTAGGGAGTCAGATGCCTGAAACTCAACTCTAGAACAATTTGGAGTTTAGAAAAAAAGAGAAAAATACCAGCAAGAATGTGAATAAATTAGAAGAGCTGAATATGCTATTGTACTCACTGAAAAGCCTTTCTTTTCTTCCTTCCTTTCTTTCTTCCTTCCTTCCTTCCTTCCTTTTCTTTCTTTCTTTCTTTCTTTCTTTCTTTCTTTCTTTCTTTCTTTCTTTCTTTCTTTCTTTCTTTCTTTCTTTCTTTCTTTCTTTCTTTCTCTCTCTCTCTCTCTTCCTTCCTTCCTTCCTTCCTTCCTTCCTCCCTCCCTCCCTTTCTTCCTTCCTTTCTTTCTCTCTCTCTCCTGTCTTTCTCTCTCCCTCCCTCCCTCCCTCTTTGTTCTTCTTCTCTCTCTTTCTTTTTTTAGGCTAAAATTTTAGTAGCTTCATAAGTAGCTCACACTCCAAAAGATGAGGTTGATTGATCCTTTGATAAATCAGAATAACGGGAAACTTTTATTGACAAGCAAAAACTTTTAAAATCCAGCTCTGTAGGCTGAGAGGCATAGGAGAAGTGAATGGAAAAGAGAAGAGATAAAGAAAGGAAAAAGAAAAAATATGCTTTAGAGGAAGGACAGCACAGCAAAAGTGACAGATACTAGCAGATAGGAGCTGAGAATAGAGTGGTAAGAAATAGATAATGCAAAACTGTGACATTCATGATGTATACCAGACTCCACGAATTCACTCGTCTATTCATTCAAACCACATTTATTGAGTTAATCATCTATGTCTGGCATTAGGAAAATCTTGGTTGGTTCAAAGGTGGACGAATACTATCCCTGTCTCTGTCCTCCAGACACTGATTGATGGGTGAGGGTGGGAGAGTGTGGACACATGTTATAGGTGCGATGATGCTATATGCATGCAAATGATACAGTGGGAGCACAAAGGAGGAACTTATCACTTTTCCTTGGAAAAGTTCATCCAGGGAGGGTGGGAATCACTTACAACGGTGTGAAATTCATCTGTAAAGGCTATCTCAGTGCTGTGCCATCTGGTGAACCACTGGTGAATAACAAGCCAGTCATACAGAGTGAAGTCAGTCAGAAAGAGAAAGACAAATACCGTATGCTAACACATATATATGGAATTTAAGAAAAAAAAAAATCATGAAGAACCTAGGGGTAAGACAGGAATAAAGACACAGACCTACTAGAGAATGGACTTGAGGATATGGGGAGGGGGAAGGGTAAGCTGTGACAAAGCGAGAGAGAGGAATGGACATATATACACTACCAAACGTAAGGTAGATAGCTAGTGGGAAGCAGCCTCATAGCACAGGGAGATCAGCTGGATGCTTTGTGACCGCCTGGAGGGGTGGGATAGGGAGGGTGGGAGGGAGGGAGACGCAAGAGATATGGGAACATGTATAACTGATTCACTTTGTTATAAAGCAGAAACTAACACACCATTGTAAAGCAATTATACTCCAATAAAGATGTAAAAAAAAAAAAGATGGCATTGATTCTAAAATTTAAAATTGCAAGATAGAATGTTTCCTCATTAAATTCATCCATCATTCAGTCAGCATTGATGAATAGGAGAATATCCAAAAGACCCTAGGTTTAAATTTGTTTGCATTATGGAATTCATATTTTCAGCTAATGATCCAGGGCTCAGTAGTTCTCTCTCTTGGAGGTTCACCTTACCTGTCCCAGAAATTTTCTGTGGATGGGGAGATATGTTTTTTTTCTGGTAATTGACAGTGTAGGTCAGAGTGTTTGTGAGAACTACTCTGCAAACGGGAATTGTTGCAGCATATAAATTCAAGCTATTATTATTATTGCTATTATCTCTGCCTACTAATGACCTGAAGACCAGTTCATCCACTAAAACCTAACTTAACTGAGATTACAAGGAATGTATAACCTTATCTACTAGCTCTCTTTCTTTTTTTTAAATTTCCTGTTAATGTTTACATGGTCAAACGTATCAGGTATAAAATTATAACATACGGATAAATAGGTTACACATATAAAAAGTGGTTCTCTCTGGATCATTCTACATTTATTTGGAAGAACTGAGGAGAAATTATAGGAAATTCAGGTATGAATTAATTTTAGTTTATTTAAAGTTAATTAAAGAAGAGAGAAAACTCTAAGTCATAAAATAAAGTGCCTTTGGAGGTTAATTTTGGTTAAATGAATTAACAATTGTGTTGTCATATAAAAGAAAATAAGAAACAATCAAATTCTTTGAAAATTTTTAAGCAAAAAATGCATAAAGACTCCAATTTAGAGATTTAAAACACAAATATAAGCTTCCTAACTAAAACGAGAAGAGAAGAAATTCCTCTTTTCCTGAGAATGTGATAATGCCTTAATAAGCAACAACCCTCCAAATATTCTAAAATTTCAGAAAAAGACCCCTGAAAAATACAAACATCTCTGATATTCAGATAATGGCAAACCACAGAATAGACTGAAATAAATGTGCTAGTACTTAAAATTGGTTGAAAATCACCATTAGATTCATTACAAAATTTTAGAGAACATAGGAAGACGCACTGATGTTTTCTAAGATGTTGATATCTTAGAGACACTTCACATTAAGAGGTATTGCTAGTTACTGGACATAATAAAACAGAATTATTCTAAAATCTTTCCAGTAATAAAATTGGAAATACTATACTGATACTAGAATTTATAATTTTCAAAGATGCTGCAGCTATGTTTTCCCACAGTGAAATCCTTGATAAGAGAAATATCCAAAATCACGGCCTATAGAAATTATTCCAGACGTGCATTATTATGCTGAGCAATAGAAATACAATTATCCGTGTCAAGCTGCAGCATACTGACATTAATTAATTTGATATTACAGTATCTTTCTCTCTCTTTCTATTTTAAAAGTTAGGCCTTAGCTGTAGTAGTTTTGCTGTTTTACAAGCATAATGAAGTTCGATAAGTGAGACATTAAAATATGTGTTTGACCAGCAGAACTCCATTCTGAGCTGAAAATAGTTGATTTATAAACAATATTAATGGAACACTGCTGTTTCATTATGCTAATTTAATAAGGAAAACAAAATAAGGAGTTACTAAAATGGTGACTGTTGGGGAATTAAGAAATTCACATTAGCTGCTCAGATAGCCAGATTTATCAGTATATTTTAAGATAAAATATTTCCTTAGTGCTTATGTAAATATGGATTTTCTTCATCCATATAGTTCATTATCTCTCTAGAAAGAAGTAAAACAAAACCAAAATTCTAATAAGACATGTTTGCTAAATACATATACATTTTTTACAGGGTGGTACAGCCTGCTATGGTTAAATATTTTAAGCAAGAACTAGTATTTAAAGCTTGAAAATTCTGAAAGGACATTCCTCATTTTACTCCTTGTCACTTATTTTCATTTAAGCAAGTCTACATGCCTTTGAACCCTAAAGGTAAAGAAAATAGAATAGGATCTCAGAATCCTCCTTAAATTGATAGAGGTCAAGATATGGTTAGCTGGTGGGGAGCCCACAGTACTTGGATGGAGATGAGTTTGCTGGTTTACCCACTAGCGAGAGTGGAAGATTTACCTTGACTCAATTGCAAGTGGATAAAAGCAGAACCATTGCTATGACCTAGAAGTTGGGGACAGTGTAAACGCATTGGCATGGAAGCCCATTCAGAAACATTTCCTGTGGATGATGGCAGGACTAGCCTTATCATACTCCTGCTTACTGATCCACATCTGCTGGAACGTGGACAGGCTGGCCAGAATGGAGCCCCCAATCCAAACGGAGTACTTCCGCTCCGGGGGGAAGCTGTGATCTTGGTTTTCACGGTGCTGGGTGCCAGGGCTACAATTTCCTTCTGCATCCAGTCAACAGTGCCAGGGTACATAGTGCTGCCTCCAGAGCGCATGGTGTTGGCATACAGATCCTTGCGAATATCCACATTGCACTTCATGACAGAGTTGAACGTTGTCTCATGGATCCCACTGGACCCAGTGCCCAGAAAGGAGGGCTGGAAATGGCTTCAGGGCATTGAAAGCGTTCATTCGTAGTGGTGATCACCTGCCCATCGGGAAGCTCGTAGCTTCTCTCCAGTGAGGAGGATGAAGCAGCACTGACCATTTCTTGCTCAAAGTCCAGGGCCACGTAGCAGAGCTTCTCTGTGACATCGCGAACAATCTCCGGCTCAGCTGTGGTGGTGAAGTTGTAGCCTCATTCTGTTAGGATCTTCAGGAGGTCTCTGCCGGCCAGATCCTGACGAAGAATGGCATGGGGCAGGGCGTAGCCTTCGTAGGTGGGCACAGTGTGATTGACCCCATCTCCGGAATCCGTCACGATGCCTGGGGTCCAGCCTGGATAGCCACATACATGGCAGGTGTGTTGGAAGCCTCGAACATGATCTGAGTCTTCTCCTGGTTGATCTTGGGGCTGAGGGATGCCTTGGTGAGGGGGATGGGATGCTCATCCAGTGCCACGCGGAGCCCGTTGTAGAAAGCATGGTGCCAGATCTTCTCCGTATGGTCCCAGTTGGTGACCACTCCGTGCTCAATGGGATACTTCAGGGTCATGATGCCTCTCTTGCTCTGGGCCTCATCCCCCATGTCGCGGTCCTTCTGGCCTATGCCTACCATGACCCCGTGGTGCCGGGGTGCCCTACCATGGAGAACACAGCTCGGGGGGCGTCGTCACCGCCAAAGCCTGCTTTGCACATCCCTGACCCATTATCCACCACCAAGGCAGACAGCTCATCGTCAGTCATAGTGCTGGCCAGAATCTTCCAGATGAGTGAACAGAAGTTAAATATAGAGTAAGTACCAGACTCTGGTGGGCAAGAGAGAGAATGAACAGGCTGAAAACACTTCAGAGCTGCCTTCAAAGAGGGGAGCCTGTGCTGTGATGACAGATATTTAAAGGTACACATTGGCACCACCCGTGTCCTATTCCAACAGTTCTCAGCATTTCTGGGTGGGGTTGCCTCTGAGGTATTAATAATAATGATGATGATACAAATCATTAGTAGACCTTCCTTCATAAGGAGAGAATTGCCTACCAGATGGCCAAATCTCAGGTTACTGTAGTTAGGCAACCCACACATGGCTGTCAGCCTGCTTTGGTGCAGTGTCTAGATAACCAAGATGATGCAATGGGGGATATAAAAGCAAGATGAAAGGAAGCTAGTGTGAGCTATGGGTAACACTGCCAAAAGGGCCACTGCCTCCCCGATTTACCTTCCGGGTCTATTTTCTCTAACCAGCTTTGACTTTTCATTCTTAATGTATTGTTCTTATGAGTTTGACTTTGCAAACTTTACTTTTTCAAGATTTTTTTTTTCCCATCAGATTTCTAACCCCACAGGATATCATCATGATAGAAACTGTTTTAATGAATGCAAATAATGAATGGCCAAGAGAGGCCTGACAGCTGTAATTATAATGCATTTGTATCGTGTAAAATTTAGGATATTTAACAGACTTCTAAGCCATTAGAGATCAAGAAAAATCAATAAAGTAAACCACTACATGTTTTCTTTTCTGATGTAAATTTCTAATAACCAGATTTCATTAAGCGTTACTCTGGGTAGACACGGTTCATAGAACTAGGTTTATTGTGTCCATGTTGATTGCACAGAGGCCGATTGCTCAGCCATCTTGTGTGACTTACTAAAGTGCAGATTATAAAAATTGTATTTATTTATTTGCAATAACTCTTGAGTTATACAGCAATGAACAAAGTTTAGCGATAAGGTAAATTTTAAAGTAATGTATTTGCACTGATATTTAAAACGGTTTGATCTTCAAGATTCATACACTGTGTTATAACATCAAATGTATCTGTAATTGTTAACATGTACACAATTGAAATAGTAAGTACTATATGAGCTTTCTTTCAATTTTAGGTTATATTACCTACCCCTGATCATTTCATAGGAATAGTATGTCTGAGTTTTAGTTTTAATATAGAAATATAGACAACCTGGTAATATGTGTACCATGATAAAATGTAGGATATTAGTAATGTCTTACAAAGAAAGAACAATTAAGGGAGTTCATTACTTTGTTCCTATACGTATTAGGTAAATAAGATATAATCTCCCCTGTCAGCTCTTCTAAAGCAAATAAATTTTTCATGCCCATGTCTGAGTTCTCCAAAACCTTCCTTTTGGTTAATTAATTAATCAACTAAATAATGGTCATTTTGTAAGAGGTAGTAGCAGCCCTACAGTACTGGACATATGTGTATCCTGCAGTTGCAAGCTAGAACCAGGCAGTGTCTTCGCCCATGAGCTTCCTGGAGAGTCATGGTAACACCAAGCTGTGAGTGTCTAACCCACTTCTTTGTCTACAAGTTGATATAGAATTATTTTTCTCTGGATTTTTCCGGTGCTTTACCCTATAATGTGACTTTAAAACCTTCCTTCTGACAACCAGTCATGAAAAAATGTCTGCTTCACTACAAAATCCATAGCTTTGTTTTTTTCTTTCCCACTAGGACTATCTTTTCCCTTACTTTTTTCTGTAACTGCAAAATCATTTCCTCCGTCAACAGAATTGAAGAACTTCACCCTCAGACCTTCACACTGAATGGTTTTGTGTACTTCCTTTTCTTGTAGCACAACAAAGCTTTTGATTAAAACAATATTTTATTGCTATAGGATGGTGCTTCTGGAAATGTCTTTTTCTTTTTTAGACCTGTTACAAACTACATGCACATCCTACAAGACTGAAAAAAAAACCCCAAAACAAAAAACCAAAACCCCACAACATTGCATTTAGCATCAGTTCCTATTTATGAATCTCTAGTGTGGAATATAAAACAAAGCCATGTTGATATAGGAGCCCATATGACACCAAGAACAACCTTTAAAGTCTACATTTATGATAGCACTCTTCTTAGAATTGCCTTTGAACTGAGAGCTGGATGGTAATGAGTCCACACAGCATAATTGATGCCTTGAGAGTGAGGCTGATGTGTGCTTTTGCTAGAAGAACTTCTAACCCCTGTTTAATTTTGATGTCCCAAGAGAAATTTTCATCAATTCTGTATTCTTAAAATAAGACTAAGTTCTTTTAATTAACGCCCAACAATACAAGAGGAACATATCATAATTCAACAGCCATTTAAAAATATCATCTGTGGACTGGTTAAATTTTTTAAAAGTAGCAAGAATTTGTACGAGTGAAACATAGGAAGATGGGTTTACAAAGGCTGGGCTCCGGGAGGCTGTGCCTGAAGGTAAGGATTTCATAACCAACTGGAATTTACATACGTTTAGTTAGTTACCTAAACCTAAATCCTATGGGGGCCTTTATGATTAACTTTTGGAAGCCCAGAATATTATTTTCTTTTACATTTGGCCTAGTTTGACTATCACGCAGCTATACAAAACCCCAAGGAGAGAATGGGGTGTGGGATTATACGTAAGGACAATTAGCGAAGGTGACTTGGAGCAGTGCCCTACTCCCCATCACAAGCTCCTTATCACCTTGCCTTTTCCAAGTAACCTTCTAGTGATTAAATCCACAAATACTTATTAAACATCTCCCATGTGCTGGGCTCTGGTGATGTACTGGTGAATAGAACACAGCCCTTATTTGTAAGGGGTTAAATGCTTGGTGGGTGAACGTCACCCCTCAGCAGGCTGACATGTGGTCACTCTGCACTGATGCAAGAGTAGCCAGCTTGTATTCTGATGGGGTATGGCCTGGGCTGCACCAGGCTTGTGCCATATTTTGAATATAATTCCCCAGTACACAGATAATCATGGTTGATGTATAGAGAGAAGGAGCATGGGGTGATATGAAGGAGGAGGGAGAAGCCCTTGAAGCTGGGGTGAGGGGGAGGGGAAGGGCGAGGCTAGGGAAGAGGACCCCTGAGCTGAGTCTCAGGATGAACAGGAGGCTGCTGGCGGTCAGTGGAGGAAATATCGCAGGTGTAAATGCAACCAACTTGGAAAAAAATCAGAGAATCAAAAATGTATTTGGAACTAGGTATCTATACAAGCGTCAGTAAGGGTTTGGGATGGGAGTCTGGGTCCCATTAGGCATGAGAGAACTCTAGAATTGGATGTAACTTTCCCTCTGTGCACAGAAGATTTGACTAGGGGCCCCTTGGCCATGTGTCCCTAGAGGCCAAGTCTCAGTGATCATCTTCTGTCCCCAGACTCTCATCTCTTAACCAAACTGCTGAGACAGAGTTTTAATGAGGCCCCTTTCTGCTACCACCCTAGGGATTCAATTTAGAACTTGAGGCCAGCTACTTCCCTCCTTGCTCTTTACTTGTTTCTTTCCTTGTGCCCCACTCTCTTTTGTCCTTTGTAGGTTTTGCACACATATATACACCTCTTACACTGTGTAGACTGCTCTGAGACTCCCCTTCAGCTGTACTCTGCTCTTAGTGGAGATATGATACATGTTTAATAAACAAATACATGGATGGGTAGGTAGTGAGATTTTTTCATGACACACACTGATCTATTCATTGATAGATTGATATAGCTGACCACTTTTGAAAACTTAAGAACTGCTTTATTTTATAGTTAAATACTGTCTAATATTTACATCTCATATTGATAAAGTGGCTTGAGAACTATAATTGTTCATTCAGGAGAAGACTCTAACATATAGCTTTAATAATTTCTTATGATAAATCCACCAGAATCAATTACTACTAATAATTATAGTGATTTTCTGTTTATTTGTTTTAATATATAATATTTTATAAAAACATATGAAAAATTTATAAGTACAACAACCACTCCCTCAAATAAAACCCGACTTACCTGTTTTTTTTTTAATTAATTTTTATTGGAGTAGAGTTGATTTACAATGTTGGGTTGGTTTCTGCTGTGCAGCAAAGTGAATCAGTTATACATATATATATATATATGTCCACTCTTTCTTAGATTGTTTTCCCATGTAGGTCATTACAGAGTATTGAGAAGAGTTCCCTGTGCTATACAATAGGTGTTTATTAGTTACCTATTTTATGTACAGTAGTGTGTATATCTGACTCACCTGTTTTTTAGGGCAGGCGTGGGCAAGAGAGAGGAAGAAGTGGTATTTTGAAGTGAGGTGAGGTGCCACGTGGTCAGTTCCAGGAAGCACTTGGAAGGATAATTGGGGTGTAAGAATTGTTTTAGTGGTGCAGCTACCACAGCTCCCAGCCCCCAGCCTGTGCTGGCCTACTTTCTGTGAGGAAGACCAGTGTTCAGTCCACGGGGTGATAGGGCTCCCCACTGATGCTTAACAGTACTGGAAATGAATTTTATGGCGGTTCTTCCTAACTTTTAACTTTAAAGTATGCCATAGATCAGCTTTTAGCTAGTTCGATTGACTTGTAAACAAAGTTGTTAAGAGGAGGAATGGATTCCTGTGTGCAGTAGGTGAACCTTGGAATATATCTTGACTCTAAGGAAAGAGGAGGAGAAGCAGGGGAGGAAGGTTGTGCAAATGGAAATGTCAATATTCACAGCAGCTTGGCCACTGCTGATGTGAAGCAGATATTATCCAAGACTGAGGCAAGCTCCAAGCTGTATTGTGATTCTGAAAGGTGGAGAGAGCAACAACAAAAATTGTGAATACTGATCACTTAGTGTGTGCCCATCTCTTTGCTAAATGTTTTCCTTACACACACCAGTTCTTTAATCATCGTGACAGTCCTCACAAGGTACCCATCTTAGAAGGATTAAACTGAAGCTTAATGAGAAAAGTGACCAAAGATACACAGAGTGATAGCGGCAGTGTCCAGCAGATCAATTCCAGAGCTTTGCCTGGAGATGGGCTTAAAGAAAGGGTGCAGGGCATCTGACTGGCAACCAGTGAGAGAGGCAGCCAACTAGGACTATGCCTGTGAAGACTTTGTATTCCCTGTTGGGAAACATCATCTTAAAGTGTCCACATACCATCTTAGAGCGAAGGCCAGGTTGAATATTGAAGTCAAAAGAAAACCAAATAAAATTCTTGAGAATTTTAGCAGGTTCTTCCATGTTATTGATTGGAATCTCAAGACCTCTCATTCTCTAAGTGGAGAAAAAGAAATGGTGACTTAATGCCTGGACTGAGAAAGAATCTATTATCTAAAATAAGAAAATAGCATAAGAGTGATTTCAGGAGGGAATAGTAGGATGGGCTACTAAAAAGCAAAAACTAAATCATTATGGTAAATGAATGCTTTGGATTGCAGCCATGTGGGAAGTGAAGTCCTCCAGGTGTCCGTCTTCAGACCCCAAATGGCATTGTCTCCACATATCTAGATTTGACCATGACATGCCAAGGGTGAATAGTAGAAAGTGTGGCAAGGACTTTCTACTTTCAAGGGATTTGGGAGGCGTGGTGAGCACGGGAGAGCCTGGGGTAATTGAATCCATCTGACGGTCTCTGAAACAGGCCAAGAGTAGAAGTCAACCAAAACGGTTAGGAACTACAGATTATAGAGGTGAAGGTGGCAAAACTTGAGAATAATAAAATGTTAGGTCAAAATAAAGACCTTAATGATCAGACCATCTTAAGAATATGAGCTGGAGTCAGGGATAATTCACTTGGGAGCTGAGATAATTCACTGAGTGTGAGGGGACCCAGGGCCTGAAAGGACTTGAAGGGAAGAACTTAACAGACAGAGAGGAAACCACTCTGAATGTAGGTATGATCTGACACAGGCTGGGGCTGGAGAGATCACGGGTCCTTAAGACTAATTTACTGAGTCCAGTCTTTCATTAAAACTCAAACAACAAAACATGAAAAAAGCCTTTCAGCCACCAAGTTGTGTTTGCTGTTTCTTCTTCATTCTGGGGAGACTGGCCTTGTGACTGCTCAAGTATCATGCCTGATTTCTTGCACATTTTCATTAAGATCATCTATGAGTCCTTGTCTACACAACGGGATTATGATTGTCAAATGCTGGAACACAGCAGTGTCTCTTCTCTGAAAGAGTGTTTGCTGCTCTGGGAATGTGCTGCCCAGGGTCAAGTATATAGAAGGGGAAGACCCAGGATGAGAAGGCTAACTTGGGGTTTGGAGGCAACGTAACTTACTTTCCAGGGGAAAACTTTGACTGGTAGGATATGACTCAATGTAGTTTATTCTTTCTTAAGTCAAGGGAAGCAGTCTTTCTGGGGAATCTCAGGAGACACAGCTAGGGAATCATTTCTGGTAGTTGGGCCTAGTCAGGCCTCCTGAGGGTTTTCTTAGTTATCTTTTGGCTGATGGCACGGCAGCACATTATCTGTTGACAGGAATGGGCAAGGAGACCCTTTGGGGTAGAGTTTAGGAGAGGAGGGGACAGAACTTACAGAGAAGGTAGGAAATCTAGAAGAAAGTGAGGGCAGTGGAATATCAGGATTACACCTGCCTGTTGATGGTTTCTCTTCCTTTAGTTATGTCACGAGGTCCAGGAAAAATAACACTGAAGAAGCTACAGAAAAGACAGTCCTAGTATTTGCTGCAGGGTCTGGATTGCTCATCGGGGCCAGCCCTCGGTGTAATGCAGAGCATGCGGACAGGGCACAGCTTCTTTGGTCCACATAGTGTTCTACGAAGGTTTTTTAAATTTTTAGTTTAAATATTTGCAAAATAAGTAGATTCCTGAATTCCTATTTCTCTTGGAAAAAAAAAAGGAAGATCAAGCAACATTGGACCTCATTCCCAAACTACAGCTGAATAGCAGCTACACCCTTTAGCAGGGGTGCGAGTTCTCCTTTCCCCCTTGACCCCCATGTTCCTGTGGCGTTGCTCCCACCCAACTTCATCCATGCTCCGTGTAGGCATGTGAGTTTAATATGTTCTGAGAAACTGAAGAGGAGCATGTGTTTTGGAGGGGTGGGGAGGGAAAAAGACAGATGGAAGCCTGTGTTCTGGGATCCTTTGTTGTTCTGGGGGTGAGCTGGTATTCACAAGAGAGAAAAAATACTATGGGGCTGAATTTCTTTAATTACATGACAACTGTCCAATGTAATACTTAGTCTTTAGGAGTTTAAAAAGGAATTCAATTTGAAATATGGTAAAGGCAAGAAGGGAAGTTCTGTTCTTCATTGTTTTATTGAGTTTGGGATATGGTAGAATGGGTTTGTTTTACAGAAGGAAGGATTTTAACTAAACAATTAGAAGAAAATTGCTGAGAATATAATGCATTACAACTCTGTTTTTTGGTGCACTGTCTCTGTTGCTGCTTTGAAGAGAAAATTAAGAGGTTTAGTGCCTCCAGTTTTCTCCTGTTCTGGTTGGACAGGTTGAAAAAGAATGGACTGAGTTTTTAAATGTTGTTTTCTCATTCTGGACATTTTTTCCTCCTCTTTAAAGCAGGAATTCTGTCCTTATGAGGGAAATGAATGTGTTTTCACTTCTTCAGATCCCTTTCCTCTGAAACTATGAGTTCTTTGAAAAAGGGCACCCAAAGATGCCACAATATAAGAATTTGCCCAAGGAAAGCATTGGTTGAAGCATTCAGAGCAAGTCCTCCTTTTGTTACATCCAGCTATAAATGGAATTTGGGTCAAACTAGTAGAGTATCTGAAATAGACTTTGGGATTGAAATAAAAGAAGAAAAATTATTTTGATGGTATCGCTGGTAAACATTGATGATATTTTCAGTTCTAACCAAAAAGGAAAGAAGAAGGGCTTCAGGTTAGATAGAAGGTTAATTAGAAGTACTGTGTGGGACATAAAAATGCAAAAGAATTCAGGAATATTAACCCAAGGGCAGCTTTGCCGAACGAAGTGAAGTGACTGAGGAGAGATATAAAGCAGAATTTTATTTATTTTATGTAAATCAAACATTCATTTACGGAAATGAAAGGTTAGCATATGACTCACACGTGAACCTGTCACTCCTTGCTCTAAAACTTTGGATGACTCCCATTCGCTGTGGAACAAAGTCCAAACAGCTTAGTATAGACTTTAGGGCCCTGTATTATCTGGCTCCAATCTACTTCCCAAGCCTGGTATTTCCCATCCTCTCTTCCCCCATCCAGGAATCTTATGTTTCAGGCTTCTGGACTAGTTGCTACTCCCATTCCCTTGGACTCGCTAATATTGGTTACTCCACTGGGAATGTCCTTTCCATCTTCTCTGTCCTTTGGCCTTCCATCAGTCTCAGATGCTCTCCAGTTTCCCCAGAGGAATTAATCTCTTGCCTTTCTCAATCCTATAGCACTTAGCTTATATTCTTGTTGTGGTTCTTATCCCTTTCTGTTTTATGTTATTTTGTACATTGTTGTCTCCCTCACTGTACTCTCTAGATCGTGCCCACATTTTATTTCTAACAGTGCCTACCACAGGGTCTTGCAAATTTAGTTGTTTAATCATTGGGTATTGACCTCTACTTACAATGTTTATTTTTAAATGGATACTTGATTGATTGGGTTATGATAACATTCCAACATGTTCTGTGTATAAGTTCTAATTGAACACATCCAATACCAAACTCATCAGCTTCTCCAACATGCTCTGTTTATACCAGTGACCTCAAAATTTTCAAAATCATTCAATTTTCTAATTTGGGGGTCATTTTTGACTTAACCATTTTATGCTTTATTTTTTTTAAATATAATGTGGTATGACATCAAATTCTATTGGGTATTCTTTGAAATAATTTCTGTTTTCTTATTTCTGCCCCTATTTGCTCTTAGTTCAGGCCTGGGTCACTTCACGGTTAGCTAAGTTCCAGAGTACTTTGCTGAATAACTCTTCCAACACCAAACCCTTCTGAAGACCACTGCCAGCGAACTCTTAAATCGTGTATACTGAAATCTCCCAGGCTCCAAATTTGCTTCCACATAAACTCTAAACTTCTCTGCCCTGCTCTGGTTCTACAGTAACTATCCAAACATCGTGGTTAAGAACACAGCTCTAGAAGCTGGCAGCGCTAGGCTCATCCCCACACTTACTAGGTCTGTAAACTGGGGCATTTCAGAACTTCCCAACGTCTCAGTTTCCTCTTCTCTAAGCTGAAGATAAGTGTATCTACCGCATAAAGTTGTCTTTGGTTTGGCAAGAGATGATACCTATAAAGCGTTTAGCAGAGTGCGTAGTAAGAGCAAGAGTGCAGTAGGTGTGGGCAACTATCATTACTGCAAAGGAGGTGAAGCCAGGCAGCAGAACAGCCCTGGCAAGGACCCTAATGGGGACTGAGCAGACCCTTTGTATGGTGCTAAGCAAAGGAAGTTAGGGATAGCTAAAGGGAGGTGGACAATTGGTGAAAGACCCTGAAGCCAATACTGAGTGGTTTGAATTCCATAAGCTGGGTAGGGATTGGTCATCCTGTGTCAGGGGTGGCTACAGTGAGTAGAGGTGGAAACTAAACTGTCTCTCAGGATTCATTGATTTAGACAGTGTACAGTCGTAGAAAAAGGCAAGAGGAGTCTCTTACTGATCTAGATGCAGTGCTTTCGTACTGCTGGGGGGTTCTGTTTGCACCTTTGAGCCCGTGTTGGCCTGATGCTCACTGGAGTCCTGCGGTAGAGCTGAGCATGGTCCATGGAGAGGGCAGGGAGGGTCGTGGCAGCCCATGTAGGCTTCTCATAAGTGACCCCACCACGTGAACCATGCCCTTCCTCATAATCAGTGGTGATTATTGGCAGAAACTGGAAACCTATAACTGGTCTCTGGTCCATTAGGCATCAGCAAGGGTTGTTGACATTGTTCTGAAGCACCCAGTTCTGGCCACTTCTTACTGGCTCAAGATGATTTACCTGTCCAGTAAGGACGCTATATATACCTTGCAGTTTTGTTTAGAGCATGAGCATTTGTTTAGGTAGTTAGAATTCTAAATACCTTTTGAACATTTTCTAATTTGTGTCTGAACATCTACAGATCATTTGTAAGAAAAAAATTCACAGTTCTATGTGAATGATAGTTTAGACATCAGCAGAGATCACATATTTATACAATATACAGCATATCTTTGCTGTTTGCTTCAGGATGTGTGGTGAATTGGCTAATACTACTGGTTGTCAAGGATGGCACAGACAGTGGCACTGCAGGATCTTGTGTGCTGTACAGAAGAAACCTGCAATCATATCAACTAGGATAACCTTTAGTCCTGTTTCATAGGCTTCCTGGCATAGTCCTGGAGACAGCATGGAAGAGAGGAAAGAACACTGACTGCTCCCAGGGCTCCGGGGGGCTTCCAGATGTTTCACTAACCACCTAGGTGGCTTTGGGCAAGCCACTGAGCTGCTGTGACTTCAGTGTCTTCATCTATAAGATGAAGTGAGGAGATTTCTTCTTATTTGGCAGATTGAACATATGTGTTTGTCTACTTGTTCTCTGAAAGCACCACTACACTTTGCAGTAAGGAAGTAAAAGGCAATAAAATCAAGGACAAAGAGAGCAGGAGAAGACGCAGAGCAATAACATTTTGAACGCAGGAAAGGTGTGAATAAGGGTTAAGCAAGCTGACTTGAGGAAACGGAAACCTCAGCTAGGAGTAGGGGAGGCCCAGAAGCAATCATGTTCTTCCTGCAGAGACTCAGCAAGGCTCAGTGATTTGGGACCCCAGGTACTTCTGAAACTGGGGGTACATAAAGGTCAGAAGTAGAAAAATTGGCTAAAGATATGGATCAAAAGCAGATATACAAAGATACCCTCCCTGCCCCTGCCCCATATCTCTGGGGCTTCAGCTGGGAAAGCTGGGCTGACCCATTTCTGGTTCATAGGGTCTTTCATCCTCCAGCAGGCTAAGCCCAGGCTTTTCCCCTTGGCTGGGCAGGTTTCCAAGAGAGCAAGTCGAAGCCTGCAAGGATGCTTGAGTCTTAGACTGGGAAATGACACAGCATCTCTTCCATGCATTTAGCTGGGCAAAGCAAGCCACAAGCCCAGCTCAGATTCAAGGGGAGGAGAGAGAGATTCTACCTCTTGATGGACAGGGCTGCAAAGTCACATGAGCTACAAAGGGGAATGGATACAAAGAGAGGAAAACTTGTGGCCAGTTTTGCAAACAATCTACCATAAGACACCATAACGATGGGTTTCCTGAAAAAACCCACAGGTTTCAAACTTGCACCCTAAACAAAAGGCCACATGGGAAAAACGAAAAAGAAAGAAAGATTGGGGCAGAGAACTCAAAACTTATGCAAAGCATTAATAAAAACAATAATTGATACTCAGGGAAATAACGTGGTCTGTGAAGGCAGGCAGCTTATTGTGGCTGGGGCCTGTCATGGCTGGTATGTAATAAGAAGCTGGAGAAATAATTGGGTGTGAATGTTGGCAGCACTTACGTGAGGGCAGGGCTGCTAGTAACTCACACAGTGTAGACAGAAGCGGCATTTTAAGTCAGTTTGGCTGCTCTTAAGGTCCTGAGAGGCAGTCCAACCTGCCAGGAGTCAAAAGCCATGCAGGGCTGGGCTGTAGCCTCTTTGGGGTAGAAGCCCAGGTAGAGGTGCTTGTTTTTAATTTTCAAAATACAGGCAAAACGGTTCCTGTTGCCAATGCAGCAACTGATACGAAAGCTTTTCCCTTGTCTGCTGAAATCTGAAATTCCACTCCACAGTCTGTTCTCTCATGCTTAGGAAATATCGCATGTGAATTAGTGTGACTTCTCCATTATACTGACAATTTTTCTCTATGCCAATCGCAGCGGAACCAATTTGTATGGTAGAACCACACCTTGTGGAATAGACTCTACTGAGGGGTTAAGTAAAAGTCTGCATAGTGCATGGAGAGGTCCTCAGCCTCCTTTCCCGACTTGCCTTCAAGAGCAGGCCTCCAGCCAGGCTTGCACCACCTGGGCAAGAGAGTGAGGGGTGAAATGAGCCAGAGAGGAAAGATGTACAGACAGTATCAGGTAGGGGTCTATCAAACAATCCCACAGTGAAGTGTATTACTTCAAGTTCCCAGTAGAGCTCCCAGTCAGCTGCTTATTGCCTCACTTTTAAAGTATGAGTGATGGCCAAGCACATCAGTCATCTGAAAACAGCTGCTAATATAAAGACAGACCCCAAGAAGACAATGGGAACAAGAGGGCCATGAAAGAAGCTGAGAAAATGCAAGGAACAGAAAAGAAAAGCCTAAAAGAAGTAAAACAATGAATAATATCCTCAGGGAGATAAAAGATGATATTATCTATAAAGCAAGAACAGAATGACGTAAAAAGAAATATTCAGAGGACCAAAAAGAGGTCTTAGAGCTTAAAAACAAGATTGCACAAATAAACATTTTAGTAGCACAATTGGAAGATAAAGTTGAGGAAATCTCCCAGAAAGTACAACAAAATGATAAAGAAGCAGAAAAATAGGGGAAAAGAAATTTAAACAAAACAATCAAAGGATTAATCCAGTAGGTGCAAAATCCAACTTTTTTTTTTTCCCGTAAAGGAAAAAAAATCGTTTCTAGAACTGAGAGATGTAAATTTCTAGATTGAAAATTTAAAGTTACAAATAGATGGGAGAATTTATCTCACAGCTCATATCATTGTAAGACTTAAAAGTACTGGCACAGAGAAAACGTCCTAAAAGCTTTAGGTGGGAAAAAAAAAAAAACCCAACAGATTACAATCAAATGAATGAGAATTGGAGTGTCATCAGTCTTCTCAATAGAAAAATGAGGAATTCTAAGGGAAAATGATATCCAAGCTACAGTTTCATACCCAGCCAATCTCACAATTAATCTGAGGAAACAATAAAGCTTTTTTCAGACATGTAAGGTCTCAAAATTTTATCTGCCATTTACCTCTTCTTAGTTAGTACTAGTATATGTGCTCAAGGAAAACTAGAGGATATATTCCAGGAAAGAGGAAAACAAGGGATCCAGAAAATCAGAAACTCAACTCAGGAGATAAACCAAAGAAGTCTCCAGGATGATGGTGAAGGAAGATTCAGATACAAAAGCTGTGAAACAGGCTTGGAGAGCAACAAATCCAGAGAGAACAGGGGCACAGAAGGCTCCAGAAAGGTGTTACAAGGGGAAGGATAAAGCTCATAGAATTCTAATGTGCTTGATGCATTGAGAAAAGATTTATTCCTTTGATACAGATTTTGGGGATGGATATATAGAATATTAATTAAACAAAGAAAAGAGACTGTTATTAACTCTAAAATTGTATGTACGTAGAAATGTGGATGATACTGAGATGGTCATAGTACTGTAAATATTGAATGATGATTCCATAATAATTAATGATATAATGTACTGGAGTCTGGGGAACAGGGAATTCATGAACATGCAGAGGCATCAAGAATGCTAAATCTGGGCTTCCCTGGTGGTGCAGTGGTTGAGAGTCTGCCTGCCGATGCAGGGGACACGGGTTCGCGCCCCGGTCCGGGAAGATCCCACATGCCGCGGAGCGACTGGGCCCGTGAGCCATGGCCACTGAGCCTGCGTGTCCGGAGCCTGTGCTCCGCAACGGGAGAGGCCACAACAGTGAGAGGCCCGCGTACCGAAAAAAAAAAAAAAGCTAAATCTTCCTCTTCCTTAATAGGAAGACACAGATAATATCTAAATCTGAAACATCAAGAAATAGCTACATAAATATGTTATTTAAAAATAAGGAGACAAAAACTAAAACGAACATCTAAAAAGAATTATTAGTTGCCTCTGAGGGGAAGAAATTGGTGGTAGAAAGAGGTGGGACAGGGAAATCTATGTATTTTTTTTAAATTATAAGCCTTTTATAACGAAATACCTTTAAAATATGCATATGTAACTTTCATAAGAATCAAAAGGTTAAAAAGTATTGGATCCTCACTAGAAGGAACTTTCTAAACTCACCATCCAGAGATAATCACTAATATTACTTTCACACATTTTTCCTACATAGTTGAGACCTTGTAATATACAATTTTGTTTCTTGCTTTCCTTACATATCAGTGTATCACAAACATTCCCCCAGTATTATATAAAACGCAAACAATAAATATCTCGATGAAGAAGAGCTTCTGGTAGATAATTCTGGAAGATCTTCATAAGATAAAATAATGAGCTAGGCTAGACACAAGAACCATATTTCCTGGAATTGAATGGGGGATGTTCCAATTTCCAGTTATGCTGTCTTCTTATCAAGTCATGTTTCCTTTTTTTTGCGGGGGGGGGGAAGGGGTAGTTCAGTATATGCGATATTTGAATGTATAAGCATCTGTGTCCATGGAGACATGCTGTCACCTTCAGGAAAAGTGACTCTGTGACATACAAGTTGCTTGAATTCAGTTTCACTGTATTTGGCAGTAACAATGACATCTTGTATATGCATACTGTTCTTTAAAGCTGTCTTTACCTTATCTCACTTGATTTTCAGAATAACTGT
This sequence comes from Tursiops truncatus, assembly GCF_011762595.2. Taxonomy (NCBI): domain Eukaryota; kingdom Metazoa; phylum Chordata; class Mammalia; order Artiodactyla; family Delphinidae; genus Tursiops; species Tursiops truncatus. The sequence goes on from NC_047036.1 coordinate 44,341,378, forward strand.
GAGATAGGTAAACAGATGATTTTTTTGGTGCAACCCACATTAATACTTAATATAATATAAACACTAATGACAATATCTACCCTAAATAAAACTTTGCATTTGTCTAAGAAAGGGCTTTTTTGTGTAAAATTGCATGAGGTTCTTTGTTTAGGAGCATTGGGCTGTAGAGAATTCATGGAAACGCTGTAACTCTGATGAAATTTTGTTCCTTTGCTCACTCTGTCCATCCGTCCATCCATCCATCCACCCACCCATCATGTGTTGTCTGTGGACTGTAAAAGACGTCATGCGGATAATCAGATATTTTTTGACCAATTATTGAATCATATCTGAGTTATAACATGAGCTTCTATTCTCTTGCTCTGATGGTAGTTTCCCTGAAGGCTTTTACCCTTGAATAGAATAAGCTCAGGATTGTGGTATTTGCAGGATCACAGCAAAGTCAGAGGCAGTAGGTGAGTAGGGCTGCTCCCTTAAAAGAGTAAGGAGGGAGAACCATCCCCTTTTTTGCAAGCACCCTGAACTCTGAGCTGGTCTGGGAACTAAAGGACTGGGTGGGTCAGGATAAAATGTCCTAATCCTAAAAAACCAACCAACCAACCAATTACCATTTCTTTGTCTAAAAACACAGAAATAGAGTTCAGAACCCATTCAAAAGGCATGTTGTGAAGATCACAGTAAGTTTTCTCATTGTTTTAAGATGTTTAGGAATCTCCATGGTGAAGGAGTTGGAAGCTTTCTAACTTTGACACATGAAAAATAGTCAAGGTTCAGCCCATCCAGCCTTGGTAAATCTTGAGGAAGAACACAGGAAAGAATGAAAATGGAGCCTACAATTCTGGGTAAACTGCACTCTTCCAGCTTGGGGTCTGGCTTCTCTGGAAAGTGCAGGGAAGGTGGTGTAAGTTCCCTCTTTCCACTCTTCTCAAAGCTCTTAGAGAAGTTCTTTCAGCCGTCATCTCTATGGACTGTGTGTGTGTGTGTGTGTGTGTGTGTGTGTAACAATGTGTCTGGCCAGAGAAAGACTTCCATCTACATTCTGGTTCTTCTTAATTTTCATTTCCTTAGAGTCTATTTAATTCTTTAAATTTCATAATTTTTTCTAAAGCAAAGGAATTCCTTTGATTTATAATTTTTTAAGAACTTACCATTGTCTTGCTATGATCCAAAGAATAGGGTGAGTGGAAGAGCAGGTCCTACCAGAGAGTTCTGGGGCCATTGACTGCCTCACCCCTTTCCACCCCAATTAACTATGAGAATAAAAACAGAAACCTAAACGTTATCCTTATCAGAAACCTAAACGTTCCACTTTATATCACACACGTGAAATAGTGAAAATAAATTAATTGAAGGCACTGTAGACTCTGAGTCATATAGACTTTTAAAAAGTTGTAAACAATTGCTTGCCATACAACCCAAGGTATGTTTTTTCTTTTCAGTGTTGTGAATGTGGGAAATATGTGCATTGTATGCCTGCAGGCCTTGTGGCTCCTGCCCTTGGAGCTAGGAATGCGGTGCTGTTGAGGATCCCTTTTCATCCCCTAGGTGGCAGCAGCATTCTTTCTGGCTCACGGGGGATATTGTTCTGTAGCACAGCGCACCTCTATTAAAGGGAGAAGCTGCAAGCCTCACCTCTTTAAGTCCTTACACTCAAATTTATGTTGTTCCTTCATATTTACTGCTATTTCTGAGGCTGTCTGACATAGTCAGTCTACTATTTACTAATGAGAATAAATGGCTTTCTCTTTTGTATGGAAAAATAATGGCTTTTTATTTCTAGAACCGTTCATACATCTAGACCAGGGTTTCTCAACTGTGGCATTGACATTTTGGGCTGGATAATCCTTTGTTGTGGGGCCTGTTCTGTGCATTATAGGTTGGTTAGCAGCGTCTCTGGTCTTTACCCACTAGTCACCAATAGCACCCTTACCTACCCTTCCCATCTGTGACAACCAAAGATGTCCCCAGACATTGCCATATGTCCTCTGGGGGAAAACATTGCTCCTAGTTGAGAACCACTCAGCAAGGTGGTTTTAAGTCTTTCCAGAGATTGGACCCTGCATTCCTACCCATTTACTTTTATATGAGTGTGTAAATTAAATCATATATACTTATAGCTTAAATATATTCTGCTTTTTGGTTTATTTGCTTAGAGGATACTTTTTCTAGAGAAGAAAAATAAAGTAGAAAAGAAAATTAAAGGTACAAGTATAGATGTTATACATCTCACCCTGGCCCCAGGAGAAGGTTGAGGTTTTCAAATTATAGTTTCCTGTTAATAATAATAACCACAGACATGTGGTTCTATTACTTTTTAATTCCTTTTGATCAGCCTAGCTGAAAGTGAATCATGAAAAGGAGAAGTACCATAAGAGGTTATACCTGCAAACAATTTTTCAGTAGTTGAAAAATTTTCAAAGAATTATAGAATCTCAAGTTGGAAAAGACTTTAGGGGTAGCTTGGTCCAACTTTGGAATCTCTTAAATCTGGGATGCAGGCATCAGGTGTGAACTGAGTGGAAGGGAGGGGAGGATCATCACAGATGCTCAGGTCTGTGGCCTCTTCTAGGTGAGCAAGGTGAAAGCCAATTTAGAAGAGAGAGATTTAGTTCTTTGCAAAACAAAACAAAGTAAGGCAAAGTACACAGAACAAAAGCCAGCCCTTCCCTCACTCAGTCTTAGACTGTAAGTTCCCAGAAGAAGATGGCACTAGGACGGGAGGACACTATTAGGGCAGGACCCCCGAATCAGGCCCACCTGAGACAGGGTTAGAACCCAGGTGTGATAACAAAAACTCCACTGATGTTAAGGACGCACTTTTTCTGTTTGATCCAAACACTCTTTACATTATCAGAGCTTTCCAGTGACTGAGTGGGAGGAGGAAATGGATGTGAGACCGGAACCTAAATATGAATAAATTCTAAAGGTGTGTTCCCCACCTCCTCCCTCTTTGGGATGCCTCCAGTTTTAGAGGAGGGAGATACTTCTCTGGGCAACCAACCAAATCAGACTTGGACGTGTATTCAGAGAACCCTGTCAGCTGGGAGAGGACCATGTTCCCACCTTCAGAACAGATATGATTTCCCAAATAGAAGGGATGATTTCGCTGGTGAAGAAAGAAACAAAGGCCAGAAAATGAAGTTCACTTGGCATCATTTGGGTCATCTTCATCTGAGCATGTAAAATTTGTGATGGAATCATGGGACAAAACACATGGTATCAAAGGGTTTAATATTGAGTGAGGCCTGGTGCGGGGTGGGGATAGTGTGGAAGAGCAGAGAGATAAGGCCAGTTCAAATGTACAGGAGGTAGCTGTTCTTTAAAGGCATAGTCACATTTTACTTGAATTTTTCTACATTGTTGGGTTAAGCTCTTTCAAGAATGTCTGTCCTGTTGGGGAATGAGATATTTCCTAAAACTCATTTCCCCTCCCATGAATCCCATCGGTCAAGGACTGACATCCAAACGGTAGCCCTAGAGAGAGCAAGGTCCCAGCGTGAGACACATCTGAGGAGGTCTCCCAGCAGTGACTTGATTCTGTGGCCTCCATCCAAGATGTTCAGATTCAAGTAGCATCTTAATGATCTTTGCACTGCAGTATGGGCCACAAAGCACTGTGGGTACTCTGGGAGGCTGGGTATGTAGAGCAAGTGAAGGTCATCAGTGAACTGGGGCCCAGGCCAGGGGTAAAACTTGATTCCCTAATTCTTGTTCCAGAATTCCAGCAGCTTGGCTTCACTGGGGCTGTTCATAGAGCTGTCATTTAATTTTTGGTCACTTATACACTATTTGCTAACTGTTCATAATTCCTGTGCAATTTCACTCATAACGTGGGAAACAAAGACAGCAAAACAAGGGGCCCTTATGCTTTTCTCTGCTGTCATCAGTGGATAAAATTGGCTGGGCAGAGTACAAGCTTTCCCTTGCTACACTAGATGGAAATTTTTTGGAAGAAAATGTATGTGTCTGCTGTTAAGTGCAAATGCCTTGTGAGGTGTCTAAAATGTAGCATTTATCCATCTATTTTTGTGGGGAGATGGATTAGAATCAGTAGATTAATCATTCAGTCAGCAAATATTTGAAAAGATACAAGTCGATGTTGGAGCTTCTGCTAGCCTACACTGAGTTGTACAAATTAGAGAAAGGCAGTCCTCCGGGCAGAGAGAGCCCTGCCCCAGGCCACATGACTTTAGTCTCCATCCCCTCTCAGCTGGGTGCCTTTGTGCAGTGTACAAACTGTACAACTGTACATGACTGTACATTGAGGTGAGAGAGTGGGACATCAATTATGCCCTTAGATTGGAAAATTTCCTGAAGAATTAGGTCTTGAGCAGAGTTTAAAGGAAACAGGCCTCTCTTGGGCATGGCAGACAGGAGGAAGTGGGTGGTTTATTCTGAGGGAAAAACTGTAAAGATCTGCTGGATTCTTGCCCCTGAAGCCTTTACCCCTACAGCTGGGTTCATGAAGGCCCCTTGCTGCTGTAGGAACCATCCTGACTGTAGGGAGAAGGGAAAGAAGGAGCTGAGAACTTAGCGTTGAATGAATTTCCTCACTGTTCAGCTTCGTGGTGCTACTTCATGCCTGTCAAGCACAGCTCCTTGTGTTTTTGATTCCTGCCATGTCTTCAGAGCTTTCTTAGTGGTGGAATTTTGTGCCTGGTTTCTGGCCTTCTCCCCATCACCCCTGGCTGCTTCCCTGTTCCCTCCCCCTGCCCCCTGTACCCAGGACTGGGGCCTATGACCCACAGGCCTTCCTGACTTTCTGGCGGCCTGCATGCTTCCAGGCACCCACAACATGGACTTCTGACCACTGGCCTCACCTGTTCAGGTGATATGCTGGATCAAGGGCTCATTTTGGACCTTCAAATACTATTTATGCTTTTACCCCATGCATCTCTCTCCTGGTTTTAGACTAATTTTTAGAACAATGGTTCTCAGAAGGGACTGCTCATTAGAATTGCCTAGGGGACTTTGTAGAATTTGGATGCCAAGGATACACTCTGGATCAGTGAAATCAGGATTTCTGGGGATGCATAGGCACCAGGAATGTTAAACCTCCACAGGTTTATCCAATGGACAGGCATGATTGAGAACCACTTTTCAACTTCATCCACTATCTGTCCATCCTTAGATTAGTCAGCCTTTGCTGTGCCGTCATGTTCAGACTTGTGGCTTTCCTGCAGCCTCGTGAGTTGAATTGTATCCTTGGTTCCAGTTGTCCCTGGAGTGGCCTGGCTCCCCACCAGACAACCTTAGGTTATGATTATGTTTTGGAGCCAGAAGGCTGAGAGGGGTATCTGGAGACCCAAAGTAAGTCTTTTGTGGTTTCCTTAGCCTGTAATTCTAATAAATGCAGTCCATCAGCCTTGTCTTGCCTAGGAAAGAACATCCTTTGTAGGCAATCCTCAGTTTACGAATGGGTTGTGTTCCAAAATTTGTTTGTGGTCAGTTGTTAAGGATGTAGAACCCAATTCCCATAGTAACAGAGTTACAAAGGAAGGTGGCAGGTTGCAATAGTCTTCTGAATCCTTAAAACACTGAACTTTAGAACTAACAGATTGAAAGAATCAAGTTACTATTATTAGGTTGAACCGTATGAAACTGACATTTTTGTATATGTCAAAAATGATTGAACATTGGCAATTTTATATGGGTTCAACCTATAATATGTTTTACTTTAGGCAGGAGAAGACAGTTTTAAGCACTAGATTGGAAAATTCAGAGCACATTCACCCTTATAAGGATCCTAAGAGGATTGGCAACCCTTTTCTTCCTACCCTCCCTCCTCCTTCAGTCTCTCCCCTTCTAGCCAAGTAGGCGAGGAACACAGGGCTTCCAAGGGAGCAGGTATACAATTGAGGAGGGCTTTCCCAGGTGTGGACTTCTCTTAATCCGGCTGGTGACTAGGGGCGGGGCAGGGGAGGCAAGTGAGAAGGGGAAGGTGGGGCTCTGATGTCAGAAACCACCAGGGGAGCAGACATTCCTACAGAAGCCATTTAGGTACCTCCTTTTTTAGAGCTGTCTTCTGGGAGGGGGTGGGGCAGCAGCTGGGGTTTTGCCAGGAGCAGGGCAGTCTGGAGGCGTGGGTGAAGATTAGCATCAATTCCACACACATGGGCCACATGTCGGCTGAGTGTGTGTAGGTGAGGCCAGTGAAAGTTACCTGCCTTGTTGAGTGATGAGCATGTTTCCTGGAGCCTTGCTTGTGTGCGTTGTCTTACAATAGAAACTGTACATTTTAGACAATGGGCTGCTTTATGAGTGACGAAGTGGCCGTGTGTCCTCTTTCCTACTAATGCAGGAAAGGCCATTCTGTTTTCAGAGCTCAAGATACATGTCTGACACATAGTAGGTACGTAGTAAGGGCTGCCTTGGAAACAAGTGGTGCCGATTATTTTCCCTCTCTGTTTTCTATGAAAAGCTTGAAGATCGTGAGTGTGATTCCTCTGGAGGGAAACGTAGCAGTTCTCAGAAAAATTTGTATCTATTTGTATTACCTAGGACACTGATGACTTTAGGGGAAGGCTGTATGTTAGTTTAGAAGACAGCTGTTTTCTTTATTTCAACGTTAACTGTATTTTATAAAGGAAAACACCGTTTTCACTGATGCTTGTCCCTTCTCCAATAATCCAAGTTCCTATCTTCATTCTACATGAATTAAAATCCTGTTTGTGTCCTACACTCATTCGATAAAGCGGCTTGAGATTTGTGCTGCTCCAAATGAGTTTTAGGTCAAGAAAGGGAAATCTCAGAGTCTTAATGGAGTTGGCTGTCCGAGGACAACCGAGGATTTACATTCAGAACAAATAATAATGGAAATGAGATATAAAAAATAAAGATTTGATTGCATGGACTACAAAGCTTATGGAAGCTCTTTTTTCTCCTTAGCCAAGCATAGGTGAATAAAAAAAAAATTGGAGGCCATGTATGGGAGCCTTCACAATTGTCTGGGTCACATCTTTCAAAAAGAATGAATGTAGCAGCAAACAAATAACTGTAAATTCCATGGACTCTGAAAAATAGGCTGATCTCTTAGCTTTTGCAAGTGATTTCCATAATGCATTTTCCTTCATCACATTTGAATGCCATCTGTTGCCTGTTTTCATGCGTGAGGTCAATTCTGAATCACTTTATGCAATTATGCAAATACAGTTTCTATGAAGTACAGGAAAGTAATGTTGCTTTCAATCATTTTTGAAAGCTTTCCAGCGATCGTCTCACTCTAGACTAGTAAAACTGGACTGTTCTTTCAATTGTTTAACGTATTTTAGAAGTAAAACTTTGTCAACATCTTTTAGGAATGGTACATCCAGCAGTGGTAATTCGACAACGAAAAGTCATACCAGAGAAAAGATGGCGTGTTTCTTTATTTTGAAGGTAACGCAGGGGTCACAGTAAACAATAAAGGCGAGATGAAAGGTTCTGCCATCACAGGACCAGTTACAAAGGAATGTGCAGACCTGTGGCCCAGGATTGCATCCAATGCTGGCAGCATTGCATGATTCTTCGGTGTATTTGTAAAAGAAAAAAATAAAAACAAAAATAATTTGCTCCCCCCAAGAAAAAAAGTTTTGTTTATTTTTAAGATGGCCTGGAATGGTCTTTAAGTTTTTTAGTCTGTGAGCATTACTAATTGCTACTCCCAGACTGGGGCCAATCTGACTATAATTGTATTTCTGCATACTAGCCCCAGCAAAACACAGACATATTGTCTTACACATGCTGTGATAACCTTCTGCCCCAGCCTCAGTCAAGAGGAAGGATCATGTGGGGTTTTCTCATTATCTTTCTTCTGTGATTATGCAGCTTACACAGCAGTAGTCATGGACTGATCATAGCACAATACAGGAAGTGACATCATACCAGTACTGCTGTCTAGTATTTGTGTGTCTAAGGCAGAGGTAGGGGCTGGGATAAGACAGAGATAAGAAGAGAAAATGTTTTCTCTCTAGAGCCTAATTAGAAGATTATACTTATGTCCAGAGGAACATAATAAAAATACTCTTACCACTGAGGGTACATAGACTGTATTAGACTGCTCAGAGATCAGAGTAAAAAAGGCAAAGATGCAGCATCTAAAAATAGAAAGAGGAGTGAGTCTAGCCATAATTAGTGAAGTGGGTAGCTGGTATTGAAGGGATAACAATTCAGTATATAAGAACTCTAAACAAAATGAACTTCCAGCAACTTCATAAGCAGATACCAAAATAAAGGCTGTATTTGAAAAAGTAACAGAGCATCACAGAATGGCATAGAACACCCAGAAAATTCAATTATACAATTAACACATTTACTGAGCACCTGCTGTGTTTCAAGTACTGTGGTTAGCACTGGAGTACAGCAGTGAAAAACATAGACAGTGTCCCTTGGAGATTATTCTATTTGGGAGGCAGAGAATAAACAAGTAAATGGGCAAATGAATCCATTTATGGTATATGGACAAGTAATAATATAGTTATTACAGTAAAAATTAAAGTAATATAATTCCAGGTAATACAAAGGGCTCTGAAGAAGTTAAAGCAAGATAAAGGAATAGAGCCAGGGGTGGTTGTGTTTAACAGTACAAATTTAGGACAGTCAGGAAAGTCTTCTCTGAGGGGGTTACATTTGAACAGAGAGACCTGAGTTATGTGAAGGAGTGGGCTATGTGAACATATGGGGGAATAAGGTCCCAGGAGGAGAAAGAGCTAGTATAAAGTCCAGAGGCAGGAGCAAACTTGAAGCATACCTGGAAGTAGCAAGAATGTGGGTCAGAGGGAGTGACGGGAGATGGGTAGTTGATGAAGCCTAAGAGGTAGGCAGGTCTGGCTCATATAAAGCATTGAAGACCATCAGTTATTATTATACATGGAAATACAATGAAGGATTTGAGCAAAGGTGGATGGCATAATTTGATTCATCTTCAAGAGTTCTGACTGGCTGCTACATCAAGACTAGCCTGAAGGCAGAGTGGAGCCAAAGATGGGAGACCCAGGAAGCTTTAGCAGCTGTGCAAAAGGGAGATGATGGAGGCTTGGACCATAGTGGTATCGATGGAGGTGGTAAGAAGGTTTAGACTTGAGGCACATTTTGAAGATAGAGTCAACAGGATTTGCTAATGGCTTGGATAAGCGGTTAGAGGAAAAAGGGGACTCGGAATGACTCCTGTGCTTCTGGACTGAACAATTATGTGAAAGGGGATTCAGTTTATTCGGAGTGTTTTTTTTAAAATTAAATATATTTAATGTCTAGCTTGGCAGGAAACTTATTGTTTTATTTTTTCAGTGTCTACTCTTAGTTATATATATATATATATATTTAACATCTCTATAGGAGTATAATTGCTTTACATTATTGTGTTAGTTGCTGCTGTATAACAAACTGAATCAGCTATACGTACACACATATCCCCATATCCACTCTCTCCTGCATCTCCCTACCACCCTCCCAATCCCACCCCTCTACGTGGTCACAAAGCACTGAGCTGACCTCCCTGTGCTGTGTGGCTGCTTCCCACTAGCTTTCTGTTTTACATTTGGTAGTGTATATATGTTCATGCCACTCTCCCATTTCGTCCCAGCTTACCCTTCCCCCTCCCCATGTCCTCAAGACCATTTGCTACATCTGTGTCTTTATTCCTGTCCTGCCCCTAGGTACTTCAGAATAATTTTTTTTTAATGTTCCATATATATGTGTTAGCATATGGTATTTGTTTTTCTCTTTCTGACTTACTTCACTCTGTATGACAGACTCTAGGTCCATCCACCTCACTACAAATAACTCAATTTCATTCCTTTTTATGGCTGAGTAATATTCAATTGTATATATGTGTCACATCTTTTTTACCTATTCATCTGTCGATGGACACTTCGGTTGCTTCCATGTCCTGGCTGTTGTAAATAGAGCTGCAATGAACATTGTGCTACATGACTCTTTTTGAATTATGGTTTTCTTAGGGTATATGCACAGTAGTGGGATTGTTGGGTCACATGGTAGTTCTATCTTTAGTTTTTTGAGGAACCTCTATACTGTTCTACATAGTGGCTGTACCAATTTAATTCCCACCAACAGTGCAAGAGGGTTCCCTTTTCTCCACACCCTCTCCAGCATTTATTGTTTGTAGATTTTTTGATGATGGCCATTCTGACTGGTGTGAGCTGATACGTCATTGTAGTTTTGATTTGCATTTCTCGAATGATTAGTGCTGTTGAGCATTCTTTCATGAGTTTGTTGGCAATCTGTATATCTTCTTTGGAGAAATGTCTGTTTAGGTCTTCTGCCCATTTTTGGATTGGGTTATTTGTTGTTTTGATATTGAGCTGCATGAGCTGCTTATAATTTTGGAGATTAATCGTTCTTCAGTTGCTTCATTTGCAAATATATTCTCCCATTTTGAGGGTTGTCTTTTCATCTTGTTTACAGTTTCCTTTGCTGTGCAAAAGCTTTTAAGTTTCATTAGGGCCCATTTGTTTATTTTTATTTCCATTACTCTAGGAGGTGGGTCAAAAAGGATCTTGCTGTGATTTATGTCAAAGAGTGTTCTGCCTATGTTTTCCTCTAAGAGTTTGATAGTGTCTGGCCTTATATTTAGGTCTTTAATCCATTTTGAGTTTATTGTTGTGTATGGTGTTAGGGAGTGTTCTAATTTCATTCTCTTACATGTAGCTGTCCAGTTTTCCCAGCACCACTTATTGAAGAGGCTGTCTTTTCTCCATTATATATTCTTGCTTCCTTTATCAAAGATAAGGTGACCATATGTGCGTGGGTTTATCTCTGGGCTTTCTATCCTGTTCCATTGATCTATATTTCTGTTTTTGTGTCAGTACCATACTGTCTTGATTACTGTAGCTTTGTAGTATAGTCTGAAGTCAGGGAGCCTGATTCCTCTAGCTCCATTTTTCTTTCTCAAGATTGTTTTGGCTATTCGGGGTTTTGTGTTTCCATACAAATTGTGAAATTTTTTGTTCTAGTTCTGTGAGAAATGCTAGTGGTAGTTTGATAGGGATTGCATTGAATCTGTAGATTGCTTTGGGTGGTATAGTCATTTTCACAATGTTGATTCTTCCAAACCAAGAACATGGTATATCTCTCCAGCTGTTTGTATCGTCTTTAATTTCTTTCATTAGTGTCTTATAGTTTTCTGCATACAGGTCTTTTGTCTCCTTAGGTAGGTTTATTCCTAGGTATTTTATACTTTTTGTTGCAATGGTAAATGGGAGTGTTTTCTTAATTTCTCTTTCAGATTTTTCATCATTAGTGTATAGGAATGCAAGAGATTTCTGTGTATTAATTTTGTATCCTGCTACTTTACCAAATTCATTGATTAGGTCTAGTAGTTTTCTGGTGGCATCTTTAGGATTCTCTATGTGTAGCATCATGTCATCTGCAAACAGTGACAGCTTACTTCTTCTTTTCTGATTTGTATTCCTTTTATTTCTTTTTCTTCTCTGATTGCCATGGCTAGGACTTCGAAAAATATGTTGAATAAGAGTGGTGAGAGTGGACATCCTTGTTTTGTTCCTGATCTTAGAGGAAATGCTTTCAGTTTTTCACCATTGAGAATAATTTTTCCTGTGGGTTTGTTGTATATGGCCTTTATTATGTTGAGGTAGTTTCCCTCTATGCCCACTTTCTGGAGAGTTTTTATTATAAATGGGTGTTGAATTTTGTTGAAAGCTTTTTCTGCATCTATTGAGATGATCATATGGGTTTTCTCCTTCAATTTGTTAATTTGGTGTATCACATTGATTGATTTGCATACTGAAGAATCTATGCATTCCTGGGATAAACCCCACTTGATCATGGTGTATGATCCTTTTAATATGCTGTTGGATTCTGTTTGCTAGTATTTAGTAGAGGATTTTTGCATCTATGTTCATCAGTGATATTGGCCTCTAGTTTTCTTTGTGACATCTTTGTCTGGTTTTGGTATCAGGGTGATGGTGGCCTAGCAGAATGAGTTTGGGAGTGTTCCTCCCTCTTCTATATTTTGGAAGTATTTGAGAAGGATGCGTGTTAGCTCTTCTCTAAATGTTTGCTAGAATTTGCCTGTGAAGCCATCTGCTCCTGGGCTTTTGTTTGTCAGATGATTTTTAATAACAGTTACAATTTCAGTGCTTGTGATTGGTCTGTTTATATTTTCTATTTCTTCCTGGTTCAGTCTCGGAAAGTTCTGCTTTTCTAAGAATGTGTCCATTTCTCCAGGTTGTCCATTTTATTGGCATGTAGTTGCTTGTAGTAATCTCTCATGATCCTTTGTATTTCTGCAGTGTCAGGTGTTACTTCTCCTTTTTCATTTCTAATTCTATTGATTTGACTCTTCTCCCTTTTTTTCTTGATGAGTCTGTCTAATGGTTTATGAATTTTGTTTATCTTGTCAAAGAACAAGCTTTTAGTTTTATTGATCTTTGCTATTGTTTCCATAATTTCTTTTTAATTATTTTCTGATCTGATTTTTATGATTTCTTTCCTTCTGCTAACTTTGGGCTTTTTTTTGTTCTTCTTTCTCTAATTGCTTTAAGTGTAAGGTTAGGTAGTTTATTTGAGATTTTTTTGTTTCTTGAGGTAGGATTATATTGCCATAAATTTCCCTGTTAGAACCGCTTTTGCTTCATCCCATAGGTTTTAGATCATTGTGTTTTCATTGTCATTTGTTTCTAGGTAGTTTTTTATTTCCTCTTTGATTTCTCAGTGGTCTCTTGGTTATTTAGTAGTGTGTTGTTTAGCCTCCATGTGTTCGTATGTTTTACAGTTTTTTTCCTGTAATTGATATCTAGTCTCATAGCATTGCGGTCGGAAAAGATACGTGATATGGTTTCAGTTTTCTTAAATTTACTAAGGCTTGATTTCTGACCCAAGATATGATCTATCCTGGAGAATGTTCCATGAGCACTTGAGCAGAAAGTGTATTCTGTTGTTTTTGGATGGAATGTCCTATAAATATCAATTAAGTCCATCTTGTTTAATGTATCATTTAAAGCTTGTATTTCCGTATTTATTTTCATTTTGTATGATCTGTCCTTTGGTGAAAGTGGGTTGTTAAACTCCCTTACAATGAGTGTGTTACAGTCGATTTCCCCTCTTATGGCTGTTAGCATTTGTCTTATGTATTGCGGTGCTCCTTTGTTGGGTGCATAAATATTTACCATTGTTATATCTTCTTCTTGGATTGACCCCTTGATCATTATGTAGTGTCCTTCTTTTTCTCTTGTAATAGTCTTTATTTTAGAGTCTATTTTGTCTGATATGAGAATTGCTACTCCAGCTTTCTTTTGATTTCCATTTGCATGGAGTATCTTTTTCCATCCCCTCACTTTCAGTCTGTATGTGTCCCTAGGTCTGAAGTGGGTTTCTTGTAGACAGCATATATACGGGTCTTGTTTTTGTATCCATTCAGCCAGTCTATGTATTTTGGTTTGAGCATTTAATCCATTTATATTTAAGGTAATTATCGATATGTATATTCCTATTACCATTTTCTTAATTGTTTTGGGTTTGTGATTGTAGGTCTTTTCCTTCTCTTGTATTTCCTGCCTAGAGAAGTTCCTTTAGCATTTGTTGTAAAGCTGGTTTGGTGGTCTGAATTCTCTTAGCTTTTGCTTGTCTGTAAAAGTTTTATTTTTTCTGTCAAATCTGAATGAGATCCTTGCTGGGTAGAGTAATGTTGATTGTAGGGTTTTCCTTTCCATCATATTAAATATGTCCTGGCCCTCCCTTCTGGCTTGCAGATTTTCTGCTAAAAGATCAGTTGTTAACCTTTTGGAGGTTCCCTTTTATGTTATTTGTTGCTTTTCCCTTGCTGCTTTTAATATTTTTTCTTTGTATTTAATTTTGATTGTTTGATTAATATGTGTCTTGGCATGTTTCTCCTTGGATTTATCCTGACTGGGAGTCTCTGCTCTTCCTGGACTTGATTGACCATTTCCTTTCCCATATTAGGGACGTTTTCAAGTATAATCTCTTCAAAAATTTTCTCAGTCCCTTTCTTTTTCTCTTCTTCTTCTGCGACCCCTATAATTAGAATGTTGGTGCATTTAATGTTTTCCCAGAAGTCTCTGAGACTGTCCTCAATTCTTTTCATTCATTTTTCTTTATTCTGCTCTGCAGTAGTTATTTCCACTATTTTATCTTCCAGGTCACTTATCCGTTTTTCTGCCTCAGTTATTCTGCTATTGATTTCTTCTAGAGAATTTTTTTTTTTTTTGGCGGTACGCAGGCCTCTCCTGTTGCGGAGCACAGGCTCCGGACACGCAGGCTCAGCGGCCACGGCTCACGGGCCCAGCCGCTCCACATCACGTAGGATCTTCCCAGACCGGGGCACGCACCCGTGTCCCCTTCATGGGTAGGCGGACTCTCAACCACTGCGCCACCAGGGAAGCCCTCTGCTAGAGAATTTTTAACTCCATTTATTGTGTTGTTCATTATTGTTTGTTTGGTCTTTTGTTCTTCTAGGTCCTTGTTAAATGTTTCTTGTATTTTCTCCATTTGATTTCCAAGATTTTGGATCATCTTTACTATCATTACTCTGAATTCCTTTTCCGGTATACTGCCTATTTCCTCTTCATTTGTTTGGTCTGGCGGGTTTTTACTTTGCTCCTTCATCTGCTGCGTATTTCTCATTTTGCTTAACTTACTTTGTTTGGGGTCTCCTTTCTGCAGGCTGTAGGTTTGTAGTTCCCGTTGTTTTTGGTGTCTGACCCCAATGGGTAAGGTTGGTTCAGTGGGTTGTGTAGGCTTCTTGGTGGAGTGGACTGGTACCTGTGTTCAGATGGATGAGGCTGGATCTTGTCTTTCTGGTGGGCAGGACTGCGTCCAGTGGTGTGCTTTGGGGTGTCTGTGACCTTATTATGATTTTAGGCAGCCTCTCTGTTAATGGGTGGGGTTGTGTTCCTGTCTTGCTAGTTGTTTGGCATGGGGCGTCTAGCACTGGAACTTGCTGGTCATTGAGTGGAGCTGGGTCTTAGTGTTGTGATGGAGATCTCTGGGAGAGCTCTCGCTGATTGATATTATGTGGGGCCAGGAGGTCTCTGGTGGTTCAGTGTCTGAACTCAGCTCTCCCATCTCAGAATCTCAGGCCTGATACCCGGCCGGAGCACCAAGACCCTGTCAGCCACATGGCTCAGAAGAAAAGGGAGAAAAGAAGAATAAAATAAAATAACGTTATTAAAATAAAATTATTAAAATAAAAATATTAAGAAAGTAATAAAAAAAAGAGAGCAGCCAAACCAGTAAACAAATCCACCAGTGATAACAAGCGCAAAAAACTATACTAAGATAAACATAAAAATCAGAAACTAGTCAGTCGCATACAGCAAACCCCAAGTCTACAGTTGCTCCCAGAGTCCACCATCTCAATTTTCAGATGATTCATTGTCTATTCATGTATTCCACAGATGCAGGGTGCATCAAGTTGATTGTGGAGCCTTAATCTGCTGCTTCTGAGGCTGCTGGGAGAGATTTCCCTTTCTCTTCTTTGTTCGCACAGCTCCCGGGGTTCAGCTTTGGATTTGGCCCCGCCTTTGCATGTAGGTTGCCAGAGGGCATCTGTTCTTCGCTCAGACAGGACGGGGTTAAAGGAGCAGCTGATTTGGGGGCTCTGGCTCACTCAGGCCGGGGGGAGGGAGGGGTACAGATGTGGGGCAGGCTTGCAGTGGCAGAGGCTGGCGTGACGTTGCACCAGCCTGAGGTGCGCCGTGCGTTCTCCCGGGGTAGTTGTCCCTGGATCCCGGGACCCTGGCAGTGGTGGGATGCACAGGCTCCCGGGTGGGGAGGTGTGGATAGTGACCTGTGCTCACGCACAGTCTTCTTGGTGGCGGCAGCAGCAGCCTTAGCATTTCATGCTTGTCTCTGGGGTCTGCGCTGATAGCCGCGGCTCGCGCCCATTTCTGGAGCTCGTTTAAGCGGTGCTCTGAATCCCCCCTCCTCACGCACCCTGAAACAATGGTCTCTTGCCTCTTCGGCAGGTCCAGACCTTTTCCCGGACTCCCTCCCGGCTAGCCGTGGTGCAGTAACCCCCTGCAAGCTGTGTTCACGCCGCCAACCCCAGTCCTCTCCCTGGGATCCGACCGAAGCCCGAGCCTCAGCTCCCAGCCCCGCCCGCCCCAGCGGGTGAGCAGACAAGCCTCTCGGGCTGGTGAGTGCTGGTCGGTACTGATCCTCTGTGCGGGAATCTCTCAGCTTTGCCCTCCGCACCCCTGTTGCTGTGCTCTCCTCTGCGGCACCGAAGCTTCCCCCCCTCCGCCACCCGCATCCTCCGCCCGCGAAGGGGCTTCCTAGTGTGTGGAAACCTTTCCTCCCTCACGGCTCCCTCCCACTGGTGCAAGTCCCGTCCCTATTCTTTTGTCTCTGTTTTTCCTTTTTTCTTTTGCCCCACCCCACCCAGGTACGTGGGGAGTTTCTTGCCTTTTGGGAGGTCTGAGGTCTTCTGCCAGCGTTCAGTAGATGTTCTGTAGGAGTTGTTCCACACGTGTGTGTATTTCTGATGTATTTGTGGGGAGCAAGGTGATCTCTGTGTCTTACTCCTTTGCCATCTTGAAGGTCCTCGGGAGTGATATTTTAGATATGTTAAGTTTGAAATCCCTGATAGAGGCCAACTGGTGATGTCAAGAAGGCGACTGGATATATAAACTGGGTGCTTAGAGGAGACATTAAACTGGAGATATTCATGTTAGGCCCCTAAGTGTATAAATGTCATTTAAAGTCATGAGCCTGGATGAGATAAGTTTAGGGATAATGTGAAGAGAGGACTGGGCCCCGGGGCATTGCAACATTTAGAAGTGAGAAGGAGCAGGGGCAAAGGAGACTGAGAAGCAGTTGCCAGTGTCCAGAGAGCAGAGCCCCAGCAAATGGGTGGAGACAGTTCGAGACTGAGGGTGCTATTACCTCTGCCAAATGCTGCAGAGAGCAGCAGGATGATGGTAGAGATGCCTCACTAGATTTGGCCAGGTGGATGGAGATCTCTCTCTGTGTCTCTTTGAGTCTGTATATATACACTCCCAGAAAAACTGAGCCAGGCTCTTAGAGTATCTCCTTTAAACATGCTTCTGTGCAGACAAAAAAAGAGAAAAGTTAATGAATTGTGGATTGACAATGCATTAGTTGTTGTTCAGAATAATTCAGATATTTACATATTCATAGGGCACCTAGTATCTCCTATTTCTTAAAATGTCAAAGGTCTTAGGGGGAAAGTACACATTTTCATTAAAATTTTATTGCAAAGCTGATGAGTTGAATATGCTTTCATTTATTTTGATCTCCTTCAGTAACAGTTCATAGGGCATGTGGATACAGTTTTGTTTCCTATTAGGCTCGACTACTTTTGCAGTATATACCCATACCAAATATGTTGTACACCTGAAAGTAATATAGTGTTATGTGTCAATTATATCTCAGTAAAAATTAAAATAAAATAATGAAGCACAGAAAGCAAGAACTCAACTATCATGACTATTCAGAATCAGAATAATAATAATAGTATTTTAGAGCTAATAGGGATGAAAAACATAGAGGGGTCTTAATATTTGAAACGGAAAAGCAATTTGATGTAATAAAAAGAGTATTGGTTTTGAAGTTAGAAAAATTTGGATGTGAATTAGCTCCACAATTTACTGTTTGATCTTCTGTGAATTTGCAGAGTCTTGATTTTCTAATCTATAAAATAGGGATGAATAGCACTTATATGCTTGTAGAGAGGATTAAATAAGATAATGTGTATAAAGCACGTGGTCCCAGGGACTTCCCTGGTGGTCCAGTGGTTACGACTCCATGCTCCCAATGCAGGGGGCATGGTTTTGATACCCGGTGGGGGAACTAAGATCCTGCCTGCCGCAAGGCGTGGCAAAAAAAAAAAAAAAGCACACGGTGCTGCATAGTGCATGCCTGATACGGGTCAGGAATTTACACCATGTTGGTTGTTCTCCTTTACCAGGCTTGAAGTCACGTCACAAAGGTAGCGTAGTAGGGCTGGGACCAGAGTCCCCATGTCCTGACTTGATTTCCAGACTTTTTCCAGTGAGCCATCACGGTCACGTATGGAGTTGAAGGAAGGGAGACATTTAGCTGCCTATGTCTCAGCTCTGCAGTCAGAATCATTGGGACCCTCACAGGGGAGTGGTTTGTAACATGGGAACACTCTGAAAACAATCAGAAAGAGGCTGCCCTGTCCTTCAAGGAGTTCTCATCAAATATGGGCATCAGTGCTCACTTGCATAGGGAAATTTAAGTGAGAATCTTTGTATAACAAAGATTTGTGCAGTCTGTTCCAAAATTACTGGTCTTCCAAAGCACTGAGGAACCTGGGCTAGCTTTTTGTCATTTATTCCCAAAGGAAAAAGGATGTTTGCTGAACAGGTACAAGAACTGATGAAGTTTATGCTGTCTGTCATCATTCCCTTCTTCCACCCAGTGCAGGCTACTTATACATATTTTTAAGTCATGCACTTTGTGCATTCTTATCTCTACATCTTGGTTGTATCTTTACCATTTTCCCCCCTCCTCCTCTCTCCATCCACTGGAGATCTTCTTTCACTCTCTTTGACATTATGTAAAGTACCCATCCTCAGAAGCTAGCTGTATTCCAAAGGTTTTCTGGAAATTCCAACACGGAGGAGAGCTCTCCCTCCTCAGAACAATGGGCTACTATTTAATCTATAGAATAAAACTATGCAAATTTGACTGCCCACATTTTCCCTGTGGCTGGCCATCTTTCTAAAATTTATACTGATCACACACAGGCCTCTTGACAGTAATGGCAGAAATAAAACTTATAGGCCTGGATCATTTCTATCCACAAAATATATCCAGCATCATCAATGATATGAAAACGTGAACAAAGGATGGCTCTGAGCCACCCTGACCCCTGAGTAGGGTGATGGCTCAGGGCTGGTGCAGGTGGTGCTGATAGCCAGCAGCCCATTGAGTGAGAGCTCTGTGAGGTCTAGGGCCCCCCTAGATAAAAGATTTTATCCTCTTTCCACTGGAAAGACCATGTCATTCCAGAAACAACTCCTGCTCCCATGTAAATCAACCAATCTGGTGTTCAGTAAACCTAGAGGCTAATGGTAAGATTAAAGTTTAATTATGAGAACACACTGGGGAGTGTGGAGTCCTGCTGAGTGCCTGGGCACACAGGTTGACCAAGCCTAGAAGAGCCAACATGAATGCTGATGCAGTGGGCTGCTCCGCAAAGAGCATGTGCAATGGGAACAGGTAGATTCAAGTTCACATCCTGACTCTTGACTTAGCAACTAGTTATGTGTTCTTGGGCGAGAGGGTCAATCTCCGTGAGTCTCAATCTCTTCATCTGTAAAATTGTGGCAAATCCAGCCTCTGCTTGGTTTCAACTGGGTGCACATTTAGCTGGCTCCTCAGCTGAAGGCTGGGTTATATTTTCTGATTTGCCTCCTTTTCTTCAGCATGTAGCTGAGATCAAAACCAGAAATGGAGAGAATAAAAGCAGAAATGGAGTCTGGATGATTTATTTGCACCCAGAGACCTGGATGCTTTTAGAGCCCATGAAGCTGGAGGAAGGTGCATTGCTAATAACTGAGTTGGAATCAAACTGACCTGGGTCTGCAAGATGCAGGTGGCTCCTGTGGCATCACCACGTTGAGCAGCAGTGAAATTATTTCTGCCAAGGCAAACTGATGGTTGCGGAACTATTAGAAACGTTTCCTCCTTAGAAATCTAGCATTCATTTAAAAAAAAAAAGAAATTTTTTTTCACACACACACACACTGTATTTTATTTTTACAAGAGATAAATAAACTGACACCAAGCATTGTAAATGTATGACCACAACAAAAGCAACAATGACTGCAATTACCACACACGAAACACTCTCCTACTATGTCATAATATTGACATTCAGTCCAGGAATCCTCCACTGTAACAGCTCCTTTTTGAACCTTAATGTCATCATTTATAAAATAATGGATAATAATACCTCTCAGGATGGCTGTGAGGATTCTCAAAAATAAGGCTGAAATGCCTCACATATATTAGGTGTTTGGTAGATAATAGTTACTTTGTTTTATCTAAAAGGACAGGGTTGAGTATGAGAAGATATGCATGCCAGGAGATATCAGAGTCCATACGTTTTTTTTTTTTCTGTTCAAACAATAATTTTTCTTGTAGGAATGTTGATAGGATTAGCCCAAGACAGTTTTTCCAGCAGTGAAGAGTGGCATGATTTTGCCTGTTTTACTACTATTCATTCAGGTAACTGACATGGTTTCCTGAGTCACAACATTGCATCGGGTCACTCCTGTCCTTAGGACGCTTGTCTGGGTGGGTGAGGGATGGGAGAAGCTTGGTACTACTGCTGCCTCTCCTGTGTTCTTGCCCCCAAACCAGAGCTTTGGGTGTGGGCTCTGATGAAGTGGAGGAATGGTGGGTGTGGGGTGGCACGCCTGCCGTGGGTCAGCGGTTCCCCATGTGCTGCTGACTCTCTCTTGGGTAAGTGGAGCCACATTTCTTTCCTGGCAGCTGCAGAGCCCAAGCGTCAGCAGAGAGCTTTGAAGTTTCCTGGGGAGAAACGGCATTCTATAAAGAGAAGGAATTATTATTGCTTCCTGGCTTTGGTGAGTTAGCAATGGTCTGGTGAATTTGGAAAGCAGCAGTTGGCTTCGCATTCAATTGTTTTGACTTATTTTTAATCAAAAATAAAAACTCCTCTTAGTTAGATATGGTTAGCAAAAACAAACAAAATAATATAGACAAACAAAACCCTGACTTCCTTCTTTTCCCCAGAGCTGTGCAAATGTATATTCATGAATCAGAAAGTAAATAAAAGCAAATGAAAAATGGATGTGATTTTGTAACTCTCTCAGAACAAGCAGCAGGAATTTAAATAATATTAAATTTACTGACATGTTTTTTTCAGTGCGTCCTCAGAATTTGTTTTTAAGCCTTTCTTCTCTTTTTGAATAGGCCTTTGGGTGGGGAGTGTTTGTTGCTTAAGAGTGACGCAAATTCAGCCCTCCAACTTGGCCCCTTCCTGTTGCAGCATGGCTATTCTCCCCCTTCCCCCTCCTCCTAATACTGCATATTTCCTTCTCTTCTGTCTGTGTGTGAGGAATAGCTTTCTTGCCTAGTTGCACGCACAATGTAGTTATATTGCTTTTTGCCGGCAGTAAGAACGATCATGTGTAGATATAGGTTTATGAATGTGACTTTTATAGTAGACCTTTAATTGACCCAAGGGAGACACAGTGGATATAGCTGATGCAGCTGGCATGCTTGATTAGAACATCAATATTAGCCTCAGATTATCAGGCTTCTGTTGTATCTAAGGCATTGTGTTAGGTGAGACGGGATGTTTCTTTCTTTTTTTTTTGGCTTAAACAACAGAAATATATTTTCTCAGAATTCTGGAGGCTAAAAGTCTGAGATCAAGGTTTCAAGAGGGTTGGTGTTTTCTGAGGCCTCTCTCCTTGTCTCATAGATGGCTATCTTCTCCCCGATTCCTCACATGGTCTCTCCTCTGTCTGTGCTTGCGTCCTGATCTCCTTTTTTTTTTTTTTTTAACTTTTTATTTTATATTGGAGTACAGCCGATTAACAATGTTATGATAGTTTCAGGTGCACAGCAAAGTGACTCAGCCATACGTATACATGTATCCATTCTCCCCCAGACTCGCCTCCAAGATGGGATATTTCAAAATATAGGAGACACTCCGTGAGTGTCTGCAGAAGGTGTGTCACAAGCGACGCAGACCATGGAAATCCAGAGGGGTGGCATCTCTCCTCACTGGAGTGAGCAGAAGAGGCAGGCTTCATGCAGGAGTAGAATTCACTATATATATATATTTTTTGGGGGGTGTGATTTTTTATTTTTTAAATTTTTAAATTAAAGTATAGTTGATTTATAATATTGTGCTAGTTTCAGGTATACAGCAAAGTGATTCAATTATACATATGTTCTTTTTCAGATTCTTTTCCATTATAGGTTATTACAAGATATTGAATATAGTTCCCTGTGCTCTACATTGGTCCTTGTTGTTTATCTATTTTTTTTTTGCGGTATGTGGGCCTCTCACTGCTGTGGCCTCTCCTGTTGCGGAGCACAGGCTCCGGACGCGCAGGCTCAGTGGCCATGGCTCACGGGCCCAGCCGCTCTGCGGCATGTGGGATCTTCCCGGACCGGGGCACAAACCCATGTGCCCTGCATCGGCAGGCGGACTCTCAACCACTGCGCCACCAGAGAAGCCCTGTTTATCTATTTTATATATAGTTGTGTGTATCTGTTAATCCCAAAATCATAGTTTATCCCTACTCCCCCACTTTCCCCTTTAGTAACCGTAAGTTTTTTTCTTTCTATGTCTGTGAGTCTATTTCTGCTTTTAAACAAGTTCATTTTTATCATTTTTTAAGATTCCACATATGAGTGATATCATATGATATTTGTCTTTGTCTGACTTACTCCGCTTAGTATGATAATCTCTAGGTTCATTCGTGTTGCTGCAGCTGGCATTATTTTATTCTTTTTTTATGGCTGAACGATATTCCATTGCGTATATATACCACATCCTCTTTGGGATTCACTATATATTGAAGTGCATGTTGGAGGGGAGGAAGAAGGCTATTCTAGTCAGAGGGACTACAGGAAGCAAGTTATAAAGGTCAAGAATCCAGAGTTGAACTGGGGGAGAGTGAAGAGACCCATGAAACTAGAGCAGAATTGAGTGTTAGGAGCTTAGAAGGTGATGGAGAACAGTGAATTGTGAAAGGCAGGCATTGAGAGCACATGTGGAGAGAAAATCTGGGGAAAGGAGACCCCAGTTAAACATCTAAAAACAAAATCCTAATTTAAATGAAGGGATCAAGGATTTAGGGAGAATAGAGCCAACAGGTTAGAGAATTGGGCTGAGGTGGAATTAAAAGATAGATTTACATTAAAGGCAGGATTGAGAAGGGGATACAGGGGTGTTTCCTTCCTAACCTCAAACCCTGGCCTCCTCCTCTTCCTGCTTTCAGGCTTGTGGTGCTTCAGAGCAGGGCAGTTTAACCTAGTAACTAAGCATGTGTATTTTGTTAATCCCAGTCTACCATATTGGCTCCATGACCTGGGGCAAATTACCTCTCTGTGCTTCAATTTCCCCACCAGCAAAATGGTATAAAAGAATAGTAGCCATGTCAGTGTTGTTGAGAGAATTAAAAGAGTCAAAGCATAGGAGGTGCTCAACCACTACCTGGGCATGGTTATTACTTGAGGCTCTCCTTTGCTGCGACATTTCCTAGAAACTGGAGGTTGGGGATCTAGCATGCACCATGCATAGTGATCCCCTATTCTGTTAGTTTCCAGGTAACATTAGAAGAAAGTGTGTGAGTTAGAGTTTAGCTGAAATATAGAGACAACATGAAAAGCTTGTATGGCTACTTGTGAATTGAGAAGGTATCACTTGTTTTCTGTATGCAGAATGCTGTACTAAGTATCTGCACTTCTCCTAAGGGGAGAGGAAATTAAATTCAGTGACTGACAGAGCACTAAATGCTTTCCCATATATTCTCTCATTTAGTCGTTATCACTATCCCATGAGAAAGGAATCATTATTCTCTTTTCAGACAAGGAAATAAATTGAGAGCCATTAGGTTATATATCTATAGGCAAAGAGCTAGTATGGGATGCCTAAACCATGTCCCCTGTGATGAGAACAGTGGAAACAATGCTTTGCCCCTCTCCCTCCAAGAAAAACAGGGATTTTTCTCTTGAAATGTTAGAAGACCTGGATGATCACTCAGCATGTATTCCTAACCTCTCCACCCTTGTGATTACAGTTCCTGAATCTCTACTGATACGGTAGATGGCAGATGAGAAATGTCTGTAGGCTAGTAGCAAATCACTCAGAAAAATTTAGAAGGCATGTTCATAAATTAGGGCATAGATGTCAACACTCTCATTTTCTGCCTGTGGGATGGAGAAAACGGATTTCATCAGGAGATAAACTGGTGTGTGAAGCTACGGTTCATAAAACTGTCACTGAGCTATATTTGAAAGCAAGAAAAGGTTTCTGGAACAATAGTTAGTGCCCAGTTTGGATGGTGAAACAGACTGCCCTGCCTGGACACTCACACTTCAGTAGTTTGGGCTCCCAATTGGGTGCTGGCCCATAGGATACTTAGTTGAGCCTGTGTCAGCTGTCAGAGAACCACATCCTTCCAGCCTGTCACTGTAAGTGTGTTGGAGGAGGATCCCCATGTCCGGGGACTCATGTCACATTTGCCTGAGGGGAGTGTGAAGGGGCTTGTGGTCCTGTGTGCAGCTTAGTTCTGTGCTTTGCCCTGCTGCCATCTACCTTCCTGTAGAGAAGGGGAGGGTGAGCCTGGTGAGGGTGTGATCCTGGGAAGGTGGTGCGGGGTGGACTTCCTTCAGCCCTAAGGCTCAGTCATTGCTGATGTCCTTTCACACATGGAGTGAGCCTCAAGCCTATTGTATGAGGCACCAAAATATCACTTCATGCTACAAAACTCTGGCCAGCTACTCCCTGTTCAAGCTCATAAGCTGAAGAGTCTTCCTAAAAATACCTGTTCTTAAGTTTTTGACAGGGATTGTTTTTAGTCAAAGCATTGTAATTTTTATTCCAAATGTATTTATTTGAATGGAAAACACACATTCATAGAAAAATAACTAAAGGCTACCAAAAGGCATCATGTGAAAACTGCATTTTCTATCCCCACCCTTGCTCAGACCCCTAATTTATTTCTCACTCCTGAGGTCATCACTGTATCTATTTTCTAGAGATATTCTGTATACAAAAAAAGACTGTATGGATAAAGATCTTGTTTTTATTCTTGTTTTTCATTTCTTTTCCTTCCCTCCCTCCCTCTCTCTCCCTCTCTCTCTCCCTCCCTCCCTCCCTCCCTCCCTCCCTTCCTTCCTTCCTTCCTTCCTCCCTCCCTCCCTCCCTCCCTCCCTCCCTCTCTCTCTGTCTTTCTTTCCTTTTTTTCTTTCTTTCTCTCTCTCTTCATATGAGTTTTCTTCAAATTTTTTCATTTGTCAGAGTATCTTGTATGGCAATTCTTTTAGACATATGTATTAGTCAGGGTTCTCCAGAGGAACAGAATCAATAGTGTATACTATAAGAAATTACAACTGTTTATTATAAGGAATTGTCTTACATGATTATAGAGGCTGGCAAGTCCCAAGATCTGTAGTCAGCAAGACCCAGGAAGAGCCAGTGTTTCAGTCTGAGTCCAGGGGCTGGAGGAGACCAATGTCCCAGTACGTGCAGTCAGGTAGGAGGAGTTCCCCTTATTTGTGGGAGGGCCAGCCTCTTAGTTCCGTCCAGACTTCAACTGACTGAATGAAGGCCTCCCACATTAGGAAGGACATTCTGCTTAACTTAGTCTACCAATTCAAATGTTAATCTCATCCAGGAACATCCTTCAGAATATCCCAAATTACTTTTGACCAAATAGCTGGGCACTGTGTGGCCCAGTCAAGTTGACACATAAAAGTAGCCATCACAAGCTGTTTTCTTCCTTTCTTTTAATTGTAAGTTTTCAAAAAAACAGACAAGTTTTTAGATTCATAGCAAAATTTAGTGAAAGGTATGGAGATTTCCCATGTATTCCCTGCCCCCGCATATGCACATACCAACAGCTACTCCACTGTCACTATCCTGTACCAGAGTGACACATTTGTTATGACCGATGAACCTATGTTGACACATTATCACTCAAGGATATATACTTTATAAGCTATTTCTCTTACCTTACCTGTAGTTTTCATTCAGTGGAAAATAACTTCCTATTGGAGGCTTTCAAAAATGGAATTGGCTGCTTCTTGAGTACCCTTCTGTCCCTGGAAATTTTCAAATTGATATTGTCTTATGGATGCTGGGAAAGGACTCTTTTTTGCACTCGTTGAGATAAAATCTAGAGCTGTGAAATATGGGCCATACATTTAATTTTACATTTTCAAGTAGCAGGAAGGTAAAAAGAAATAGGTGAAATTAATTTAAAAAATATATTCTATTTAACCCAATATATTCAAAATATTATTTCAATATACAATACAAATAAAAATATTAATAAGGTGTTTTATATTCTCTTTTGCATACTAAGTCTTCAAAATCCAGTGTGCATTTTACACTTATAACACGTCTCAATTTTGACTAGCCACATTTCAGGAGCTTAATGGCCATATGTAGCTAGTGGCTACTGGCTACCACACTGGATGTCACAGGACTAGATAGGACCCATTTCAGTGGTGAGTCTTGTTTCTGAAGTTATTTACAGAATAGCCCAGAAAATGGTGCTGGGCCATTTATGAGACGGCCAAGTGTGGACGAGTGGAGAGAGGTCAGGGCTGAAGACAGGAGACCTGAGTGCTTTCCTTGCAATCATACAAACTAGCAGAGCGAGTGTATGAACTTTGCTCAACCCCTGTATTTCAGTTTTTCACCTTTAAAATGAAATCCATGATACTTGTCTTACTCACCTTGCAGAACTGTTGAGAGGCTCAGAAGAGATAAAACATGTGAAGGTGCTTTGAAGAGTTGAAATCACATTAAATGTGATGTAATTGCTCAAGCAGAGTCAGCCATTCAGTGGTTGCTCTGTTCTCAGTCCTGCCACAGTCTTGTTGAACACCCTTAATCGCTTCATGACTCAGTTTTTCCAACTGTTAGCAGGAAATATTTGAAACAGTCCTTTGAAGTGAATGATACAATGGTAGTAGACACATTACATCGTAACGGTGTGGTTCCTGGGTGGCCCATCAGAGCTCCTCAGCCCCAAAACATACCAAAATACAAGAGACACGTGAATAGTAGACATGAAAGAATAGAGGTCAGGACTGTGGGCTGCTTTGCTTCACATTCCAGCTCTGTGCTGTGCTAATTGTGTGACATAGTTTTCATACCTATAAAATGGGGATCGAAATAGTAATTCCCTCATAGGTACTATGTGAGGGTCAAAAGCACAAATACACATAAGGGACTTATGACAGAGCCTGGCACGTAGTGATATTCACTATTTTCAGTGTTACAGATACTGCCAAGAGATAGTGCTTATATCTGTTATCAGTTTCCTATGGCTCTTACAATAAATTACTGCAAACCTGGTGGCTTAAAACAATACACATTTGTTTTCTTACAGTTCTGGAGGTCAGAAGTCCAAAATCAGTTTCACTGGACTAGATCCAAGGGTTGGCCGGGCCACACTCCCTTGGAAATTCTGGGGGAGAGTCTGTTTCTTTGCCTTTTCCAGCTTCGAGAGCTTCATTCCTCACATTATTTGGCTCACGGCCCCTTCTTCCCTCTTCAAAACCATCAGTGTAGCATCTTCAAATCTCTCTTTGTTTTGTCATCACATCACCTTCCCTCTTGTCAAGTCTCCCTCTTAGGGACCCTTGTGATTATATTTAAAGCCACCTAGATAATCCAGGAGAATGTCTCCATCTCAAGATCCTCAACTTAATCACACTTGCAAAGTCCATTTTGCCATGTAAGGTAATAGTCACAGGTTCCAGGGGTTAAGACTGGAATATTCAGCCTACTACATACTCTAACTTTTTCTTTTTTTAATATTTATTTATTTATTTATTTGGCTGTGCCAGGTCTTAGTTGCGGCATGTGGGATCTTAGTTGTGGCATGTGGGATCTTTAGTTGCAGCATGCAGGCTCTTAGCTGTGGCATGCGGGATGTCGTTCCCCGACTAGAGATTGAACCCAGGCCCCCTGCATTGGGAGTGTGGAATCTTAACCTCTGGACCACCAGGGAAGTCCCTAGTCTGACTTTATTTTAGTTTTATTCTCACTCTACCTCCTTATCTCCTCCAAATGATGTTGATATTGCTGTTGAAGAAGTAGAATGGCACATAGTTCACATCTGATTTTGCAGACTCTCATGTTTTATTTGCTGTTTCAGTTTGGAGAGTTACAATGTTTCTCTTTTCTAGGATTTTCATTCACTCTGTAAGTATAAGAGAGCCTATATGGTGCTAGAAATTGAGCAGAACAGACAGAAACCCAACCTAACCTTATGGGACATGTGGGAGAAAACATAAATAAAACCACCACACAAACATGGGGCTGTGAAAGATAACTGCGGATGACTGTTGAGCATAGAGCAGATACTTTCTGTTTCAACATGATGTTTTGTATGTAATGGGGATGTTATGATTTTGGGGAGGCATTATGATGTAGTTGCTGCAGAAACTTTTCACAATTGAGTTTATACTTGCCTAGAGGTGGGAAACACCTAGGTATATAGGAAAAGGGTTGTTACTAGTGAAAGTAAAGAAATTTCATAAGAACTCTATCTCAACAGGAATCAAGCAGAGGTGAGCACCCCTCTCCAAAATGAGAAGATATTTCACCTGAGAAAATATTTCAGTGAATCAAGTTATCACATTTCTTTAGAAACTTTGAGCAGAGGATTAAGATTGGTTTCTGTTGCTTCATATGTTATAAATTTAAGTTTAAGGAATGGTCCATGCTGGGCCCAGGATGAGTGTCAGAGAGAAAAGAGCTGAAATCAGAATTTATGTTTTAGGATTAATGCTACTGGGAGAGAAATGATGCTTTAAAACCATGTTTTTAAGGTTGCCTCAAGAAACAAAAGTGCTCCCTTCGTGCACCATTGCTACAGGTGCTCAGTGAACGAGAACTTTGTTATTTACCTGTCTTCTAAGACCTGACTGCTAGGTCGGAGCAGATTTATGTTGTTGCTATGCCTTATGGAATAAACGCACTTTCAGGCCACAGTAGTTTCATGCTGGAGGAAGGGTGTAATCGGTTATATTTGATCCTTCAGTGTTTTTAAAAAATGAAGTCTCCTCATGCCATTGTTTCCTTCATACCATCCAAAAGTACTAATTGAGAGTGTCTGAGATAGCACCCGATGTGATTGTCTGGTGACATGCTTCAAATATTTGAAGGTAGTTATGTCCTCATTGTTTTATCTTTTGTAGATTGACTAATTATTGTTAATTTCTTTTAAAAAAACATTTAAAAAAGATATTTATTTATGTATTTATTTATGGCCACGATCTTAGTTCCCTGACCAGGGATTGAACCCTTGCCCCCTGCAGTGGAAGCTCAGAGTCCTAACCACTGGACTGCCAGGGAATTCTCACTCTTGTTTATTTCAGCTGACAGTTTTTAGCACCTGCTTATGCCAAGCAATAGGTTAAGGCTTAGTGTTGACTAAGAAAGGCATCATGATAGGGGATATAGGACACTGTCCCACTAGAGAGATTAAGTACGTATTTGTAGGTAGATCAAAGAAATCTTCATAGAGGAGATGTATCTGGGGCTGGGTGTTGAAGAATGAGTAGGACAGTTGGGTAGAAAGAGTCTCTTACTGCATCACAGTTCCAAGAAAGTTTCAGGCAGGCTGATGGGGGGACTTCCGGCTAAGGTTGCCCTTTAGAGGATGACCTCTCCCTTTGGGATGGGTCTGCCTCGGTCTCCTCACCCTACTCAGGCTGACAGCAGCTCTCAGGGATTGTGACATCTGCATGAATGAGGTCTTGGGTTTGGAAGAGCAGTGGCAGGAGACTCAGTCAACTCCTCTGAGCCATGGTTCAAGCCTTACCCACTTGGCCTGCACTTCACAATCCAGACTCACCCCTCTGATCGTGGAACCGATTTACAGTATGGATCATATCCATGGGAAGTGCACAGAGTTTGGTATGTTTGGAGTTTAGCGTATACAGAGAGGAACAATAAGAGGTAAGGTTGGCTGTGGAAAAAAGGTTCAGATAGCGGGCGGCCTTGGAGGCCATGCCAGGGAGTTTGGACTTCATCTTAGAGACAATGGGGTTTAAAGCAGAGGAACACATTTATATTTGCATGTTTATAAAATTATACTCCTTATAGTGATGAAGGTAGATTAAAGTGACACAAGACTGAAACGAGGAGACCTGTTGAGAGGTTTTTACAATAGTCCAAGTAATGGATGTTGAAAGGCAAAGGAGTCAGGGCAAATGGAGAGACAGGAGGGAATTTATTATAGAAATTGTGAGGATTGAGGGATTCATGGTCATAGTGAGATGGGTGGAAGGATGGGCAGATCATGTCATTAGTCAATATAGTACACACTGGAAGAGAAGCCGATGGCATGGGGGGAGAATATGAAGTTAAGTTTTGGGACATGTGGAATTGCAGGTTCTATCGCCTATGTTTCCTGATGTGGTTTTTAGACCCTCTGCAATACTGGCTGGTCTCCTCTTGGATACACTCCAGTGCACCTCTCAAATGTGTTGTAAATTCCAATAAATCCGGTTCTGGATGTGATCAGAGCTCAGGGGAATGACAACTACATTTTTTAAATGCAGCCTAGGCCTGCATTAGCTTTTTCGGCAGCAGGCCCATGCTGTGGGCTTATTTTGAGCTTGTCATCCACTCAAGCCCTGACGTCTTTTTCACATGAGCTGTTTTCAAGGCAATTCTTTATTCTGGAATTGATGTTTTTTTTTTTTTTAACTTAGGTCCAATATGTTTCATTTGTTCCATTAAATTTTATCTTGTGAGTTTGGATACATTATTCCAGCCTGTCAAATATGATTTTCAAATGTTGATTGATTCTCTTAGTCTTTCTCTTTGTGATACCTCCAAACTATGTGATCTCTTTGTATTTGAAAAGTGTGTTCCATCCTATTCGATAGAACAAAACAGAAATAATTGAGAGCTTTGTGTCACTCAAGACCTCCTTCTTATTTGAAAGATACCTACTCGTCAGTTCTCTTTGGGAACATGGCTTTTAACTAACCACATTTATCCATTATCAATTTAAAAATAGTACTACAGACATTGCTTATGTGTTGTTGAACTCAGATGCTCTTTGTCTCTAGAATTTCCCTGACCTGCCATTTTAGTGATCCTATCAAAAGGTAAGACTTGTCTTTAATGAGCCTGGGCTGCTACTCAATACTTAACCACTTTCTTTGCTAAGCTCATAAACTATCTGTTTAGGTATGTATTTCCCGGGGTTTGATGTCAGACTCATGGGGATTTCATTTTCATAATCTTCTTTTGTCTGTTTTTGAAAATAAGAACTTTTGACTTTTTCAGTCCTTTTGACCTTTATCCTAGTCTCATGTATTCCCTCACCCCTGAGATTAATGTTTTAGCTGTTGCAGGTTCCTTTGGAACTTATTATAATACAGTGGTTAAGGGTACAGTTAACCTGCCTGGGCAAGAATCCTGGCTGTGAAACTTCTGGCAACTTATTTATCCCTCTGAACTCTGATTCCTTGTCTGTGAAATACAGTTAATAACAGCACCTATCAATTAAGTTGTTGTAAGGTTAAACAAGTTAATCCACGTAAAGGACTTAGTGCCTGCCATGTAACAGGCACTCAGTAAATAAGCTCTAATGACTCTAGAATGTCATTTGGTCCAGATCTAATATCTGCTTTCTTAACTATTTCCTCAATATGTGTTCTATTTCCCTATTAACCATGATTATTCTCCTTTTTTTAAGAGTTTGAAGACTTTTCTTTTTGATGAAGATGGAGTTTTAACTGTGGCGTTAAAACCAATTGAAGGGAGATAGACTTGAGTCAAATAACTTGGTTTTCTTTTGGCTTCTAAAGTACAGAATAATTTATTGCTTATTTTATTTCATTAGAATGGCCTGTTACTTGAATATATTTTGGAATTAAACTCTTTCCTTTTGTTTTTGACTGTTGGGAACTGCTTGTTTGCACATGCACTGCGTCACCCCTCTGGAGGACGTTACTGAGTGTTGGAGAGCAGCGTATAAATGTTTGGGAGTGTCGGTTCCCACGACTGTAAAATAAGGGCCATGGAAGATTTTAGTACGTAGGGATTCTGTAGATTGGTTGGTGTTCCACTATAAGGTCTAAATATAGGGAAAGGTTTAGCCACAAGGGTGCTAAGCCTAGATTTCTAAGGGAGAAAAACATCAGGGCTTGAGGAGCAGGAAGTTCTTCCACAGAGTCTGGGAGACTCCTGGGATTAAGGGGTTCTTACCAATTTGCTCTCATCTCACAGCACCTCTATCCAGAACAGTATCAGGGATCCTGTGGTTGCTTCTTCAAACTGAACTGAAACAATTAACTGATTCTGTGGAACTCAGAATCAGGTTCTGTGAATTCTCCACATATAAAACCATTCTGTGTCAGATTGCTGTAAAATCATCTATTGGAAGCAAAATTCCTTCCATTCTGCAAATAAACAAATGGCCTTGTCCATGAATAAGACAGTCAAGGTTTCTATGCGTGAGCCTCATGGAAGGGATAAGCTTTCCAAAGATAAACCAGACTGGACAGATTTAAAGTGATAAAAGCAGATTTTATTCAGGACTGTTGCAATAATGGAAAAGAGATCTCAGTGTAGATCTCCTCATATGGGCTCAATTCTGAATACAGCACGGGCAAGTGGGGATTTATAGCCAAGGAGCATGGTGGGGTGTTAGTGGATGGAAAATCACCAAGAGGAAGCAGCAGGGCTAGGGGATTCTGGTTAAGCTGACTTAGCAGGATTCTTGCTGAAGGCAAACTAGGGTGATCAGATATCAAGGGTGGAGGATTTGGTCGGATATTGAGGGTGGAGATTATCTCTAAACTGACTTAGCAGGATTCTGGCTAAAACTGGGTTCTTGAGAATATGCCCAAAGACAGGACCTAGTTGAAACAGGAGGCTCAGAGGAGCTTGACGGAAATTTGGTCAAGGAGGGCATGTTGTCAAGCTCTGAATGAATACTCCTTTTTCTCAAAATAGTTTTGGTAAATTTTCCTTTTTCCTTTTCCTTCAATTGCATTCAGTGTAGGGCTTGTGGAATCTTACTACCATGGAGATAAGCTAGCTAGAGAGGATTCTTTAATTGATGCACTATTCATGAGATGAGATGATGAGGAATTTTTTTTTTGATCTTTCCATTCCCCCCCTACCCCTCTCCCCCATGAGCTTGTGCTGCTGCTTTGAACTAAAGCTCAGGAGGAATCCTTGAAAAGTTAGACTATTATGTCTAAAGTGAACTACAAAGGTTCAAGGCAACACAGGAGACATTAGAGGAAAACTTAGTGAGCCTTAACATTTCATTTTTTCCTGTCTTCACTTGGACACTTTATTTAAAGGATGAAATCAGATACTTCTTTTCTCTGGAGAAATAAAGCCACAGCGTTTTCCCTTTTGTCTCTTGCTGAGACTTATTCAAGGGCCCCAGGAGAGGCAGAACACAAGTGCAGTACCACCTTGTTTAGGTAAATGTTCAGTTCCATTTTCTTGTCTCCACACTCCTCCATTGGTGGCCCCTTCCCCCCTACCCCCAGCTAGGCGTGTTCTTAGTGCTCATTCAGAACCCAGACAGAAATGCCTACTGAGGCTCGCTTTTGTAACTGGAGTCATAAAAATCTCTGAAATGTATCGTGCCAGCCAAACCCAGCTCTGCTCTGCGGAACCCTGCAGACACCTTTATTACTCTCTCCTTGCAGTTTTCCAGAGGGCATCATCACGGTGGCCTTTTATTGAAAGTAGGTTTTTGTCATTTCTGTGCTTGGATGGGAGCCAGCTATTGCCTGAAAAACCTCTGAACTACAAAGGGCTTACGCAGCCGGAGAAGCTTATTCCTAGAAAATTTGAAAATGATCTTCTGTTGCCTGGTACCTGAGACAATTTTTAAAATGTGATCTCTGCCATTGCTGGTTTTAATTTGAATGGAAAGGGAATTGCCCTCCGAGGGACTTTCATTAGAAAGAGAAGGAGCAGCTCCTGCTGCCAAGCCTCGCTCTGCTCAGTTTCTTATTCCTTGAGAATTCAGAGAACTCTGGCTCGTGTGCCTTTGTTTCTGAACCTCAGAAACTTGGTGGCAAAAGAAGACAGCCCTG
Source organism: Tursiops truncatus (assembly GCF_011762595.2). Lineage (NCBI taxonomy): Eukaryota > Metazoa > Chordata > Mammalia > Artiodactyla > Delphinidae > Tursiops > Tursiops truncatus. Next base: position 44,375,155 of record NC_047036.1, read on the forward strand.
TTTGCTATTGAAGAAGTGAGGGTCAGTGAGGCATTCCCCCTAGGTTGTGAGGAGCCTCCTGAAGAATTGTCTGCCTTCTTACTTTGTTCTTATTAATAAGCCTAAATGAGTGAACGCATGAAGTGGATTTTTCCATTTGTTCTAAGAATTGATTCATAAAGTACTGCTAACCCGTTCATTTTTATCCCCCTGCACTTGTCTATATGGAAAGTCCTGATCTAAGTTTGCTCTTCTTATTTTCCTGAACCCATAAAAAATGTCAACTAAAATGGATACATGGCTATGATTTCATTTCCACTATATATTGCTATTGAGTTAGAGTTGAAACTTTGGGGCTTGTTTTAGAGTCAAATGTAGATCATTTATCACTCTCCACTACCCTTCTTATAGTCATCTCGATAGACCCCTGTGTACTACACATCAGTGGGCTGTGTACTTCAGTGACTCAGAGAAAGTCTCATATGTAGATGTCACTGTGGATTGCTTGATAAAGATGTCTAAGTGGCAAATATCCAGGCAGAAAAGCAAAAGCAAACCAGATAAATAGAAAAAAAAACCCCACAAACTCAATAATCTAGAGAACAATAAAGGATCGATGTACAGTGTACTTAAGCAATAAATTGTATTCTAGATTTAGATTTACTTTGACCTTTCTTTTTGCCTAACTTCTGCTTCTTTCACTTTACAAAAGCTATTCTCAGACTTTCAGGTAAACTGGTCATGGATCCAGATGGGAGCGCTCCCAGATGGGAGCGTGGGTGTTCTTTAGTTGACTCTCCTGCAGCTGGACTGTTAGGCAGCCAGTTCAAAATGACCCCACAGCCTACTGCTCCCAACAAGAGAGTGACCCTAAAGTTGGATGCTTCCATCCAGGGTCAGACAGCCCTCAATAAGATCTGGACATTAGGGAGATACCAGCTTTGCTGAATGGTTAATGTAAATTCATTTTCATACACGAAATATATGATATATAATTATATAAATATGTAATATATGTAATATATTTATATAAATATGTACATATTTATGAGTATCCCTCCATACAGCAAATTTAACTCCTAATATGTCAGTATGGTTTACAGCCAATGTTTTCAAGCCATGTTTCATTGAGTCTAGGGACTCCACAGAGGTGCCACAGGTGAGCCACTTGATGGGAGACCCTGAGAAGGTGGACTTTCAGGCTCTTCTACCACAGCTGATCTAGACCCTTTCTGTCTGTTTATACTACGGCTGTGATGAGGTTCAATTGTGAGAAGATAGTTCTCTAGGTTCAATTGTGAGAAGCTAGTTCTCTAGCTCAAATTTTAAAAACTGCAGATTTAAAATGTCATTCTGGTGTGACCTACCAATCTCTTCTAGCTAGGATATTGATGAAAGCTTTCTTGTTGAAAGGATTAGGGTAGCAGCTCTCTTTTGGCCCTAGTCCTGCTACTAGTTCTGATTCTTCTCTGCACGATCCTCTCTATTGTATCCCCACTTGCGATTGTACAAGTCCTTTATACTGCAGAAACATCTATCACACCTGAAGCAGCCCTCTGAGGGGATGCTGTCTGAATGTTTTGTAAAGTCACAACACTTCTCAGAAATGTTTCTAATAGAAATAAATGGTCATTAGACCACCAACCTTGGGGCAGTGGCTTAGTTGGGATCCTTAGTTCTAGCTTTCTGTTTGCTTCTGGCACTGAAGTCTTTTGTTCAGATTGTATTTATGTTTACCTATATATATTTTTCTGATTATAAAAGTACTAACTGCCACTTCTGGAAAAGCTGGAAAATACAGAAAAGCATAATAGATTATCTGTAGAATTTATCTTGATGTTATTTCTTTAGTCCTCTTGGTTTTACCTTTGACTTTGAAGAACTTTGCTCTTCACTCTGAATTTACCTCTTAAATTCTCTTTCCTGACTTTCACCTGAACCATGTTATTTTTCCTACATAATTAGAATAACAGAGCCTCCTTTTTCCTTGAAGTTTTAGATAAGACATGCATTTCTGCTATCCTCAGGTTGATCCTTTATTCTTTATTTTTTTAAGTATAAGTTTCAGGTATAGAGCATTTATAGTTCAACATCTGTACACACTACAGAGTGATCACCACCACAAGTCTAGTTACCATCCATTACCGTATAGTTGAACCCCTTCAAGTGGATCCTTTAGTTAGCTCTGGGTTACATTCTTTCTTTCATCCTCTATGACTAACTTCTTTAGCACTTTGGCTCCAATTAAGGGAATGATTTTTCTTTTTCTTCTTCTCTCACTCCTCATACACTGGCCCAGAGTGCACTCTCTTCTGAATGTTTTGATCTGTCTCTCATTCCTCACTTGATAAATTACTTCACTCGCATTCTCCAAATCTCTTTTGAGAGTCTTTTTTTTTCATTAGTAGTACTGAAAAGTTTTTTTCCTTTCTAATTTAATTTGTAGTTTTTATTTCATATATCTCACTTCCAGAACATTCTGAGATCCATTAAAATAAATAAAACAATAATTTGTATAAAGTTACAAAAAGATTTACAGGCAGAGTGGGGACTAGACCTTCACAGCCCCAAATTTCAAATTCTCTGATCTCTCTTCAAATAATGGTGTCTTTAATTACTCCCCAGTGGAAAACGAATAATATCTGAGGATGAAACTTTGGTTAATCCTGAATAACATACAGTACTGACTCATGAGCATTCAGATAATTCATTATGACTTCATTTCAGAAGAGTATTAGAACAGGATGGTCAGAATGAAGGGTGGACTGCCTTGTTCTTCCTGAAATGTACTCTCTTCACTTATCCAAGTACTTCCTATCCTTTGGGAGGATACCAACAATGACATATTTTCAACTTTTTTGGCATCTTAGTAGTGAGGACTTCCCTGATCCCTCCATTTAAAACAGGAACCCAGTATCACCCTGGCAATCCCTTTGTCCCTTCACACATTTTTTCCATAGCATTTTTAACATTTTAAGGTATATATATTTTGCTTGTTTATGTGTTTATTGTTGCTTCTTTTGTCCCCTCCCTCCCTCCCTCCCTCCCTCCCTCCCCCACACCTGGGTGTAAGGTCCATAGGGCAGGTATATATGTCTGTTTATTCACTGCTGAATCCTATTTGTCTCCCCTACCATACTCTCAAACAGTGGCCAGCATATAGTGGGTACTCCATAAGGATTTAATGGAGAGAAAAAAATCAACAAATGAATTGCTTAAGCCTCAAAACAAAATCAAGCTGGGTAAAGTAATACTGTTATCACCGTTTAACAGATGGAGGAATCCGTTTACCTCGGCTATTTGGCAAAAGTCTCAGGACTCAGAGTTCCCTTTATATCCTGTAAGCAACTAAGCTTTGCAGCTGATGAAAAGATGCAGTGATATACATAATTCATGGAAATGCCATGGAATTCATTTTACAACTCTAACTATAGACCCAGATGTTTGATGAGAACACTGCTTAAGACCCCAGCATATGCAAATTGGTTAGATCCTTTAGCCAAATGACAACCATGAGCAAACAGGACACATACCCTGTACATTAGAGCAGTGTCTGACGGCTGCCCTCGACACTGTCAACACTTACACTGGTCTGTGTGTTTTAGAGATTCCCTGGCAGCATTTGTCATGCCGGGAACTTGGCAAACAGAGTCTCTCCATGGAAATAAGCTGGGAGGTTGATTTGGTTTCACTCCAGCTGGTTGAAGCTCCATCACCTGCTGAGTCGTTATGTGGTGGTTATTGTTCCTTTGCTCCATATCTACAGTCTGGCTGTACCATGTGTGTGGATGGTTACTATTAATAACCATAGTGAGTTTATGATTTTGAGCCAAAATTTTTTTTTATTTTATCACAATAGGGATTTGCTTTTGTTCTGAAATGTTAGGTAGATCTCTATGCCAACCATCCCAGGGCTGACTTGGCTGTTTATACTGGTGAGGATGTCTGATGGCCTCCTTTTTGTCTTCTCACTTTTTTATTGGTACTGGGCATGTTCTAGTTTAATTGTACAGCTCTAACTTAAAAGTAATACTTGGTAGATAAAAAGTATTGAAGAAGAGAAAAAAAATCAACAAGTGAACTTTTATATTACTAGTAACAAAATCTTTTCGTTTTAGAAGTACGTTGCCTATTCTATGAAAGAAAAGGCTGTGATATCATGTGTATAGTAGTATTCGTGATTACTTCCTATTGGTGGGGAAGTCTGGTAGGAGTCCCTGTGTTAAACTGAGAACAGTCTAACAGAAAGAGGATATGAGGACTCTCACTACTGTGCAAATTCCCAAAAGGCAGGGGAATGGACAAGTTTAGCTCTGGAATAATTTGCAAAAATAATAACACCCACTAAAATTGTGCTAGGTCAAATAATAATATGTGTCCTTTCTATGTTCTGGTCCTTTGCAAAAATAATAACACCCACTAAAATTGTGCTAGGTCAAATAATAATATGTGTCCTTTCTATGTTCTGTGTCCTTTCTATGTTCTGGTCCTTTGCCAACGCAGGTGTGCACACATACACATACTTGCACACTCTTATGCCCAAATATTCACAAAATTCCCCCTTATACATGGTTCCTGAATACAGTTCCATTTGTCCCTTTTAGAAGCAAGTGAACACTGAGAGACTATGGTAGTTCATGGAGGGAAATGTCCTGACCAGATATAGATCTCAGCTTTTGGTCCTGGCCCTTCTATAAATTCACTGTGTGAGCCAATAATTCTTCACAGCTTTAGTGTTGTTATTATAAACAGAGTTGATAATCTCTGTTGTACCAAATGCACAGGGTTGTATGAGATTCAGGTGAGACAGTGTGTGTGAAAATTGAGAATTATAGAGTATTGTTCACATAAAGACATCATGGTTGTTTTGAGTCTGCATTGCAGCCTGGTCAATGCAGGATGACAAGCAGGGGTAGTTCAAGCTGCCTCTCAGGGGTTCAGGGTAGCATTTGGGAATCCCAACCCTCACCCTTCCTTTTTCTGGAGAACCCTACTGAGGGAGCACACAGTAGGAAACAATAGCCAAATGGGAAACTAAATACCACTTTTGATGGGTAATTTTATGTATTAACTTGTCCGGGGTAAGGGGATGTAGTTAGTTGGTACAACATTATTTCTGGGTATGTCTGTGAGGATGTCTCTGGAAGAGATTAGCATTTAATTCAGTAGACTTAGTAAGATCTCCCTCACCAATGTAGGTGGGCATCATCCAATCCGTTGAGGTCCTGAGTGAAGCAGAAAGGCAGAGGAAGGGCAAGTTTGCTTTTTCTGCTTGAGCTCAGGCATCAGCTTCTCCTGCCCTTGGACACTGGAACTCCTGGTTCTAGGGCTTTCAGAGCTATAATCTCGGCCCCTTGATTCTCAGGCATTTGGACTTGGACTGAATTACACCACTAGCTTTTCCGGTTCTCTGGTTTGCAGATGGAAGATCATGGGACCTCTTGGCCTTCATAACCACATGAGCCAATTCCTATCATAAATTTCCTCTTGTATATGTCTATACATATCCTATTAGCTCTGTTACCCTGGCTAATACACCACTTTATTAACATTTGATAAGCACCCCAAAAATCTCATTTTATAAAAGCTGTATTGGAATAGGTTAGGCTCTAGGGCTAAGTAAGGCTTCCTATTTGATAGCTCTTGAATCTGACAGTCCCATAATCATGAGCAGAGGAGGTGGAAGGGAAGGAATGACAGGGTGGAGTGAGACGGAGAGCAAGTGAGAGTGAGCAGGCAAGCTGATAGTTGTAGCTATGAGGGAAAGAGGTGAGCCCTGCAGCCCAGCCTCAGTCATCACCTGTGTGGAGGCAGGAAAAATGTTAAGGGCTCCTGCTTTCCAGGCACAGTCACTCCCTGTGTCTTGGTCCAGTCTAAGTCCTGCACTCAGAGGGATTAGATGAATGATTTCCCTGCCTTGGAGTTGGAGGTGAGGGGTAGGTTATGAAGAGGTAGGCAGAGGGGTGTAAGTGTGTGGCCAAGGGACAGAAGTTCCCTCTTTACTGTGTCTTCTCAGAGAAGATGTATTCCACCCCAAAGGGGCATGGGAAGGAAAGGATACGGAGCCGTGCTGATGATAAGGGGCTCTTTATGGGACTCCAGAGGAGCTGTCAATTTATGACTCCAAAGAAATCTCTTTGCTGGTAGTTTGGTACCTTGTCAGGGTCATAATGCTAGCCAATCTCAGAAGAAAATCTAGGAATAAGATGGTGGACGTGTGTGTGTGTGTGTGTGTGTGTGTGTGTGTGTGTGTGTGTGTATTTATGAGTGTTTATTTTCCTCCTGTCTCCTAAAGATGATACATGTGTGAAACCTTGCTAGCAGTTACTTAGAAACTAAGTCTTAATGTTTCCATCTTATAAGTACATGGACTGAATTGTAGGAAACTACTCCTGGGGGCATAGTTGGAACGTCTCTAAGAAAGCAAAGGTCTTTTTCAATAACTGTTGTTTAATGCAGTGTAGATTTTTCTTCTTTTTTTTAAGTTCTCAGAGATAAAATGAAGAAATGAGACTAAAGACAACAGGGTATTTTAAGAACTAACAGGCTGTATATTTCAGTTTTTGTTCCTTCATTCAAAGTTGGCTAATAATGGGTAATGTAGGTATTTCATTCACATAGGAGGGAGGAGTACAAATGACTGTCTTCTATTAGTGAATTCTTAAGTTTTGTTTATTTTTGACTTTTTAAAAGTTAAACATTTTAAATATCTCTTGGTTAAAATCTGAATTTTTAAAAGAAAATTTGATGAGACTAAAATAGAAAATACTCTGCTTTTTATAGTGAATTCTGTTAAATGAAAAAGCTAGTGAAAGAGATTCTAATGAAACAACATCTAATGATTTTACACTGTTGATTCTAAATGTCCTGTGGGATTTCATGATTTCAACTAATTCTATCCCTTTACTCATTTAGTAGGTTATACATAACAATTTAAAACCTCAGAAATCAAAAGAAAGCTAGAGTAGCAATTCTCATATCAGACAAAATAGACTTTAAGACTATTACAAGAGACAAAGAAGGACACTACCTAGTGATCAAGGGATCAATCCAAGAAGAAGATATAACAATTGTAAATATTTATGCACCCAACATAGGAGCACCTCAATACATAAGGCAAATGCTAACAGCCATAAAAGGGCAAATTGACAGTAACACAATCATAGTAGGGTACTTTAACACCCCACTTTCACCAATGGACACATCATCCAAAATGAAAATAAATAAGGAAACCCAAGCTTTAAATGATACATTAAACAAGATGGACTTAATTGATATTTATAGGACATTCCATCCAAAACCAACAGAATACACTTTCTTCTCAAGTGCTCATGGAACATTCTCCAGGATAGATCATATCTTGGGTCACAAATCAAGCATTGGTAAATTTAAGAAAATTGAAATCGTTTCAGGTATCTTTTCTGACCACAACGCTATGAGACTAGATATCAATTACAGGAAAAAAATATAAAAAATACAAACACATGGAGGCTAAACAATATGCTACTAAATAACCAATATATCAATGAAGAAATCAAAGAGGAAACCAAAAAATACCTAGAACCAAATGACAATGAAAACATGACGACCCAAAACCTATGGGATGCAGCAAAAGCAGTTCTAAGAGGGAAGTTTATGGCAATACAGTCCTACCTCAAGAAACAAGAAACATCTCAAATAAACAACCTAACCTTACACCTAAAGCAATTAGAGAAAGAAGAACAAAAAATCCCCAAAGTTAGCAGAAGGAAAGAAATCATAAAGATCAGATCAGAAATAAATGAAGAAGAAATGAAGGAAACAATAGCAAAGATCAATAAAACTAAAAGCTGATTCTTTGAGAAGATAAACAAAATTGATAAACCGTTATCCAGACTCATCAAGAAAAAAAGGGAAAAGACATAACAGAATTAGAAATGAAAAAGGAGAAATAACAACTGACACTGCAGAAATATAAAGGATCATGAGAGATTACTACAAGTGACTATATGCCAATAAAATGGACAACCTGGAAGAAATGGACAAACTCTTAGAAAAGCACAACCTTCAGAGACTGAACCAGGAAGAAATAGAAAATATAAGCAGACCAATCACAAGCACTGAAATTGAAACTGTGATTAAAAATCTTCCAACAAACAAAAGCCCAGGACCAGATGACTACACAGGTGAATTCTATCAAAAATTTAGATAAGAGCTAACACATATAGTGCTCAAACTCTTCCAAAGTATAGCAGAGGGAGGAAGACTCTCAAACTCATTCTGCAATGCCACCATCACCTTGATACCAAAACCAGACAAAGATGTCACGAAAAAAGAACACTAGAGGCCAATATCACTGATGAACATAGATGCAAAAATCCTCAACTAAATACGAGCAAACAGAATCCAACAGCACATTAAAAGGATCATACACCATGATCAAGTGGGGTTTATCCCAGGAATGCAAGAATTCTTCAATAGACACAAATCAATCAATGTGATACACTATATTAACAAACTGAAGAATAAAAACCATATGATCATCTCAATAGATGCAGAAAACGCTTTTGACAAAATTCAACACCAATTTATGATAAAAACTCTCCAGAAAGTAGGCATAGAGGGCACTTACTTCAACATAATAAAGGCCATATATGACAAACCCACAGCCAACATCATTCTCAATGGTGAAAAACTGAAAACATTTCCTCTAAAATCAGGAACAAGACACGGATGCCCATTCTCACCACTATTATTCAACATAGTTTTGGAATTTTTAGCCACAGCAATCAGAGAAGAAAAAGAAATAAAAGGAATCCAAATCAGAAAAGAAGAAGTAAAGCTGTCACTGTTTGCAGATGACATGATACTATACATAGAGGATCCTAAATATGCTACCAGAAAACTACTAGAGCTAATCGATGAATTTGGTAAAGTAGCAGGGTACAATTAATGTACAGAAATCTCTAGCATTCCTATACACTAATGATGAAAAATCTGAAAGAGAAATTAAGGAAACACTCACACTTACCATTGCAATAAAAAGTATAAAATACCTAGGAATGAACCTACCTAAGGAGACAAAAGACCTGTATGCAGAAAACTATAAGACACTGATGAAAGAAATGAAAGATAATACAAACAGCTAGAGAGATATACCATGTTATTGGATTGGAAGAATCAGCATTGTGAAAATGACTCTACTACCCAAAGCAATCTACAGGTTCAATGCAATCCCTATCAAACTACCACTGGCATGTTTCACAGAACTAAAACAAAAAATTTCACAGTTTGTATGGAAACACAAAAGACCCCAAATAGCCAAAGCAATCTTGAGAAAGAAAAATGGAGCTGGAGGAATCAGGCTCCCTGACTTCAGACTATACTACAAAGCTACAGTAATCAAGACAGTATGGTACTCGCACAAACACAGAAATATAGATCATGGAACAGGGTAGAAAGCCCAGAGATAAACCCATGCACCTATGGTCACCTTATTTTTGATAAAGGAGGCAAGAATATACAATGGAGAAAAGACAGCTTTTTCAATAAGTGGTGCTGGGAAAACTGGACAGTTACATGAAAAAGAATGAAATTAGAACATTCCCTAACACCATACAGAAAAATAAACTCAGAATGGATTAAAGACCTAAATGTAAGGCCAGACACCATCAAACTCTTAGAGGAAAACATAGGCAGAACACTCTTTGACATAAATCACAGCAAGATCCTTTTTGACCCTCCTCCTAGAGAAATGGAAATAAAAACAAAAATAAACAAATGGGACCTAGTGAAACCTAAAGGCTTTTGCACAGCAAAGGAAACCATAAACAAGATGAAAAGACAACCCTCAGAATAGGAGAAAATATTTGCAAATGAAGCAGTTGACAAGCGATTAATCTCCAAAATATATAAGCAGCTCAATATCAAAAAAACAAACAACCCAATCCAAAAATGGGCAGAAGACCTACACAGACACTTCTCCAAAGAAGATATACAGATTGCCAACAAACACATGAAAGGATGCTCAACATTACTAATCATTAGAGAAATGCAAATCAAAACTACAATGAAGTATCACCTCATACCAGTCAGAATGGCCATCATCAAAAAATGTACAAACAATAAATGCTGGAGAGGGTGTGGAGAAAAGGGAACCCTCTTGCACTGTTGGTGGGAATGTAAATTGATACAGCCACTATGGAGAACAGTATGGAGGTTCCTTAAAAAAGTAAAAATAGAACTACCATATGACCCAACAATCCCACTACTGTGCATATACCCTAAGAAAACCATAATTCAAAAAGAGTCAAGTAGCACAATGTTCATTGCAGCTCTATTTACAATAGCCAGGACACGGAAGCAACCTAAGTGTCCATTGACAGAGGAATGGGTAAAGAAGATGTGGCACATATATACAATGGAATATTACTCAGCCATAAAGAGAAATGAAATTGAGATATTTGTAGTGAGGTGGATGGTCCTAGAGTCTGTCATACCGAGTGTAGTAAGTCAGAAAGAGAAAAACAAATACTGTATGCTAACACATATATATGGAATCTAAAAAAAAAAGGTCTGATGAACCTAGGGGCATGACAGGTATAAAGATGCAGACGTAGATAATGGACTTGAGGACACGGGGAGAGGAAAGGTAAGCTGGGATGAAGTGAGAGAGTAGCATTTACATATATATACACTACCAAACGTAAAATAGACAGCTAGTGGGGATCAGCTGCATCACACGGCGAGAACAGCTTGGTGCTGTGTGACTACCTTGAGGGGTGGGATAGGGAGGGTGGGAGGGAGACGCAAGAGGGAGGGGATATGAGGATATATGTATACGTATAGCTGATGCACTTTGTTGTACAGCAGAAACTAACACAACATTGTAAAGCGATTATACTCCAATAAAAATGTTATAAAACATGTGCTTGGCATTGTGTTTGGAACTTAGTAAGTGTCCCATAAATGTTAGTTACAAGGATGATAACAACAACAGTAAAACTTAAGCATTTCACAAGCAAAAATAATTTAAAACCCCGGAAATGATGGTAGGTACCACAAAGGGATTTAGATTAGCATCTTCTGAGAAAAATACAGGTGTCCCAACCTGGACGTTTTAATTCACATATATATATATATATATATTTTAAGGTATCTTTATTGGAGTATAATTGCTTTACAACGTTGTTAGTTTCTGCTGTACAACAAAGTGAATTAGCTGTATGTATACATATATCCCCATACCCCCTCCCTCTTGAGCCTCCCTCCCACCCTCCCTATCCTACCCTCTAGGTCGTCATAAAGCATCCAGCTGATCTCGCTGTGCTATGCAGCAGCTTCCCACTAGCCATCCGTTCTACATTTGATAGTCAATTCAACAATTCTAAAAAGTAACAAAATTAACAGACAGCTCCTGCTATAAATCGAGCACAGGACTAAAGACTGTTGTGAAGAGTGGCTTCAGCCCACATATCTTCATTTGTTTAGACTTTTGAATGAGGTCCTGCACATGGTAGGTGCTCAGTGAAGAAAAGGAGCCAGTCATCAATTTATGACACTAATTTTCACCCCCTCTTTCTTCATTTCACTGTACTTTTTTTTTTAGAGGAATAAATTACACTAAAACTACTGCTATCACCTAGCCATTTGGAAGAACATTCATCATCTTTATTTTTTCCGACCTCCCAAAGTATAAGTGAATTTATACTCTAGCAAACTAGTGGGAAGAATGATATACTGATATGTTTATGCAGGATCAAAAAATGAATTAAAAGTTGAATTTAATCAGTGTGTGTGTGTGTTTGTGTGTGTGTCTGTGTAGTGTTTTGATAATCTAATTACCCACTTCTCTTGAACTGATTGATTATCTTGGTGTCATATGGACTCTGTGAACTTCTCAATATTATCACTAACCATTTTTAAGAATTTGTAATATTCTTATTGTGTTCTTTTTTTTTTTTTTTTTTTTGCGGTACGCTGGCCTCTCACTGTTGTGGCCTCTCCCGTTGCGGAGCACAGGCTCCGGACGTGCAGGCTCAGCGTCCATGGTTCACGGGCCCAGCCACTCTGCAGCATGTGAAATCTTCCCAGACTGGGGTACGAACCCGTGTCCCCTGCATCGGCAGGTGGACTCTCAACCACTGCGCCACCAGGGAAGCCCTCTTACTGTGTTCTTAATTATCTATATGTACTGTCAGTTCTTTAAAAAATTTCTCTCGCTTTTTCCTTTAAGCAGGAGACCAACAAATGATTCCAGTATTTGCTTAATTGTTGAATAGTCCTGGGACAGAGAAGAAACTAGTCATACATTTTGGCTGGCTCTGTATTGGCCATCTCTGCAGGGTTCAATTAGATGAGGTGCTGTGGGCAATAGAGCAAAGCATGGAGTGTGTCTGTAATTGATGAGCCTGTATGTCCTGAGTGGTTTGGGGAATAAGACTCATTTCCTCTAGCTCTGCCATATGAAGAATTTATCGTCTATTTGGAACAGATAAGGCTAATACACAGGAAAATACTTGATAAAAATACTCAATTATATGTAATTGCGTTAGCTGGGGCTTGGGCTAAGCTGCTTGATCTAGTGTCTCAGACTGCAGTGACTCGAACAAGAAAGGAGCTTATACTTCTCCAGGAATCAGTTGTCCAGCCCTGAAGGTGAGCTGGGCTTCTAGCTCACCTTTTTCTTGTTATTCTGCTGCGGGTGAATCTGGCTTATCCCTGCCTCTTCCACACTCCAGCTCACGGCAAGGCCAGAGAGACAAAGTAGAGCATGAGCAATGCCTTTTTAAAAAAATCAGCATTATCGAGGTATAGTTTACAGAAAGTAAAATGTACCTATTTTAAGCATACAGTTTAGTGGATTTTGACATATGTTTACACACATTGTACCATCACCTCAGTCAAGGTACTGAACATTTCCCTCACTCCCCAAAGTTCTCTTGAGCCCTTTGCAGTAAATACCATCTACTCTTAGCCTGAGGCAGCCACAGATCTGCTTTCTGTCATTATGGATTAGTTTTGCCTGTCCTAGAGTTTCATATAAATGAAACTATACATTGAGTATTTTCAGCCTGGGACTAGGGTGATGCAAATGAGGTGCTTAAGATGCATATTTAAGCAGACACTCACTCTCAGTTTCATGCTAGTGACAACGCAGCAATGCACCCTGTACCGCACTCCTTTGTATCTGTTTCTTTTGCTTGGTATACTGTTTCTGAGATTCATTAATTTTGTTGTGTGTATCAGTAGTTTGTTCATTTTTATTGCTGTGTAGTATTCTATGTTGTAAATACACTATAGAATCTTTTCATGTGTTTGTTGGCCATCTGTATGTCTTCTTTGGAGAAATGTCTATTTAGGTCTTCCATCTATTTTTTCATCGGGTTGTTTGTTTTTTTGATATTGAGCTGCATGAGCTGTTTGTATATTTAGGAGATTAATCCCTTGTCAGTTGCTTCATTTGCGAATATTTTCTCCCGTTCTGAGGGTTGTCTTTTTGTTTTGTTTATTATTTCCCTTGCTGTGCAAAAGATCCCATTTGTTTATTTTTGTTTTTATTTTCATTACTGTAGGAGGTGGGTCAAGAAAGATCTTGCTGCGATTTATGTCAGAGTGTTTTGCCTGTATTTTCCTCTCAGAGTTTTATAGTGTCTGGCCTTACATTTAGGTCTTTAATCCATTTTGAGTTTATTTTTGTGTGTGGTGTTAGGGAGTGTTCTAATTTCATTCTCTTACATGTAGCTTTCCAGTTTTCCCAGCACCACTTATTAAAAATCTACAAATAATAAATGCTTGAGAGGATGTGGAGAAAAGGGAACCCTCCTACACTGTTGGTGGGAATGTAAATAGGTACAGCCACTATGGAGAACTGTATGGATGTTCCTCAAAAAACTAGAAATAGAACTACCATATAACCCAGCAATCCCACTCTTGGGCATATACCTGGAGAAAACCATAATTTAAAAGGCTACATGCACCCCAATATTCATTGCAACACTATTTATAATGACCAGGACATGGAAGCAACCTAAATGTCCATCAACAAGAGGAATGGATAAAGAAGGTGTGGTACATATATGCAATAGAATATTACTCAGCTATAAAAAGAACGAAATAGTGCCATTTGCAGAGACGTGGGTAGACCTAGAGACTTATACAGAGTGAAGTGAGAAAGAGAAAAACAAATATTATATAATATTGCTTATATGTGGAATCTAGAAAAATGGTACAGATGAACTTGTTTGCAAAGTAGAAATAGAGACACAGATGTAGAGAACAAACTTATGGATACCAAGGGGTGAAGGGGGTTGGGATGAACTGGGAGGTTGGGATTGACACTATTACTAATACACTGTTATGTATAAAATAAATAACTAATGAGAACCTATTGTATAGCACAGGGATCTCTACTTCATGCTCTGTGGTGAACTAAATGGGAAGGAAATCCAAAAATGAGGGGATATATGTATATGTATAGCTGATTTACCATGCTGTACAGCAGAAACTAACACAACATTGTAAAGCAACTATACTCCAATAAAAATTAATAAAAAAATAAATACACTGTAGCTTGTTTATCCATTCTTCTATTGAAGGACACTTGGGTTGTTTCCACTTTTGGATTTCTAAGAATATAGCTGCTATGAACAGCTGTGGACAAGTATTTTTGTGGACATATGTTTTAATTTCTCTTGGGAAAATAGAAGTGCAATTGCTGGATGATGTGGGAAGTACATATTGAACTTCACGAGACTGCTGAACTATTTTCAGAAGTGGTTATAGCACTTTATACTCTCATCAGCAATGTAAGAATTCCAGGTACTTCACAGCCTCACCAACACTTCTTATTATCAACCTTTATTTTAACTAGCTATTCTAGTAGCCATGTAGTGATGTCCATTGCAATTTTAGTTTGCATCCCCCAGTGATTAATAATATTGAACATCATTTATGTGATGATTGGCCATTCATGTATTTTTGTGTGTGAAATATCTGTTAAAATCTTTTACCCATTAAAAAATTCGGGTTCTCATCTTAATATTGATTTTTCTGTTACAATATCCATGTCACATATATGTACTGTAAATATCTTCTCCAAGGTAGCTTGTCTTTTCATTTAGTTAATGGGATCTTTCAAAGAACTGAAGTTTTTAATGTTGAAGTATTCCAATTTACTAATTTTTTCATGGTTCTTGCTTTATGTGGCCTAAGAAATCTTTATACAACCCAAGATGTCAAAACATAGTTTCCTATGTTTTCTTCTAAAAATACTATAATTTTAGCTTTAACATCTTGGTCTATGATCCATTTTGAATTACTTTTTTTGTATGTTGAGAGCTAAGGGTTAAAGGTAACTCTTTCCCCATACAGATATCCAGTTGTTACAGCACCATCTGTTGAAAAGACTACTGTTTCCTCATTGAATTACCCTGGCCCCTTTTGAAAAGTAAACTGTCCATATTTGTGTGGTCTATTTCAATGATCTAGATGTGTAACCTATACAAATACTACACTGTCTTGAATACGTAGCTTTAGAGTAACTTTTGAAATCAAATAGTGTTTTCATCCAACTTTGTTTTTCCTTTTCAAAATTGCTTTGGCTGTTAGGTCTACTGTATTTCCACGTGATTTTTAGGACTGGCTTTTCAGTTTTCATAAAAGATGCTGCTAGGGTTTTTACTCTGATTTAAATATATAAATCAATTGTGGTGAGACCTGACATCTTAAGATCTTTAATTTCCCTTGGCAATGTTTTGTAGTTTTCAGTATACACATCATAGTTAAATTCATCTCTATGTATTGGGTTGGCCAAAAAGTTCGTTTGGGTTTTTCATAACATCTTATGAAAAACCCGAATGAACTCTTTGGCCAATGCAATATTTCATGTTTTTGTTGTTATTTTAAATGTATTGTGTATTTTTCAAAAAATTTTTTTTCTCATATATAGTGTAGGCAAGGAAAAACTTTCATTTACCCTCTATGTTTGTGACTGGGGCCTGTGAATTAAACTGACAAAAGACAGATTAATGGGAGAAAAGGAATACAAATTTATTAACATTTTTATGTTCACAGGAGCTTAAAGAAAAGAAATGAAACTCAAAGAAGCAGTTAGAGTTTGGTCTTACATTTCATTTCAGCAAAGGGTGATAAATTGTGCAGCATGACTAGACAATGGAAAAAGGGTTTGATCTTCTAGAGGCAGTAAATGCGGGAAGTAAATATATAAGGAAGCTAATGGAAGATAAGGGTTAGTTAGTAAGGTTTATTTATGCAGACTCACATTGGTGCCACCTTCCTGGTATGGGAGTGAGGAGGGGGACATCTTCGCGAAGGGAAATTTATGCCCTGCAGGTGGGGGAGGGCAGAGAGCTTTTCCTGTGTTTGCTTTTTCTCAATTGCCTTCATCTCAGAATAATCCTTATGTCAAAGTAGCATGTTTGAGGTGGAATATTCTGATCCACTTCAATATGAAGACAATATTTGTGCATTGGCTTCGTATACTGCAGACTTGCTAAATTTACTTATTAAATCTAATAGCTGTTAAAATAAACTTTTAGAGTCTTCCGTAAAAACAATTGTGTCTTATGTGAATAAAGATAGTTTACATCTTCCTTTTCAAACTGTACAGGTACACCTAGTATATTTTTTAACTTTATTTTATTTATTTTTTGTATGTTTTCTTTACAGTTACTGATTTTTAAAAAAATTTTTATTGGAGTATAGCTGATTTACAGTGTTGTGTTAGTTTCAGGTATACAGCAAAATGAATCTATTATACATATACATATATCCACTCTATTTTAGATTCTTTTCCCATATAGGTCATTACAGAGTATTGAGTAGAGTTCCCTATGCTATACAGTAGGTCCTTATTAGTTACCTATTTTATATATTGTAGTGTGTATGTGTCAATTCCAATCTTCCAATTTATCCCTTTTTAAAAAATCACTAGTTTTATTGCGCTTTGCAGATATTACATTTTTACAAGTTGAAGGTTTGTGGCAACAGTGCTTTGTCAGATTATGGTTAACATTTTTTAGCAATAAAGTGTTTTAAATTAAGGTATGTACATTTTTAAGACATAATGTTATTGCACACTTAATAGACTACAGTGTAGTGTGAATATAACTTTTATGTACACTGGGACACCAAAAAATTCCTGTGACTCACTTTATTGAGATATTTGCTTTTGCAGTGGTCTGGAACTGAACGGGTTCACTGCAATATCTCCAAGGTATGCATGTATTATACCTTTTATTTATTTTATTGCTTTAATTACACTGGTTAGGACCCCCAGTGTAATGTTGAATAGAAGTGGTGAAAGCAACATCCTGCTTATTCCCAATCTTAGGGAGAAAGCATTCAGTTTTTCACTCTTGTGTATGATGTAAGTTGTACGTCTTTTACAGATTTACTTGAAAAAGTTGAAAAAGGTTCCTTCAATTCTTAGTTTGCTGAGAGTATTTATCACAAGTTGTTATTGAAGTTTTCAAATGTCTTCTGCAAATATTAAGACGATCATATGGGTTTTCTCTATTATTGTGTTAATATGTTGAATTACACTGATTTATATTCAAGTGTTAAACTACAGTGTATTCCTGGGATATTCCTTGCCCCATCCCCCCTTCCCCAACTTGATCAAGATATAGTACAGACGGTCCTTGACTTACTATGGTTTGACTTACAAAAGTGATACACATTCAGTAGAAACTGTACTTTGAATTTTGATCTTTTCCTGAGCTAGTGATATGCAGTACCATACTCTCTCATGGTTCTGGGCAGTGCCAGTGTGCCTCAACTCCCAGTCAGCCACACCATCAGGAAGGTAAACAACACATATACTTAAAACTATTCTGTACTCATACAACCATTCTGCTGTTCACTTTCAGTCCAGTATTCAATAAATTATATGACATGTTCAACACTTTATTGTAAAATAGGCTTTGTGTTAGATGATTTTGCTGATTGTAGGCTAATGTAAGTGTTCTAAACATGTTTAAGGTAGGTTATGCTAAGCTATGTTTGGTAGGTTAGGTGTATTAAATGCATTTTGACTAATGATATTTTCAAGTTACGATGGGTTTATTGGGATGTAACCCTATTGTATGTAGAGGAAGATCTGTACCAATTTTATACATTGTGAGATTCAATTTACTAATATTTTGTAAAGACTTTTTGTGTTTATGATCATAAGGGGTACTGGTCTTTTTTTTTCTTGTGATGTCTTTTTGGTATCAGGATTATTCCGGCCTTATAAACTGAATTGTGACATGTTTCTTCCTCAAATTTTTTGAGGTACTTTTGAAAGATGGTATCATTTCTTCCTTAAATATTTTATAGAATTTACGTGTCAAGCTATCTGGGCCTGAAGTTTTCTTTATGGAAAGTTTTTTATTATGAATTTATTTTCTAGTATAGAATAGGATTATTCACATATTCTTTCTCTTCTTGTGTCTGTTTGGTAGTTTATTTCTTTTGAGGAATTTGTCCATTTTGTCCAAGTTGTTGGATTTATTGTCATAAAGTTGTTAATAATCTCTTATGTGTCCCTTTTAGTATCTTAGAATCTATAGTCATATCCCCTGTCATTTCTGGTGTTGTAATTTGTGTTTTCTCTCTCTCTTTTTAAAATAAATCTAACTAGAAGTTTATAAAATGTATTGACATTTTCAAAGAACCAGTTTTTGATTTTATTGATCTTCTCTATTGTTTGTTTATTGTATGATACATTTATTTCTACTCTTTATTATTTACTCCCTTTCATATAATTTAGGTTTAATCTGATCTTCCTTTTCTAGCCTCTTAGGGTGATAGCTTAGGTTATAGATTTTAGTCTTGTCTTCTCTAATATATGCATTTAAAGCTAAATATTTTCCTATAGGTACTACATTACCGCATCTCACAAACAAAGATATGTTATGTTTTATTCAGTTAAATATACTTTCTAATCTCCTTTTTGATTTATTCTCTGACCTATGGGTTATTTAGAAATGTGTCACTTAATTTCCAAATATTTGGAGATTTTCCAGATATTTGCTTTTCATTGATTTATTATTCTCTTGTGGTCTGAGAACATATTATACATAATAGCAATCCTTTTAATTTTTTTTTAACATCTTTATTGGGGTATAATTGCTTTACAGTGGTGTGTCAGTTTCTGCTTTATAACAAAGTGAATCAGTTATACATATACATATGTCCCCATAACTCTTCCCTCTTGCGTCTCCCTCCCTCCCACCCTCCCTCCCTATCCCACCCCTCCAGGCTGTCACAAAGCACCGAGCCGATATCCCTGTGCCATGCGGCTGCCTCCCACTAGCTAGCTATCTTACATTTGTTAGTGTGTATATGTCCATGACTCTCTCTTGCCCTGTCACAGCTCACCCTTCCCCCTCCCCATATCCTCAAGTCCGTTCTCCGGTAGGTCTGTGTCTTTATTCCTGTCTTACCCCTAGGTTCTTCATGACATTTTCTTTTTCTTAAATTCCATATATATGTGTTAGCATATGGTATTTGTCTTTTTCTTTCTGACTTACTTCACTCTGTATGACAGACTCTAGGTCCATCCACCTCATTACAAATAGCTCAATTTCGTTTCTTTTTATGGCTGAGTAATATTCCATTGTATATATGTGCCACATCTTCTTTATCCATTCATCCGATGATGGGCACTTAGGTTGTTCCCATCTCTGGGCTATTGTAAATAGAGCTGCAATGAACATTTTGGAACATGACTCTTTTTGAATTATGGTTTTCTCAGGGTATATGCCCAGTAGTGGGATTGCTGGGTCATATGGTAGTTCTATTTGTAGTTTTTTAAGGAACCTCCATACTGTTCTCCATAGTGGCTGAACCAATTCACATTCCCACCAACAGTGCAAGAGTGTTCCCTTTTCTCCACACCCTCTCCAGCATTTATTGTTTCTAGATTTTTTGATGATGGCCATTCTGACTGGTGTGAGATGATATCTCATTGTAGTTTTGATTTGCATTTCTCTAATGATTAATGATGTTGAGCATTCTTTCATTTGTTTGTTGGCAGTTTGTATATCTTCTTTGGAGAAATGTCTATTTAGGTCTTCTGCCCATTTTTGGATTGGGTTGTTTGTTTTTGTGTTATTGAGCTGCACGAGCTGCTTGTAAATTTTGGAGATTAATCCTTTGTCAGTTGCTTCATTTGCAAATATTTTCTCCCATTCTGAGGGTTGTCTTTTGGTCTTGTTTATGGTTTCCTTTGCTGTGCAAAAGCTTTGAAGTTTCATTAGGTCCCATTTGTCTATTTTTGTTTTTATTTCCATTACTCTAGGAGGTGGGTCAGAAAGGATCTTGCTGTGATTTATGTCATAGAGTGTTCTACCTATGTCTTCCTCTAAGAGTTTGATAGTTTCTGGCCTTACATTTAGGTCTTTAATCCATTTTGAGCTTATTTTTGTGTATGGTGTTAGGGAGTGATCTAATCTCATACTTTTACATGGATCTGTCCAGTTTTCCCAGCACCACTTATTGAAGAGGCTGTCCTTGCAATCCTTTTAATTTATTGGAACTTTTTATAGCCAAGCTATAAAAGTAAGTGGTCTACATTGGTGAACGTTTCACAAGCACTTGAACTAAATGTATATTTGGCCATGATTTGGTCTAGTGCTCTAATAAATATCAATTAGGTCAAATTGGTTTACAATATTTTAAAAAATGTTATATATCCTTATTGATTTTCTCTCTGCTAGTTCTACTAATTACTTAGAAAGAATTGAAATCTTCAAAAAATTTAAGATAATGTCTTTTTTACAAGATGTGGAAAAATTGTATAATTGATTTCCGCTCAAACTCCATTGGTAGAATTTAAGTTATATGTTTAGACAGAAGTTAGGAAATGTAGTCCCTAGATGGGACTCATATACTTAGATAAAAGAAGAGGATGCTATTACTTAAAGGAAGAAGAGAATGATGAGAAACTTGGGGAAAAATTACTCTCTGCCACAGTAATTAATTGTAACCTACCTGGGACAGACTACACATTCTGTAGGAATTCAGAGGAAGGAGTCTTCAGTGTGAGAGGAAGTTGTTGGGTAGTGAGACTTCAATGCTGGAGTAGGGCTAAAACAGACAGGGGATATAAGCAAGTTATTAGAAGGAAAGTGACAGGAGTAGAAATGAGCATAATGTGTATAGCATACAATAGAGGAGAGGTTAGGGGGCTCCAGGAGTGCATTAATCTTGGAAGTTACTGGGAAATAAGATTGGGAAGGCATATTGGAGGGTAGAATTAGGGACGGCCTTACATAGCCAGATAATGGACTTTAAATTTGCTTCAGCAAGCAGGAATTTAGGTTTTTGAGCAGGGAGACCATCTGATGGCAGAGGTGGTTAGGCTTATTTATCAGGGTGCTGTGTATCCTAAGGTAAGAGAGACCAGCAGGTGTCATATTCCAGGGGTGAGGTGATGAGGCTTCAGTGCAAATGGAGAGAATGCAACAATATTGCTTCTATTCTTTGCTGGATATATTGATATGTGCGCCAACTCCTACTCCCACTATGGCTACTAGAGACAAGTCACATGGATTGGTGAGGTCTAGGGGACCATGCATTGATGGGGAGTTTAAGAGCTCATCATCTCAGTCTTACTAACTGCCAGAAGGTACCAAGTCTCCTTTCCAGGGGAAACAAAGCTCTTTTGGAATCACAGTTGAACAAACACATCAGGAAGTTCTTTTTGTGACTCAAAGTCCAGTTCATTCCCAACCATCAGGCTTTTCTGACCCATACAAATGCTGTAAGGCACCTTAGAACAATGAATAAACTAATGGGAACAAAAGCTAAGCTGTTTGCCCTGTCTTTGGGTAATGATCAGCATCTGCTTCCCGGGGAGCACATTTTCCTGGGGAGTGTCATATTTCCTTCCATATGTGGCTGCTGCTCTGCAGGCTTCCTAACATCCTCCTGGCTGTCTTTCTATTTGGTAGCCAAATATCTCTAACTCTGTGCTTATTATTCTATATTGGGGTTGCCGTGGAAAATAAGGGAAACATGAGGCAGCTAATGACCACATCGTGGATGAACCACAACTATTTGAGTTCACATCTAGTTCTTTAGTGTCTCTGAGGGTGGATATGGTCTCAATTAGGTTAGGAATGAGGTAGGAGGGATGGAAGAAAGACACAGCCTTTCCTTGATCTATGGCTTCTGGGTGGGATTCAAATCCACATCTCTCTACAGACCTGCACACTGAAGTCAAAACTCCCTACATGAGTCATCTGTGGGCTGCTTATTTTGTTTCCTGGAGCTTAATTCCAAGGCTGCATTCCCTCCCTCACCCTGCTTTCCACCTTCCCTTAGCATATCAACAGATAGAAAACTGCTCAGGCACATAGTGGATATGGAAGGAAAGAAGGAAAAAAGAAAGGAAAGAAGAAAGGATAGAAAGAAGGAAGGAAAGGATATTCTATCATCAAGGAAGCATTAAACGAGATACACTGTGGGCAAAAGAAGACAAGAGTAGATACATGCACATTCTGTTCCACTTGTATTTCCTTCCCTCGCCCCAAAGATTCTCCTAGCCCTAAGTAGAAAACAGACAATTGGGCTCTGCTTTTCCCATCTCAACTCCTAACCTGGCAAAAATAACAACATTAATTTGCTGGTGCAGCTTCTGTGGTGAGGTGGAGATGCCCAGCATTCCACTTTTGACCTTAGTCTTGATGCAGAACCACCTCTTTCATGTGAATGCTATTTGCTCATCATGAGGTTTGCTAGGGTATGGATCTTCCCCTAAATGACCACTAGTCTGACCAAAATCAGCTTTTATGAACAAACATCAAGGGTAATGAGTTAATGAGAGCAGCATACTTGGTTAAGCAAATTTTATTTTGTCTCCAGGAATCTATTTTATGGATGCAAAGAAGTTCACTTAAATACCCTGTGGTTCTGATTAGCCTGCTTTTGGTTAACCCAAACATGCAGTTAGGCAAATGTGATCCAGCTTGCCCTTTAGCCCTGAGGCTAGCTTTCCCAAACTCTGGTGTAAGCAGTAAATGGCTACACTCAGAGGACTTTTATAATGTGGAGTGAATTTGTTTAAAGAGGGGTTACTGCTGATGAACTTCCTGGTAACGTGTCGCTGAAGGAGAACCCAAGTGTTGGACAAGAATTAAACATTAATATTTTCTCAAATCTGTAGTTTATGCATGTGAACAAAGCCATGTGATTTTATTAAGTTGATGGTACAAAACATGCCTAAAAGTGATTAAGAGAAAGTACTTGGTTTTTTTCCTGGTGATGTAAACTAAAGTGCCTGGAAAATCATAAAACGGGCTTTGTAGTAGTTATGCTTAGGGTGCAAATTTGCCGTCTTTGGGGATGTTACCACCATCTCAAATTCTACATTATTGTCTTCTGGTGAATGTTAGTCCTTATCATATTCAGCTGTGATAGAGGGAGGCATCAGTCCCCACCTTCTTCCTATCAACCCCCCTAGATGTTCAGGATTTGTAGGTGGCCACAGAGGGACAACTATATTAGCGTGAAAGTGGAGTGAGCTGAGAGAAGTTGTGGCTTGCTGTGGTGAAATTCGGAAGAGCGAGATCTCAGGAGAAGGGCTGGAGATTACTGATGAGGACCAAGCACTTAAGTATGTATGTGGGCTCTGTCCCCTTCCCCCCGCATTTTTTTAAACCTGGAACTGCAGCTAACTGCCCAGAAATAGGTTAACGTCTGTGTCACTCGGGGAGCATGGTGGCGTAAGCCCTGGGACTAGATCAGCCTGTGTTCAGTTTTTGGTTTTGAACTGACTGGTGGCTTTGGGCAAGTGCTGTAGCCCCTGAGTTTTAGTTTCTTCATCTGTAAAATGGGTGGAATAATAAAACTGTGCTGGCAGGCTAGTGTAAGGAGGAGTGGTACTGTATACAAAGGGCCCAGTGCACAGTAGGTACTTAATAAATGGTAGCTATTATCTGATGGGCAAGTTGATATTGCCTCCCTTTTACAGACTATTAACTAAAAAAGAAAAGTTAGGTGGTCTGCGGTGAGTCTGTAGTATTTTTGAGAATGCCTTAAACATCCTGGGTAGCAGTGGGCTGTGATAACCGGAATAAGAGAACGTGTTGTATGAAAGAGAATAAAAGCTTTAACACGAAGTACTATTTCAGACTACTTACTGCCTTTCAGCTGTGACAGAAGTACTGCGCACAGCAGAGTGTGTGGGATCTGAGATGCGGCTGTGCTGGCTGTTTGTGAGGCAGAAATGTCTAGATGCACATGAATTACAGTCTTTTGAAATATTTTATGTATATTTGAGTCTTGTGGAGGCATCTTTAATACTGCTGATTTAGAATTTAAGAGAGAAACCATTATTCCTTGTTTGTCCCCTAAGTGCCTTGCTCAAGTGTTTTGTTTTGTTTTTTTCCCTCCCTTTCCCACTCCCTTTTTAATTCTTCTGGGTCCCTGGTATACAAAACAGGGGTTTTCCTTTGTTATTATCTTGAGCATACTTGCAGGACACACACAAATCTTAATGAAGTCACCTTATCCAGGCCAGTCCAGCTCCTCTCAGAAAGCTCTTGAATTTCATTTGCCATTTAAAGAGAAAAGGTTTAAAGCTGTGTGAGGTGGTATGACTTCAATGTTTGAGAAGTCTGCCTTGGCTGACTATCTAATACCATGCACCAGGGGGAATAAAAAACTCATTGTAACCGGAACAGCACTGACTCAGAGACGTGTTGGACAAAACATGACCCCTTAGGTAGCAAATGCGTCGAGGATGGCAGACCCCAAAGTGAGGGGAGGCAGTTTGCCGACGAGGGTCTTGGGAGGTCTGGTGGCCCTTAGGTGGGAGTAATTCTGGACAAAGGGAGCTGGTGCAGCAAGACTGCTGGGAGGGCCACTAGTGTGGTGTGGAGGACAACTT
The DNA here is from genome assembly GCF_011762595.2 of Tursiops truncatus. Classification (NCBI taxonomy): domain Eukaryota; kingdom Metazoa; phylum Chordata; class Mammalia; order Artiodactyla; family Delphinidae; genus Tursiops; species Tursiops truncatus. The sequence continues at coordinate 44,400,014 of NC_047036.1, forward strand.
AAGGGTTAGAGTTTGAAGAAGTTTTAAAGTAGAATTTAGCGTGGGATGATAGCTAAGGATATTTTCTCCATCCATCCAGCCAACCAGCCAGCCATCCATCTGAATCCTCTTTTTGGAGAAAGGTAAGACACTTTGCCACATTAATAATACATTGTCTTAAGTAAAAGGGAGGGCGTACTTGAAAGGTTGTGACTCTCCTAAAGACACGCTTGTTCTGTCACTGACTTCTGCAGTGCACGGGCTGGACTTCAGAAAATGCTGTTTTAGGAAGAGAGGGAACTTCTTGGAGAAATCAGGCTTGGGGTGAGCTCTAAGAAATCCCATCTAAGTTTCTTGAGGTCTGTGTGGATGATGAGAACTAATCTTACTTGTGACTGGAAAGGACTCTCCCTTCATTCCATTGCTGTCGGGCTCCACAGAGCTGTTCACAGATGGGTCTCTCTGAAATGAGGACATAAAAAACATGCCTTGGAAAATCACACATCTCAGGAGCACCTAGATGCTTAAATGGACATTTTGTCCTTGATGAAGCTGAGACAAAGAAAGACTCACCCCAAGCCCATCACATGAAGCCCTCAGTTCCCAGTCACAGGCTCTGCTTCTGAATCTACAGTGATCCTTCTGTGTCCAGCCTTCAGTCACGAACAGCTATGGTGCTAAAAACCCAGGTCTGATCGTGTCACTGCTCAGGAATTGTTACTGTCTTCCCAGTTTTTCAAAATAAAGTCCTAATGTCTTTATTTGGTATTTGAGCTCTTCCCCTTCACGAACCGTATGCTCTTAAGCAAATAGAACTACTTGCATGGCCCCCTCTGTACCACAATATCCTAACTCTGTTTTCAGTCATTCTAGTTTTGCTCTGGAATGCTCACCTCCACATCTTGCTAGAGTCAAATTCCACCTGTCTTTTAAGGCCTATTTTACAGGTTGCCTCCTCTGGGAAGCATTTTTTTTTGACCTCTCTGCTAGAAATGATCTCTTCCCCCTCTTAATTCACATAGAATTTTGTTTCTACCTCTATTATTTACAATAGTGGTTCTCATACTTTGCTAATAATGAGACTCACCTGCAGGTACTTGTTAAAAATAAGAAACCTGGGCCCCATCTCAGGCTTATTGAATAAAGCCTCCAGGGGACGAGCCTGGGAAGGAGTATTTTTAACAAATGCCCCAGGAGATTCTTCTCATCAGAGAAGGGAAATATCCTAGAATACTTGCCACTCAAACTGGTTTTCGGCTAGCAGTGTCAGCATCATCTGTGTGCTTGTTAGAAATGCAGAATCTTGGGGTCCAACCCAAATCTCTGAATCAGGATCTGTGTTTTATTCAGATCTCCAGGTGATTCCTATGCAGGTTAAACTTTGAGAAGCACTGTCTTACCATACCTTTTACTTGCCACTTCTATAATTAATCGTGCAGCCAAAACCCTCTTATCATCTCATTAATTACTCAAAGCAACTATTATTCCTATTTTTTCAGATGGGTTTTTAGAAACTTCTATTAAATTGAATCATGTAGAATGGTAAGTGTTAGTTTTTTTGCCTTGTCTACAAAAAGGGCAATTTCATATGTCTCAATTTTTTTTTCGGTACGGGGGCCTCTCACTGTTGTGGCCTCTCCCGTTGCGGAGCACAGGCTCCGGACGCGCAGGCTCAGCGGCCATGGCTCACGGGCCCAGCCGCTCCGCGGCATGTGGGATCTTCCCAGACCGGGGCACGAACCCGTGTCCCCTGCATCGGCAGGCGGACTCTCAACCACTGCGCCACCAGGGAAGCCCCATATGTCTCAATTTAATAGTAAGTAGTGGTAGCACCGGGATTAGAACTTGGGTAGTTTGACTCTGGAGCCCTCTAGTAAACTTTATGCTATTATTATAACTATCATATATGCCAATGAATGGTGGTTTTCAAAAAAGAAAACCCCCTGGATTAAAATACATTATTGAATTCCAAGGTTAGTACATGACAGTGTTCTGGAAATGGAAATGTGCTTATATAAACAGTATGAATATGAGATGGATATGGGGGGAGAATGAAATAGAAAAGGAAGCAACTGAAATTACATACTTTTACCTCCACTTAGTCCATATGGAGTTGGAGACTACAGGTATTAATGCTAATTTTCTTCCAGACATATGGGACTGAACTATCCTTTGTTCTGACTTAGAATTTTCAGCTTGGTTTCAAATTTTAAGAACTGCAATTTCAGACTATGACTGGAATACAAAGTTGTTCTGTCTCTAAATTTTCAGACAGAGTAAGTTTACAGTAATAGGCTTGTATGGCTTTGTGTGTTCAGGGGCCAAAGTTTGGAAAATCTGTGGGAAATTGGAAATGGAAGGAAAGATTTCTTGCCAAACTCTTTGATACGTTTGATCCTTTAGAGTGACTAAATACACAGTAAAGACACAACAAAGAATAGACTTTCATCAAGAGGCCAATGTGCAGTTGCCTCCCTCCCTCCCAAACAGGGTATAAAAATGTTTCCTATTTGAGAGTTATAATCAACTAATTTTTAGTGTGTGTGGTTCACAGAAAGACCGAAGCTTCTTAAAAGGAGTACTTGTTTCCCTGTGATTTTTGCTGACAACCCTTAGCATGCTACAGTTCTCAGTCTTAACAAAAGGGCTTTATGTGAAAAATCCTTGCTATATTTTAACAAGATAAATGAGTCAAGGTGGGACTTCCCTGGTGGCACAGTGGTTAGGAAACCGCCTGCCAATGCAGGGGACATGGGTTCGATCCTAGGTCTGGGAAGATCCCACATGCTGCGGAGCAGCTAAGCCTGTGCACCACAACTACTGACGCCTGCTCACCTAGAGCCCGTGCTCCACAACAAGAGAAGCCCGCGCACCACAATGAAGAGTAGCCCCCACTCGCCGCAACTAGAGAAAGCCCGCGTGCAGCAACGAAGACCCAATGCAGCCAAACATAAATAAATTAAAAAAAAAAGAGTCAAGGTGGTGATGACTTAGGCATAAGAGGAAAAACAAGGTATGCTCTCAAGACACTTAGACTACTGGCCTAGGACCTGGCAGGAGTAACCGGAGATAACAACGTCACGAATTGTAGTTGGAAAGGAGTCTGTGAGAATCCCACTGTGGAAGTGGGTCAAGCTGCTTTGTTGATGCAGTGGGGTTATGGGGTGCGTGTGCCTGAGCTGTGCAGCTGTCCCTTGGTACAGAGTGGCTATAGATTAAAATGGACCTGTGGCAAAATAATATTCTGGACCCCCATGCATTTTCCAGCATGTTCTTCTTCAATAAAACTTCTCATAAAATATCTTGCAGTTCCAGAAAACTGGCGTGAATGTTTCATCAGAACTCATTTATCCCAGTTTCACACCTTCCCCTCAATATTTACTTTGTATGCACTGCTCATACATTTTCAGAAGAAGGTGAGTCTCAAAGGTTAAGAACATGACAATTTCTTTAGTGAATGAAGCTAACAGTTACTGGTTGCTTTTTCTTTTTATGTGATGGATCTCTTTGCTTCTAAACATGAGAAGTGTGGCCTTAAATTCAGATTGCTTTAGGAATGTGTTCTTTAGGAGCTGTGACTGAAGCACTCTCAACTTTGATCAGGTTAAAAATGCTATTGTAGTTTTGTTTTATGTTTCTATAACTGAGAGAAGGGACGTGTTCTATGTGTTCTGTGAGTAGGCCTTTGTATATCAATACCTATCACCTGTAACCATATAAACACAGACGTTTCTCTGGGCCTCAAACTGTGTGTCTGGTCCCATGCTTATGTAGGATTTAAAGAATATTGTTCTTGAACACTTTCTTTTTTAAAATAATAGTCTAAAATAAATTCTCCCTCAGAAAGCTTAGAAGGAATGAATAAAACTAAAGAATGAATAAAAAGCAGGAACATACATTATTTAAGAACTTAATAAATTAATTTCCTATTCAACTATAGGCTTAGGGGGAAAAAGGAACATACAGGAGAGTGGTTCTAGTTCTGCCTTAATAATGTGATATTGGATGTTTTCCTCTGTCTACGGTCTGCTATCACTTCTTACTCCTGGTATATAGTCATGAAAATACCTTACTTCACAGGACTTGATTAATAAGAATACACAACCAGATATCATTAGTTTACCATGACCCTTAATTCATAAGTAATCATAAAAGAAATGCAGAGGAGAATCCTCAATATGTCTTAGTATCCTTTGGATTAATCAGAAAAGTTTCTCAAAGTCACCCTTGCTATTCCCATTGGAAAGAACATTAAAATGAGAGAAAAGAGTCCATTGGGTCAAATGCGTTTTATGTGTGGCATGTGCACAAGAGTAAACTGTGAATACTCTAAAAGCGAAAGGTTGGGACTTCCCTGGTGGTGCAGTGGTTAAGAATCCGCCTGCCAATGCAGGGAACATGGGTTCGAGCCCTGGTCCAGGAAGATCCCACATGCCGCGGAGCAACAAAGCCTGTGTACCACAACTACTGAGCCTGTGCTCTAGAGTCTGTGAGCCACAACTACTGAGCCTGCATTCCACAACTACTGAAGCCCATGCGCCTAGAGCCTGTGCTCCACAGCAAGAGAAGCCACTGCAATGAGAAGCCCATGCACTGCAATGAAGAGTAGCTCCCCCTGGCAGCAACTAGAGAAGGCCCATGGGCATCAATGAAGACTCAATGCAGCCAAAAATAAATTAATTAATTAAAAAAAAAAAGTGAAAGGTTGAGGCACATGGACTGTAAACACAGTCTACCAGAATTAAAGCCGTGAAGACCAGAAGCTTTCCTTGGAGAACAGGTGTTACAGGTTGAATCATGTCCCCTCCCCCACCATTTAATATGTTGAAGTCCTAATAACCCCCTGGTTCTTCAGAATGTGACCTTATTTGGAGATAGAGTCTTTACAGAGGTAATACATTAAAGTGAGGTTGTTAGGGTGAGCCCTGATCCAGTATGTCTGTTCTCCTTTTAAGAAGGGGAAATTTGAAGCGCGCGCGCACGCGCGCACACACACACACACTCACACACACACACACACCCCATCATGTGAAGATCAAAGCAGATGGGAGCAATGCTTCAAAAGCCAAGGAACTCCAGAGATTGCCAGATTCTCCCTTACAGCTCTTAGAAGGAACCAACCTTGACAACACCTTCATTTTGAACTTCTAGCCCCAGAACTGTGAGACGATAAATTTCTATTGTTTAAACCACCCAGTCTGTGGTATTTTGTTACGGCAGCTCTAGCAAATTAATACAATAGGGTAGGAATTAGACCTTGAGATTCTATTCATAGGAACCTGTGCTATATCTCCGAACACCACCATTCCCCAGACCTTGGCAAATAAAGCTCAAGAACTAATAGCATATTGAATTGTTCCAGATGATGGCTCCATTGAGCAATGTCTTAAATAAAACCTTCCCTGATTATCTCAGCTGCAGCAATAAAGCTAAGCAAAATTGACGAGGATGATCTTTCAGTTCACATACCAAAAAACGCGCCTTCTAATGTGCTAATGAAATCTGGGCTGATTGAACAAGAATTCATCACTGAACATAGTTACTCTCATTTTTCTAGGTCACTAGATCATAGAAAGAGGCTGATTGATTCACACCTGAATTACGCCAATTTGCATAAACTAATGAAATTGCAACTCAACCAAGGTTGTGAAGAGTTATCTAATTCATTATGCTGACAGAAGGGGAGGAAAAAGAGTGTCAGTCCCCTGGGTAGCCATCAATGTTACTCTCCCATGATCTAAAACGTACGGGAGAGAATTTTAAAGGTATGGGTCATCTCAGCCACTGGTGAACAAGCTACACTGGTATAAGAAATAAGTATAAGCCAGACATCAGAAATAGAGTTGGTTCCTGAAAGGATCCAGCCAAGAAAACATAAGCCACACCAGATACTTTAATACAGGGAATTTAAAAATTCACTATAAAGGTGTTAGAAGGACTATACAAGCAAACAGAGGAAGGTGAGGCTACCCAGAGATAGGGCTGGAGGGACAAAGTGAGGTGCTGGTGTTTCCAGAACCTGGAACCCTGGGGTTAATGACAGGAGATGGGAGATCATCGAAGGGAACCAGCAACTGCTGGAGACCCTGTCCACAGCAGGAAGAGGGGAAGGTAATACCCTGGCTTCTATCATCTTCTCAGCCTTGTCTTTTTCCTCCCATTGCTGAACAGAGATGGAAGCATCAAGATGGCCAGGAAACATAGTTGGCTGGTGTTAGCTCCTTGAGTGAATGAAGGTGGGGTGGGTGGAGGCAGGGGAGGAATATCAGTTTCCCTTCGCTGCTATAGCCAATTACCCGAAACTTAGTGGCTTAAAACAATGCAGATTCATTCTTGTATATTTCTAGAGGTCAGAAATCCAAAATCAAGCCGTCAGCAGAGCTGTGTTTCTTCTGGAGGCTTCTGGGGGAAAATCTATTTCGTTTCCTTTTCCAGCTTCTAGAAGGTTACCTGCGTTTCTTGGCTCGTGGTCCCTTCCTCCATCTTCAGAGTACATCACTCTATCCTTTGGTTTCCTTGTCACATCTACCATTTTTTTTTTTTTTTTTTTTTTACTTTGATCCTTTTGCCTTCCTCTTGTGATTGTACTGGGGAGATTCTCCTGTATTACACAAATGAGCCCATCTCCAGGTTTTTAACCACATCTGCAAAGTCCCTTTTGCCATGGAAGGTAACATGTTCATAAATGCCAGGGGTTAGGATGTGGACATCTTTGGGAGCCATTATTCTGCCTATTACAAGAGGGAAGGTAACAGACTTGGGGGTAAATGAGCAAGCGACTGGCTCAAAAGGCCTCTTGCCAGCTCTTAACAGGCTCTTTCTATAATCTCCAGATGCTTTTTTGCACATCGTACCATAGTATTTCAACTAGCCCAATTCTTAAAGAGTAGTCCTTGGATTGGTTTTTGGAGGCAAAGCAAGTTCACTCATTTACAAGATACCGCACTGAAGGCTTAATGAAATGTTATCCTAGAAGACCTTGTTGGAAACTTTTATTTAATAGAATTATGTTTGAACCAGACAAATGCTAAGGTAGAAGCAGAGGATGGAAAAGAAAGAAATAGGGTTTACTTCAGTCCAGGGGCCTCTGGACATTGGCCAAGCAGACCCCTAAATGAGGAGAACCCTGTATGTGAGCTGAGTTGTCAAGAGAAGGGTTCTGGCATCTTAGTGTACCTCTTGTTTATTTCTTATGTTTTACTTTTGTGTCTTCTGTGGGAAGAAAACGAGCAGGAGCCTTCCTGACTTTGGTCTTTAAACCTGTCCGTGGGAATGACTGGAGTAGCGTGCCTCACCCAGCTGCTCCCACCCATGCCAGGTCAGCCGCACGCAGAGATGAGCTGTCCTCAGAGGAGGTGAAGACCCAGTCAGACCATGGATCGACTCCAGGCAATGTGGGAAATGTGGAAATATTTTTCAGAGAAAACCAAACCCAAACTCTAGTAACATAAAGCTTATAAGTGGTTGCTTCTCTCCTTCTTCACTCTTCCATCCTCTGAGAGTTTCCTGAGCACTGTCTCTCTTCCACTAATGAAGACGATGCTGTCTCGTGGGTGGCAATGCCTCCGACATGAGGTTTCCCAAGCAAGGAAGGGCCCACAGGGAAAAGGTGGCAGATGCAGCATATTCTCCTATTAATTCTACCTAGAAATTTAGGAAGAATGATAATTGTGAGACAAGCCCAGACCCAGCTAGGCCCAACCCCAGGGGATTTTCTTTTACTGATTGAGAAATAATCTCTTCAGTGTTCATCTTCGTCGTTGTGGTGGTCTCAACTATGCCAGAGAGTATTATTTTGAGTCAGTGCATGCACTGTAAGAAGAGATCCAAATTCTCTGAATAGTGTAGGTCCCTGTGTTTCAGGAACATGGTGAGCACTTGCCCAGCCAGTCTCCCACAGGACTCCCTCTGCAGTCCCTCTGTTTCATATTCAGTGAGGCCTGGTAGAGGGAATGGTGCTGGTCACAGATGCTCTTTCAGTCTATCTTGGTCTTTGGAAAGGGAAGCTCCAGAAGAGAAAGGGTTGGGATCATGAAAGGGCTTGGCCCTCATGTGATAACTTGCTCTGACTGGTATTTATATTAGTCCACAACCTCCTGGCTGTGGCCATTTGGCTCCGGTAGCCACTTCTAACTTGGGATTGTGAAGATTCACAAGGAGCTGGCAGCAATGCTTGATAACTGAGGAGGAAGCCCTTTTAAGGTATTCAAACATGATGGTTAGGAATGAGATTTTTAAAAAGCTGATCATGGTCTAGCCCCCTCGTATCTTAGTAGGACATCAGAACCTTGGTGAGGATAAGGGACATTTGTTTTATTATTGAAGTATAGTTAATTTACAATATTATATTAGTTTCAGGTGTATAATATAGTGATTCAATATTTTTATACGTTACAAAATGATCACCACAGGAACATTTGTTTTTAGAGGGGTGTGTGTGTATGTGAGAGAGAGAGAGAGAGAGAGAGAGAGAGGGAAGGGAGGGCGGGTGGGAAGGAAGGAACAAGAGAGAGAGAGCATGCAGGAGTTTGTGTGTCTGGCTGGCTGGTAGGGGCAGTAGGATAGGGAAAAGGAAAGTTTGACAGTAAGTAGAGTCTGGAAATAACGCTTTTCTGCTGAACCTTTCAAGGGTAAAGTGCCCCTGTAATGTCCTCCTTGTTGGCTGCCGAGTGACATAGGTAGGCAGTCAAGGAGCTAAACGTATGGGTCTGGTTTGATGTTCTCAAGTGGTATGGGACTAAGTTGATACCATTTGGCAATAAAGACATATTTATGGGTAAAATGTACTCTTGGAACTGCTTCTAACTTTTTGATCCTAGGAGGCTTATTGTACTTGCTATACCAGTGGACCCTAATCTTAAATGAAAGGTCATTCAAGACTGTGTAACAGTTAGTGCTTTTTTGTTTTGTTTTGTTTGTTTTTGAGCAGCTTGAAAGTATATTGACTTTAACTGCTTGGAGACACCTGTGTTGTCATGATATCTAGACTGTAGTCTGTAGCACCAGGTTTTCTATGAAGACCCCAGTGTGTGGTATGTGGTGGCACTGGTGGTGCTGGTGTGGGCTGTGTGTGTAGGGGAAGGTTATAAGGAAGTTCGGAGATAAATTATGGTCTCTGTATCCCTTGGTGTCCTGTTTAGTTTATTGAAAAAGGATTTGAACAAGAAGAGCATTTTCTCCAAAAATAAATCTTTCTGAAACTTTTAGCTCTTGTAGTTCTATACACTGAGCACAGGGTCTGTATTTCCCTGTCCCTGCTTACTTATCTCTTGACATGCAGAATATGCTGTATTATCCTCAGTAGTGAATGGAAACTCAGAGAAAGGCTATTGGCAAGATAACAATAATCAAATAATACAATGTCTTGGTTCAAATAAAAGAGTATGTGTAGAAATACTTAGTGAACTGAAATGAATCTTTATTTTTAGCTTAAGTTTAAATATTTGGTATGTTTAAAAAATGCTCCTTGAAATGAAGTGATTCAAAATTGGGAGATTAAAGTCAGCATATGGACTTAAAAAATGTAATTGTTGTAAATACACATAAGATTTACTGTCTTAGCCATTTTACAGGGTATGGTTCAGTGGTGTGTAGTATATTCGCACTGTTGTGCTATCAATCTCCAGAACATTTTCACCTTGCAAAACTGTAACTCTGTATCCATTAAACAGCTAGTGTGATTTGGGCTGCTAAGGAACATTCATCTGCAAGCATTGGCTGGAAAACCTGCTTTCAATTCTTTTGGATATATACTTAGGAGTGGATATTCTGGGTCATATGGTAACTCTTATGTTTAACTTTTTGGGGAACTGCCAAACTGCTTTCTCCAAAGCCTGAATCATTTTACAATCCCATCAGCAATGTACAAGAGTTCCAGTTTCTCCAACACTGGTTACTTTCCATTTTTGAAAATTATAGTCATCCTGGTAGGTGTGAAGTAGTATCTCATTGTGGTTTTGATTTGCATTTCCTAAGTGACTAATGATATTGAGCATCTTTCCATGTGCTTATTGTCCATTTGTATATATATCTTTGAAGAGATGTTTATTCAAATCCTTTGTCCATTTAAAAATTGGGTTGTTTTGTCTTTTTGTTGTTGAGTTGTAAGAGTTCTTTATATATTCTGGACATGATTTGCAGATATTTTCTTCATTCTGAAGGTTGTCTTTTTCACTTTCTTGATAGTATTCTTTGCACAAAAGTTTTTAATTTTGATGGAGTCATTTATTTATCTATTTTTTATTCTTTTTTGCCTGTGCTTTTGTATCATATCTAAGAATTCATTGTTAAATCTGAGGTCATAAAGATTTACTCCTGTTTTATTCTAGGAGTTTTATGCTTTTAGCTCTTATATCTAGGATATTGATCCATTTTGAGTTAACTTATGTGTATGATGAGAGGTAAGGGGCAATTTCATTCTTTTGCACATGGATTCCCAGTTTTGCCAGCACTATTGTTGAAGAGATTGTTCTTTTCACATTGAATGGTCTTGGTGCGCTTGTTGAAAATCAATTGGCCATAGATGTACAGGTTTATTTCTGTATTCTCAAATCTATTTCGTTAGTCTACATCCTTTTGCTAGTACCACACTCGTTTGATCACTGTAGCTTTTCAGTAAGTTTTTAAAAAAATTTTTATTGGAATATAGTTGCTTTACAATGTTGTGTTAGTTTCTGCTATACAGAGAAGTGAATCAGCTATATGCAGTAAGTTTTGAAATTGGTAAGTGTGAGTCCCACAGCTTTATTTTTCTTTTTAAATGTTATTTTGGCTATTCTGGGCCTCTTGCAATTCCATATGAATTTGTTAACTGGATTTTCCATTTCTGCAGAAAAGACTGTTGGAATGTTGATAGGGATTGCATTCAGTCCATACATCACTTTGGGTAGTGTTGCCATCTTAAAAAATATTAAGTCTTCCAATGTTTAAACATGGGATGCTTTTCCACATATTGTACTTAGATTTTCTTTAATTTCTTTCAGCAATGTTTTGTAGTTTTCAGTGTATAAGCCTTTCACCTCCTTTACACTGACAATATTTTATTTGGAAATTTACTAGTAGAAGATTTTTCATTACTGCAGTGTATGTGTTTTAAGCTGAAGGTAAGAGAGAAGTGATAAAAAATAAATTTGAAATCTTGGTTTATGTGAAATGTTAGATAAATGGCAACTTCTTTTTTTTTTTTTTTTTTTTTTTTTTTTTTTTTTTTTTTGCGGTACGCGGGCCTTTCACTGCTGTGGCCTCTCCCGCTGCGGAGCACAGGCTCCGGACTCGCAGGCTCAGCGGCCATGGCTCACGGGCCCAGCCGCTCCGCGGCATGTGGGATCTTCCCGGACCGGGGCACGAACCCGTATCCCCTGCATCGGCAGGTGGACTCTCAACCACTGCACCACCAGGGAAGCCCAAATGGCAACTTCTTAATAAAGAATGGATCTTAAAGGACGTATTAACAAAGAAGAGGAAATTGACATTTTAGATATGATTTTTATACTTATGGGTTAATTATGGGTAAATCTCTTAACTTTTGGATATCTAAAATTTCCACCTTTGGGATCCTATTCATTCCATCTCATTAATAAGCTGGAGAAGACGGTAGGTTGAAAACACATACCAACCTCTCCTCCCTCTCCAAAGTTTTGAAATGGCAGACATTGTTTTGAAAAATATAATGAATTTACAACTATGGTAGAAAACAAAAAATGTGATAAAAGTTAGCCATAAATTTAATATTTATATTAGGGTTAATGTAGTAAAAGAGCAGTGAAAATAAAATGCAAAAACATATGTGGGGGAAGAAAGTACTGCAGATAAAAGAGTATTTCTGGAATTCCCTTATGCTCAAAGTCCCAAAAAATCAAAGCACAGAGGTGAACCTGGGCTAGTCATAGGGAAAATAATTAAAGAACTACACTTGGAAATTCTTTGTCTCCCTCCTCTCTCAGTTTAAACTGAGCAGGAGCCAGAAGTAGAATTTTCTCCTAAGATACAACTCAGAGACTTGTCTAAAAAACAAAATAACCTGATTAAGGAGCACTCCCCAAATGAGTGTTGAAGCCAGATAGAGAAGAGAAGCAGACTGAAGCAATATAAAATCTCTACAAGTATAGAAGAAAGTGGAGGGGGGTGAAGGAATGGAGCAGTTGACTTCAGTGATTGCTTCTAGAATAAACTCTAACTCATTGAGTTGGGAATTCCAGGATAATCACTGCTTGGGTGGTGGAGCTTGACAGAGAGAGCTGGATAGTATGCTACAGACCATCTCTAAGAGGACTGAGGAATTCCTATACTTAAAACAATCTATCCACATACTCCACCCAAATTCACATATCACCTCACCTCCCCATGCAACCATGAAGGGCTAGCTGTTGTAAATAGAATGTTTACTTATTGACATGAAAACAGGAATTTGCATACACAGATGCAGATACTTAACCAGGAATCACTAAACACTTGAGGAAGACCAGTATTGTAAAGGGAAGGCACCAAATATAATAAATAAAAGAATTAACGCAAGAGGAATTAGAGTTCAAAGGAAAAACAGCAGAAGGATTTCAGATAAGCTAAATTAAAATTCTCAGAAGAATTCTAGACAATTTTACTATCATGGACCAAGCATGGAATAATATGAAAAAACCAATTAAAATTATTAGCATTTAAAACTGAGAGGCAATTACAGCGATCAAATACCAGATGGGATGTATGTTGGGATGGTCACAACTGAACGTGCAATTCCTGAGCTGGAAGACATACCTGAGGAATGTCCCCAGAACTCAGTTTTAATACACAAAGAGAAAAAATGTGAAAGAAAGGTTAAGATATGAAAGACAGAATTATTTGGAACTTCGAGTTTTTTATGCAACAAAAACACATGTGTTTAGAGCAAATAAGACATTTATTAAACAGGAGCCTTCAGAGAATGTACTCCATTAAAACAAAAACATGTACCTAAGAAGGAGGAAGATTTAGAAAAAAAGAAATATCTTCTTTAAATATTTCCTTCTCTGTTTTGCTTATTCTTTCTGAAACGTGGCGGTTTTACGAGAGGCTGTTTCTTCCTCAAAAGCCCCGTCACACCACAAAGCTTGGAGTTGGGGTAAATTTTCTTCTTGTCTCTGGTTGCTTTTCTCAAAAATATCCCCTTTCCTAAAAATCCTAGTTATGTTGAAGTGCTTGAACTTCAAAGTGTACCCCACACTACATTTCCTCGTTGCAGAAATTCCCTCAGTACTGTGACTCTTCCTCGTTCATTGAAGACTTGCTTTCTTTCTCTCCACACTTAAATTGTAACTCCTAGAAATTTCATCATCCAGTAAGTTCCTTAGTTTCTCATTTCCGGTGGTCATTTTTTTCCACTCCCATGGTCATCCTTTCGACTTCGTCATAAATTGCAACTGTATCAACTTTGAAATCTCATTGTCAAGCTGTCTTCTGTCTCTTCAGCTCAATATTTGACCCCTTCAGTCTTTTGGGGTCTTCAGTCTGCCAATTTTCCTGTGTTACAACCTGCTTGCCATTGCCATCCGTCTCTACTTCTTGCCCAACTTCCATGGTTCCTCACCATGATCATCCACTTTTAAACATCCCCAAGCCCCTTTCCAACTCTTGCTTTTTACCTGAACAAAAATCCTCAACCCTCAGTTAAATCCAAATTTACAACTTCTCTACATCTAAGCAGCTGAACGTAGCTCTAGTAAAACACAATCTTTCTAAGTGGTCTCATTTTATATTGTTGACTGGAAATTTCCTGCATGCTGTCATTATTACTCAGTATTTCTAATATGGATCCCTCATAATTTTGCCTTTCCATTTTCCTGATCAGTATTTCATGACCTCTTCTCCTTCTTTAAACCAACCCTCCAATCTTCCCCACTCATCTATACTTAGCTGATGTGTTTGACTCTTATTCTGTTGGAAATAAAAAAGGAAATATAAATAACCTCGAATATTTCCATCTACTAATCTGTCTGTATCTGTGTCCATGTTCTCTGTCTTGCCTCTTGTTATAATGGACAAATCATCATATTCTCAACTAAGGTGAGTCTCTTTGCTTACCCACCAGACTCCATCCCCTTTTACCTGCTCTATGACTTCTCCCTGAAGTTTTCCCCACTCACTTTGTATGATCGCATTTCTTCTCCACCAGATCATTGCCCAAAGCCTACTAAGGTGTGATATTGTTGGTCTTGAAAGAATCCTCCCTTAACACTATATTCCCCTTTAGTTACCCTCTATATCAGCACCAAACTTATAACTCTCCTTCCCTTTAGAAAAAACATTCTTGGAAAAAGTATCTATACTCACTGTTTCCACTTCATTATCTCTTATTATAACCCACTTTATGGTCAAGTTTTGAACCACATATCCCACAAAATTCACTCTTAGTTGGTCAGTAATAATAAACAGCTTGTCAAATCCAGTGGTCAATTCTTTGATCTCACATGGATTCCTCAGCAGCATTGTACAGGGGAAACCCCTCCTTTCTTCTTTATATCTTATCTTTTCTTGGTTTCCAGAGCACTACACTCCTAATTTTCTTCTACTCACTGACTGGCTTTCACTGTCTTCTTTGCCAATTCTTTTCTCTCTTCCTTATTGATACATTTCAGAATGGTCTTTCCCACATTCATTGTATTTCACCTAATATTACTTTTGAAAAAAGGAACTCGTTTTAGAGTAGAAGGCATATATAATCTAAAAATAAATTATGTAAAATATTAGGAAGAGGGAAAAGGAAAATTGATCAAAAGGTACACAAATATATAAATTTCAAAACAAGAAAGAAAATATGCATAGTTACTGCAGTCCTTGTTTCATCTGTTCACAAGGCTATGGTTGAAATTTGTACCTATCTTCATTCATGCTATTTTTGTCCTCATCCAGAATCTCAGTTATTCAGGATTTTTTTTTTTACTTGATGAGGTAACTAGACTGTCTCCTGAAAAGTCTGAGCTCTCTCTCCAACCATGTTGGATTTATTTAGAGTCTGAGTCGTTACAGGTCCTATTCATACTGGGTTACTTTAAAACTTTATCATGGGGCATAGATAGAGTAGAAGGTGCTCCAAAGAATTCCCTGAGTTCCACATATCATCTTTTTGCCTCTTCGTTCTGTAGCAACCCTCATTTCCTCTGATAATACAGAACAGTCATTCCAGGTGGGAGAGTAATCCCCTTCTTTGATGGTTGGTTCAGTGGCATAAGAGGCCTTAAGTGACCAGGAGGCCAGTTGCAACTTCTCATTCAGTGGAACACTTGTCATGTCTCCTGGTGGGACTGCTTCTCCCTTGGGAACTAACACCTCTGTCTAGCAACTCCAAACACATAAAGAATGAACATATCATGAATCGATAATAAGTTATATTAATGAAAAAGCCACTCCTACGTCTATCCTTGCCTCCTGGACTTATTCTGACTAGAGTGGAAACAACATTTATTGCATATTCTCTAGGACCATAGACTACAATTTGTAGGACAGCACAAGCCTGGCAAGGTGCTGTTTTCAGACGGTGATGTAATTGAATTTTAAATAGGCTAGTCCCTCATTCCAAAGCAGCAGCTTCTTCTGGGTGATGGGGTACATAGTAAGACCAGTGGATCCTGCAGGTATGAGCCTGCTTCCTCCCTTGCACATTCCATTTCTCACATGAGTCATCATATTGGCTGACCTAACTGTATCCAGAACCTACTGGCAAGAAAGTCTAGACTTCCAACGTCTGTAATACAGTGGAGAGCATAGAAGGGAGTGGGAATGGATGCTGGACACCACTAGACAACATTAGTGTATACAGCTTGCTCTGTTACATGAGGTGGGTCTTTGTGCAGACGTACCTTTGCTAGAAAGACCTTCCCTGGCCACATTATATGAAATACCACCCTTCTTTTTTTCCTGTTTCCTCACTTTATTTTATAATGCAAATGTAACTATGGAAAACACTGATATTTAGTTACATGCTAACTTGTTTATTGCCCATTTCTCCCACTATTTATGTAAGTGACATGAGGGAAGAATATGTGGTCCTAAAACAATTCTGGAAATATAGAAAATACTCAGATATTTGTTAAGTGAATGGAAGAAGCAATATGAGCAAAGGAACCATTAATGCTGCTAGTTAAGCAAAATTAATGTATCATAATAAATCTGGAATTTAATTATGAAGATTTTAACTTAATAGACAAAGCAAGGTACAGAAGAAATTTAAAAGTGTGCTGAGATTCTTGTCTTTTTCTTTTTTCTTCTTTGTATCTGTATATGGGCATGTGTATGGGGATGAGATATAGATACTCATTAACACTGGAGGTTGACAGGGAAAAGTGTTTAAATATGTATGTAAAATTTCATACTAAGAAGCTTCTAGTTAAAGTTGGTGAATCAAACATATTTGTTAGCCTCCAGTCCCTTTCAAAAACCCATTATAATTATAGGAAAAATATTTTTTAAAGCTATAATCCCACAAGAAAAAAATAGACCTGGAGAGGAGACAACAGCAACATTTTGGAAGCTGGAAAGCAGAAGGGTGAAGGGTTGCTGATCCAGCGAAACAGAGAGAGCTGACTTTTAAACTGGCAGTGGGAAAGCAAAGAAACTTGATATACACTGTGGTTCCCCAGTCTTAGGAACTGGCAGTGCCAAGTGCCTCTGGAAGTGGGAGGCAAAGGCAGTGCTTGGTCGAGGATGGTGGGTTGAAACCTTGTTTATTAGTAGTAGGCTCCTAGATCCTAACTCATCCCATGCACTTGCAGCCTGCCTCCATCCCCTCCTGACAGTGGCTGTAAGTTTACTGTATGAAGTGTATAAACAGAAGGTCTGGACCAGGGTGCAATAGGTAGAATTGAGGGTGGGGTATTGAAAATAAGGTGTTAAGTGAGAGTTTACTTTCTGACTGTTAAGACCACCAACCTTCTTCCCCCATGTTTTATTGTTTGCCAGATTTATGCCTTTCTAGCATGGCACATAACCAGTCCAAGAAAAGATGTAAAAAAGACCGACACTGGGGCTTCCTCAACGTGGTGGCAAGGGCAGACATCCCTCACAGTAATGCCCCAGGCACAGCATATCCCCAGCTTTATAGCACCTCACTCTAAAAATGTGAGTGGATGGAGAGAATCACTAGACATTTAAGGGGAGACTCTGACATGAAAACTAGAGACCAGGAAAAAAATAGAAAAAGAAACTTGGGAAAACAGAGACCGTGCAGGAAGATGAAACTTAATAAATAAATAAAAAGAGTAAACTTACTCTCATTAATATCCTTGGAGAAATAAGGTATTCCATTTATGATATAAAAAGCAGGAAGCTATAAAAACAAAACATTTAAAGGACAAAAGTAAGATTGTTTGGAAATTAAAAACAGGAAAACAAATTTAAAACTCAGTAGAAGATTTGCAAGATAAAGTTGGGAAAATCTCCCAGAAACTATATAGCAAAAAGACCAAAAGATAGACCAGAGAGAAAAGAAAATTTAAAGGACCAATTCAAGATTTCCAGATGTTTCAGAAAGTGAGAATGGAGAAAACAAAGGGAAGGACATTTAAAAAGTAATCCAAGAAACATTTCCAAAGCTGAAGGAGTGTTTCTAGAGTGAAAGGGTATATAAAATGCTCAACACAATGGATGAGAAATCTCAGAGATGTGTGGACAAAGAGAAGTGGAAAAAGAGAGGGGAACAGGGATAGAAGGAAAAGGGATGGAGGGAGAGGGAGGGGGGAGGGGCAGAAGTGTGGGGGGAGAGGGAGGGAGACAGGAGGGGGAGAAGACGAGAAGGAGAAGAGATAGAAGAGAGAGGGAAAAGTTTTATGCTTTTATAAGTTCTCATATTTTTATAATTATGAAGAGATAAAAGGTTCAGAGATTTTATCACATAAAACTTCAAAATTTGTGTCCACAAGGAAACGAATTAATGAATGGCAAACATGAGACCAGGAGGGAATACTTGTAATCTATGACAGAAATGATGGCTTAATCTATATTACATAGAGAATATCTACAAGTCAATAAGATAAAGACACTTCAATAAGAAAACAGGAAACAGCAGAGAGTGGCAAGTTGGAGAAGAAACACAAATGCTCAATTAACAAATAAAAAATGCTCAATTTTACCAGTAATCATAGAAATTCAAATTAATATATTCTAATACCATTTTTGCCTATCTGATTGGGAAAACATTTTCATGATTTGTAGTATCCATTGTTGCAAGACGGGTTGGGGAGAAGTAGGGGACACTCTCATACACTAGGTAGGAATCCAAATGGCTGCCACTTAAAAAAAAAAGACACTTGGTAGTATTTATTAAAATGATAAATATATAAACCCTTTGACCAATCAGATCTATCCTTTAGCATCTGTCCTACGGAATACTGCCAGAGGGGCACAGAAATACATTTATAACTATGTTCAATATAGCATTGTTCATAATGGTGAAACAATGAAGGAATGAATCTAAGTGTCCACCAGCAGGAGATTAATTAAAAACAATTGTAAGAAAAACAAAAAAGAAAAAACAATTGTAAGTTCATACAGTGAAAGAGTACCTCCTTATGAAAAAGAATGAGTCTGATCTCTAGACATCAAATCTCAGTTTAAGGAAAATTCAGGCAGTGCTAATAGATATTGAGGATCCACAGTGTTTTGCTGATGAGCGCAGTTGCTATGGAAATTTCAAGTAAACCCAAACTCCTTTGGGAACGAGTGAAACAGGCTTTCTTGAAGAAGTGAGTAGGTGGGAAGTAAGTGTCGTGCTAGAAAAGACTAGGAAAGCGGGCAGGATGGTGTGCAAAGGAGCAGAAAAAAGGAAAACAGATCATTTACCGAGGATGGAAAAGAGACCTGCTCACCTACGGTGGAAGGTCTCGGTAAAGACATGTCTGCCAGTCAGGGGACATCCACTTGAAGAATGTTGCTGCCTTGCTGTTCTCTTTCCCTGAAGAAAACCTAGAGATCCAAGTAGAAGACACTTTGATGAATAGATGATTCATACGAAAGAAGAAAGTTCTTGGTTTTAAGTGTCGTCAAACCAGGGAAGAAATTATGTGCAAGAGTTCTGTAATTTCTGCCCCACCCCAAACATAATTTAAAAATAGGAGAGTCAGTTGCCTCTCTCTTACAGAGTTTAGATCAGGTTTTGGAAACCTTTAAATATAGTTGGCCAAAGTTCTGCCCTCTTACCTGCTGGCACTAAGAGGGCAGTGAATCACATCCTGCCTCCGGACTCCACTTATAGGTGTGGATAGGAGAAGAGGAAGGGAAATTTTATGGTAGAATGGGCCAAGTTATATCACTTGCCCATCGTTGTCCTTGAATGTCACACAGAGAGGACAGTGATGGCCTGTCTTCTGTGCTGGGATCATGTTTGCCCCTCTGGATTCTGCTCTCCCCTTTGAATCCTGCTTTCTGCTCTGGGAGACTGACTTATGCAGATTATTTCAAGAACTCCCTTGACTTTGGACTTCCGTTTGGGTTCAGCCAACAGGGGCACCTGCAGGAGTTCTGCAGAAGGGCTGAGAGGGAGTTCAAGCTGTGATTGAACTCCGCTTCTGCTAGGCTGCCCCAGGCTGGCTGTTTCCCTCCAGTTAAAGGTCTCTGCTCCTCACAGGTGGCCTGTCTCTATGCAAGAGCCCTCTCTTCTGGGTTGTTTCACTGCTCAGTAATTTTCGTGATCCTTTCTAAGTCTCTTTTCATGCTCTTTACTGTATGTATGACCCCGAACAAGTCTCTAAACCTTTTTGAACCTCAATTTTCTTATTTATAAAGTAGTTTAAGAAAAGGTTACCTGTGTCATAGGGTTCTTGTGACAGATGAGAACAAGTACTGTTAACAGTACTGGTGGAGCTGGTGTGTCTCGTGTAGCTCATGACCTATAAACTTCAGCTTTTCTAGTCCTCATGCTTCCCTCTTGTTAGCATCACAACAGCCCTACATTCCCTCCCTGATCATCACTCCAACAGTTTCAGTAGTGGAGTCTGTCTCTTGTTAGTTTGTAATACCAGCTACTTCTCATATTCACAGTTACATTTTGGTATTTGGGTAGTTTTTTCCCAGGAAGCATCTTCTAATGCCATGACTCTAAACAGTACAAACAATGTAGATACCCCAGCTGAAAACCTGAAGGACATTTTCAGATTTGGGAATGGCACTGGTGAGCAATATAACTGTGGTACAGGTCAGGAAGGGCTGGGCGGAAGAGAGAAAACACTTTCCCGCTATGCGATGTTGTCTAAATGCCACGTTTGGAGAAATAATAGTAGTATTTCATTGGCACATTTTAATACCCCAGAAGGGAAGCCTGCATTTCTATGGGGCAGAGACTGCCTCCCCAAATCCATTCGCTGCTTCCTGCCAAGCTGGTGTTAAAAGGTAAACTGAGACATATTAAACATTTCAAGAATTTACTTGAGCAAAAATTGACTTGAATCGGGTAGCATACAGTCTAGCAGATAGAAAGGAGCTCCCAGGAATTGTACGAAGTGAAACACTTTTATAGTCAGGGGGGAGCAGGAGAAGGAAGTTATAGAAGGCAAAAAGCGGGTTGGTTATTGCAAGGTGACTTTCCTTCAGGGGGTGGCAGGGGTCTATCTGGCAGAGTACCTAGGTAGTGCTGATCAGATGATTCCTGACTGACTGGTTTAAGACTCCATTTCTGGGAGAACAGAAACTGTAATTAAGTCTCTGTTTGGTGATGTGGGGCTTAGCATAAGGAACTCCATTTTGGGCTGTTGTCTTGCTTTTAACACTGGCACTTTGCTGCTTGGTAAAAGTCAACCTTTTCTGCTTCCTTGTCACTGAGGTGTGGCCATGGACTAAGTCTGGACAATGAAATGTGATATGGAAATATGCTGTGTTGTCCAAAGTATTCTTTAAGGGAGGGGGCAAGTTCCTTCTTTATTCCTTCCTTTTCCCTGCTGTTTGGAATGCAGACACAGTGGCTGGAGCTCAAGGAACCATCTTAAAACCATGAGTTGGCAAGTTGAGGATGGAGAACAGCCACAAGAGTGAAAGCCTGGGCTCCTAACTATGGGTTCACCAGATTAACCCTCAGTTGCCTGCCTCAGGCTCGTATTATGTGTTTACACCACTGTTGTTATTAACTTCTTAAAAGATAATGCAGCCCAACCTAGTTTTAACTGTGCATCTCATCTCTGAGTTTGGGATATTGGAGACAAGAGCCTAAGGATGTTTCATTTTTCTTGGATTACAGTGAAGCACTTGGAGAGGTAGAATTCGTATGCATTTCCGGAGTTTAGGACTTTTCTTGCCAGTGATCCATGCTACTGCCATAATGTTCCTTCTTTCTCTCTCCTTCCCTCTCTCTTTCTCTTTTTCTTTTCTTTTTTTTTAAATACTGCGGTTCAGGGTTAAGTATTCCAAATCTGGTCTTTATTGGGGTTTGGATTATAGTATTATTTGGAGGACTCTTTAATGTGTTTCCAAAGCCACTGCCTAATTGTAGAAATTTAGTGTTGAAAAACAAGAGAACCCTGCTGTAAGCAAGAGCCCAATAAATTATTCAGAGTTTTTAAAGGCTGCTTTATCATCAGATGTTTATAGTTTCATGGCTCAAAGCACAGAGAAAGAACATACAAGTGCCCTTCAAGCTGTCCTCTTGATGATGGTGAAATGTCACTGCAAGCCCTGCTTCTCTGCCCTCACTGTTTGCTCTGTCCCTGGGATTTAATGGAGGTGGCAGTTTAATTATTACCATAAGCCCACCCAGGTAGTTAAATACGGGTCAATAATAACTCAGTGAAGGAAGGAGCTACAGCAGCACAGAATGGGTACAAGAACAATTAGTCCTTTTTAGGCCAGAGAAGAACCAATATTATAACATAAATTCCTCAGCTATAACATTACCACTTTCCCTAAGTGATCATAAAATAAACCAGAATCTAAGGAAAACTGTGAGACGTGTGTAATGCTGCCACACAAAAGACCTACAGATGAATGTGGATCAAACTAATTTTCAGTGCACAACCACATGGTTGAATACCAAAAGAAGCCAAAAAATACCCAAAAAACCAAATCAAACCCAAACTGCCAAACCCCCTACCTAAACAATAGCGTCATAGATGAGATATGAAACTGCTGAGTTTTTTGTTTTGTTTTCCTTTTGGCAAGCTCAGGGGAAGTGCCTGTGTGCTGTGGCTTGAAAAGCAATTATTTATAAATTATGAAAGCATTGCCTCTGTTCATGGATCCATATAATCTCTGCATCTTGACAATTAGGAGGCAGAAAATATTACAGATAAGCCCTCCCTTGTGAGCTGGAAGGAGAATGGCTGGTGAGATGTTTCCAAATTGGTTATTTTTGGTGTGTTGGGGGTGGAAAGGAAAGAAAGAGTGTTGAGGAAGTTGGGAAGCCTGAAGTAACCAAGTAATGTTTGATTTGTGAGCAGAGGGTCTGCACTACTACCTTATCAGTCTATTGAGGTCACTATTTTCTCTCCTCAATTTGATGGTCCATGTTCTTCAGTTTGTTCTACACCAGCATTTCATTTTTACCTGTGCTTCCTTGAAATCACCTGTGATGTGCCTCAACCAGGAGGTTGTAGGGTACAGTGACTGAACGATGGATGCAGGACATAGGCTCTGAGAGTTAGAAACTTGGTCCCCCACTTCCTAGCAAGTGATCTTGGGCAATGGACCTCCTTTCCTATCTGTGAAATGAAGACATGATTATTAAGATTAAATGAGTTATTACTTGTAAAGTGCTTAGAGCGGCATCTGGTATACAGTAGGTACCATATAAATGTTAAAGATTTTAAAAAATAATTTTTATAAACATCAGAGTTATAAATTAACTACTCAGAATGGATAAATGAATGAGACATTACCATCTCTGCAACTGAGGCAAAATGTGTGTGTGTGTGTGTGTGTGTGTGTGTGTGTGTGTGTGTGTGTGTAATCATGGTGGGGATTTGGTAGAGTTGGGACTCATGAGGCAAGAAAATGCCTGAGAATCTCTGGTTTTACACTCTTATCAGTATTTTGATCATGGCATCTCCAGCAGTGAAGGCCTCACCAAACATCCCCTGGATTTCAATGTCATGTGTTTGATCAGGAGATACAGAGAGGAGGTGGGGTGTGCAGTGAGCTGTTACACAGTGAATCCATGTGGGCAGACATGGGCCATGCTCTTCTGAGGCAGGGTGGTCAGAGCAAAAGCGTTAAAGACACAAAGAGAGACGGGTTCAAAAGATGCGGCCTCACCGTGAAGGGCTGTACACAAGCCTGGTTGCCAGGCCAGTGCAGCAGGCAGCACCCAGGAGTGGTGGTCGCTGGGCTGCTGGCAGACCCCAGACAGGCCCAACAGATGGGGCGGGGGACAGATGCTGCCAAGCTCTCATGACCAGGGTCAGAGGATGCTCCCCATGAAACAGTCTTCCAGCCATCTTCCAGCAGTGGTTACACTGGGAACAGCATCTGTTTTGAAGGCAGAAAGAGATAGGTTCTCTGCTCTTGTTTCTCTCAACTTCAATTTCATCTGTAAAATAGGGATTTTAATAACAATTTCAACTTCATCGGTTTGTTGTAAGGATAAAAAAGTGAGTGTAAAAGTCCTTTAAAAATGGAAGTATAGTTTACTGATATCAGTTATTTTTATATAGATGATATATACAATTTGCGGTTTGTTTATAATGCGGGATTGACAGTATACAGTAGTGATATACAGTAGTGATAGTCCTAAAAAGTGTGTAATGATTTTTTTCTCATAGGTACCAGCTCCTTTAGGAGACAAGACCATGATGTATTAATTTCAGTGATCTTTCACTCCTTTGTTCTACAGTGCTTTTCTCTAATTAGATGTGGAACAGAGTATCTTGTTCCTCAAATAAATCCTGTGGGAAAGAATCATTTTATAAGGGAATGTAGTGCCTCATTAGCTTTTTTTTTTTTTAACCTGAAGTCTGCTCAAAGTAAGATGCTGGCATATGCTATTGTGCTGTATTTACACACCTCCACTCGCTCACCCTGCCCGCCTTACCCTGCTCTCCTCCCTCCTGCCCCCCAGGACCACAGCTCCCTGGTGGGTGACAGCGCAAGTAGCTGGCTTGCCAAGGTTTGGGGAGATGCCATTTGTGGAGATGTTTAATTTAAATAATCCCCCACATTTTCTGGGGATAGTCCCTTTTTAAAACAGCACCATATTTACACTGTTTATTAGAGGACTCCTCTAATCAGTTATCTAATTACTCAGTCTTTTTAATTTTTTTATTATTATTACTTTTTGCGGTACGCGGGCCTCTCACTGTTGTGGCCTCTCCCGTTGCGGAGCACAGGCTCCGGACGCGAAGGCTCAGCGGCCATGGCTGACGGGCCCAGCCGCTCCGCAGCATGTGGGATCCTCCCGGACCGGGACATGAACCCGTGTCCCCTGCATCGGCAGGCGGACTCTCAACCACTGCGCCACCAGGGAAGCCCCAATTACTCAGTCTTGATAAACTTGAAATGACTTGAGATGAAGTCAATTTCATAGTAAATTAATGGTAAGTTATTTTGAATAACTGTGCACTATCTGATAATTTTTTAAAAACCAATTCCTTTAACAAAATAAAATCAGGGAATGAAATAAGACCCAGGAAGTCTTATTACGTTAAAGAGAAACATCTGAGATGTTTTGCGCTGCTTCTTTGAAAAATATGAAAGTAGAATGAAACCATCATCTATGAAAGATAAAATCACTGGAAAGGACTTTAAAGGTTTATAATTACTTGGTAAAAAGATTTATGAAATCTAAAAACTAAGGAGAAAGAACAGAGTGAATCAATCAAATATCTTTGACGCATGTGGTAAAGCTTCCTTGGAGTTCCTTATAGACTGGTTTTTAAAATACAGTATTTGATGAGTTGGGAAGGTTGAGCTAATTTTTTTAAGTTCCTCCAGTAAACTTGATTTCATAGGCAGATTTTTCTCCACATCAAGTATCTATCTTTCTTTATCTTTTAATATATGTAGGGGTATTTTGCTCTTATGTAAACACAAATTGTAATCTGTATTCCATATTTTACACAAGGAGCTCTCTTTTTTGAAATTCTTTCCCAATAGAGAAACAAATTTAAAAATGATATATATGTGTGTGGGATACATGCAAAATTTAAAAATTTGTTTCCTTACATGTATTTAGGTGAAAAACATGAATTTACTCCTAGGTGCAAGAAATGCTATATTGCTGCTTCTTCCCCCAAGTTAAAATAAATCTGGATCCATGATCACATTTGCCAAAATACTGCCGTATGTAACTTTAGTCATGGTTTTGGAATCTGTATCATTCCCTAGGGCTTATACCAGGGAATGTGGTTGACAGAGAAGTCATGAGGCCCCCTGCAGATCATGGAGCAAGGCCTGGGTTTAGTTTTTTTTTTGCAGTACGCTGGCCTCTCACTGTTGTGGCCTCTCCCGTTGTGGAGCACAGGCTCCGGACGCACAGGCTCAGCGGCCATGGCTCATGGGCCCAGCCGCTCCGCGGCATGTGGGATCTTCCCGGACCGGAGCACGAACCCGTGTCCCCTGCATCGGCAGGCAGACTCTCAACCACTGCACCGCCAGGGAAGCCCCTGGGTTTAGTTTTTGGTCGTCGTTTGCTTCGGTCCCTCTGTAATACCCTGAGTGTTGCAGTTGAGTCTCCTTCTCCATCATCTGTGGTGTACCACTCAACCCACTGGGCTCCCAGATGCTCTCTTAGTGATTCAGGCTAAGACACAGCAGAAACAGGCAGTGCTCAATCTACTCTCCTGGCTAGTGTCAACGGGGCACTCCAGGGAGCCAAGCTTCCACCCCAATCAGCAAGTGGAAAGCCGTGGGGTAAGGAGACTGGCCTTCAATTAATCAACAATCTAATTCCACATCCTCAGTTCTCTCACTGATTCAGGCTAAGCTGCAAGTACCCTCTCTGGTACTCCATGGCTTCAGAAGTGAATGACTGGCTGTCTTTGAGTCAAGAATGATGCATGAGTGCCTTACTCTCCAGAGCTTCCCCCCAAGTCGCTGTTCCTCTTTTTCACACACGGGAATTCTAGAGCCCTTCTTTCTTTACTCACCATATTGAGTTCTTTGCTCTTCTGCTACTTCTAACTCTAAAACTTCTGGGAGTCTAGACGTTTTAACACAAAGGCCTATAATTCTATTGTGGGATAAGAGAAGCTAGACTCCAGGGCTTAGAGGTTTTGTAGCTCTCTGAAGTGGAGGAAGAAAAATGAGCCTGTACCACAGCATTAAGGACAGAACATGGATGGATATCTCCATCCCCACCCTCTATGCACATATGTGAGATGGAGAGTAGGACCATCCAAAGGAGACCACAATGGCCTAGGATCCTTTCATGGACCCCTGGCCTTTAGTGGGCACTCTACGATGTTATTTGGCAATATTCCATCTCATTTCATAGAGATATGGCTCTATGGTCTTACTATGTGAGCCCTGGACAGAGAAAGTTGTGGCAGTGGAGTAAAGTATGGAATTCTAACTCTCTTTGGGTTGTAAAACCAATCTCATTGCTCTGTAGTTGTACTGTGGTTAGTGTTGCAACCCAATAAAACTTACAACCAAGGTGATCTGACACATTCACGGAAGATCAGCTCCTCTAAGGAAGGTATATTTAAAAGGATATTTCCATAGCTAAAACAAATTTTCACTTTTAATTTTATTTTCTTTTAATGCTGTTTGTTTTCTAAATAGGCATCGATGGTGATTTTTCCCTTTCATCAGAGATTCAAAGGTAAAGGCCTCAGGACTGGTTTCCCTGTGTTCTTCCCACTTATGCCATTCTGTCTGTAATTCTCTTTCATAAACATTCTTTTCTCTCTCCCCTGCAAGCAGAAGTTTCTTAAACAGCGTCTCCTAGTCCCAGGTGGGGGCAGTTCTTAAGCCAAGGTGGGGACAGCAGAATCATAGCAACATACTAGGTACTGTATTCCTGGGACAGAAGTAGGGGCAGATTCCATGAATGAGTTGGTGGTGGTGGGATGAAGCAGGGACAGAGGGGGTAGCACCAGGTCACTGTTAAAGACATAGGAAAAAGGAGGTATCATAGTGAGACTGAAGAACTTTGGATAATAGGTATTTAGTGGTCTTGGGACAAAGGAACTGGAAAGAATTAGAGAAAAGGAGAGAGAATATGGGAACAGACGTGTTGGAGTCCAGGCAGGAAGGGCTCCAGGTGTCAGGGAGCCAGCAATGCTGAGCCATATTCTGCTAAGCAGGGACCAGCTTCTGTGGTAAGTTTGAATAATGCACTCCCAGCTCCCCGCCCCTCCCCCCCCCCCCCGACTCCTCCAAGATGTCCATGTCCTAATCCCTGAAACCTGTGAATATGTTACTGTGCGTGGTCACACATTTGCAGATGAGATTATCCTGGATTATCCTGGTGTGTCCAGTGAAATCACAAAGGTCCTTATAAAATGGAGGCAGGAGGGGCCAGTATCAGAGAAGGAGATGTGAAGATGAAGGCAGTGGTCAGGTTAATGCAGCCGTGAGTCAAGAAATGGGCACAGCCTCTAGAAGATGGAAAAGGCAAGAAATGGATTCTCCCGTAGAGCCTCCAGGAGGAGCACAGTTCTTCTGATGGCCTATTTTGAACTTTTAACTTCTGGAACTAGAAGATAATACATTTATGTTGTTTTAAGCCACTAAGTTTATGCTAATTTGTTATAGAAGCAATAGGAAACGAATACAGCTTCTTAAACTCCTATTGCAGAGGTCACATATTCTTATTCTATAAATAGAGATTGAAGGCTTGAAGGTGGAAATTCAGATGAGAGGGTGATGGAAGTGCAGATGAACTTCACTCCAAGTACAAATGATGACATATAGTCCCCTCCTCATTTTGCCAGGAAAGAGGAATTTTAAAAGCAGAAATGTTCTAGGCCACTGATACTGAGAAGAGTTTGAAAAGGGAAGGCTGAAGACATCTTTGGTGGGCTTAACCATTTTGTCGCACGCTGGCCCTGGTACAATTTATCTCCACGTTTGAGCAAACAGAAGCAGGGCTGGAGGCTTTTGTGTCACAGTCACCAGGAGCCTGCTCTTTGGTCTCCTACAACCTTTGCAGAGCAAATCACCACTTTTGAGGCTGTCTGAACCTACCACTTGTGCCAAGGGGACAGCTTGGTACAGTTACAGACGGCTTCTAGTTGTTTTGGTGCCACCTACCCATCTCTTCTTCCACTCCAGTTTTTTCTAGAACGTTTTTTATCATTCAGTTACAATTATCTGCTTGAGATGCAGATTCCTTGTCTTTAAGTATCAATATTAAGTTTAAATCACTATTTCCCACTGAAGGGAAGTATATTGGCTTTTAGGCAGTATTGACTTTGAATTATTTATGTTCATTTATTTCCTTTGCATGAAATAAATTAAAATACTCAGAAACTGTGCATTTTGAATTTAGAACACAGTATTTTTTTAATGTAATAAGCTCTAATTAGCCCTGGTAATGAACCTAAAGTTTGGTTTCGTTAGCCCCAGCATTTTGCCCTGAGCTTTCCTGACAGTAATTTGACAAGATGTAAAATGAACTATATTTTAAAATCTCTCCAGCGTTGGGATCTTATAATTTTTCAATTAGGAATAGAACAAATATCTCCAATTAAGAATAAAATAAAATTAATTATTTTCTTTACTCTTTTATAGAAAAAATTATGAGGCTTTATTTGGCTTTGAAAGTCTCATAGTAAGTGCTTGTCACATTATGAATAGGGCAAAAGTAAGTGTAATTGTCAAACCTCATTAATGTGTATAAAGTTGGGGAGAAAAACCAGTGTGAATTAGAACTGACTCATAGAATAGTGTAAATAAGTAAACTTGTTTTACTTTGAATATTTAAGGTACATGGAATAAAGCTTATATTTAATAATAGCAATGATGATTATGCTGATGATAATAATAAAGTTGTAATGGCTAACACTTATATAGTGTTTATTACGTTCCAGGCACCGTTCTGAGAGTTTTACATTTATTAAGTCATCTGATCCTCACAAGGAGTCCCTGAGCTAGGTACTATTATTACCCGCATATTATAGATTAGGAAAATGATGCACAGAGAGGTAAGTTGTCTAAGAGGTTAAGTAACTTGCAAAGTGAAGGGTGGTATTTAGTTACCTTACTTTTAATGAATTAATACTTATTTTAAATGAGCTTTGTAAATGCCTCCCTTTGGCTGTTGGTGAAATGAAATAAGTAGGCACTTTCAAGACCGAATCTAGCTTGGATATACACATGGTTCTGTAAGCAAACCTTTATCAGGCTGTGAAGCACTGCAAATGCGTGTGTATTTCCCAGGGAATAAATGTGGGAAACACCATTTTTTTCCCCAAACCCCCAAATAGAAAATTTGTAATGCTGAAATTTAGCGTGATTGATAGGTTGGCATTTACCTTTCTGCCTCCCATGGATTTCAAGTATAAAGGAATATCTAGAGCATAAACTGTACAAATTATTTTTGGAATACTGGAAGAAGCATCAGTTGCAAAAATTGATATGCAAATTTTAAATTATGCTTTGTTCATGCTAAGTTTGTTCTCTTAGCCCCTCTATTTGGCAACAGAAGCCTTATTCTTAGCCTTCAACTTCAGTCACTGTCACTGTATTCAAGTGTCTTTTCTAGAAGAAACTAAGTACTCAAATTGTCAATATGTCATCACATATTCAAGGTTTGCGATTAGCCTAAATATAATAAAATAGATTTAAAGTGTAGAGTCATAGGTGCCTTGAAACATAAGACAATGTGAAGCATGTCTTTATATACTTCCAGTTATACATGGAAAACCTAGTATATTATGAATATGCCTTCAATTACTTGCAGCTGTTTATTTGAACACTCAGAGAATTTTGGTTGGAATGAGATTTGAAGGAGGTTATTTTATACTGCTGTAGAATTGTGAAACATGATATGAACAAAGCTGTAACTTCCTGCACTTCTGAGAGCTATTTTGTATTCTTGTACCTTATTTTTGTAAACTAAAGTATATGCAAGAGTTAGTGTAACTTTGGGTACTTCCGGTGGCCTTGGGCAGTAAAATAGGCTGTCTCGTTGGATGGTTGTGAAGACCCTTCTCCTCATGTAAGTGTTTTCTATATAGCAGATATCACCTTTACATTATTGAACTAATTTAATCACCACCCATATGAAGTAGGAACTGATATCATGCCCATCTGATAAGTGAGACAATTGAAGCCTAGGGAGATTAGGCAGTTGGGTAAGTGATGCATCTGGGCCTGAACGCAGGCAGGTTCTGGGCTCCGGAGCTCAAGCCCTTCGTGGCTACGACCGTGAGGATCAAGTGGAACACACAAGGCTTTGAAAAGCACATAGTAGGGTCTCCGTAGGTGTTACACAGCTTTGAGTAACGTAAAAGATATTAGTGATAGGGCTTCCCTGGTGGCGCAGTGGTTGAGAGTCTGCCTGCCGATGCGGGGGACACGGGCTCGTGCCCCGGTCCGGGAAGATCCCGTATGCCGCAGAGCGGCTGGGCCCGTGAGCCATGGCCGCTGAGCCTGCGCGTCCGGAGCCTGTGCTCCGCAATGGGAGGGGCCACAACAGTGAGAGCCCCGCGTACAGCAAAAAAAAAAAAAAGATATTAGTGATAGCAGTGAGTGGATTAACAGTGAACATTTTAAATTCTCTTAAAACAGATTTGCGAATTTTCAAGTTTTAATGATTATCTGTGCAGCTCTTACTGCATTTCAATAAGTAAAAGACCCTCTGCCTGTCTAGGGTTCTCGGGAAACAGGTTCTGAGATGGAGAGTTGTATGCAGCAGGCTTGTTGGAGAGTGCTCTCTGGAAAAACACATGAAAAGTAGTGAGGAAGACAGACGATGGCGAGGGAGACAGTGATTCACAAAGTGGTTGCAACTGAGGTCTTACCCAACTTTACTGGGAGCTGAGATGGCCTTTCAGAGTCGTCCCAAGTTCAGGCTGGGGACCAGGCCTTCATATTACCACTTTAGGCAGTCATTGGTCATCGGCTGCCCCCTGGAAGAGGGTGTACCTGTGGATGAGACAGTTCCCTGGAGTGGATTCTGGCCCCATGAGGGATGCAGCTGTGAGCCATCAGCAGCTAATATTGCCAGCAGCTGGGAAATGAGTGCTCTAGCCCTTAAGATGGGATCTGGGTGGGATACCACACCCACTAGAAAAAGCAGAAAAAGTCACAAACAGATAATCGACTAAAAGTGAAAATACAATGGCAAAGAAAATTATGAAAAACTTAATGCTCATTAATAAGGAGACATAAATTAAGACAACTATTTTCTCCTGTCAAATTGGCACAGGTGAGAAAAACACTCAGCTCCTATTCAACGTAGTGAGAGTGCCCCAAGTTAGGCATACTTTCTAATTAAATAATCTATTTTAAAATAATTTCAAACTTATAAAAAAGGTTGTAAGTACAGTACAATTAAACCTCACATCCCTTCACTCAGATTCTCTGAGTGTTAACATTTCACCACATTTGTGCAATCAGTGTGTATATATCTCTATCTCTGTACCATAAGTTGCCCCTTGTAAACAGAGTTTTCATCTCTTAAGCCAAGGGTTTAACTGTAGAGACTTGGAATTCAGAGCTGAGTTTGAGTCCCAGTCACTTATCATTTTATGTGACCTTGCGCAAGACAGCTTTTCTCAGAGCGTCTGTTTCTTTTTTTCAATTGAAGTACAGTTGATTTACAATGTTGTGTTAATTTCTGCTGTACAGCAAAGTGACTCAGTTATACACATATATATATACATTCTTTTTTGTTCTTTTCCATTATGGTTTATCTCAGGATATTGAATATAGTTCTCTGTGCTATATATAGTAGGACTTTGTTGTTTATCCCCTCTATATGTAATAGTTTGCATCTACTAACCACAAACTCGCAGTTTATCCCTCCCCCACACCCCTCCCCATTGGTAATCACAAGTGTGTTCTCTATGTCTGTGAGCCTGTTTCGTAGATTTGTTCATTTGTGTCATATTTTAGATTCACATATAAGTGATACCATATGGTATTTGTCTCTGTCTGACTTACTTCACTTAGTATGATAATCTCTAAGTCCATCCATGTTGCTGCAAATGGCATTATTTCATTCTTTTTTATGACTGAGTAGTATTCCTTTGTATTTCTGTACCACATCTTCTTTATCCATTCAGCTGTTGCTGGAAATTTAGGTTGTTTCCATGTCTTGGCTGTTGTGAATAGTGCTGCTATGAACATAGGGGTGCATGTATCTTTTTGAATTACAGTTTTGTCTGGATATATGCCCAAGAGTGGGATTGCTGGATCATATGCTAATTCTATTTTCAGTTTTCTGTGGAACCTCCGTACTGTTCTCCATAGTGGCTGCACCAACTTACATTCCCACCAACAGCGTAGGAGGGTTCCCTTTTCTCCACACCCTCTCCAGCATTTGCTATTTGCAGACTTTTTAATGATGGCCACTTTAACCAGTGTGAGGTGGTACCTCATTGTAGTTTTGATTTGCATTTCTCTAATAATTAGTGATGTTGAGCATCTTTTCATGTGCTTGTTGGCCATCTGTATGTCTTCTTTGGAGAAACGTCTATTTAGGTCTTCTGCCCATTTTTCAATTGGGTTGTTTGTTTTTTTGTTGAGTTGTATGAGCTATTTGGAGCTTCTGTTTCTTTTGTTACAAAATAAGGATAACGTTCTTCTGGTTTCTTTTGGTGTTTTGATTAGATCCTCCAAACAGACCCTGGTAAGGTTTCAGTAAATGTTAGCTGCTATCATTATCATCATCATTATCATTGGCTCCTTGAGGGCAGGGACTATACCTCACACATTTGAACCCTCAGACTTGAGTGCAGCAACTTGCGATGATGGGTTGCCCAGAAATGTTTCTGGATTGATTTGCTTTTGTACTCAGTACGTTATGAGGCTCAGGGACGTGGGGTGGTGGATGGGGGCTCATTCTGAGGGCTAGAGACTTCAGTGGGAGAGGCTGGAAAGAATGAAAACGGGACTCAGATGCTGGAAACTTTGCTAATGACTCTGCTTCAGCCAAAATAGGTGATTCATTGCTTGACCAAATAAAAGGGTATTATTCAAGAAATTCCCCTCTCTCCCTCTTTGAACCCCCTCATGAATGTTTGGCCTGTGTCTATGATCTGCTACACAATATTCTGGAACAGCAACAACAAAAGCTGGTGAAATGGACAAGAGGAGAAACTGTTGACATGCTCAGTTCATAGCAAGGGAACTATTTATAACCAGAGCAATGCTCACCCTCAGCCCCCGCCTGTCTCCTTCAGTGGACTGCTCTCCACATTCTGTGGCTTTGGGGACACCAAAAATGTGGTCTTTGCGGGACTTGCACATCATGGTCAAGAGGCTAACCCAGGAGGGTGAGGACAAATGCCAGCAGATGTGAAGTGATGCATATAGGTGGGGAGGGCTTCCGTTCAGAGAATGTGGTGTGAGGTGACGCACGAGCCTACATCAGCTTTGTGTTGCTTGGCTGTATATCTACCCAATGCATTTGCCAGATGTTCCTTTAACAGTGACAGGCAACCGATTTCAAGCAGATTAAGCCCCGGGGAGAGTTATTGGTGTAGTTTACAGAATTCAAGGAAGAGCTACACAAACCAGGGCAACTCCTGGGACCTTTGAGGGCTCAGGCCTGCCAGGGTCTCCCTTTCATCTCTGTTTCTTTCTGAGGCTTGTCCTCATTCTACCAGCTTCTTGTGGGCTGGGGCAGAAGAATGGTCAACCTGGTCACCTTATAGCCGGCACCAAGGAGGACAGAGATTGTTCTCTTCCAAGACGTATCTGAAAAATCCTTGGGGAAAGCCCCTGGCACAGCTGGGGTTAGGCACCCACCCTTAGTACAAAGCCCTGGGGGAAGCTGTGATTTGCTGAGCCCACCCTGGGCCCAAGGGGACAGGTCTGTTTCCAGATGAAGGTAAGAAGCCAGGAAGCCACCCCAGTTTGGAGAATATTATCTATTTCTGCAGAGAAAATTGAAGGCTCAGCATCACCTCCCTGACACCACTTTGGTTGCTCCTGTAGCATTTTGACCCCATAGCTTAATACACAAACATAGAGGCCTTCTCCTTGACTCTGAGCCCTTCCTACCTCAGAGAGGTGTGCCCTGGGTAACTTTATCCCAGCCTTTAAAACTGGCCCCGCTCCCATCTGCCTGGACAAATGTGATCAAAGTGAGCCTAGGCCTTTGCAGCCCCTCATGGGAGACATCTTTGGCCTTCTTATTCCTTTTATTTTATCTCCTGGATTCCTTCCAGCTGACAGATATTTAATAGATGACTTTTGTGGGTCAGAAATATGTGTTAGGTGTTATGAGAGATGAAAAGAAGAAAAGAGGGTTTATACCCTGGAGATGCTCAGAGTCTAGTTAGAGAGATAGTTAGCAAACAAAAATATCATTACCATAAGTGTGGCAAGAGAAGGAGATGAAAGAAGGAAGCACAAGCATCTCAATGTATGGCAGGTACTGGGAGGGAGCGTCATTTATAAAATGAGGTCATGGAGTTTATTAGTATTATATTGCTGCTATAACACATTACTACACACTTAGTGACTTAAGACAACACATAGTTATTCTTTTACAGTCTGGAGGTCAGAAGTCTAAAATCCAGGTATTGGCAGAGCTGCATGCCTTCTGGCAGTTCTAGGGGAGAATCAGATTCCTTCTCTTTTCCAGCTTCTATGAGTTTCCTGCATTCCTCAGCTCAGAGACCCCTTCCAGCAGCAGTTGCATCCCTCTGACCTCTGCTTCCATCAGCACATCCCATCTCCGACTCTCCCACCCCCTCCTTTTACTTATAAGGACCCTTGTGATTACACTGGGCCTACCCAGATAATTTAGGATAATCTTTATCTCAAATTCCTTAACTTAAAAACATCTGCAGATTACCCCTTTCCATGTAAAGTAACATGTTCACAGGTTCTGAGGATTAGGACATGGGTATTTTGGGTGGGGGACATTATTTTTCCTGCCACAGAGGGCTACATTGTCTTGAAGGTGTCTTTTTTTAAAAAAAATTTTAATTTTATTAGAGTATAGTTGATTTACAATGTTGTGTTAGTTTCAGGTACACAGCAAAGTGATTCAGTTATACATCTATTCATTCTTTTTTAGACTCTTTTCCCATATAGATTATCACAGAATATTGAGTAGAGAGTTCCCTGTGCTATACAGTAGGTCCTTGTTGGTTATCTATCTTAAAAATAGTAGTGTGTGTATGTTCACTCCAAGCTCCTGATTTATTCTTCCCCCCAACACGTTTCCCCTTTGGTAACCATATAAATGAACTTATTTACAAAACAGAAACAGACTTACGGATATTGAAAACAGAAACACAAATCTGGAGCACCAATCACTTCCTTGTTCAAAACCATTCGCTGGCTCTGTTCACACTGTCCCTGGAGTTCTTTGCCCACTTACCACGTCCTCCTCTCTTGGGCCCTCATCAGGCTAACTTCTATTCATCCTTTAAGACTCTGGAAGCATGAAGTTCTCTTTTAACTCCAAAATTCCACTGGTTGATTGGAGCCATGTCAGCATGATTTGTTTCCTTTAATTACTAGCCCTGACTGTATACTCTCATTGTGTTTCATTGTGCTCAGTGAAGAGACAATTTTGTGGAGTTCCAGTTCCTTCTGTATATCTTGACCTTTGGGCTGCTACAGAAGGAGTCATGTGGGGGAATTAGAATATCTACTGACAAGGGTTTGAAAACCCAAGCTGTTTTTGTGAGAAGCACAACAGTAACTAAAGGACATCTTTTGTCCCCTGCTCAGTTACAAAGCAAACCCTGATCTTACAAGCTTACTCTTTCCTCTTACATTATGGCCTGTCTGTATCAAATGAGGCTTGGAAAACTGTCACAAGAGAACACACTTTCATTACTGTAGCCTGAAAAGCTTGGGGACTGTGTGAAGGTAGAGAGATGGAACATAAAGATGGGCTAAGTATATCTGCTGGAAACGGAGCAAGAAGTTGATTAAGGATTATTTGATTCTTCGCCATTTATGCAAAACAACAGAGGCAGAGGAGGTCCAGATAGTACCAAACAAGAGATATTTTGGAAGTCCTTGATATTCAGCTTTGAAATAGAATCTTTGTTTTTATAATGCTCTTTCACAATGACCTATTGCTTTGGCCACTTAAAATTAGATGGTTTTCCCTGAGCCAAACCAGTTGTGGGGCTGATGTGAGGCTGAAGGAAGTTGGCTCAGGACCGACTAATTGGCTGGAAGTATTACTCCCTCTTTTGTGTTTTTAAGCTTTCTCCCCACTAGCTCCTTCTTCTTCTTCTTTTTTTTTAAAGAGTTAAGACATAAGTGACATAAGTTGTATTAATTTCAGGTGTACAACATAATAACTTGATATATGTGTATACTGCAAAATGATCACCACAATTAGTTTAGCTAACATCCATCATCACACATAGTTAAACAAAATTGTTTTCTTGTGATGAGAATTTTTAAGATCTAATCTCTTAGCAACTTTCAAATGTACAGCACAATATTGTTAACTACATTCATCGTACTGTACATTACATCCCCAGAACTTATTTGATATCTGGTAACTGGAAGTTTGTACCTTTTGACTACCTTCACTCATTTTGCCACTCCTTACCGTCCACCTCTAGCAACGACCAATCTGTTTTTTGTATCTATGAGTTCAGTTTTTTTTTTTAGATTCCACATAGAGCTGAGATCATACAATATTTGTCTAACTTATTTCACTTAGCGTAATGCCCTCAAGGTTCATTCATGTTACTGCAAATGGCAGGATTTTCTTCTTTTTTATGACTGAAAGATATTCCAGTGTGTGTATATCACATTTTCTTTATGCATTCATCCATTGATGGACACTTAGGCTGCTTACATGTCTTGGCTATTGTGAATAATGCTGTAATGAACATGGGGGTGCAGATTCCATTTTGAGTTAGGATTTTGTTTCCTTTGGATAAATACCCAGAAGTGGGATTGCTGGATCATATGGTAGTTCTATGTTTAATTTTTTGAAGAACCTCCATACTGTTTTCTATGGTGGCTGCACGAATTTACACTCCCACCATCAGTGTACAAGTGTTCTCTTCTCTCCACATCCTCATCAACACTTGTCATTTCTTGTCTTTTTGATGATAACTGTTCTAACAGGCATGAGGCGATATCTCACTGTGGCATTGATTTGCATTTCTTTGATGATTAGCGTTGTTGAGCATCTTTTTGTGTACTTTTTGGCCATTGTATGTCTCCTTTGGACAAATGTCTATTCAGATCCTCTGCCCATTTTTCAATTGGGTTGTTTATTTTTTTCTATTGCATTGTGTGAGTTCTTCATATATTTTGGACACTAACCCTTTATCAGATGGCTCCTTTTTATTTGTATTTAAACAGTTGCTATGGACACTGTGAGTTGCCTACCCAGTAGAATTCCTTGCCCTCTTCCTTCCTAACATGACCTGAATTTTGTTCAGGCATCCACCTCACCCTCTTGCAAGACAAGTTGCTCAGAGAATGCTATCTTACCCTTCAGCTCTGGAAAAGGGAACCTGATTGGTCTAAGTGTAGTCCCATCACCCTGGCCAGTGATTGGTTCAAGAATGGGCATGTGACCCAAGTCTGGCCAATGAGAAATGAGGAGTTTCCTCCTAGCTGTGGAGAACACTGTTTGCTTTTAAGAAAGACACATGGAAAGCCACTCTCTTTCTCTCTAGGGGTGGGATAAAAGAAGCATGTGGCTTTAAATACCATCAGTGAAATTATACAACCATGAGAAAAAGCCCGAACAAAGCAGCATTACAAAGACTGGGATGATGTACATGGGAAAAGAGAGGGACAAAAGGAAACTGAATGCTTGCTCATGGTTTTGAACTTTTTTGATCAGCAAACTCTGGATCTTACCTTGTCTTTGAATTTTCTGTTATGCAATACATTCCCCTATTGTTTATGCTATTTTAAGTTTTCTTACTTGCAGCTAAAAGCATCCTAACAGGTATACTCTTCAAGTAGTCATTGTGGTAAATAAGTCCACACTAGCTCCAAGCCTTGGCCTCCTAACCCAGGAACCCCAGCTCCTTTTTCAATCTCCAGCTAGTATATGGGAGTTCTAGAGGTTCTTGACTCAATATGGGCAATCCCTGAATGCTGTCCTCGTGATCTCTTAATGGTACTAGTCCTAGAGGGCCTCAGTTATTCCTTAGATACCTTTTTTAAAATTAGGAGAATGCTCCCTCCTCCTGTTATATGCTCAGTTGGTGACAAGAGTGGTCCCAAGCAAGGCTGCTTGAGCTCCAAAATCTTAAAGAGATTAAGAAGCCAACTTTATTTAATAAGAAAACTTAGACACACAGTTTCCTGTTGACCTTAAGGCTCTGTAGCTACATTCGGCTAGACCAGCACTGCCATTTTAAGTTTTTGAGTAGGTCTTAAAAAGGTCAAAAGAATCAGATAAAATTAATTTCAATAATATATTTTTTTAACCTAGTATATCCAAAATATTATCATTTCAATATGTATTCAATATAAAAGGTCCTCTCTAATGACCTCATTTTAACTTAATTATCTCTGTAAAGACTATCTCCAAATAAAGTCACATTCTGAGGTACTGGAGGTTAGAATTCCAATGTAACCTTTGGGGGAGACACAATTCAACTCATAGCAATTGGGAAAAGCAGAACTTCAGTGACCCCTCTTAAGAGGGTCTCAGAGTCTCCCAGATGTCCTCAGACCACCCTTGGAGATTGCTGCTTAAACCCATCTCTTATGTTTCAGCTTAGGAGCCACTTCTCTGCAAAGCCCTTCCTGACCCAAGCCCATGTGAGCTGCTTCTCCTGTGTTCTCTGCAGCCCCTGGGCTTCCTCCCATTTTCATAGCATTTATCATACTGTTTTGGAATTCCTTGTTAAGGGGTGTATTAATCAGCTTGGAGTGCCATAACAAAAATACCATAGACTGGTGGCTTAAACAACAGAAATTTACTTTCTTGCAGTTCTGGAGGCTGGAAGTCCAAGATCAAGCTGTCATCAGGGTTAGTTTCTGGTGAGACCCCTCTTCCTGGCTAGTTAGCTGCCTCTTGCTTTGTCCTCACTCGGCCTTTCCACTGTACATGTGCAGGGAAGGAGAGAGGGTGTGAAAGGGAAGGCAGGAGGGGATATCTCTGGTGTCTCTTCCTCATTTTATAAGGACAGCAGTCCTATTGGATTATAGCCCACTCTTATGGCCTCATTTAACCTTAAGTACTTCTCTAAAGGCTTTATTTCCAAATACTGTCACATTGGGAGTTAGGGCTTCAACATATGAATTTTGGTGTATACAATTAAGTCCATAACAAGAAGTCATTTCCTTTTACTGAACCTAACTATAAAAATCAATGATCTATTGACCAATGGTCAGAGATCACTATGTTTAAGTTTTGTTTTGAGCAATATGGCAAAATAGAATTTAACATGTCTTTTGTGGGTTTTAAATCTCTTATTAAAAGAAATCCCTGAGGGACTTCCCTGGTGGCACAGTGGTTAAGAATCTGCCTGCCAATGCAGGGGACATGGGTTCGAGCCCTGGTCCGGGAAGATCCCACATTGCCGTGGAGCAGCTAAGCCCATGCGCCATAACTACTGATCCTGCGCTGTAGAGCCGGTGAGCCACAGCTACTGAAGCCCGTGTGCCTAGAGCCCGTGCTCCGCACCAAGAGAAGCTGCCGCAATGAGAAGCCCGTGCACCACAACGAAGAGTAACTCCTGCTCGCTGCAAGTAGAGAAAGCCCGCGCGCAGCAGCAAAGACCCAACACAGCCAAAAAAAAAATTCGCTGAACTCTCTTTGAGAGAATTGTTTAATATAATCCTCTTGGTACAGATACTCTCTAAGGCATATGCTTTAGATCAGTGATAGTAAAGGGTAGTTTAAAAAAGTAAGTTATTAAGACGTTCATTAAAATACGTTAAATCGCTCTGTGGCAGATATATTTGCCAGCGTCCATAAAAAAAACGTTTTTATAGTGCCATTAGAAGTTCCTAAAATATAAATTGCTTAGAGAAATACATGAGGTTATAGCTCAGAAGGGAATCTAATTGTCTATAAAATGTTTGGGACATCACATTACTAAAAGTGGGATTATTTATATGCTTTTTAATGGTGAGTTAATGAACAATACACAACAATGCAATAGAGGAACCACGATTTATTTATTCTGGACCAAAAGTGGTGGAAGAGATTCTGTCTGTTTGTACACAGATAATGAATTCTAAACATCCTACTCCTGTTCTCTCCCTCCTCACATATGAATGTCGAAAGTGGTTAAATTACTGTGCAGCCTGGTTCATGTAATTCTGCGGCCACCCGCCTGCCCCCTCAGCTCTGTTCACAGGCCTGCCTTCTTTAGAGATAAAACCCCAGTGATCCCCAAGCCAAGAGTGTCCGCATCAGTGAAGATCTATGAAAACACACTTTTATTAGAAACATATTTATTTTGAACTGAACTTCAAGTGATTTAAACTTTATTGGCCCTATTTGGCAAGACGGTCACTGCTGAGGTTACAGCTCCTTTTGCTGCCGCCTTTTGAAGTCAGGGTCAGCTCTTGTGGCTGGTGTGGATGGCAGGGCGTTCTGCATTTGACTTATTCTGACTTTCAGGAGAGGAGCCGTAACACGTGTGATTGTGACTGAATGTGGTAACCTTCTCCATCTTGTCCACTGAATTGATTTGGATTTCTTCTTAGCTGCCATGGCCTACAAACAAAATGGGGGAGCGTTCTGGAAGAGATTTCATCAGATTCCCATTGCCTGAGTCACACTGTTTATCCCCCTCTCTTCTCCTTCTGCAACCCGATTCGTAATACTCTCCCAACAATAACTAATTTTTCTAGAACCACTTATCTGTCCGTCCCCCTGCCTACTTGGAGAATACCTGGATATATATGGATGTCATGTTGGTGCTTGCTATTTTAGGTACGTGGATTCGAAGTGAACTTTGGAATCTTTTTCTTGTATTTTTTAATCGGTTGAACTTAAGAAAAGCCATTAGCAAGTATTCTTTTTACAAAAATAATAGTAATTCTATTGTAAGAAAATTTACTGAATTAGTGTATTTTTTCAACAGTTACTGAAAGTTAACCTATTGTATGCGAATCCTTAAAATCATTTAGATAAAGCAGCCTTCCATATTCAGAATTGTTAAGG
Source organism: Tursiops truncatus (assembly GCF_011762595.2). Classification (NCBI taxonomy): domain Eukaryota; kingdom Metazoa; phylum Chordata; class Mammalia; order Artiodactyla; family Delphinidae; genus Tursiops; species Tursiops truncatus. Next base: position 44,441,127 of record NC_047036.1, read on the forward strand.
CTTGTTAACCTATGAGTCTGAGAGATTTAATTAGTGAGAGTATGAAATTAATTAAAGGTAAAAAATAATAGTAATGGTAGTTAAAATATTTACTCGGGATTTCTGTGGGATATTACTGAGTAGATAGTTTTGTTAGTAATAGTACTGGCCCTTGACACACTGTTCCCTCCATGCTAGGTCCATGTAACCTTCACAACACCCCTAGGGATACATTCCAGCATTCTCTCTGTTGTAAACCTGAGGAGGCAAAGCACAGGGTGGTTAAGTGGCTTGCTCAGGGTTACACAGCAAGGAAGTGGCGGGGTTGAGGTTCAAAGCCTGACATCCAGGCTCCTGAGTCGGTGACCTTAGAAGGGCAAACTACCAAGCATTTGCTGAAGGCACACGTGTGAGAGAGGCAGATTTTATATTCAGTGCCTCATTATGTCAGTTTCGAGGCTTCTTCCAGTGGACTGTGCAGGGCCTTCATCCTGACTCTCTGTTGCCTGGGCAACCCTGCCAGGCCTCTACTGTGTGTGCCTATTCTTCCTTCTCACTTTCCTGTCATCAAAAACTTGTCAGTCTTGTTTCTCAGTCTTCAAAATTCTGACATTTGTATGTTGGTTTTGATTAGCAAAACCAGGCCTGATAACGTATTACTGGAGACATGTAATTGCTCCTAGAGAGGGAACGTCTGATAATTTATAATGTTCATGCATCCAACAGGCCTCTAGTAAACAGAATAGTAATAAAACATGGTGAGGATTTCAGGTCATATCAGTAGCTACTATTTATTAGGCACTTCCTAGATGTAATGGACTCCTATAGGATTTCTAATCCTTTAACCATAACGTGAGCTTGGCATGGTACGCTCAATCTATAAATAAGGAAATAGGCACAGCAACCAAATTCCTTGCCCATGGTTACAAAGGTGCAGCTCAGGCTTTCTAACTCCTGGTTCTCTCCTTCTTTCACTCTGACTTATCTTCTCCCTGTTCCCACAGGGCTCTCGAGACAGGGATCTTAATGAGCCAGGTCTGGGGCTCCATCTGAGGTGGTCAGTAACCTCTCAGAAGAGCACAGCTTGCCTCCTTTTTATATTCCATTTTTCTCCCTTCCTTCTTCTTTAGGAAACTCTTTACGAGAAGGGTTCACAGTACAATATTCTTCCTCTTTTAACATGCTACACTCACAGTCTCCTCCCCTCCCCACCTCCCCCCTTCCCTCCTACTACTTCTTCATTTTATATGGAACTAACGTTCCAGAAATGTTGCCTTATCATTGTTTTAATCATTTGCTTGCATTTCTTTGGAACAGTTGCAGTTATTGCTTTGAAACTTCTAGCAGTAGTCTAGATTTTCTTCTTGAAAAATCTTAGTTTTATTTGAACAATGGGTAAAAATGGCATTTTGCCACTTATCTTTAACTTTGCATGAATGATTTGAAGCTTTCATACCTGAATTTAATATCTGTTCAGACGTGTAATCATTTCTGGGTGATGGAGTGACTAGGGGAAACCTGCACTGGGGTGATGAGCAGCCATTTTTAAAGGACAAATAAGTGACATGGAAACTGCCCTTTCCCTCTCTGTGCTCTTTATGGATGCCTAATCCTGAATCTGACATACTCTCCACGGCACAACTAAAAAACTCCCTGCCGATCATTTTCTAATTGTTGCACCTCTATGTTGAGTCAGCTGCTTGTGTGTTAAATGTGTGTTGAGCAGAAAGCTGGGGTCTTTTGGGTAATGGAACATCTTGCTCCATTAGTAAGTACTTTAGTGATGTCACATCCCCCCTTTATAACACCCATGCTACGATTTTTAGTGGGAGTAGAAGCAGGCTGGCCTGTCCTTCAGGAATATCGGGAACATCTGACCGTTAATTTTTATATGAAGAGATAAAGGGGGTAGTCCTGGGCAAGACTGTCCCGAGGCACGGTGAACCAGTGTCGCAGAAATCCCCATCTGTGCTCTTAGTCACAGCTCCCTCCCGAGTGCCTCTTGTGTTCCCACTGGACTCAGGATCCTCCAGTTTAAAGTATCCTTTCTGACAAGGCTTTGCTTCTCTTCTCACTGTTTGGCCTCTTGATCTCTTCCTGGCTTTATTCCCTCCCATGCGTCAGTCCCCTGGACGGTGGTCTGGAAGCCTCATTATCGGATCCAGTGGTGCATTCTATAATTCTAGAGTTGGGAGAAACTTTAGAGATTATTCTAGCCCAGCCACTGAGCCAATGAGAATTAGACCCAGAGATTTAAGGTGAACTGCCAGACTGGATCTTCCCTCCAGGACTGCTTAGTGGAATCAGTTTGTGTTGATCCTTCCATATTGGAAATATCTTTGTTTACATTTTAACAGGGACTTTAAGTGCTAAAACTAATGTTTACTAAACTTGGCTAATTATTCAAATCACCCGCATTGTGGTTCTGATTCTCTGTGTCTGGGCTGGGAGTCAGAAACTGTACTCTTAATAGGCCCAGGTAAGGTGATGATTAGCGTATGTTGGAAAACTGCATTAAACCCAAAGTCTAACTTAATACCATTGCACATTCCAGCTAACCAGTCAGGCTAATGGACTGTGGAGTTTTAGGTGATCCAGCTTCCCTAGCTCACATTGCTCCCCTTAGAAGGCTAATGTTGACTTGAAAACTGAAGTGCTCTCTTTTATTGAAAACTGGAGGTGCAGGAAAATGGTTTCCCAAACTCTAAGGATCCAATGAGTATTTGTTGATGTAGAAAATATTAGCATAATCAGGGAATGGGTGAAAAATGAATGTTTTTCCAGGTGGTACTAGAATCCCTCCTAGAGAAGGGCCTGCCTTTGTTGAGGGCTGTATCTTGTAAGGCATCTCAGATAGAAGGTAAGAAGGCAACTGTAGAGGTTGCTAAATCATACCTCACTAGAAAAAAGTGGGAATTTGGATTTGGGTAAGAGCAGAGAAGAGAAGAGAGGATAGAAGAGGAAGAGACTGGACAGTCAAGTGAAGTGACCATAACCATGTACAACAAGCTAACTCTTATTCAGTCTTCAGCTGTTTGTGTTGTTGCAATATTAACACCCTTCTCAGACCTCTAGCAAAGCCACTTACCCACGGGGGTGAACATAAGGACAGGAAGTGAGATGTACATCTGAATTCACGTATGCAGAATCCTGACAGAACATATAGGATTACAAGTAGACTAAATAAATCAAAACAATTCAGTGAGAGAAAGCGCTTGGATTGAGGGCTGTCCATGGGTCATAGCATTGCCAGGCATTCTCTCTATATAGAACATGACCCTGTATTTCATGATTTTGTCCTGAAACATGTATCAACTTGCTTAGGATGCCCTAAATGTCCTATATTCAGTCTTTTCCAATAATTGCCGAATTCTGCCATTGAACTGGGTATCCTTTATTTTTATTTGAGAAATCTGGCCACCGTACCATAGGACCATAAGTGCTCTAGTAAATGTGCAGAGATCTTAGCAAGGACATTGGGCTTTCCGTAAGTGGTGAATGGGGTTTCAGACAATCTTATCTAAATTATCTAGGGCAGAATGATTTTAGTAGACACTGAAGTTATCATTACAACTGGCCAGTCAAATCCAGTGGCTCACATTAGAGTCATTTGGGAGCTTATAAAAAATCATGCCCAGGGCTTCCCTGGTGATGAAGTGGTTAAGAATCTGCCTGCCAGTGCAGGGGACACGAGTTCCAGCCCTGGTCAGGGAAGATCCTGCATGCCGCAGAGCAACAAAGCCCATGCGCCACAACTACTGAGCCTGCGCTCTAGAGCCCGCAAGCCACAACTTCTGAAGCCCGTACACCTGGAGTCCGTGCTCTGCAACAAGAGAAGCCACCACAATGAGAAGCCCATGCACTGCAACGAAGAGTAGCCTTCACTTGCCACAACTAGAGAATGCCTGCGTGCAGCAACGAAGACCAATGCAGCCAAAAATAAATGAAATCAATTTATATTAAAAAAAATCATGCCCAGGCCCCATCCCTAGGATTCAGGTCCATATGGTCTCATGTGGAGTCAGGATCCAGTATTGTTAAAACTTACTAGGGGATTCTAAAGTGAAGCCAGGATTGAGAATCACTGGTCTGGAGAGAGCCTATCCTTTGGGAAGTCTTAGGCATATACAGCTGTGATGGGCAAATGTCAAAGATTGGGAGATGAGGTAGAAAAGGGGGAGGGGGATGAACTCCAGTGAGGGGACTATTTCCACTGGGGTCTAACCACCTGCTGGAAGATCTGGACCTGGCTAGGTCTCTAATATATGTCAATTGGAAACCTATGATGTATGATGTTCTCTATATAATTCTACAACAAAAGGAAAGAAAAACCAAGAGTTTTTTGTCCCCACTGTTTCTGTCAGGGTTTAATCAAGAAACAGACCAGTGGGAGTCCTATATTAAGAGATTTATTGCAAAGAATTATATGATTGTGCAAATGCTCATCTGATTGTGGTGGCTGATAAGGCAAGTTTGAAATCCAAGGATGTCTGAAGTCTATATGGTTGGCCATCAGGAAGGTTAGGCTGGAACTCTTGGACATGAGGTGACGCTACTGTCCATACGCTCACTTTCTTCTTCTTCAGGAAAGCCTCAGATCTGCTCTTAAGAACTTTCAGCTGATTGAGTCAGGCCCCCAGACTACCTAGGATAATCTCCCTTCCTGGAAGTCAACTGATTATGGACTCTTATCACATCTGCAAAATGCAGTCCCTCAGTATCTAAAGGGGACTCGTTCCAGGATCCCCCATGAATGCCAGATTCTGTGGATGCTCAAGTCCTTTATATAAAACGACATGTAACCTACACACGTCCCTTCATATACTTTAAACCATCTCTAGATTACTTACAATACCTAATACAAATGCTGGGTAAATAGTTGCAAACACAATGTAAATGTCATATAAATACTTGCTGGCACACAGCAAATTCAAGTTTTATATTTGGGAACTTTCTGGAACATTTTTTCCTGAATATTTTTGATCTGCAGTTGGTAGACTCCATAGATGCAGAACTTGTGGATACAGAGGACCAACTGTACTTACACAGAAACACCTACATTGCTTGATTGAACAACTGGAGACTATAGCCTAGCCAAGTGGACACATAAAACTAACTATTACCCCTACCTCATACTTTTTTGGGGGGTAAAAACAAAGAACATAAAATTTACCATCTTAACCATTGTTAAGTATACAGTAGTAGTGTTAACTATATGCACATTAGTGTTTAATAGAGATATTTTATTTTGCAAAATGAAACTTTATACCCATTGAACAACAACTCCCCATCTCCCCACACCCTGCTGCCTATCTCATACTTTTAATTCTTTCCTAAAACTCCCATGAAGCTGCTAGACTGCAAGGATTCAATGCAGAAGGAGGAAATGTGCTGTGAGGTAGTTTGGCTGAGGTGACCCATCCTTTGTTATCACTCTTCCCGCTAGTGTGACTCGAAGCAGCACAGGAATGATGGGGAGACTCAGGTTCAGCCCCTGTTGCTTATGTCATGGTGGAGGGAAGCAAGGGAAGAAAGAGGGACAGAAAGAAATGAGGGACAGAGAGCTGAGCTCCTGCTCAGGGCCTGTGGATTAGACAAGAAACAAGTACACCAAAGAAGCTGGAGACCCATTTGTAATTTTGGGGGGACCATTAGGTGTGAGGCCCTAGTTTCTTTCTTTTTTTTTTTATCAAAGTTTAATTGATTTACGATATTATATTAGTTTCAGGTGTACAACATAGTAATTCAATATTTTTGTAGGATGTACTCCATTTAAAGTTGTTATAAAATATTGGCTATATTTTGTGTGCTGAGACTATATCCTTATATCTTATTTTATACATAGTATCAATAGTTTGTACCTCTTAATCCCCTACCTTTCTTTTCCCTCCTAATTTCCGTCTCCCCACTGGTAACCCCTAGTTGTTCTCTATGTCTGTTCTCTATGTCTGTTAGTCTGTTTTGGTTTTATAATATTCATTCCTTTGTTTTTCTTTTTTAGATTCCACATATAAGTGATGACATACAGTATTTGTCTTTCTCTGTCTGACTTATTTCACTAAGCATAATACCGTCTAGGTCTATCCATGTAGTTGCAAATGGCAGTATTTCATTTTTTAATGGCTGAACAGTATTCCAGTGTATATATACATACCACATCTTTATCCATTCATCTGTTGATGGACATTTAGGTTGCTTTCATATCTTGGCAATTGTAAATAATGCTGCTATGAACATTGGGGTGCATATTCCTTTTTGTTGTTGTTTATTTTATTTTATTTTTTTCTGTACGCGGGCCTCTCACTGTTGTGGCCTCTCCCGTTGCGGAGCACAGGCTCCGGACGCGCAGGCTCAGCAGCCATGGCTCACAGGCCTAGCCGCTCCGTGGTATGTGGGATCTTCCCAGACTGGGGCACGAACCCGCGTCCCCTGCATCGGCAGGCGGACTCTCAACCACTGCGCCACCAGGGAAGCCCCGCATATTCCTTTTTGAATCAGTGTCTTAGCTTCTTTTGGATATATAGCAGGAGTGGAATTGCTGGATCATGTGGTACTTCTATTTTTAGTGTTCTGAGAAATCTCATACTGTTTTGCAAAGGGACTGCACCAATTTACGTTCCCACCAACAGTGTACGAGGGTTCCTTTATCTCCACATCCTTGCCAACATTTATTATTTGTCTTTTTGATGATAGCCATTCTGACAGGTGTGAGGTGATATCTCACTGTGGTTTTGATTTGCATTTCTCTGATGATTAGTGATGCTGAGCATCTTTTGATGTGCCTGATGGCCATCTTATATCTTCTTCCGAAAAAAGACCTATCTATTCAGGTTTCCTGTCCATTTCTTAATTAGGTTGTTTGGTTTTTTGATAATGAGTTATTTGAACTGTTTATATATTTTGGATATTAACCAAATGATATTTGACATATCGTTTGCAAATATTTTCTCCCATTCAGTAGGTTGTCTTTTTGTCTAATTTCTTTTAATTGAAAATGCACCTGTTTCCTTTCTTTAAGGCATAGGAGCTGTTAGTGAAATTGAGGTTGTGAGTGTGATTTCTCTCTGAGTCATATAACTTTACTGATTCACAAGAACAGATAGCATCCCTCACCCTGTAGAGTCCTTTTAAATGCTGCCATGGCTTCTGGGCATGGAAGAATGTAAACAGCTCAATTTAACATTTATTCCTAATACTGAGAAAAAAACATCTTTCTCATATTCACACTTTTTGCAGAAGGAAAAACACCCTGGGTCAAGAGTTAGGAGGCACAGGTGCCTGTGCCTGGCTCCATCATCAGCTATTTGTGCCTTAGTTTGCTCATCGATAAAATGGTGGAATAGCTTGAGTTGGAGGGTCTTTTCTAAGCCTGTAGTCTCCATGATTCTAAAGGGCAGTATACTCTGTCCCAGAAGCGTTTAGTGCGAACGGTGGCAGGGTGGTTAGTTGGTCCCTCAGATTTACTGGGATTTCAGCCTTTTGCTTAACACAGTTATGCCTGGAGGAACTCCTGTTCAGGATAGGTGGGTATGAACTTTAAGCCAAAGAGTTTCAGCTTTACCCTGTATTTGAATAATAAAATTATTGTCCAAACCTGGGACACTTTTGAGAGAGAAAGGAGTGCTTTTAAGAATTGTATCAGAACAGTGGATGTAAGCTGGGTCTATCCTGGGCAAACTGAAAGTCAAGGTCACCTTGGTTGTAAGCAGTGAGGAATCATGGAAAGGTTTTAATGAGGGAAATTATCTAATTTTTCTCAGGTTAATAATTGAATGAGAAAATATGTGTTAGCATATGTGGCAAAGCAAGGTATACTTACTACTTTTGCCTAAGGAAGATTCATCCGCTGCTATGCATTAAATGAGTGGAGGGAGAGAGACCAGAGACCAGGAGACCAGTAAGAGCCACCAGAATCATCCAGGCGAGGGATGATGAGGGCCGAACCACTCTGGGAGAAGGCCAGGGAATTATTATTCTTAGGCAAGCAAGAGTCACAGTAGGAGCGAAGAAAGATGAATCCTACTGAAGCTATTCAGAAGAAAATCATTACCTCTGTGTGATGAATAAAGAGAATAGTCTTACTGGTGGTTATTAGAAATCTCATACTTTAGTGACTTCAAATGTAGCGGTTGGTTCTGAATAATCATTTATTGCTCAGCAGCACAAAGAAAGCATCGACTCCCTGAACTTTGAGATCCTGCTCTGGCCTTTTCTCAAAATAGAACCACTTGGTAGCTTTCTCAGCCGAATGCCCTCATTTCAAGTCAGGTCGGTCAGAGAGATGAACTGGATAAATGTTTCTGGAGGTATTTGGTCATGGGGCTGTATCATGAGGACTTGTAAAGCATGTCTAATTTCCTTAATGGATTATAATGTCTTGGAAATGGCTGTAACGATCTATTTACACAGAACGCCTGAGTGCACAGACCATTTGTATAAATAAGCAATTATGTTCCCTATTGTCAGGATAGTTTTGGTCTGAAGATCAGTTACCTGACGCTTTTAGTCTATATTGTTAATTCAGGCAGGGATTATATCCTGCCTATTATAAATCTTCAAATAATCATTATGAATAGCAGCTGCTCGGATCATGGATATTTTTACCCAGATATAAAGCCTGCCTGCAAAATCTCATTTAAGATAGGAAGTGACATGGAGGAGTCCAAAGGAACATTCCTGGGTCTGTTTTATGTGCAGTTTTGGTAGGCCCTGGAGTATGTGTGTGTTCTTGTCTTTTTCTGGGAAGGAAGGAAAAAATACCTAGGCTAATACTGGTCAATGCCAAGAACTACATCTGAGTACATTCTTCCATTTGTTGTGAGTGTCCCACCGCCAACCGGGATTTTCTAGTGTCTGCACCTCTTCACACTCACTGGCAGTCTGTAGTTGTGATCAGAGAGCTGAGGGAGATCCGGTGGAGGGATGATGGAGAACTCTTGCCTCCTTTATCTGACTGGCATCCTTGAAAATACATCCTTACTTAACTGAAAATATGTTTCTCCCAATATTCTCCAGTCTCAACTTCACTTCTGATTGCATTAGCCCTTTGCACCTTTATCATTCATGCCTTTCTCTTCCATCCTCTCTTGCCAGTAGCATCCATTGTTGGTAATTGATGTGTTTAGTCGCTTCTTTATACCCTATCTTGTGTCAGAAGGGTCTTAATTTTAGTTTTAAAGGTATGTATGATAAAGAATGAATGAATTTAAAATAAGAGATTCAAGTAAAGAAAAAATAAGGTAGGAAAGTACAATGGAGTCAGAAGTGAGGTTAGTCCATAAAAGTCCTATGCTGCAGGCACAGGGGAACCATAACTTAAGCCCTAAATCTAACAGCCAAATGGGAACAGGAAGCACGGCCTGAACACATTTTACAGACTCTATTAAGTAAGATCAAACTAGTCAAATAAGTGAAACAATGATTTCTGACACTGAACTCAGAAAATTTCCCTGGTGTCCTTATCGAGAGGACACTGTGAAGTGAGATAGCAGGCAGCTCAGCTAACATTCCATTATTGAAAACTCAGGTGCTTTACATGTCATGTTGGCTCTGAATTGAATTCTTGTCATTCCCTAGTTTGTATTAGGATCCCTGCATATGTGCCTGTTGGGACCTGGTGTTGAGACTGATTGGTCCTTGGTGAAGGGGTTATCGCTTTCTCCATTCCTTTTGCTCTCCTGTGAGCCCGTGATGCCCAGGATTCTCCCAGGATTCTCCCAGGAGTGTCTACGGTTTCTTTCAGTGTTCTGTGCTCCCTAGGGTAGGTGACCCTTGCAGGATGTATTCGTTTCCTATTGTTGCTGTAACAAATTAGAACAAACTTAGTAGCTTTAAATAATGCAAATTTTTTATCTTACAATTCTGGAGGTCAGAAGTCAAAAATGGATTTCACTGGGCTAAAATCAAGGTAATAGGAGGGGCTTGAATGCTCTAGGCTTTTCCTATAATCTAGAGGCTGCCTGCATTCCCGGCCTCTGGCCTTCTCCAGCAATCATATCACTTCGACCTCTGCTTCTACCATCACATCTCCTTCTTGGATTCTGACCCTCCTGCCTTTGTCTTTCACTTATAGGAGCCTTGAGATTACATTGGGTCTGCTTGGATAATCCAGGATCAAAGTTCCTTCTACCATGTAAAAAACAGGTTCCTAGGATTGCTTAAGGTGTGGATAACTTTGGGTGGATGTTGGTATTTGCCTGCCACCCAAGAGAAATGAGAACAGGAAGGGTGGGTTGTGTGCCATCCTATACTACCTGAGCTTGCTTGCAAGTGTTTCCGACAGGCTCCAGGCAGAAAAACTGGGCTGTGCTCAGTAGGGGGAACTGCATATGGAGACCTAGAAATAGAGATGATTCAGGAGCTGAAGACAAGGGAAGGCAGCTCAACTCAGAGCTGAACTACCAAAAGAGCTGTGAGCGTGTCTAGGTGGAGGGACCGCAGGAGCAGGTAACGCTACCAGAGCCTGGGAGGCAGGGCCGCCAGGCTGCGGCTGAAAACCCGCAGAAGGAGGAGCTGAGGTCGAGGAAGAGGCATAGGCACCACTGGAGACATTGCCTCCACTGCGGACAGCGGGGACACATACCCTGGCTCCTCTCGCTTCCCAATTACCCATCTTCCACTAGTGCCTTCTACTTATGGGCTGAACCAACTAGAAGCTAGTAGGCAAAGGAGTACAAAACTGTAGTCGATCTGAAGCCTAAGAGGGGACAGACAGGCTCCGGATCTGAGAGCAAACAAGAAAATGGCCCACACGTCACACGTCGTGATGTATGCACATGTGAATAACATCGGGGTGGGGGGACATCTGGTACCATTTTCTTTAAATCTATACATAAGTTCTGGTTGTCAATACAGTGAAGAAAAGAAGGTAAGTGTGTGTGTGGGGGTGGTAGTGGGTGGAGGGAAGAGTAAAAGCAACTAATTTTCACTTTGGTAGGATTTACCAGAGGAATAGACTTGAAAGACACTTTGTAAAGGGCGAAGTTATTTTTATGAAACAGAATGGGTAGTTTGTTCCCCCTGCTCCCGCATCTTAATTCCCCCTCCTTTTTCTCCCTCTTCCCTTCTTCTCACCTCCTTTCCCCTCTTCTCTTTCTTCTCCCCCTTCGTTTCCCATTTCTCACTCTCTACCCCCTTCCTCCCTCCCTTTCCTTTTCATTCTGTCTCTCCTCACTCCCCTCTCTCCCCCACATTCCCTCCCGCTTGTTCTTGCACCCATTTCTCAGAGCACTACTTCCATTAGTCAATAGGCAGCTTCTTCTAAACAGTGATGACTGTCTCCTCCTCCTTCTTTTCCTTGTCTACCATTCCACTTACTGATTTCAGTGTTCTCAAGGCCGGGAACCCCACAATTATTTTCATTAACATGTCTTTTTAAGTTTCTACCTTAAGAAGTATTTTTAGGATCTCTCCTAGGACCCAAATCAATGTGGTATTGAATCCCCCATAAGCCCAGTTATCTGGACTCCTCTCTACCTTCAATTTCCTGATATTTTCCTGGACATTCCACAGTGTCTTTTGTTTTTGTTCTTGTGAGATCCCTTCCCTGAGGGGAACTGTGGGTCTTGACACGGCCAAAGATCATGTCATTGATCCTCAAGTAAAAGAAGCATAAAACATAAACCATATGCTTCTGTTGAGATTATAACCACCGTTCAACTCTCTTTGAGATGTGTTCAACACCTCAAATGGTTTAGACTCTTTGCTGAAGGGAAATGAGGAAAATACTTTTCATGAAAGATGAGCTTCTGGTGGAAAGAAATTGAAGCCTTTGATGCAGTCAGCCTTACCCAAATGTTCTCATCTGTAATATATAAAGTAATTGGTTGATTAATTTTTGGACCTCTGGGGCAGAACTTTGAAGTCACCACATTCCTCAACATTAGTACTGCTGTTGATCTGAAGCCACCCAGGAGAGACGGCACAGGATAGCCTTTCATTCCAGATTTCCCAGGTTTCAACTCTGGCTCTACCACTTACTTTCTGTGTGACCTTGAGCAAGTTGCTTAACCACGCTGTACCTCAGTTTCCTCAACTATACAGATAATAATAGCATTTGTCTCCCTGCACCGTTGACAGAATTTAAGTCATTATAAACTGCTTAGAACAATGCCGGGTACATAGTAGCAGCTCTAAAAGTGTTTGCTCATTATTTTTCTGTATTTTTCCCCTTTCTCCCTGATAGCCCCTCCCATAAGCACTTGTTCTAATGTGTTTGTGTTCTCAAGGATGTATGTATTCTTCTAATATATGTAATGTTGTGTGTTTGTGTGTGTATCTGTGTGCTTGATTTCACTTTAGGCTGTATATTTTGTTTTGTTTCTGTACTTTTGAGGTGTATCCATTGGGCTATGCAGTTGACCCTTGAAAAACGTGACTGTGAACTGCATGGGTCCACTTATACGCAGATATTTTTCAATATTAAATACTACAGTGCTACAAGGTCTGTGGTTGGTCAAATCTGTGGATGTGGGAGGAACCGCAGATACAGAGGGCTGAATATAAGTTATGCATGGATTAACCCCTGCGCCGTCCAAGGTCACCTGTATTGGCATCTAGCTCTTTATTCCTCCCTGCCTCATAGCACCCTATAGTGTGCGTCTATCGTGTTTACTTATCCACTGACCTAGTGATAGTAACCGAAGATGCCTCTAGGTACCTGCCCCAAACGATTCTGTGACTAGCACACTTGCAGAAGAAGTGGGATCAGTGGATCACAGGGCATTTAGTCTTGCTATGAATATGCCAGATTTCCTCTTCTCTGTGTTATTCATGTACCTTGAGCTTTTGCCTCCAGGTATAATTGAATGCTTACAGCAGACCAATGCCCCCACCAAAGCTTAAGGGGTTTAGAAAAGCTAGATTAAAAAAAAAAATAAAAAACACGTCTAAAGGCATTGGAGATCTTTTGAGGCAGTCAATACTTATGGGGACAAAATCCCAGAAAAAGGGGAGGTGAATGAATGTTTCTTGGGCATTTTCCAATTCCAGATGTGGGGAAGATGTTGCAGAGCTGGGAAAAGAACTGTTACTAAGAGGAAGAGAAACCCACAGAATTTCTGCCCGTCTAGTGGGGTTTGAAAGGCAAAACCTAAAAACCCTGGGAGGTCAGAATCCTTTTGAGAGGGGAGGAGTGGAGAACTGAACCTAACACACTACCTGTTTTCCCTCAAGACATTTGTTGAATACTGATGCTAAACAGGTAGTAGGCTAAGAAGCCAAGCAGGACAGCTCCAAAGATAGAGTGGAATTTTCAACAGATCTGTGGGCTGAGAAGACAAGGATTAGACTACCAGACACACCAGGGGAAGAGGACCTGGTGAACACCCCAGGTTTTATCTGGAAGTCCTGGTGCACTTATCTTTGGAGGAGAGGAATACGGTGGTAGACAGAGCCTTGCTGGAACTGTAACTCCTCCATGACACTGCGCAGTCCATGAATGGATTAAGGTGGCCACCTCTATTTTATCTGCCTAGCAAAGAAAAGGGCTAACCCTTTCCAGAAGAAGATAACATCGTCTACAACATCTGGCATTCAGTCAAAATTTACTATGCATACCTGATTCTTGAACAAATGATAAAAAGAGAGAGGGAGGGAGAGAGGGAGAAAGAGAGAGAGAGAATGAATTAAGTAGTAGACCATAGAAACAGACCCACAGGTGTTACAGATCACCTTGATAGACAGGGCTTTAGCATAGCTATAATTAATATGTTTACATGAATAGGCTGGTGTACTTTGCCATTTTTCTATTAGATTTCACATATTTTTCTTGTTTTTTTCCCTCCAGGTCTTGATATATTGATATTTCAGCTACTAATCGTTGCTGACTTTAAATATTGTCCCTATTCTCAGGAATTCCTAGAATCTCCTTTTTTAAAATCTAATATTTTATGAAGTCACAACTTTCAAACAGTTAAAAGCCTACAGAAAGGGGAAATACATTAATTTTGTACCTTTTTCTTTTTTTTTTGTGGTACGCGGGCCTCTCACTGTTGTGGCCTCTCTCGTTGCGGAGCACAGGCTCTGGACGCACAGGCTCCGGACGCGCAGGCTCAGCGGCCATGGCTCACGGGCCTAGCCGCTCCGCAGCATGTGGGATCTTCCCGGACCGGGGCATGAACCCGTGTCCCCTGCATCGGCAGGCGGACTCTCAACCACTGCGCCACCAGGGAAGCCCCAATTTTGTACTTTTAAAGAGAAATAAATAATAAGAAATCTTGTTAAACCATAGCGCCTTTAGATTTTGAAGACTTCATTAACTCTTTTTTCTTGTAGAAACATTGATTTTCTTCTTTATTATTGTTTGGTTTAATGGTGCATTTTGGGGATTTTAAAGGCCCATAGTCTAACTGCATTACTAATTGTGGACATTTTTATCCATAATTACATATTGGATTATAAAACAGATGCTTATTTGAGCTTTTGTTACTTCTTTTAAAAGTGTCTATTTTTGGTCAAGCATTAACAATAAATATAGACTCTGTATTTGAGACAAGCTGTTATTTACCCTTAAAAAATGATTTGCTAACAAGACATTCAGAATAACCTTTTCTTGTTTCTGCTAAGTTATAAACAGTTGTTATTCACCTTATTGTATACATGTAACTTGGATAAATTGAGCTTTATTTCTGCAGCATAAGCAGTGAACTCAGCTTTTCCTACAGCCAGTAATGGTGGTGACAATGAGATGAAAATGCAGATACCATCCCTTGGTGGATACTGGAAGGACCAGTTTTGGATTGACTCTCATGGAGTGGAATATTTTCAATTATATTTCAAATATTTGGAAAATCTGAAATTCATTTGGAACACTTTAAGCCTAAGACTGCCCCTGAGCTGTATTCTGGTCCTGATGCTGTTTTTGTGAAGTACATGTAGTTGCAAGGAAGAATATGAGGAGAAAGAAATAGAATGGAAATGGAATTTCACGTCTTCATTTCAGCTTTTCTCTTTCTGAAATGGCTTAAACACCCCCCACCCCGAGACAGCCCTTTTCGTATCTGCTCCCTGTCTCTGCTTTTTCCTTCCCTTTCTTAATGTACATTAACATTTTCTAGAAATAATCAAGGGTTGAAAGCAATATAATGCTGGCTCACATCTTTTTGAATGTTTCTTAGAATAAAACTTGAGCTTACAGGCATAGAAGTAGAACATGGTGCCCTAGCTATAATTCCCAAAGCTTTTAAAACCTTGATGGAAGTGGTAGAAAAGGAAATAATTGTCATTTCTAAGCTGCATAAAGTGTTAGTCTTAAAAGAGGTAGAAATGTGACTACTCTTTTGGGGTAGACTTCTATATTTGTTTGGAGAAAACTAACTAAATAGAGTCTTTAACTAAAGACAAATGCAAAAGTAAGTGTCCACTTGGGGAAAACAGAGAAGAAACTATTAATTTGACTGCAAGTGTTTTAGCTGGTTTAGTGATAGCAATTGTTTTGTACAGTTGAATCAGAGGTACATTTTTGTGGGTTTTGTTTCTAAGAAATGCTTTTTTTTTTTATCCTAAGTATGGATTTAGATATTGCTATGGGGGTAAATTATTGCTTATGCTAATGGAAGGGTGTATAGGTATGTATGTATCTTGTTTGAATGCTAACAAAAGCCCAAAAGCTGAGGTAAAATAGACAGCAGGAGAGACGACCAAACCTATTCCTCCCCACACACTGTGGGAGCCATCGTAGAAAGAAACGGGACCAGACCAGACGAAGCTCAACCTGGACTTCCTTTTAGCTGGACTTCTCCATGGCTGCTCAGGTGGCAGACACTAAAGTAAGCTGTGTCAGCCCTCCTCACAGGCCTGGAGCTGGGCACAGGGTCACTTCTTCAGTTCTTGTTTGCCAAAGCATCAAAGACCAGACCAAAATGGTACAGATGAACTGGTTTGCAAGGCAGAACTAGGGCCACAGATGTAGAGGACAAATGTATGGACACCAAGGGGGGACGGGAGGGTGGGATGAATTGGGAGATTGGGATTGACATGTATACACTGCTATGTATAAAATAGATAACTAATGAGAACCTGCTGTACAGCACAGGGAACTCTGCTTCACTAGGCTGTACAGTAGAAAGTAAAACAACATTGTAAAACAACTGTACCCCTCCCACACCAAATAAAAAAGACGAGACAAGACTGAAGGGGGTGAGGGAATGTTTTCCACCTCTGAATGTGAGATTAAGATGCATGTTCAGGAAGGAGAGGAATTAATGATGGCCATCATGGAGATAGCCACTATAGTCTTAAGTGAGTGACTGCAAGACTCAATAACCCGGCTGTGAGGAATGAAGAGGTGTTGAGCAGCTGAATTTTGATGTCATTGGCTTTGGGGGCCACAAGGTGAAGTTACAGTGTGTTGGAGGTGAGGTTATCTCAGAAAGGTGAAGATGTCTCCCTGGTTAGCCACAGGAGGCTGGTTCTGAGAAGGTGAGCTTTAGATTGGCTCCAGGGGGAACTTTTCTTTTCTGGTCCTCATGGCTGTTTTGATTCTGGACTGTAATGAGGCTGCTTAAATTCACTCCAAGCAGTTGGAATGAAGTTGGGACCTGACAGGTGGAGCTAGGTAAGGGAGCTGGTTCTGTAGGGGGCCCCATGAGAAGGACCCTTCACTGCATTACACTGCTCTCAGGGGTTACCTTTCATGGAGAAAAAAGGTAAATAGTGCCCCCGCCCCCGGACTTGTGCAACGTAAGGCATGTGGACAATGAAGTGAGCCACATCTGCTAGCAGTTGTAAATTATTCTCGGTGTTACATCTTCTGATACTGACAGCAGTGGTATCTACAAGGGAACTGGGGTTCTCACTTCCTAGGGCAGAGATGTCAGGCCAAGGGATGGCATCATTTAGACCTGGAAGATGGCAACAAGAGACAGCAGATGAGTAACAGAGAACTTGTTCTCAGATCCCCAGGAGAAATAAAAGGACCTTTAGGAATATTTAAGGAAGAATTCCCCTCCATCCACAAAAACACTAGAATGCTTGCTGGTAAAGCTGGTGGTACAGAGATGACTTTGTAATTATTGCATGTACTAGTTTCCTGTGACTGCTGTAACAAATTTGCATAAATCAGGTGACTCAGAACAACAAATTTATTCTCTCACAGGTCTGAAGGCTGGAAGTCCAAAATGAAGGTGCCAGCAGGGTTGATTCCTTCTGGAGGCTCTGAGGGGGAGTCCATTCCATGCCCCTCTCCCATCTTCTGATGGCTATGGGCAGTCCTTGGCTTGTAGACACATCACTCCAATCCCTATCTCTCTCATCACAGCTTGTCATTGGATTTAGTGTCAACTAGGGTGGCCAAAATGATCTCTTCTCAAGATCCTTAACTAAATTACATCTGCAAAGACCCTTTTTCCAAATAAGGTCACATTCACAGGTTCTGGGTAGACATACCTTTTCAGGAGTAGGGGTACCATTCAACCCACTATAGAACATAAATATAGTAATTGTCCATGTTTGTGTTTTGAAGGTAGCTATTGAGGCTCCTATGGTATGAATGATGATTTGGAGGCAGAACTCTAGACATTTAAAAGTAATGGTTGTTGAAATAACTGGAGGTTATGAGTACATGTGTGGGTATATGTGCCAGAAAAAATTTCCAAGGTTTAGACGTTGAACCTATAACTCCTAAATCCACAGAATCTCATACTTTTCCCCTTTCAGTCTCTCCTCATCTTGAAAGAGAAGAAAAGTGCAAGAGCAATGAAAACAATAAAGACAAATTAAAGAAAAAGAGAGGGGGGTGGGGGAGAGGTGAAAAAAGAGAGAGAGAGGAAAGAAAAGGAAAGGATAGAATTCATGTTTTTCTTAGGTTGCTAGTTTATTGATAACCGTATTGTTTAGTTGCAGATTCACTTTCTTTTCTATCATATCTTGTTTCTAATATGTTGTCTCTGCCTGTCTTTCCTGACCCAAGTAGCTAAACACGGTGAATGCAGAAGCCACAATCACAGTACTCGTCCCAGTACCAAAACCACTCTAGTTATGTGGTCAGGGTTGGAATTCAAGGGCACAGTTAGTGGGGCTACAAGGAGCTCAGCGCCCTCTGTTTTCTCAGAGGCCGTGGCTCTCCTGGGTTGTAGTCTTGGTCTGGAAGTTATTCTTTTTCTACTAAGGGGCTGATAGAGGTCTGTTTTTTTTTTTTTTTTCCCCCTAGAGGCTCTTGCTTGCTTGTGGTTGAATGAAGACTTACTCGATAAGTCATGTGAAGACAGTGTTACTTTATGGTCCTGATTCACTCTTGTTCATTAATTTCTGTGCTTAGAGAGTGGTGATCCCTCAGTATAGTTTGCATTTTTACGGGGTCTAAGTCCTATTAGTACTCTGACCTAAATGTAACACACGCTCCATTCAATACAAGCCACCTTCTATTCTCTAACTGACTCCAAACCATTGACTACAAGTTTGCTAAACCATTCCCATAAGGGTTTCATGTTCATATAGCACCATCAACTCAATCATTATAGCACTTACCTGGAAACTTTCTGTTTTGCCCTTGATTGTAAAGCCATTTATTCTCATGTGTTTGCTTGGTATGTCCTGTCTTTAAAAATTTTGTTCAGCTATTTATTTAATAAACATTTTACATGTTGCTGCTGTGTGCCAGGCTCTGCACCAGGTGCCACCTATTCAAAGAGATAAGACATGCCTTGACCTCAAGAGGCTCGTAGATACCTAAGTAGACAGTCATAGTCAATACGACACTGTTAGGGAGAGGCCCTGGGTATAGAGAGTCCACAGCCTTCTTTAGCGTTAAGAGATTTAGAAAAGACTCCTTGGAGTAGGTGATGCTCAAGTGGAGGTTTGGAGAATGAAGAAGAAATATTCAAGTCAGGAGTGGGGAGGGAGGTGCCGGGTACTGTAGGCAGAGAGGATAGCAAGAACAAAGGTGGGGAGGAAAGCACCCAGCTTGGCGTCTTCAGGGTGCAATAAACAACTTTTTTTTTTTTTTCTGCAACAGGGAGTGAAAGGAAATGATGACCTGTGAGGTGGACAAAGTTTCCAGAGGCCAGATCTGTGTCTGTGATGCCAAAAAGCTTGAACTCTCTGTTTAAGACCGTGGAAAACACTGAAAAGGATGAGTGGGAAAGGACACGGGCAATTTTGCATTATGGAAAACTCTCCTTGGCTACATGGTTTTGAGGCTGACAAGCCGGAGACAGGAAGGGAAGTGTGAAGTGATGCGGGGCTGGATGAAGGCAGTAGTGGCAGAGTTGGAGAGGAAAAGATTAAGATATACGCTTAGGAAGTTGGCATGTCTGGCTGGTGGAACCTTTGTGAGGTCTGAAGGAGAGATGGGTCAAGCATGATTGTTAAAGAGAGGCAAAGAGAGAGGAAAGGGGGACTTACTGAGGGAGCATATTCCAAAGCAGGCTGGAGGCGATGGCTCAGGACCAAGGCCAGGAGGTGTGCCCTCAACAGGGGAGCAGGACCGCCTTGGGATCTAGCCTCATCCTTTCTCCTGCCTGGGCCTCTGGTCTTGATATGGGTGGGCTCTGAACTCCAGCTTGGTTTGCCCCCAGAAGCCCCCAGTTCCTGTTCTGGTAAACTCTGAACTACCTTTTTATAACCACATCTTATTTGTTCTGTTTGACTTCAGGGTACAGAATGGGGCTGTGTGAGTAGAAGTTTCAGGACAGTTCAGCTCTTCGTGATCTGATTCTGGCTCTTTGGTGGGAGAGCTACTCAGGGCACAAGGAGGTAGAGATGGCAGAAGGTGGGAGACTCTCTTGCATGTAGTTTATAGCTTTGTGGAGCCAGAGAGCAAGTTACAAATTATGTTTCTGTGAACATGCTAAGGAGTGTGGGAGAAGCATGTCTAAATAGTTGTCAGCGCAAGCTGGGGCTGAAGTGAAAATCGGGAGCTATAAGCTGAGC
Organism: Tursiops truncatus; assembly: GCF_011762595.2. Taxonomy (NCBI): domain Eukaryota; kingdom Metazoa; phylum Chordata; class Mammalia; order Artiodactyla; family Delphinidae; genus Tursiops; species Tursiops truncatus. Next base: position 44,460,975 of record NC_047036.1, read on the forward strand.
CTGGGGTTCAGAGAACCAGGAGAGGCAGGAGCGTGGCACCCTGACCCAGACGACGTAAATGGGAGTGGAAAATACAGGAAGAACCAGAGACTAGTAGGAGGCTTTTGCCATGTCCCTGGCAATGTCATGCGTAGATAGAAAAGATCCTTTGCAAGGTCTAAGATAGCAAGCACGTATAGAAAACCTTTCCCGAAGTTGGAGTTGCCCAGTGATAGCAGAAAAGATCAGTGAGCGTGTCATCCCTGGAATTCTTCAGCAGTCTGGATGACCCCGTGCTGGGGTTATTGGAGAGGGCTCCATGCAGCAAGGCAGTTGTGAGTCTCTACCACTTGGAGATGTTCTTATTCTGTGATGTTCCAGGAATGGCTCAGGGTGTGGCCCTTGCAGCATCCTTGGCTATTGCTCAACTCAAATCAGGTGGTTGCAGGAGAATGACGACAGAGATTTGGACCTGGTTTTTCATTATAACTTGGAGAAAGGAGTTACATCGACTGTACTAAGCTTAAATTCCTTTAAGTGGATATCACTGTAACAGGAAAATAAAATGTTTTGGGTTTGGAATTATGTATTCCAAAGGGACTCTTTTGATGTTTGTTAGAAGTAAAGATTTTCAGCCCTTCTGCCATGTAGGCATTGTTTGCCCAGCATTTACGAGCAGCAGTGATTGGAGTAAATGCTATGTTTAAGGAACATTAGTGGGCTTTATTGCAATTTCATAAAGTTAATGAGTTCATTTTTAGGTCGTTAGAAGGTTTAAGTTTTTCAGGGTGTCTCTAAACTCCTGGGAAATGGCTCAGCTAACCTACTGGTTGTGTAAGAATGCTTAAACATTAATTCCTTAAGTCATTTGTGTTTGTGTGAACAAGAAAATCTTTAGTGACTCACCTTATCCCATTAATTATTTTGATAAATATGAAGAATACAGTGAACAATTTGCAATGAGACCAGTGCTTGATTCTGAAGGATCGTACATATGGTAATACAAAAAAGAAGCAGACATAAAGTACACAACCAAAGGCAACAAAAACAGGCATAAGCAAAGTATACTGAAAACTGTGCATCCAGAGACTTATTTGGAAGATTAATGCTCTATAGCTAAGCATTAGCTATTTCTTTCTGGTTAACTTGGCACGGAACAGTGCCACTTCCAAGTGTTATTTATTGTGTTCTCTCAAGATATTACCGTAGTAAGCAATATGAACATATTAAAATTTTATATGTGCTCCAGTTCCTGTCCTCAGGATATAGTGTTTTCTTACTAGAACGACATGACGGCCATTGTTGCACTCAGCATTTGGCAGAGATGCAGAGACCCGTGCTTTCTAGTGGATTTACATAATAAAACTCTCATTCAGTGAGAGTTATTGAATTATGGTTCAATGAAGGGGGAAGTACAAGCCTAATTTGATTAGACATTTATATACTTAAATTTTCTGAAGTATGTCTCCTCTGTGTTGCCAATTCCTCTTTTCACTTAGAGGTGGTCTGACCTGTTCTGGAATATAGAGGTGGAGTTGAGACATACTTTTCCTTAAGTATAAGGAAGAAAAGATAAGATAAAAAAAGAAAAAGATTTTATTTTCATAAGCTTGAACATAAGTGTAAGTTTTTGCTGTTCTTCATATGCTCTGTTTTGGACTCTGAGAACTAGTCACTGCCGTTAGAAGTTACATGACTGCCATTAAAAGTTATGTGACTTTCATCTTTTTTATGACCCGTTTACAGCTGGCCGTTCTGTCCTGCTTCATCAGGGTGCTCAGGCCCAGTTCTGCAGTTGTCTGAATGCTTAGCCTCAGCCTACACAGGATTTCTCTCCATGCACGTCCGCTGGCTGGAGTGAGCAGACATCAATCACTCATGTGAAGGCACATTCCCATTCTAAGCTCGTCAACATTTGAGTGGACGATAAGCCTGGAGATATATATACAAGGTAAAAAAGCCCTTAAAAAGGCTTCACAAATATTTGTGGGGTTTTTTTTTCTTTTGTTTTTGATGATTTTTAGCCTGTAACAGGGAATATTTCCACATGGCTACGTGTTCACTGGGTTTGATCAGTTTGATGGAGTCACCTGATTAGTTGGCATGTTTAAACAGCTTATTAATCCCTTTAAGTACTTGGGAAATTTTGCTTTCTGATCTAAAATGCAAAACAGTAAGTCTCGATCTTCCTCATCTTTGAGCTCATCCAGAATTGTTGAGTATACCCATGGGAAGGAGTGGCAGATTTTAGAGACCATATTTATAAGATGTTAGGGTAAGTAAGGCCATATCTTAGGCCCTTAGAACTCCTTTCCACTTACATTTTTTTCTGGATAAATACTATTTGCTTTATTCGTATTTAACATATTCTATAAAGATAATTAAAAATCCTCAAGTTTCTCCCTAAGCTCCTGCTCCAAAAAGAAGTTTCTACCAAAACCCTCCTTTAGAGCACAGATACTAAAACAAAATGTCTTTTATTTTCTGTTTTATTTGTTTCCAGTTATCAAGCTAACGATTAGTACATCTTAGCTTGGAGATATTAGAGCTAAAAGAGACCTGAGATTTCTCTATCTGTTCTCTCAATTTATCATTAAAGAGCATAGCATGAAGCAAAAGATTAGGCTGATTTCTGTCAAATTACAAGGTCTAGAATTGAACTTGGAGAATGACCATAATTAGAATTCAAAACAGATTTAAGAAGAAAAGTTACACAGTGAGAATGATTCAGCTGGGAAAGGGCTGGTAAGGACACATAATGGTGCTGTCTATATACATGAAAAACTATTTCAGCTCTGCAAGTGGTTTTCAAAAATCGTGGTAATGCCAAAATTGTATTCAACCTATACAGTTCGCAGTGTTTGTCTCTCACTTTCCATGATTTGCATCACTCCAGATCAAACCTCACATTTCAGTCTAGCCCTTTGACAATTATCTGGAAAGTCAAATGGCTCTCAGAGCCTGGGGCCCAGCACAAGCACTACTCACGGTTGAGGCGGATCTAAAGCCATGCCAAGCGAGGTCTGTTTGGGAGAGTAAACAGAGCAAGGGAAGCAAAGTGGGAGGGATGAACTGAGGCGTTAACCAGAAGGCTTACCTGGAAGGAAGAAGGTAGATAAAGATGGAGTGAGTCTCAGGCTCTCCCTCTCTGTATGTCACCTCTCTTCTCTTCCATCAACCAGGTGACTTTCACTTTCACTGCTTCCTTGTAGTTTCTGCTTCCTGAAAACATCAGCTTACATATGGCATCATCTTGCCGTGTTCTCTACATGTCATGTCTCTCTGCCACATGACATGTCCTGATGCCCTTTTTAGCTCCTGCCCCTATTACCAGCTGCCTCAACTCTGGATTTCCCAGTGCTGAATTCTGAAGAATGGAATTTTACTGGTTCACGTCATCTTTTCCCACCAGGTCAAAGACTGAAGCCCAGTCTATGGATGGATCACCATATTTTTTTTTTTTTTTGCGGTACGCAGGACTCTCACTGTTGTGGCCTCTCCCGTTGCGGAGCACAGGCTCCAGGTGCACAGGCTCAGTGGCCATGGCTTACGAGCCCAGCCGCTCCGTGGCATGTGGGATGTTCCCGGATCGGGGCACGAACCCGTGTCCCCTGCATCAGCAGGCGGACTCTCAACGACTGCTCCACCAGGGAAGCCCGGATCACCATATTTTTGAAGGCACAAAACCTGATCCAATTGACTGTGGGTCACTGGGTCACATGGTACAAATGTGGTCATTTATATCACAGGGGCTGTGGGTAGGCATACTCCTTCAGGAGGGCTTGTGGATGGCGGGCCTCAAATCTAGTAATGACTCAGAGGGGACAGGTCAAAGCCACACAGTTATGAATGGCTGGGGGGACTCTTGTTTCCACCCCAAGGCTTTTCCTTTCTGTCTCAGTGCTTCTGCTAAAATAAAGCTGGGTATATCAGAATTCCTCACTTGGCTTTCCAGGGGATGCAAAAGAGCCTTTCCCATATGTATAGATTTTTTAGATGTTGCTCACTTCATAAGTGAAATGTCAGGGCAAAACCCCTCATATATAGTGTATAGTATGAAAAATATATGATAGGAAAGCTTAACTGCTGATTTGGGTCTCAATAAACTTGCTTCTTTCTCCTCTCATACTGCAGTGCGATGGGATTAGGACTTCTAAGTGAGGCAGGAGAAGAGGGTGAAAGATGTTTTCTTTTTCCTTCTGGATCTCTCTAGGGGTTGACTAAAGAAGCTTGGGTCACCTTGATGGCATCCTCTAAGCCAGTCTGAGGAGCGTCACGTTCTAAAAATGGCATAGATACTAGAGAAAACATAGCTTCCATTTTCTCAGACACACGTTTCTTGCAGTTCGATAATGCTGCTGGCTGCGATAAGTTCTGTTGATGGAAAATGGGGAAACTGGCTCAAAGTTAAAGGTATGGGGGGTGGGGAGAGGAAGAGGAAGAAATGAGAGCGAGTGTGTGGTGTGTGTGTGTGTGTGTGTGTGTGTGTGTGTGCGCGTGTGTGTGTGTGTGTACACACGCTGGAGACCTGGGTATTTTATAGACATTCTGACTATCAGAATTCTGACACAGAACATCTGACACAGATTTCTACTCACTATATGTGAAAGAAAAGTTTCTCTTTCCCAGGGATGGTGCTATGTTTTAGAGGGATTTGTACGCAGAATTTATTTCGCTCAACTCCTTCTTTTCATGGGATATTGTTAACTTAACAAAATAGTGTAAAGAGCATTGGACTGAAGTCAGAAGACTTGAATTCTGGTCCTAGATCTGCTACTAACTAGCTGTTTGACCCTGAGAAGTGACTTTACCTGAATTACAGTCTTTTTCTGAGATGAGAAAGGTGGAGTAGATTCCTCACGCAAGGTCCCTCCCCAAGTGCTAAGATTCTGTGATTCTATGAAATCAGACCACTGGAGAAGAATACAGCAGTGTTCTCCTGCATGGGTTATGAGTGGTAATTAGAAGGTTGAAATCTGCTGTAAGATTATTTTTTAGGACTATATTTGTGCTCTGTCTTAGGGGCGTCAGTTTTACAGGAAGATGATAGAGAGGAACTTTGGGCTAAGCCTCAGTTCACTAGAGCCTGTCCCTAACTCTCCACAGCTATTGTAATAATTTGAGTTCAGAGTTCTTGGAAAATTTTTTTGTGAGAAAGGATATTTGATACAGAAATTATACATAAGTAGGAAGTTATCTGTATCACTCAGAATGTATGTGTGGGGAAAAGGGCATGGGGCAGGGAGAAAGAGAAAGAAAAGCACTAGTTTGTCTACGTAGATTATTTAAGAAAAGGGCATCAACTGATAAAAAAACGTTAAGCGTAAGATGGGAGCTTAGATGGTATCTGCTGAAAGTAATCTGTTCTGTAAGTTATAGTCATTTGTCAAGATAGGGACTGAGAGAATAAAGCAGATGGATAGGAAGGATGTTCAGGAAGATACAATTTTCATCCTAGGCAAAGGTCCAACAGATGAGATTGATATTTCAGCCATGGAGTAATCGCTTTATTAATAAATGAACCATACCATACCCAAACTTTGAGTGAGACACCTGGGATAGGACAGCTTCAGAGACCACTCTGATTTCATTTATTATTCCCGTTATCTGCTAATGAGTCCAGAAATTTCTCAGACCTTTTTTGTCTGAGAAGGTTTGGTTTCTTCATCATTATTTCTTCATCATTATTTCTGAGAGGTTGTTCACTTTCCTCCAGGAAAATAGAGTTTGGAAGAGAAAGAGAAAAAAAAAATTAAAACTTTTTAAGAAGAAAAGGGCCTCTAATGTGTTTCTCATTTTGTCCTCAAATAACCTTGTCTACCATGGAATCAAGTTAAAGAAACTTAATTAGGTTTTCGAAATTCAAAGAGAAGATAAAGAATGAAAGTTAAGTGTATCAGAAATCATTAGCTCTTTAGGCAAACAATTGTACTCACTAGAAAGGAGGGTGATCTTTCATTTAGGTGGAAGGTCAAATTATGAAGGTCATTCACTATGGGATGGCAGTTGCATTAAACATTTAACTGATTCAGCCATGGAGATGTAGAGCAGGTAGACATTCTCAGAGCGTTTGTCTTTATTTATCCCTCATTTTCCGTTTAGTCTTCAGCCATAAGCACAACCAGACACATTTTTATAAATTTGTGTATTCTGTATTCATGTAGATCTGGAACATAACCATTTGGCTATCTTATTGACAGAATTTATAAGAAGTCATAAATTTGTTTAAAATTTAAAAATAAACACTTGCATTTTAAATTTAGAAGATGAAAATAAGCCCCCCAAACTCAATTCATCAAGTATCACTTGAGCATTCTACATTTACTTAGAAAGGGAAGATAAGAACTATAAAGGAGAAAATTGGTTGCTTGAAATATTTAATTTGGAGGTGACCTTTATGATATTCTAGATTGGCAGTGTAACATCTGAAGGAATTCAAAGTTATAATAATAAAAACTAATTCACTGAGGCCAGACACTGTGCTGAATGTGCTATAGACATAATGGCATTTAGAGAAAGGGAGATTTACCTGGTGAAGCGGGATTAGTGGGAGAAGGCTGCTTAGGATGGAGAAGTTTTGCTTCCAGTCTTGAAGGAATTGTAGGGTGTGGCTCAACAGGAGTTTGAGGCGCAGCCTTCTGGATCGGGGTATAGGATAAGCCAAGACCTGCAGGCAGGAAGGAAAAGCATATAAAGTATACATGTGGCATGGAAGGGCCCCTGCCCGGGACAGGCTGGAGGGAGGAGTGGTGAGGGGGGACTAATGTGGGCACAATTTGTCAGGCTAAGGTTTGCCAGTTAACTCTAATTTGGAATAATTTTGCAGTAAATCGTACTGTCTTGTTAATGATGGACTTTTCTCTTCCTTTCTTTTGCTACTAAACTGTCCGTCGTGAAAAATGTGTAAGAGAGAATGCAGAATAACAACAGTTTTGCTTTTGGTTATGTTGCCCAAGGGATAAAAAACAGGTGATAACTCTAAAAACCCTATTGGGAAATCCAGAGTTCTCATTGTGGGGCCCGTCCCTTAACAGTCAACACAAACGCTGCTGCTGTTTTCTTCTTTTCCTTCATGGCGTTGCTCAGGACTCTAACATTTCCTGGTCAGGTTGTCACACTTTTCAGTCACGTACTTTATTTTGTTCCATCTTATTCCTACCAGGGATTAAATACTTTATTCGGAATGTTTATGCTACTTTTCTGGTTATATTTCTCCTTTCCAGAGCAAAGAAGGAGGGGGAAATGACTTAAAGACATTTTCAGGAAGAAAGAGGGACAGAGTTTGCTGAGGTGGAAAAATAAACGTTGCGTATAATTGTTTTTTGTGCTATGAACTAGAACTGTCTTCTAGGGAACGGTGGCCCCAGTGCTGGGCACAGGGCCTGCTTCAGAGAGAGAAAGGAAGCCTACTTCAGGGTAAACACACCTCAGTGCGTAACTGGAACTTTCGTTCTTCCAGATTGTTTTGTGAAGAACATGCTGCCAAAACCCTTTTTTTTAAAAAAAATTTAACTGCTTCCTTTTTTTTTTTGCGGTACGCGGGCCTCTCACTGTTGTGGCCTCTCCCGTTGCGGAGCACAGCCTCCGGACGCGCAGGCTCAGCGGCCATGGCTAACGGGCCCAGCCGCCCCGCGGCATGTGGGATCTCCCCGGACCGGGGCACGAACCTGTGTCCCCTGCATCGGCAGGCGGACTCTCAACCACTGCGCCACCAGGGAAGCCCTAACTGCTTCTTTTGAAGTGCCTTTTTTTTTTTTTTAATTTCAAGGAAGTTTATCATCCTCTCATTTCTTCTCTTATTTATTTTTTGAATTATGAACCCCAACGTCTGGAGGACGAGGACCATTAGTTTTTGTATTTCCCAGATATGATCGTTTTATAGTTCATTCTGCAGGTTTATCGAGAGCACTCCAGTGAAATCTAATCTCCAGATCATCTTTGTTTGGTTCTAAGAAGCTGAATGTGTTTCTTGATCGTTTACCTGCCCCGTCTTCTGAAATCATTGATTTAGCCTCTTTGGTTCATGTGTAGCTGCTCACTAGTGATCAAGCTGATTATCTGTTGGACAATTATGCATTTTCTCTGTTTTAAAATGGCAAAAATACAACGTGATTTTAAGAATAATCATGCTATAATAAAGACATGGAGGGAAGGCAAGAGTTTTTAATCCTCACACTCTGAGTCATTTAAAGAATTTTCAACTTGCTGTAAGTCATTTGCTTCTTTTTTATTGGAGTAGAATTGAGTTACAATGTTGTATTAGTTTCAGGTGTACAGAAAAGTGATTCTTTTTCAGATTCTTTTCCATTATAGGTTATTACAAGTTATTGAATATAGTTCCCTGGGCTCTACAGTAGGTCCTTGCTGTTTATTTTATATAGAATAGTGTGCATCCGTTAATCTCGAACTCCTCATTTATCCCTCCCACCATCTTTTCCCTTTGGTAACCGTAAGTTTGTTTTCTACGTCTCCGAGTCTATTCCTGTTTCATAAATAAGTTCATTTTTATCAGTTTTTTAAAGATTCCACATATAAGTGATATCATATGATATTTGTCTTTCTCTAAGTCATTTGTTTCTTTAAATCCGGGAGATTTGGTTTCTGAATTTGAATTATCTGTGGTACAGTGCATGCTGACCCATAGACTTGCTATAAAACAATTTAAAAAACTAAAAAAAACGGTATTGGGGCATCATATGTGAATGTAATTTTCTAGTCATCTAGAAAATTGCCTTTTAAATAGAAGAGCCATTTCAAACTTACAGGGGCATCAAGTAACATAAAAATGTTAATATTTTAGCTGTGTGCTCATTTCAACTTATAGACAACATCCCATTTTTCAAAATTTATTGCTTGGTTCTAAAGCTGGGCGTATCAAATTTTAGGATGAAACTAGATTGTTTGGACAGATTCTGCCTCCTTTAAAATACATGGTCATTACAAATAACACAAATCTTCAGCATTATAATCTGACTGCTTAGTAATGACCTGGACTGAAAATTCAAATAGCGGCCAGTCTATAAAAATAGTGGTGATGTAGTGTTTTCTCTCCAATCAGTTTAACTGAATAATGAACAGATTCAGTACTCAGATGGGATATCACCAACACAACGGGAAAATAACCAGGCTTCAGGGCACAATAAAACTAAATTTTGGTGTGTGAAGCTCAGTGATAGCACCATAAAAATTCTAGTCAGTGCTTCGCTTATTGCAGTGGAAATTTGTATACTGTATAGATGAATATCACTAAAAATAGGGTGAAAAAAATAATGAAATGTGTGAACATATACAGAATGGAGAGCCCTCAGACAGTTGAACACAGCGTGCAAATTTGGCTTTCCTATAATTTTATATGTGGCATGATTTATGGTTCCCCATTCCTAAGTAGGAGTAGTTTCTTTTACTTACCTATTATTGATAGTTGAAATGCAGTATACTTAATTAGGTAGTTTTGAATGCAGGGAGCAGAAAGCCAAACTCAAGTTTGTTTAAATGCATTCTCTTACATAGAAAGTCTAGTTGTAAGACAGGTATTAGGGTTGGTTGATTAGCTGGTTAGCTGTGTGATCGAGACCAAATTATTATTTAGAATACTTAGCATAGTGTTAAACAATAATAAATTCTTATTAATTGCTAGCTTGATTATAGTTTTAATAACAAATGGAAAATATTAAGGGAACAGTTCTATTCTGGCCAAATAATTCGTTTTTCATTTGTTTTCTCAGTAGCTTGTGATTATCTTGACACCATAAGTTTTTATTCATCTCCATATCCCCCAGCACTTAACATTGTGCTAGCAGGTGAGTGAATGAATGAAACAAATGTGAAACTGATGAAAGAGTTTATATGCCATGAAATTCTTCACTGCTTCACTTCAGACCCTGTTTTCTGAAATAATTTTTCAGTGATTTGATCATAGTTTGATATGATATGTTTAATTGGAATTATAATCTGAGTTCTCTTCCTCATAACTCTTTTTCCTCCATCCTTGTCTCAATGTGAATAATTCCTGAGTGGGTAACTCTAAACCCCACCTCCTTTTCAAATTTCAGTCCTGGATGTCTCTACCCAGATGTTCTACCAATACCGCATACTCCATATACAAGGTGTGCTAGAAAATTAGGTGGACTGGGAGGCAAAGGACCAATGCTTAATTCTGTCACTTCTACTAGCTGGCTTGGTAACCTTGTCAAGTAATTTAACTTTTCTGGGAGCCAATTCCCTCAACCCAGTGTGAGGCAGTAGCTGCAGTAATGGTTTCCAAACTCTACCTAGTACAGTTCTACAAGAGTTCTGAAACACACCAAAAGCTGTAAGTATTTAACATTGCCTAAGCATTACTTATACTAGGTTTGAAAATGTAGACCTTAAAGGAGATAAGTGAAAAATGCATCATAATTCTCTTAGGCAATTCTCTTAAGTAGTTATACGGAGGCTTTGTTTAGAAGGCAATCGGTTTGAATTTTGCCATCACAGCTCCATTGGCAATGAGATAGAGCCTTAGTATCGTGGGAGTGCTAGGGAGGCCAATGCAAACCACGCAGCCAACTTTCTTGGGAATGACTTATGTCACTGTTTGGGCCAGTTTTTAAGAAAACCCTGTGTCAACAATTTCTGTGATGGTCACTGTGCCTTGCTGAGCTGCTTCATCTAGAACAGCCTGCTTCAGGCTGTGTTCATGTCAGGTCACACTGTTCCTCATTACAGCTTCCAATAGCCCAGGTGCCAAGGCCAAGAGATACTAGAATATGAACACAAAGCCCACTTGGCAGGATATACATGTTATCATATCAGAGGCCTATGGCTACACTGTCTTTGGGTCAGGATGGGTGGTCTGATTTCAGTGGGACTTGGCATCACAGCATGCAAAGTTATTAACTTCCTGGAGCCATTGTTTGGGAATAGGATATTATGTTTTGATACCAAATATGTCAAAATGTACCATTTTTTTTTTACATCTTTATTGGAGTATAATTGCTTTACAATGGTGTGTTAGTTTCTGCTTTATAACAAAGTGAATCAGTTATACATATACATACGTTCCCATATTTCTTCCCTCTTACGTCTCCCTCCCTCCCAACCTCCCTATCCCACCCCTCCAGGAGATCACAAAGCACCGAGCTGATCTCCCTGTGCTATGCGGCTGCTTCCCACTAGCTATCTACCTTACGTTTGGTAATGTATATATGTCCATGCTTCTCTCTCGCTTTGTCACAGCTCACCCTTGCCCCTCCCCATGTCCTCAAGTCCATTCTCTAGTAGGTCTGTGTCTTTATTCCTGTCTTACCCCTAGGTTCTTCATGACATTTTTTTTTCTTAAATTCCATATATATATGTTAGCATACGGTATTTGTCTCTCTCTTTCTGACTTACTTCACTCTGTATGACAGACTCTAGGTCTATCCACCTCATTACAAATAGCTCAATTTCGTTTCTTTTTATGGCTGAGTAATATTCCATTGTATATATGTGCCACATCTTCTTTATCCATTCACCCGATGATGGACACTTAGGTTGTTTCCATCTCCAGGCTATTGTAAATAGAGCGGCAATGAACATTTTGGTACATGACTCATTTTGAATTATGGTTTTCTCAGGGTATATGCCCAGTAGTGGCATTGCTGGGTCATATGGTAGTTCTATTTGTAGTTTTTTAAGGAACCTCCATACTGGTCTTCACAGTGGCTGTATCAATTTACATTCCCACCAACAGTGCAAGAGGGTTCCCTCTTCTCCACACCCTCTCCAGCATTTATTGTTTCTAGATTTTTTGATGATGGCCATTCTGACTGGTGTGAGATGATACCTCATTGTAGTTTTGATTTGCATTTCTCTAATGATTAATGATGTTGAGCATTCTTTCATGTGTTTGTTGGCAGTCTGTATATCTTCTTTGGAGAAATGTCTATTTAGGTCTTCTGCCCATGTTTGGATTGGGTTGTTTGTTGTTTTCTAATTGAGCTGCATGAGCTGCTTATAAATTTTGGAGATTAATCCTTTGTCAGTTGCTTCATTTGCAAATATTTTCTCCCATTCTGAGGGTTGTCTTTTGGTCTTGTTTATGGTGTCCTTTGCTGTGCAAAAGCTTTGAAGTTTCATTAGGTCCCATCTGTTTATTTTTGTTTTTATTTCCTGGGAGGTAGGTCAGAAAGGATCTTGCTGTGATTTATGTCATAGAGTGTTCTGCCTCTGTTCTTTTTCTCTAAGAGTTTGATAGTTTCTGGCCTTACATTTAGGTCTTTAATCCATTTTGAGCTTATTTTTGTGTATGGTGTTAGGGAGTGATCTAACCTCATACTTTTACATGTACCTGTCCATTTTTCCCAACACCACTTATTGAAGAGGCTGTCCTTTCTCCACTGTACATTCCTGCCTCCTTTATCAAAGATAAGGTGACCATATGTGCGTGGGTTTATCTCTGGGCTTTCTATCCTGTTCCATTGATCTTTCTGTTTTTGTGCCAGTACCATACTGTCTTGATTACTATAGCTTTGTAGTATAATCTGAAGTCAGGGAGCCTGATTCCTCCAGCTCAGTTTTTCATGCTCAAGATTGCTTTGGCTATTTGGGGTCTTTTGTGTTTCCATACAAATTGTGAAATTTTTTGTTCTAGTTCTGTGAAAAATGTCATTGGTAGTTTGATAGGGATTGCATTGAATCTGTAGATTGCTTTGTGTAGTAGAGTCATTTTCACAATGTTGATTCTTCCAATCCAAGAACATGGTATATCTCTCCATCTATTTGTATCATCTTTAATTTCTTTCATCAGTGTCTTACGATTTTCTGCATACAGGTCTTTTGTCTCCTTAGGTAGGTTTATTCTTAGATATTTTATTCTTTTTGTTGCAATGGTAAATGGGAGTGCTTTCTTGATTTCACTTTCAGATTTTTCATCATTAGTGTAGAGGAATGCCAGAAATTTCTGTGCATTAATTTTGTATCTTGCTACCTTAGCAAATTCATTGATTAGCTCTAGTAGTTATCTGGTAGCATCTTTAGGATTCTCTATGTATAGTATCATGTCATCTGCAAACAGTGACAGCTTTACTTCTTCTTTTCCAATTTGGATTCCTTTTATTTCCTTTTCTTCTCTGATTGCTGTGGCTAAAACTTCCAAAACTATGTTGAATAAGAGTGGTGAGAGTGGGCAACCTTGTCTTGTTCCTGATCTTAGTGGAAATGCTTTCAGTTTTTCACCATTGAGGACGATGTTGGCTGTGGGTTTGTCATATATGGCCTTTATTATGTTGAGGTAAGTTCCCTCTATGCCTACTTTCTGCAGTGTTTTTATCATAAATGGGTGTTGAATTTTGTCAAAAGCTTTCTCTGCATCTATTGAGATGATTATATAGTTTTTCTCCTTCAGTTTTTTAATATGGTTTATTACATTGATTGTTTTGCATATATTGAAGAATCCTTGCATTCCTGGAATAAACCCCACTTGATCATGGTGTATGATCCTTTTAATGTGCTGTTGGATTCTGTTTGCTAGTATTTTGTTGAGGATTTTTGCATCTATGTTCATCAGTGATATTGGCCTGTAGTTTTCTTTCTTTGTGACATCCTTGTCTGGTTTTGGGATCAAGGTGATGGTGGCCTCGTAGAATGAGTTTGGGAGTGTTCCTCTCTCTGCTATATTTTGGAAGAGTTTGAGAAGGATAGGTGTTAACTCTTCTCTAAATGTTTGATAGAGTTTGCCTGTGAAGCCATCTGGTCCTGGGCTTTTGTTTGTTGGAAGATTTTTAATCAGTTTCAATTTCAGTGCTTGTGATTGGTCTGTTCATATTTTCTATTTCTTCCTGATTCAGTCTTGGCAGTTTGTGCATTTCTAAGAATTTGTCCATTTCTTCCAGGTTGTCCGTTTTATTGGCATAGAGTTGCTTGTAGTAATCTCTCATGATATTTTGTATTTCTGCAGTGTCAGTTGGTACTTCTCCTTTTCCATTTCTAATTCTATTGATTTGAGTCTTCTCCCTTTTTTTCTTGATAAGTCTGGCTAATGGTTTATCGATTTTGTTTATCTTCTCAAAGAACCAGCTTTTAGTTTCATTGATCTTTCCTATTGTTTCCTTCATTTCTTTTTCATTTATTTCTGATCTGATTTTTATGATTTCTTTCCTTCTGCTAACTTTGGGATTTTTTTGTTGTTCTTTCTCTAATTGCTTTAGGTGCAAGGTTAGGTTGTTTATTGGAGATGTTTCCTGTTTCTTAAGGTAGGATTGTATTGCTATAAACTTCCCTCTTCGAACTGCTTTTGCTGCATCCCATAGGTTTTGGGTCGTCGTGTTTCCAGTGTCATTTGTTTCTAGGTATTCTTTGATTTCCTCTTTGATTTCTTCAGTGATCACTTTGTTATTAAGTGTATATTGTTTAGCCTCCGTGTGTTTTTATTTTTTACAGATCTTTTCCTGTAATTGATTTCTAGTCTCATAGTGTTGTGGTCGGATAATATACTCGATACGATTTCAATTTTTTTAAATTTACCAAGGCTTGACCTGTGACCCAAGATATGATCTATCCTGGAGAATGTTCCATGAGCACTTGAGAAAAATGTGTATTCTGTTGTTTTTGGATGGAATGTCCTATAAATATCAATTAAGTCCATCTTATTTAATGTATCATTTAAAGCTTGTGCTTCCTTATTTATTTTCATTTTGGATGATCTGTCCATTGGTGAAAGTGGGGTGTTAAAGTCCCCTACTATGAATGTGTTACTGTCGATTTCCCCTTTTATGGCTATTAGTATTTGCCTTATGTATTGAGGTGCTTCTATGTTGGGTGCATAAATATTTACCATTGTTATATCTTCTTCTTGGATCGATCCCTTGATCATTATGTAGTGTCCTTCTTTGTCTCTTCTATTAGTCTTTATTTTAAAGTCTATTTTGTATGGTATGAGAATTGCTACTCCAGCTTTCTTTTGGTTTCCATTTGCATGAAATATCTTTTTCCATCCCCTTACTTTCAGTCTGTATGTGTCTCTAGGTCTGAAGTGGGTCTCTTGTAGACAGCAAATATATGGGTCTTCTTTTTGTATCCATTCAGCCAATCTGTGTCTTTTGGTGGGAGCATTTAATCCATTTACATTTAAGGTAATTATCAATATGTATGTTCCTATTCCCATTTTCTTAATTGTTTTGGGTTCGTTGTTGTAGGTCTTTTCCTTCTCTTGTGTTTCTTGCCTAGAGAAGTTCCTTTAGCAGTTGTAAAGCTGGTTTGGTGGTGCTGAACTCTCTCAGCTTTTGCTTGTCTGTAAAGGTTTTAATTTCTCCATCAAATCTGAATGAGATCCTTGCTGGGTAGAGTAATCTTGGTTGCAGGATTTTCTCCTTCATCCCTTTAAATATGTCCTGCCAGTCCCTTCTGGCTTGCAGAGTTTCTGATGAAGGATCAGCTGTTAACCTTATGGGGATTCCTTGTGTGTTATTTGTTGTTTTTCCCTTGCTGCTTTTAATATGCTTTCTTTGTATTTAATTTTTGACAGTTTGATTAATATGTGTCTTGGTGTATTTCTCCTTGGATTTATCCTGATGGGACTCTCTGTGCTTCTTGGACTTGATTAACTATTTCCTTTCCCATATTAGGGAAGTTTTCAACAGTAATCTCTTCAAATATTTTCTCAGTCCCTTTCTTTTTCTCTTCTTCTTCTGGAACCCCTATAATTCGAATGTTGGTGTGTTTAATGTTGTCCCAGAGGTCTCTGAGACTGTCTTCAGTTCTTTTCATTCTTTTTTCTTTATTCTGCTCTGCAGTAGTTATTTCCACTATTTTATCTTGCAGGTCACTTGTCCGTTCTTCTGCCTTAGTTATTCTGCTATTGATCCCATCTAGAGTATTTTTAATTTCATTTATTGTGTTGTTCATCATTGTTCGTTTCATCTTTAGTTCTTCTAAGTCCTTGTTAAATGTTTCTTGCATTTTGTCTGTTCTATTTCCAAGATTTTGGATCATGTTTACTATCATTATTCTGAATTCTTTTTCAGGTAAACTGCCTATTTCCTCTTTATTCATTAGGTTTGGTGGGTTTTTATCTTGCTCCTTTATCTGCTGTGTGTTTTTCTGTCTTCTCATTTTGCTTATCTTACTGTGTTTGGGGTCTCCTTTTTGCAGGCTGCAGGTTTGTAGTTCCCGTTGTTTTTGGTATCTGTCAGTGGCTAAGGTGGTTCAGTGGGTTGTGTAGGCTTCCTGGTGGAGGGTACTAGTGCCTGTGTTCTGGTGGATGAGGCTGGATCTTGTGTTTCTGGTGGGCAGGTCCATGTCTGGTGGTGTGTTTTGGGGTGTCTGTGGACTTATTATGATTTTAGGCAGCCTCTCTGCTAATGGGTGGGGTTGTGTTCTTGTCTTGCTAGTTGTTTGGCATAGGATGTCCAGCACTGTAGTTTGCTGGTTTTTGAGTGAAGCTGGGTGCTGGTGTTGAGGTGATCTCTGAGAGATTTTTGCCGTTCGATATTATGTGGAGCTGGGAGGTCTCTTGTGGACCAGTGTCCTGATGTTGGCTCTCCCACCTCAGAGGCACAGCACTGACTACTGGCTGCAGCACCAAGAGCCTTTCATCCACACGGCTCAGAATAAAAGGCAGAAAAAGTAGAAAGAAAGAATTAGTAGAAGTAGAAAGAAAGAAAGAAAGAAACAAAGGAGGGAGGGAGGGAGGGAGGAAGGAAGGAAGGAGGGAAGTAAGGAAAAAAAGAAAGAAAGAAAGAAGATAAAGTAAAATAAAATAAAGATAAAATATAATAAAATTATTAAAAATAAAAAGATAATTATTAAGAAAAACCAAAACAAACAAACAAAATGGACGGATAGAACCCTAAGACAAATGGTGGAAGCAAAGCTATACAGACAAAATCTCACACAGAAGCATACACATACACACTCACAAAAAGAGGAAAAGGGGAAAAAATCATAAATCTTGCTCTCAAAGTCCACCTCCTCAATTTGGGATGATTCGTTGTGTAAAGGAGGGAGGGAGGGAGGGAGGGAAGGAAGGAAGGAAGGAAGGAAGGAAGATAAAGTAATATAAAATAAAGTTATTAAAATAATTATTAAGAAAAAAAATTAAAAAAAAAAAAAGGAAGGATAGAACCCTAGGACAAATGGTGGAACCAAAGCTATACAGACAAAATCTCACACAGAGGCATACACATACACACTCATAGAAAGAGGAAAAGGGGAAAGATTCATAAATCTTGCTCTCAAAGTCCACCTCCTCAATTTGGAATGATTCGTTGTCTATTCATGTATTCCACAGATGCAGGGTGCATCAAGTTGATTGTGGAGCTTTAATCTGCTGCTTCTGAGGCTGCTGGGAGAGATTTCCCTTTCTCTTTGTTCTCACAGCTCCCAGGGGCTCAGTTTTGGATTTGGCCCCGCCTCTGTGTGTAGGTTGCCGGAGGGCGTCTGTTCTTCGCTCAGACAGTACCGGGTTAAAGGACCCTCTGATTCGGGGGCTCTGGCTCACTCAGGCCGGGGAGAGGGAGGGGTGCGGATGCGGGGTGAGCCTGCGGCGGCAGAAGCCGGCGTGACGTTGCTAGCCTGAGGCGCGCCGTGCGTCCTCTCAGGGGAGTTGTCCCTGGATCCTGGGACCCTGGTAGTGGCAGGTTGCACAGGCTCCCGGGAAGAGGGGTGTGGATAGTGACCTGTGCTCGCACATAGGCTTCTTGGTGGCGGCAGCAGCAGCCTTAGCCTCTCCCGCCCATCTCTGGGGTCTGCGCTTTAGCCACGGCTCGCGCCCATCTCTGGAGCTCCTTTAAGCAGCGCTCTTAATCCCCTCTCCTCGCGCACCAGGAAACAAAGGGGGAAGAAAAAGTCTATTGCCTCTTCCGGACTCCCTCCCTGCTAGCCGTGGTGCACCAACCCTCTGCAGGCTGTGTTCACGCCTCCAACCCCAGTCCTTTCCCGGTGCTCCGACTGAAGCCCAAGCCTCAACTCCCAGCCCCGCCCACCCCGGCGGGTGAGCAGAGAAGCCTCTCGAGCTGGTGAGTGCTGGTCGGCCCTGGTCCTCTGTGCGGGAATCTCACCGCTTTTCTCTGCTCAACCCTGTTGCTGTGCTCTCTTCCGCAGCTCTGAAGCTTCCCCCCCTCCACCACTCACAGTCTCCGCCCGCGAAGGGTCTTCTAGTGTGTGGAAACCTTTCCTTCTTCACAGCTCCCTCCCACTGGTGCAGGTCCCATCCCTATTCTTTTGTCTCTGTTTATTCTTTTTTCTTTTGCCCTACCCAGGTACGTGGGGGGTTTCTTGCCTTTTGGGAGGTCTGAGGTCTTCTGCCAGCGTTCAGTAGCTGTTCTGTAGGAGTTATTCCACGTGTAGGTGTATTTCTGGTGTATCTGTGGGGAGGAAGGTGATCTCCGGGTCGTGCTCTTCCGCCATCTTCCCGGAAGCTCCATTATTTTAATGTACAATTTTTTCTAGGTCCCTTTCCTGATTTTTTTTTTCTTTAAAGAGATAAAATGGAAACCTTTTCATCCATGGCTAACTTGAACCTTTCTGAACATGGTCCTGCCCATTCCATATCTGTTCATTATTATCAGGCCAACCACCCACACACAATGAACCCATGACTTCATGGAGGCAGGTCACAGACACACTGTGGTGTTCATGGACAACGAGCTTGTAGTCCCACTGATCTGGTCCTGCCTGGATACCACTGTGATCCTAGCACAGTCCTACTCCAAAGCTTTGGCTAAACTACCTCTGGCTTGAGTGTTGCTTTAGGTATGTGGATTTGATGCACCTGTGGGATCTACAAGTGGAATGCCCAGTTGGAAATTGAAGGTGTATACTTGGAGCTCAGGGAAGAGATCTGAGCTGAAAATTTGAAATTGGAATTCATCAACACTAGGTAGCTATTGAGATGACTGAAGGAGATGAGATAACTTAGGGCATGTGTGGAATGGGATGGGCGTCTGAGAAAACTGGAGACACGTAAAGCATGAGCTGAGCTAAGGTGACCAAGAGTGATCCTGAGAAGCGTCAGTATATTGCTTCCTAATAAGGTAGGCTCTGTCTGAGAGCCACTTTTCTGCTTCCTTCAGAATGTAGGCCCTGACCAGCTTTACGCTTCTTGTTAATCACAGCTTTAGATTGAGTTGTTTGAATCTGTGTTGATAAATTCCTTGTCAACCTATTTTTCTTAGTCCAGAGGTAGATAATTCCCTCCTTATTGGTCATTCCAGTCATTTGGCTGAATTCCAACCAGGATTTTTTGAGGTCTTTCTTAGAAGACTTGCAGTCAGTAGCAGTTAGAGACATAGTTCACATTTCAAGTATGGAAGTTTAGATTTTATCATGTGGATAAAGTGTCATTCTCAACGGGAGGTGATTTTGCTCTCTATGGAACATTTAAGAAATTTTCACCACTGTGTGTATGTCTTAATAATTATAGATTGTTGGCTCTGAGTGTATGCAATCTCAGAAATGAAGTTTAAGTGCAGACATACCTTAGTATTGTTAACTGTTACCGATTATTAACTGTTGTTCTTATTCTGTTTTCCAATCCAGGGTCAATTGTACACTAGATATGTTCAGTTTGGGTCCTGAAATCTCCTTACATATGACCATGTTAACAAGTGTGAACCAGCTATCACATATCACTAGTCAAAACACGTGATCGCTAATAGAGAATCGGTACTCTGTTCTTGTTCTACACAGTACTATACAGATTTAATAAAATTTCATGCAAGATAAAAGACACTGGTATTTTAGTCAGTCTTATATCCTCCTTGTGAGCAGATATTTCCATTCTTTTTTTTTAATATTAAAACATATCTCATGATTGCTGTTGCTAATTCATTGGCCCCAGGTTGGAAAACATCAGACACAATAATGTCTAGAGCTTCCAGCTTTAACATCATTTGATTAATGTCACTTTTTATATTGTATTCTGGTTCCTGTTCATGAGACTTTTAAATTTAAAAGTCATGTAGCCATTTATATGTTTTGATCTTAATACCAACGTTTAGCACTGCAACTCTTTCACAGTGGGACTTTATCAATAACGTCAAGGTGGTTTGTCACTTTGTTCTTAAGTCAAGGTTTTGTTAAGTAAAGTTATATCAATTTTTTTAATGAAAAGAATTGTAGAATAATATATCTTATAAATCAAACAGATATGGAAGGGTTAACTGCAGAGAGATGGGCCAGAGTTGTAGGACTATGATCTGAAAATAATCATGCAAGGTCGAGGAAGAGGTAGGCACTAGTAAGGTAGTGGGAAATCACAGACCTTATCGTTAGTGAAGAGAAGAAATCCACGTAGGTAGAAAGGTACAGCATGAGAACATAGAAAATGATAATAGGCAAGCAGGCAGCACAAAGAAATTCCAAAGGAAAACATCAGGAGCACTGATCCTTGCAGTTCCAGGTAGGTAGTAGTTACTGGAATGGGAATCAGGCAGATCCTTGCAGTTCCAGGTGGGTAGTAGTCATTGGGAATCGGGGTAGAGTTAGTAGGGCCTCAGTCCTGGAGCAGCTGACCTCTGGGCAGTTATCAGCATTGGGGTTTAAGTACAAGAAAACAAGGTAAGAAACATGTACGTCAGGTGGCATATCACCTGGAGAAAGCCCCACTTAGGAGAATATGGAATCAAGGTCATAGCTAGACAAGGAATAAGTGTGATGAAGTCCCCAACTGGTGACAGCAAGTGACAGAAATCCAATTCAGTCTAGCTCAAGAGAAAACGGAAATTGTAGGGTCATATAATTGGAAGTCCGTGGTAGTTGTTAGTTTCAAATATCCACAAATGCTTTGTGCGCATGGAACCTAATTCCCTTCTCCTTGACTGAAGGCTGGATATAGTGGCTCACATCTAATTAATAGAATACAGTGGCAGAACAGAGTGTAGCTTTGGGTGTTGTAACTTTTTGCTTGCTCTCACTCTTGGGTCACTCACTCTGGGGGAGTCATGTTGTGAGGACACTCGGGCAGCCCTGTGGAAACACCCACTTGGCAATGCATTGAAGCCTTCAGCCAACAGCCATCTTTGAAGTGGATCCTCCAGCCCCAGACAGACCTGAAGATGACTGTAGCCTGACCTGTACCTGGACTACAGCTGCACGGGAGACCCTGGCCTAGAACCACCCAGCTAAGCTACTCCCAGATTCCTGACTCTCAGGAACTTGGGAAATAACACATTATTGTTTTAAATTGCTAGGATTTCGGGTAAATTGTTATGTAGCAGTAGATAACTAAGAAAGGATGGTGCAGTTTGAGGCATAGCTAGATCTTGGGTCTCAAATGCTAAAGTCAATGAACCATGTTATTCTGCTTTTCAGCTCGGCTTTCCAATTTTTTTTCCTTTGTCCTCAAATTAGCTCTGTATGTTATATAGGCACTGGTTTCAGGTAATCATAAGCTCATTGGCTTATGGCTCATGATTTAGGAGAGAGATTCTGTTTTTCTCCGGGTCCATAGATGATCTCTTTTTTTTTTTTTTACAATTAATTAATTAATTAATTTATGGCTACACTGGGTCTTCCTTGCTGTGCGCGGGCTTTCTCTAGTTGTGGTGAGCGGGGGCTGCTCTTCCTTGTGGTGTGCTGGCTTCTCATTGCGATGGCTTCTTCTGGTGTGGAGCATGGGCTCTAGGTGCGTGGGCTTAAGTAGTGGTGGCACGTGTGCTCAGTAGTTGTGGCTTGTGGACTCTAGAGCACAGGCTCAGTAGTTGGGGCTCGCAGGCTCTAGAATGCAGGCTCGGTAGTTGTGGTGCATGGGCTTAGTTGCTCTGCAACATGTGGGATCTTCCCAGACCAGGGCTCGAACCCGTGTCCCTCGCATTGGCAGGTGGATTCTTAACCACTGTGCCACGAGGGAAGTCCCATATATGATCTTAAGGTGGAGTTCTTATCTGACTCTATGGATTCATGTGTCCACCATGCACTCCCCTGTCCAGGGAGATACCATAGAATCATTGCTTGAATCAGGTCTTGTGCTTACCTTGTGGCCACACATGGAGTCTCATTGTTAACATCCTTCTTCCAACCATATGAGATGTGACAGAGCTAATTAATTCCCTCATTGCAGGGTGTTACTGCCAGAAGAAAGGAGATAGGAGTGCTGGTGAAGAGAAGACAAGAGATGCTTGGCACAGTGGAGTCAAGTAGGATTACAGAGAATATTGTGCCTTTTTTCATTTACAACTACTCATCCAGAGTAATCTCAATAATATTAAATAACTGACACATGAGCTCAGAAATTCTCAAAAAATTCTCAATATCAACTATTGCTGTTTTCTAGCAATCTTGCCTATTCCAGACATGCTTAAGAACCAAGAAGTAAAATAAGCATAAAAGTAAAGAGTCATGTAGCGCAATGTTCACTGCAGCACTGGTTACAATAGCCAGGTCATGGGAGCAACCTAAATGCCCATCGACAGACGGATGGATAAAGAAGATGTGGCACATATACACCATGGAATATTACTCAGCCATAAAAAGGAACAAAATTGAATTATTTGTAGTGAGGTGGATGGACCTAGAGTCTGTCACACAGAGTGAAGTAAGTCAGAAAGAGAAAGACAAATACCGTATGCTAACACATATATATGGAATCTAAAAGAATAAATAAATAAAAAAGGTTCTAGTGAACCTAGGGGCAAGACAGGAATAAAGATTCAGATGTAGAGAATGGACTTGAGGACATGGGGAGGGGGAAGGGTAAGCTGGGACAAAGTGAGAGAGTGGCATGGACATATATACACTACCAAATGTAGAATAGATAGCTAGTGGGAAGCAGCCGCATAGCACAGGGAGATCAGCTCGGTGCTTTGTGACCCCCTAGAGGGGTGGGATAGGGAGGGTGGGAGGGAGATGCAAGAGGGAGGGGATATGGGGATATATGTATATGTATAGCTGATTCACTTTGTTATACAGCAGAAACTAACACACCATGTAAAGCAAATATAATCCACTAAAGATGTTAAAAAAAGTGTATATATATATATGTATGTGTATATATATGTATGTGTGTATATATATGTATGTGTATATATATGTATATATACACACGAAGGATTTGTTTCAAGGAACTGGATTACAGGATTGTGAGGACTAACTAAGCCCACTGAGCCCAGAGTTCCTAGGGCAGGTCGTCAGGAAGGGAAGATCATGAGCAGGCTCGGGGTCTCCCTCTTTCCCTGCCTGCTGTCCACAGACAAGAGTCTCCCTCTTCCTTCACTCTCCTCCTTACTCCTCCCTCCTCCAGGGAAAGCCTAAGTTCTCTTTTAAAGCCTCTCAATCCACATACCCTGGATAATTTCCCTTCCAACTGATTGAGGCCCACAAGGGATATCTGTGAAATCTCTTCACAACAGCACCTACATTATTCAATCAAATGACTGAATAACTGGGCTCTTTCCCGGTGGCGCAGTGGTTGAGAGTCCGCCTGCCAATGCAGGGGACACGGGTTCGTGCCTTGGTCTGGGAGGATCCCACATGCCGCGGAGGGGCTGGGCCAGTGAGCCATGGCTGCTGAGCCTGCGTGTCTGGAGCCTGTGCTCCGCAACGGGAGAGGCCACAACAGTGAGAGGCCCGCGTACCGCAAAAAACAAACAAACAAACAAACAAAAACTGAATAACTGGGGACTGTTGTTCAGTTTAAACAAGTTAACACATCAAAAAACCATCACAGTGCTTTAAATGAATATTATTTTATTCCTTGCAATAATAACTTTATGTCCATTTTGTAAATGAATAAATAGAGACCCAGCAATGTCCAGTAACTTGCCTAAGGGCTCATAGTAAGTGACATAGACAAGTTACCAAGCCAGCCCTTCTCTCTTCTAAACCTGAGCTCTTTCTACAATGCTACTTGGCGTCAGCCACATCTGGTGAGACCTTATTTAGAGACCAGAACCAGAGGTAAAGGCAGCTATCCATGGAGGACCAATGGCTATTGAGGTGGTCTGGTGTGATACCTCTATTCAGATGGAATGGCCCAAACTGGGTAGTAACAGACACAGTCAGATTCTGTGTGTTGGGGAGTTTAAAAGTGAGACTCAGAAAGAGATAGAGACATAAAGGGTAGAAGCCCAGATTCACACACACAGAAAAGTGTCAGCAGGAAACATGGGGCAATAGAAGTCATGTACAAGCAGAAACAGAGAAGGTGGAAAGAGGGAACAGGTTGGTAGTAGCAAGACAAGGAAGCCTTCTCCAGGATGAAGCTCCTCCTTGGGTCCTCACGTAAGGGATGCAGGACACAGGTGGTGTCTATCACTGACGGGCCACAACTGAACATGCCCAATAGCCTTCCTACTCAGGGTGGATCATCTTAGGCACTACCTGTGAGCTTGTGGGCCATACAGACACTCAGGCCCCACCCACACCTACTGAATCCAAATCTGTAATGAGAGCCTCAGCTAATTTGTGCGCACATGAAAATTCAACAGAATACGTGATTCAGTCATGGTAGGCTGCATCAGAACACGTTCCAAATTCTTTTACCTGGTGATGGCTGCGCTAAGGGGCGCATAGTTTCATCCCGTACATTCCATGAACTCCCACTCTTCCTCCCCCGTAGGGAATATGATAACTGGGCCAGAAGAGCTGGGCTGTGTGCCCTGGACAATAACCTAGTTCCCTATGAGAGCTGGCTTTGGGAATGCTGAGCCTTCTTCAGTATTTTTTGAATTTTTATATCGTCCTCCATTAACTGAGGAACCTGAGTGCACAGCTGTTCCTTGCAACCTGATGGATCGTGACAAATAGTCTGGGTGATTTAATTTGCAAAGCTACAGGGATTGTAACAGTAGTAAATTAAACCTGAGAAGAAGGGCTTTTAGAAATAGGTACACTGAGAGCAACAGGAAGCGGCTGATGACAAGCAACTCCCGAACATAATACCCTGTGCCATTCTCTGTGGGTGAAAATAGCCCCGCCGGCCTCCCTCCAAAGGATCTCTGGCCCTCTCTGTATTGCAGAAGGTACAGTACATGGTGATGATAAGGATGGATGAGTCATAAGAGGAGGGTTTAGCTGCCCACAGCGTACTGATCAGGAAGCAGGGAAGTTTAAAATGCATGTTTAAAAGACTTTCAATAAATGTAATGACAATAATGCACAATTTGGAGCTTCTCCAAAATCTCAGCTCTCTGGAAAACAGATGACCAGAATGACTCACTCTCCAGGGCTCTGGAGTATAAGGTGTACTGACATACTCATCACTCCTCCCACCCCCAGGGAGCGTGTTTCCCACAGCCCCAGAGGAAGCAGCCACAGGTGCTAATCTGTCCTTCCCTTGTCACCAAGGCTTATTTTTCCCAGCTGGGCCCATCAAATCTGCTCTCTCAAGAACCTGAAACTGGGACACACAGCCTTCAGTTGGTGTTTGTCAGGTGCATGAAGTGAGAAGCTACATGAAGATGGGTCTGGGTTCACTAAGGTTTGCCAAAGCACAGAAAGTTGGCAGCAGAGTGAACATGAGGTAAAAGCCCTTCAGGCCCATGAGTCTGGAGCTCGAAACTGCTCTCGGTCCCTCTCACTCATTCTAATTCTTCTGAGGTTCTACTATAGTACCTTCTCTGGATCCCAGGAAGTACCCTGTGTCCTTCCAGAAAAGTCCACTGTTTTTGGTTAAGCTAATTTGTGTAGTGTCTGTTCCTTGAAAA
The DNA here is from genome assembly GCF_011762595.2 of Tursiops truncatus. Classification (NCBI taxonomy): domain Eukaryota; kingdom Metazoa; phylum Chordata; class Mammalia; order Artiodactyla; family Delphinidae; genus Tursiops; species Tursiops truncatus. The sequence goes on from NC_047036.1 coordinate 44,486,555, forward strand.
CAGTTGTTCCTTGTTGAAGAGGTGTTTCACACCGAAAATCCATAAAGATCCCTCATATTTTACTAGCAACAGGTTGTGGTGGCTATGGGACAAGATGGCGTACAGGGGACGGCGCAGAAAGGAGGAACATATCATCGTCATGTGTGCCAGACGGGCAGTGGAGGGAATGGGCCGTTATGCTGACCAGATAGCAGGCCACAGGTGCCAGCCTGGAGTCCCAGGCAGAGGCCAGAGACTGAAGGCCCACAATGGGTGGGAGGACCTGGGAATGTGCCTGGCCTCAGGGTTCAAGCTGGGCATCAGAAATAGGCTGAGGTAGATTTGGAAACAGCACCTGAGGATGGGGCACAGGTGCAGGAGGGCTTACCTCCCAGCAACAAAGGTGATAAAGCTCTGCCCTGATCGTAGCAGCTGTTTTAGTGGAGGTGGGAATAAGGGGTGCTGTAGGCCCAGAGATCACAGCCCTCTCAGGCCCACCAGAAACATGGGAGATCATAACTTCTGCGTTTCCTGACACTACTGTTCAGTAATTCTCTTTGGAGTGCAGACATTTTATTTCCAGGCTACCACTACAGAAGCTATTCATTAGGTGCTTAGGGTCCATTCTATAAATTTGACTCTCTCTCTCTCTCTGGGAAAAAGCAGCATATTGTTTCTGTCCCTTTTCCAAGGATAACCTAAGCTTGCTTGAGGCTCATTCCTGCCCATTTGACCACTTGATATCTCTCAAATCACGGCTAAAGCTGACCAGCATTTTTTTTTAAGTGCCTGGAGTGGGCCCAGGCAAGTTCTGGATAGCTACTGAGAATGCATTTAAATCAAGCCTAAATAACCTCTGTAAACTCTCAAGTCCTTTTTTTCCTACTGTGTGTGATGTCATAATGAAGAGAAAGTGCATATATATGGATGTATGTGTGTGTTGGTACAAAATTCAGAGAACCAAAGAGGGTGCGTTTTTAAAAATTTCTCAGAAATTTCAGAAATTTCGGACATTAGTGGGCATGCTCACTGTTGTGCCGTTTATTAAGATGGGACCAGTTTTAACTTTCTGATGTGCTATTCAGATACTTTAGAATTTATCTGTCTGCCAACTTTTAACTTGCCATTTATTACTCTCATTTTCATTTGGTAACAAACTGTTTTGACAGACAATTTCAGATTATATCTTCCTATTCGGAAGCTAATAATTTTCGAAATTCTCTGACAAATGGTTGTCACGTGTTTTATGTATCAACATCAAATATCTACATAAAAGAGAAAATGGGCTCCCATCTCCTCTATTCAAACGACTTGTCATTTCTTAAAATTTATTGCAAAACATATATTTATCAAACATATATTAGGTACCTACTATATTGGCACTCTGTGCAGTGACAGGGCTAGACTCTTCTGGAAGTATAACATTGGAATTAAGAGCAAGGCTTTAGAATCTGTCATAGGATGGGTTCCCCCCAGAAGCAGCTCCTGGAACATGTGCTTGTATGCAATTGGCTCATGAAGGACTTGCCTCCATGGGAGAATGAAGGAGCTGGGGCAGCAGGCCAGGAGGGGGAGGGAGTGAAGCAAGGGTGTGATCTCAGGCAGAGTCTCATGCAGAGTGGCTTTGCCCCAAAACCCCTCCACCTCACAAAAATCAGTATAAAGGTGTCTCAAGGGAGCTGGGCAAAGCATCAATATTACTCTCTATAGAGGCAGAGCTTAAATATGAATGAACAGCCACAATGAAGGAGGCAGTAAGGGCTGAGCCCTGGGGTCTGGAGAGGAAGAGGGGGAGTAGCCTTATGTGGAGGGCTGTCTCCCTCCACCGCCTCAATATGACAGACCCTTCCCTCAAGCGGTGCTGGACGAACAGGAAGCGCCGATGCTAACTTGGCTAGAGGTGCGAGGAAGAGCAGAACCTGTGCGGGGTGCACAGGAGGGTGACTCCCCAGCTGCCTGGCAACCATGGAGAGGTAGGGAAGGAAGGACTATTCCCGGCTTCAGCTGCTAGACTGGGACAAGCGTCCTTATATAAGCAAGGTCTGTGAGGTCGGTGTAGGGATTTGGGCTCATTCTCTATCATCTTACCCCTTCCCTTCCTCCTTTAACCACAGATGATATGGGCCCTTTCTAGGTTTCTTCACATATGGTTTCATATGAAATCCCAGCCTAGATAAAGGTATTCCTCTTTTTAAAGTAACCACAGAAATAACAGTACACAAACCGAGCATCAGACTCTCAGGCAGGACCAGACACCCATAGCTTAAGAATTAGAGTTCTTTCCTTCTTCAGCTTCATGCAGTCATAAACCGTCAAAACATTAAACACAGTTTGAATTCATAAAGTCTTCCTCATTCCCTTCCATGGCCCTTGGCCCTCCTGCCTCTGGTTTTATGGTGTAGGGGACGTGGGACGAGGCGTACTCAGATAGGAGGCACAGGTGGTCTGGGATCGGGGGCTGTTTCAGGGTGGTGAGACTTCCGCTGTCCCTGGATCCTGCTTAGCTCATGTGAGAACACAGAGCACTTCTGTGGCCATCATGGGGCAGGAGGGGTGGTGTGCCGGCTTCCTTTAATGGACGGGGGAAGGGTTTCAAAGTGTGTTTGTGGATGCTGTGTGATGGAGATCAGAATGACGGTCCTACTTCTGTGACTGAGCTTCTCTGTGATTGGATGACTTGATGGCAAGTGTGGATGCCTGCATCCTATCAGGCCCTGTGCCCTCCCTCTTCTGTTTTGCTCTAGTTTTCAAGGGGCCATGGGTGTCTTTGACAAGACAGCTCTTCAAAATAAAGGCCAAATGATCACGACTCATGCCTCCCACCACTAAGAAGGAGGCACAACATCCGACAGGTCTCTTTGGGTTCTGGAAGTGACATGTTCCAAGTTCAGGAGCACAGAAGTGGCCTGTGACTGATACAGAGGCTTCCAGATCTGAGCGGGGCCCAGAGAAGAAAAGGGCTCTGCAGCAGGTGCAGTGCGTGATGCCAGCAGCCCTGCCACCTTGACCTCGTGCACTGCAGACTCTCGGGTGTTAGAGAGCTCTGCGGGGAGAAAGATGTGTGGGGTGTGCAGCAACAAAGGCCCAGGGTTCTAGACCTAGCCCCTGCCATCTGCAGTAAAGAGTATTTACTCTTCATAATACAACTCTGACATGCTACAAGGCCCCAGTAGAGAAGCAACGACTGCGCATGGGACATCTAGTGACTGTGTCATCCAGCTGCCCATCCTGAGCTGGGCTCTGACGGACCCACCAAGTAATAAATTCAGCACTCCACTGTGAGATAGAAGTGGTGCATCTGGGATGGGCACGAGCAGGGACAGAGGACGCAAGTGAACATGAGCAGGTGACCCAGGCCCTTCTGTGATTCACTGTGTTTGTACCACTGCCCTTAGCTCACATCTAAGACTGCATGGGGGCTTCCCTTCTGACCAGCTGTTGGGGGATAAAAACGGCCAAGCTTGGGCCACACCTGGGCAGCTTGGTATGTAGGTGCAAGTGAAAACAGACCGCTGCTGTACTTCATCCCATGACAGGGACGGCCCTGGAAGAAAGTGGTGAGCAAAAGTCTTCCTTGTGGGTGCTAGGTGGACTATATGATTAAACAGTATGATTAGTCGTTATTTTCTACAGGATAATAGAAGAAAGTGGTGCATCACGGGTTAGGTTTTGGACAGGTCATTTTGGTGGTAAGTAAGAGGGGAGCTTTGGTTGATGAGGGAGTAGCACGGTGGTATGGGAGACTGTTGTGACTGACAGTGCCAGCTATAGAGAGAAGTGGTCCAAGAGAGTTTTAAAGGTAGATGTCTCTCCTGTCAGTATGCTGCAAATAGATTTTTGACATAGGCTCTGGTCATGATTCTAGCTCTTCCAGATCTTTTCAGAGAGGCTTAGAGAAGATCGAGGTAAAATCTTTTCTTGGAGTGGTATATGTCACATGAACTTATCTATCTGGTGAAATAAGGGCTCCAGGTAACACAAAAACAGTTTGGTGTCTCCTTAGCAATGAGGACAGAATGGGATGGAGGGAACCTGAGGACTTAGAGAGGAAGAGGAGAGGAGAGATTAGGGAATACAGAGACTCAAGTGTGTACCCATGTCCATGTCTGGTATTGATTGGATCTTGCCTGGGGAACTCATGTTAAGTTTTCAAGATTGGTTTTTGTTTTCGTTTTTTTAGAGAAACAATAAGAAGAGAATCATTCATTTGGGATGGAGGTAATTTTGGTGCTAACTGGTTTTTTCACTTTGGGCAAATTCTTTCTGGTCTTGGTTTTACTGTTTTTAATCTAACCAGTTGACTTCAGCGAACTCTGAAGTTCTTCCTAACTTTTGCCTATGTACTTCTTTGGATAAAGCCTCTGGGGCAACAGAGGTGCTGAAGCAATTAAGAAGGGAAGGGGTAAGGAAAGTAAATGAATGAGGGTAAAGCATACGTCACAGAAGAGGAAGGGCCCATGAGAAGGAGGAAATGAAAAACTTTAGGGATTTATATTTATAGGAAAGCAATGTTTGATTGATTATATGTTCATAGAAATATTTTGAGGGGTGGAAGAATATTTGCAAATATTTGTCAAGTTGTTTACATGGTTGCAAAGCCCAGTATGCACTTTGAGGGTAAGAAGAGTTGATGTTTAAAAAGCCAAGAGAGGGTGTATCTTTGGTGAATCGTCTGTGTGGGGAGTGTACCCCTGCTCCCAGCACCAACAGAATATTGGGTGCTTCCCTCTCACTTCAGGCTGGCGAGAGGGGCTGTAAGGCGGCCAATCAGAAAGCTTGATGTGTGGATTTGGGGGTGCATGCTGGTCCTCTGCAGAAGGTAGTTTGGAAATGAAAGACTGGCTGAAGCCACGCATGAAGGCAGGGGAAGAACAAGGGTTGCATATTTAACATTTGCCAACAATGTGTGACCTTCCTCTGGCCAAATGGGGGCCATGAAAGGGAATCAGGTTGGAGCTTCCTGTGGTGGGTTCTGCAAGGCACTGAGGGTCCAGAGTCTGAGGCTCTAGGGTTTACCGCTAAGGCAGGAGCTGATGTGAGGGACGTAGCAACAGGTCAGCTAAAGGAGATCATCGTGGACCTCTGAGGAATCCACAAATGTTTCCCCAAGGTAAAAAGTTGGCTTTGGTCCTCCGTCAGATGACCAAGAACATCAACACTGACCAAGTCAACTGGGTCTTCCCGGATCTTCTCTTTCTTCCCTCTCTTCTTACAACCCTGCAAATTTGGGCGTGGGGTGGGGAGAAGCTGACAGGAAAGTTGAGTTTCTTCTCTTTCTGTTCTCCCAGCAGGTTTCCAGACCCAGGCCGGCCCAAGCTAAGAGAGTACAGTTTGCTGCCCTATTTTAAAATACAGTTCCAGGTTTTTATGAGGGGGGCTAAGTAGGAGACAGAGCAGGACTCACTCCCACAGTTTCTTCTGGAAGTCACGAACTGACGATGCGCAGGCAATAAACCTCATTCTACAAGCTTGTCAGTGTACTAAGCTGCATAAAACAGTGGTCTATTAGTACTAAATCTTAAATTAGCTACTGGATTTTTAGAAGTACAGGACAAGAGCCAAACGAAGAAGTTTCTTCTAAATCTATAGCAGCTCCAGGCAGCTGAGAGCTACCAGCCGCTAGTCTTATGAACAGATATTCTGGGATTCCTATTTATAGAGGCCGTCTTGTCACATGGGCAAGCCATGTTTTTCTGGCATTGTTCCTTACCGTGTCATGGACCTTAACTTTTGGAATGTCCAACACCTTTTAGTAAGCTTGAGTAGGTGTTTAACCAGGCCAGCATTGAATCTTGGGATGTAAAGCTTACAAGGGTATTGAGGCTCTAATGCCCTCATTTTACAGAGGGGGAATGGAGGATCCTAGCGGTGAAAACATTTGTTAGTTACAGAGTTAGGAACACATCCAGGCTTCTTGACTCCAAGTCTGGTGCCTTTCACATATCATAAATTTAAACTAAGGATTTTGTTTTGTTTGAGTTTTGGATATGAGAGGGGCTGAAAGTAGGTTTGTTTTTTTTTTTTTTAACCATACAGTTAAACAAACTAATAATTTTATAGCGTCTAAGGCTGTTGTATCATTTATATAAACCAGAGGAAGAAAAAACAATTTCTAATCTCTTAGCACTCACCAGCCATATCAGTAAAAATAAATTTAGAATGTCATGAGCTCAGTAACTTTGAGAGAGACTCAATCCTGCCCGTCAGGTACAGTCTGAATACACATAGGTATATCACTCTGGACATGGATTCCGCCTCTTAGGAGGTGTGTGGCTCTGTGTAAGTCACTAAATTTTCATGAAATTGTTTCTTCTTCGTTAAAAAGAAGAATGATCCAGATTGGTTCATATGTTAAAGATATTTTAAATTGTAAAACACTTAATAAGAATAAAGTATTACAGTTGTTTTCAGTTATTGCCATGTGGAAATTCTAGAGAGGCATCCTCTTCCATAGACATTTGTTACCAGGACCATTATGTGGGTGGTATTTGCAGGCTGGTCTATGAGGTTGTGCCCCAGGGGTGCAATTATTATAGATCATAGTATGAGTGGTGCCCTCAGTGGCTTTAAGCTACATGGGTACCCTGTTACCTGCTGTGTTTATTTCCTGCTGGACTCTTGGGATGCACATGATGTAGTCATAGGCATACTCTGCAGAACATCTTCCGGGTGAACATTGCCTTGGTAGAATACCTCTTGGTTTTCTAAACTTCAGAGAACATATTTATGTCTTAAATCAATATTTTCAACCCAAGTTTAAAAGAATTACATTTATATTCCTAAAGATACAACCAAATACTTTTTACAAAATGGTGTGTGAGAATTTCTTGACTTATATTTTAAACTCAACTGATGGGAAGTCAGAATCCCATGAGGACAGTTCGAAAATGTACCAAATGTCAACACAAGGGAGCTTGAAGGTCTTAAGAGAGACATTGGGATGTTGATGTTCCTAAAGGAGACTGTGATCACAGTGTCATATTTCATATGAGCCACTGACTGCCAGGTGCTATTGTGTGCTCTGCTGGTCCTGAACACGTTTCCACAGTGATTGACATGGCACATCCAGTGGAACAAGTTCTGCACTTTGCAATTCCTCGGCGTGAGGTTTTCTAAGAGCTCTTTGACAAGCTTTTAATCTGTCTCTTCAAAACCAGCTTACTTTGCAAGAGCAACAATTGTCACTTTGTCTTCAACCCCCTCTTCAAAGTCTCACGCAGGCCACAAACGACAGGGTTAGTTGTTTACATGCACTGTTCATCTTTTGTGGAAATACTTTTGATATGACTTTTTATTGAGCTCTAGAACTAGTCCTTACTCATAAATATTTGATTCTTTGGAGAGTAGTGGAGTGCCCAGCAGAACAGCATATACCTTTACCTTTCCTTGCAGGTAGGGGGTAGCCATGTGACAGAATTCTAGCCAATGAGGTATAAACGGAAGTTGTTGGGGAAGCGCCTCAAAAGAGAAGCATGTGCTTATTTACTCTAGCTTTTCCTTTCATCTGAAACATGGACATGATGTCTGGAGCTTTGGCAGCCATCTTGAGAACATAAGAATATGAGGGTCAAGGATAGTGAAAGGGAAAATTCAGAGGAGTGTGGGTCTCTGATGACATCAAGGAGCACCATACCAGACCTATATCAGCCCCCTTTGGATATCTTTTATATGAGAGAACAATAAATCCCAAAATATGCTCAATAATACAGTGTTGGTGGGTTTGGAACACAATTTCTAAGTGATAGATATATCTTGTCTATTTTTGTCCAACTCCTCCTCAGATTGTTCCCCCATCCCTAAGTTGAAATGATCGTCGCATCCTGGCCAAGCCAGTTCCTTCGTTTCTTTCAGGACATTTCTCAGACTTACATCCTGTGAAAAATCTTTTACTTTTCTTCTTCCTTTCTGATCAGGCTTATAGTTAACAAAGGTATAACTTTTTTGGTGTTTGAGTCAATCTCTTCTATGTATAATATTCTTTTCTATATAGTCACTTTTGTGTGTTTTCTATCCCTCAGGATGTAAAGTCATTGGGAACAGAAATCTATTCTAGTTTATCTTGCTATGTCCCGTTACTCTCCAGCATTTGGGCCTAGCAAAGTGGTGAGTCCTACAAACTCTATGAATACTGACTGCATGCATTTTGTCAAAACTAGAGAAACATGGGGTGGAGACTGATAACTGAGCAAGTCTTGATCCTTGCTCATGTGAATCAGACTTGGGTTGTAGAGCAGGTGATGGTCCTGCTGCCTCATTCTACAGTCAGCTGCAACGGTCCCCATTTCCCACAGAAGGAGAAGTGAGGTCTCCTGCTCTCTCAGGAGTGCCCACCCCCATCTGTCTCTGGGCTTCTCCCAGGGCTTTTAGGGCATTTTTCTTCTTCCTCTTCTTTCCTTCCTCTTCTTCTTCTTAACTTTATGCAATTCTTTTAAAACGAAACTAGAAAGCAAATTGAGAAATTAGTTATAAACTGACCTTTTCCAATGCATATCTTTGCCCAGAAACAACCCCCTTTGTGTAAACTCACCATCTTGTACTTGTTGCTCAAATGGCTCCTCAAATTCTTTCTTTTCAGGAAGTCTTCTTTCAATGGACTGAAAGTACGAGGGCCAGCCTACTTAGTATTTGACCATTCAGTAAAGATGTATTGAAGTCTACTATATGCTCAGTACTTTGAGATGATCCTGGGGGAGTGAGCATCAAGTGTAAAATGAAGTATGGTTTTTGACCTAAGAAAATATACAGTCTGGTTAGGGAATTCACATCTGCAGAACTCAGTAAAGCTAAACATTCTGTCATAAAGAGGTTTAAGATAATGTGCATCCTGTCTCTGGCTGGGCATATCACGTCCACCCCTTACCCCTTATCCAAAGGGACAAGCCATGGACTCGTGAAGTGCCTACTGAATCCTCTCCTTACTGGTCAGCTCACTTTCCACACTTATTCTTTAACTGCTCATAATATAAGTTACACATTATTAAATGTGTGCGTTTATAATTGGATTATTGTTTCAAATACCAATACATTAATCAAAGAGCAGATTATAAGCCCTTGTATGGCTAACATTGGGTTACATATTTTGGGAGTGCAGCAAGGGCTGACTGTAGGATGTGGTCTTACCTGTTTTCTTCGTCACCTCTTTCAGGAAGCCTTTGCTGACTCTGTCCTACCCCTGGTAGGGTTATTTATTCTGAGTTTCCATTGGAGTGATGATGATGATTAATGTTAATTGAGATTTAGTAAGTGCCAGACACTGTGCTGAGTACTTTACTTGTTACCTCATTCAATCCTCCCAACAAACCAAAGCAGTATGTAGTGTGATTACTCTATCTTTACAGATGAGGACACTGAGGTACAGTTAATCAACCTGACCAGGGCTGTGCAACTAGTAAGTGGGAGAGAGACATTCCAATGCGGGTCGTCTAGTATAATCACCTCTGGTTTAAAGGTAAGGGGGTTGCATCGGTCTGCTTGGGCTGATACCGTAACAAAATACCACAACAAAGCTCAATGTGGCTTAACCAACAGAAGATTTATTTTCTCAGAGTTCTGGAGGCTAGGAAGTCTAAGATCAAGGTCCAGCAGAGTTCTGTTTTTGCTGAGAGCTCTCCTCCTGGCTAGCAGATGGCTTCCTTCTCACTGTGTCTTCACATGGAGGAGAAAGAGCGAACTTTCTGTTATCTCTTCTCCTAAGGGCACTAAATCCCTTAATGAGGGCCCCACTCTCATGACCTCTTCTAACCCCAGTTACCTCCCAAAGACCCCACATCTAGATACCATCACACTGGGAATTAGGGTTTTAACATAAACATTTTGGGAGGACAGACATTCAGTCCATAACAGGACCCAAGGCTTGGGGAGATTATATAGTACAGCCAAGGTCAGAATTATTAGGTAGAAGGGCAAGTACTGGATCCCAGATTTCTGGAGGTGGGTGGGCCTTTGTGTTACTTTGAGTTAATAAGGCAAGAGGATAAGCAAGAACAGGGAGGATCCCTGGTACTGTCAGACATTTTGGATGCCCAAAGAACATTGCAGGTCAGGGCACCTTAACCCTGGTAATTGTAAAGATAAACATACCTCTTTCTCTTCTGCTATGTTATGTTTGCAATATTTTTATTTAGGCAGAAAGAAATAGACCTTCTTTTCTTCATCTGATTCAATTCATAATTAACCTCTAATAAATGAAAGCCTGGTCTTTAGAAAAAAACCTCTCTCTCCTAATTTTTGAGATTATATCTTAAGTAGGAATTTTATAGAGCCGTAATGTTTTTGTGAGGCTTGTAGGTTCTTGCCAACGTTTTCAATATTGTATCAGTCAAGATTTCAATGGGAAACAGATGGCACATTAAGATTAGGTAGTTTGAGAGGAGTTTGATGAGAAGTCTATTTAGAAGGGTGTGGGCATGGCTTAGGAAAAGCAGCAGAGATGGTGTGTACTCCTATGCCATGGTTCTTGTTAATACTGTCAGGCCTGAAGGAACAAGTGAAAGGAGAGGTAAGGGAGACCCAGAGAGAGAGAGGTATACGGAGAGGGCTGCCTGACAGTGGGGGAGTTCAGCCAACTCATAGCCCATTATGGGGACTCCCTGGGGAAAAATCACCTACCCTCACTCTCTTCCCGCTTCTGATCTCCTGAAACTCTGTCCCACTGGCTGAATCTAACAAGAGCCAACAGCAAGGGGTTATGTTGATGTATTCTGAACATATCAGCCTCCTGGGGCAGGGAGCAGAGTTTAGAAGGATGAAGAATTAACTAGGAGGATAAAGGGAGGATATTATCCCAAATACCATTTTCAGTGAGGTGGAGATTTAGGAAGTGATCCTGACTGCCATTTAAGCTGTTCTGCCTTTTTCTGTTAAACGTCATAGATGGTATATAACCTAGCGATTGGCATGGTTCACTTTAGTGTGTGAAATGAGAGAGAAAGGGAGGTAGGTTGACTTTAAATATCTTCCTTACCCAACGAGAATGGAGAACGAGGTACTCCATCCTACCGTACTCAAGAATGGGGTTTAGAGTTGCTATACATTAGCGATACAGTTAAAATAAGTAAAACTTTTCATTGATTAGGCAAGTGGTCCTTAAGATCAAGTTATTGGTGAGAAATTCAAACCAGTTTATGAGTGCATTTTGTAGAAACGGCTTTGACGGCCAGTCTGAAGAGACTCGATCTGATAAACTGTGGCCCTCTGTTTCTACACTACCGGGAAGCAGTAGTCCCTGGAGTCAGGGGATGAAGGGTTGGTGTCCAGCTCTGCCACTTACTAGGGCATAGCCAGGGCATATCGGATCATCATAGCTTCTTCCTTTGTGGACTGAGGAAGATAATCATGCCTTTGCCAAAGGATTGCTGTAAAGACATTTAGCAGAGTGTCTGGCACAGAGGAAGTGTTTGGCAGATGTTAGACGTTCTAGCTCCGGTGAATTAGGGAATCTGGCCAACAAACAGCAGACAATCCTTTGCTAAATAAGGAAATGATACCTTCGTTAGAATGCTGACTTTCTAAAAATGAAAATGAAGTTTCAAAGGGGACATGTGCCTTCTCCAGAAAATGATTAATTATGGGTATTTTTGCAGTCAATGATACAATACAAATAATTAAATCAAAGTTTGCCTGGAAACTGTGGAAACAGACTCAAAAGCACATGGAGGTGTCAGGTTGGAGGTGAAGAACTGAGAAGCAGAAGAGGAGGGGAGGGGAAGCAGCTCTCTGCTACCACGGGGATTTTGCTGTGGCTGGGGCAGCCCGTTCATAGCTTCAGGGTCAAAGGCAAAGAGGATGTGCACAGCTGTCACTCCTGTGACTCTATGAGATCCAGGAAATAACGGGGTTTTTGGGCATCTCCATCTACTCTGCCTCCAATAACTTGGTGAAGTAGGGAGGCATGCTCAAGTGGTCCCAAACCCTGTGGCATAAGGAAGTGGTTGATCAGCATAGGAAAGGGAATTCCTTTTCTTTTTAATTAAAAAAAGATGATCTTTACTAAAACTTAACTAACTTAAATAAGCCTCACATGTTTAAATAATACACAAATAAAAGATAAAATCTCCTGTCTAGACAGTATTTCTGTTTAAGTAACTCTGGACTATTTTTAAGGACTGTTACCAAGAACACTCTTTCTGAGAGTCCTAGAGTGGGCTTTCCCTCTCTGATTTCCTCTTTTTATTTGGTCTCAAAGACTCTAGCAGTTTTCTTCTGCCCTATCCTTTGACCTCCTTATCTCATGTTTGAGAGTCATGTCTTTCTGACTCTTCTTGGATTTCCTACCAAGGCAGTTCTCTTCCTACTCACCCCCCTCCCATCTTTTAGTACAACTTCCAAGGCAGTCCGCCGTCATGATGACACAGGCAGATATTCTTTCTCCTTGTGATTACTAAACCTCGAGTCTAATTCCCCTATAATATAATCTTCATTTCTCCTGCCTCTTTCCAAATTAAACCAGTTAATTTACTCTCTGTAGAATGAATTTCATTATTTTCTGTATGTCACATCCCTTTTCTTAGAGATTGTTATTCTGTGCAGTGAAGATTTTTAGGAGTTTGTGAATTTATAAAACCAGAGCTTGAAAAAGATTTTCACTTGTTTCAACATCATATAACATCTGAGGAAGGTCAAAATGAAGCTTTCATCTGTACAATAGGGAAAGAAATTTTAAAAGGGCTCCAAGTGAAGTGGCACTGAGAAACTGAAGAGACTTATACACGACCAGTGCCAAGTAGGTCTAAGGGCAAATATCGCCCTTGAATAAAACACCTAATTGAGGAGCGTGTCACTCGCGGTGCCTCCTGGGAACTGGAGGAAGACCGTGTCCTCCTTCTCATGGACTCAGTGAGATTCTGCCTCCTACAGAGAAGTGGATAACAGGGAGCAGAATCTCTTTATATATCAATGCTGGGATGTGGAACTGCTATCTGGGGACAGTTGGAAGGGAGCCTTAGTGCTGGCAAGGGTGGCTCAGTACTTGGGCTCTATGAGGCCAGATTTAAAGCTCATTTAATAAATACGTGGGACCAATAGCTTTGAAATGATATTTTTGTTATTCTTCTTTGATCCAAAGGATTGAGGAAAGTGTTGGTTTACAGAAGAGAACTGAATGATTAATTGACCCAAAGGGCTTGTAGCACTTTTGCTGAACAAGCTAGATGATTCAGTCTTATTCAATGCTGACAAAGGATATGGAGCAGACTGGCAGCAGGATGGTCTCCCTTTATCCACCCACCTTCCATTGGAAGCTGGTTGCCTGCAGTGCCTAGAATGTGTACTCTATAGAGTACAGCTGGCCACTGGAAGATGAATAAAACTTTGCTTTATTGCTGGGTCTGGAACAATAGCCACGGGGGGCCCATCTGTATCAGTTTCCTATTACCGAATGATAAACTACCCCATAACTTAGTGGCTTAAAACAGTAACTATTATTTCTTACAATTCTCTGGGTTGTCTGGGCTCAGCTGATCCTTTTTTCTGTTCTCTATGGTGTCAGCTAGGCTATCTTTTTTTTTTTAACTTTTTTTTTCTACTTAAAGATGTATGTTTTTTTGTTTGTTTCTGTTGTTTTTGTTTTTGTTTTTGCGGTACGCGGGCCTCTCACTGTTGTGGCCTCTCCCGTTGCAGAGCATAGGCTCCGGACGTGCAGGCTCAGCGGTCATGGCTCACAGGCCGCTCCGTGGCATGTGGGATCTTCCCGGCCTGAGGCATGAACCCGTTTCCCCTGCATCGGCAGGCGGACTCTCAACCACTGCGCCACCAGGGAAGCCCCTTTTTTTTTTTCCTTTTTCTTTTTTAATTTATTTAATTTATTTTATTTTTGGCTGCGTTGGGTCTTCGTTGCTGCGTGTGGGCTTTCTCTAGTTGTGCGAGCGGGGGCTACTCTTCCTCGTGGTGCATGGGCTTCTCATTGCGGTGGCCTCTCTCGCTGCGGAGCACAGGCTCTAGGCACACCAGCTTCAGTAGTTGTGGCACGCAGGCTCAGTAGTTGTGGCTGGTGGGCTCTAGAGCGCAGGCTCAGTGGTTGTGGCGCACAGGCCTAGTTGCTCCGCGGCATGTGGGATCCTCCTGGACCAGGGCTCGAACCCATGTCCCCTGCATTGGCAGGGGGATTCTCAACCACTGCACCACCAGGGAAGCCCCAGCTAGGCTATCTTATGTGGCAACATCATTCTGGTGCTTGATACAAAGTGATTTACTAACGCATTTGGTGGTTAGTACTGGCTATTGGGTGGGACTTCTCTTTACATGTGACGTGTCCATTAGAGTAACTGAACTTCTTTTTACAATGGCTCAGGTTTCCAAACAAGAGTGAGAAGAGAAGCTACCTGGTCTCTTGAGGCCTGGGTCCAGAACTCAGCATGAGTCACTTCTGTCACATTTTATTGGCAAAACGAACCACACAGTCAGCCCAGATATAGTCTTGAACTCTTGATGGGCATGTGGCTAAAGATGGGAATATTTATTGGTGGCCATCTTTGCAGAGAACACACCATACCACCAATGGCAGGTAGGTGACATCAGCGTTGGTGGCAATCACAGCACCTCAGATACTGAGCCTGGGGCACAGAGACACAAGCACAGGTCTACTGAAATTGTTCTGGATTCCATAAGCACACGGTCTACTGAAATTGTTCTGGATTCCATAAGCACACCTGGCAGCCTTTTACCTCACTAAGATTGCCAGGTCAAGTTTGCAGGTGATCTGATAATCACAGGTACAGAGATCTTTTTGACTCATTCTACAGAGTAAGCTGTCCCAGCGAGAAGGAGCAGAGAAAATGCACAATGATTTAATGATCCCAGAAATTCTTCAGCTCAAAGTAGCAGCTAAAACTCTGGCCGTTGGTTTCAGGATTAAGAGACTTAGTCATAGTGGAAAACAGAGGGCTTTGGAGAGTCAGACCTGAGGTTGAATCCTGACTCCATGACTGATTAGCTTTGTGATTTTGGGCAAATCACCTAATTCTCTGAGTCTCATTGTTCTCATCTACAGTCTGGGGATTACATCCCTTCTCATACAGAGTGGCTGAGAATATAAAGTACCTGGCACACAGCTTCTTATATAAAAAGTGCTTAGTGAATATTAACTATTATTATCTTTGACTCATCTGGCTATGAAAATATGGCCATGACTTTAGGGTTTCCTAAGGAGCCATCAGTGCCTCTACCTTCACCCACCACCAGTTTATGTAAATATTTTGAAAGAGTACAGATCTTTCCAATTCTGTGAATATATAAGTGGGTCCTCCTCTTCCAGATTGGCTGGCTCAGTAAAGAAAGTCTTTGAGGTAACTTTTCCTTCTTCCTATATTCTTTCCCAACTATCACTGAATGTACTCTTCCCCATGTTGAAAGTTCAGGAATTCAGCAACTCTGTCCATTGAAGCATGGTTACACATTGAACATATCAATGTGTAACAAGATTTATTCTGTCCCTATTCTGCTTTTCTTGGGGGATATAAAAATTACTGATTAGGATATAAAAAGCAGATTCATAAACTATCCTGTTAGGAAAAGAAGCTATGGGATTTTAACATTAAACCTCCACTGTTTGCTCAGACACTACTGACTTCAGTTGCTTTTCCCTGTTATAGGACCATCTGTCAGATCATACAGCAGCATGTCCAAATTTGGGGATGTGAAATTATGGACGCTGTAAATATTGGTATTAGAAAGTGAACTTCCTGACCACGATTTCTTATTGTACTCTCCTAGGAAATATTTTTTCTTCTGCCCCAAAGACAGCTGAGGGCTCTACGGTCTGTCTGCCAGTTCTTTTCTTGACTGCCAATCACTGCTATCTTATCTCATTACTTTTTCTTGCTGAATCAGACTTTTGTCTCTCAGCTCCAGCAACATGAGCCATCGTCTTATTTTGATACTGAACAGATCTTCCTTTTTAAAGGAGGGAAGAGGTTAAGATGCTAAATGAACAGGAAGACCAAACCCACGCTCTTCTTAGGATTAGACCTCAAATTTCTTCTTCTCACGTTATGTTATTTAATCCCAATAGCTAGTAAGTAGCTGGGGAGAAGCCATTTGGACATTGTGCATTATCCCCCTTTTAGGAAGAATGGATTTTGCTCCTCTGTCCCTTCAATACAACTCAGAAAATTTCCCTGCATCCTGAAAAGAAATGCATTGCATTTCTAAATGGTTAGGAGTCCTTGCAGCTTTCTAAACATGCATCCTATAAAGGTCTCTGCTAGGAGCTCTGTAAAGGTAGAGATAAAACATGTGTTTCCATTTGCTTCATACTCTAACAACAGAAATGGTTTACTTTTCTGTTTGATCTTTAACTGACTGTGGAGGACCTTTTGTCTGTCCCCCTGCCCCAAATTACTTCTCTCCTCCCTCAGTTCCTCAAGGACAAAAATAATGAGTAAACAAACACATACACAAGTACAGTTTGTTTAACCCTAAAGTAAATCCCATTTTAGCTTTGTTGTCAAGCAAAGGCCCATTTTTATAAGGTGAGTAAGCATTACTTGACTGTTTTTAACAAGCGTTTTATCGTTTTCTTATATTCATCTTTTTTGGGGGTGTTTCTAGCATTGCTCGTTGTTAAAGATCAGGTTTGCCAGGAAGTAGACGCTGAGAAGGAGGTGGTGTGCAGGAGATGTGTGGGGGAAGGGAAGGAAGCAGGGTTGTGTAGAAGAGAAGTTGACTGTGGTGCAGTCTCAGTAAAGGCCTCAGCTAACTCTGGGGGAGCTCTAAGGCCGGGATGACCCTTCAGCGTTTTCTGCAACTGAGATGAGGGGCCCAGGATGTTGTACACCCATGTCAATCAGCCACTGGGTGAAGGCTGGCCTCAGGAATGGGATGTGACTTATTTGAGGCAACTTTCTTCAACCTAGGGCTATTCCAAGAGAGGGAGAGGTGACAGTTGAAGTTGAGGGCTGTGAGCTGCGGGACTCCCAGCAGCTGGAGGAATGAGTTCTTCTGTCCCACAGGGGATTCTGGGAAGTACCTCACAATCTCCATGACATCTTAGATCTGGGCAACTGGATCCTTGCCTCGGGTTCTGTATTTTGGAAAGCTCCATTCTGACCTTTCTCCTTTCTCCAGCCTTGCCTCTCCTCAAGGGGCAAGGGCCTTAGGACCCAAAGACTGCATCCCTCCTCACTGCACTTTGGGTACTCAAGACCCAGAAAGCCCCAAGCTTTCAAGCCTAGGCCACAGAGGTGGCCAAGGGACAGGCATTTGGGAGGGTAGGTGCACACAGTGGGCTGTCCGCAAGCAGCCACACGAGGCCCTTCATATGTAGAACCGTGGGGAGTGGTAAGAACACAGCATTTGGGGAGGGGTCCATTTGTACTTGTGCTCTAGGCCCTGTAAATGTTGGGCGTCTGCCCTAATTGATAGCTAGCTCTAACTCTTCCTTACAGCTGGAGAAATGGAGACAAGCAGGAAACTCTTCTCTGGTTACAGAGGGGCATGAGCTCAGAGATGTGACTGGACCTCTGGTTATTGCCACTAGACTAGCTGCTCTCCTCACCAGAAACTGTTTATTTTCAGTCAGATATAGACGGCTAAACTCTCCTCAGAAGACTTGTCCCTCACTTTCTTTGTCTCATAGAACTATTTGTGAGGATTAGAGTAAAAGTCTATAACTCTGCAATTCCCTGGAGAAAGGTGCTGTAAAGACACAAGATATTATAGTATAATCCTTAGAATACACTAATGCTAATGGCCAGGGAGCAGAGACCCTGAATCGTGAGTTCTGCTTGGCTTGCTCAAATGCCAGGTTTAGCGTCAAAGCAGTCCATGATTGATAGATCAGTGGTAGCTAAAAGATGATGAGCTTTTGTAAATGGGTGACTAGCTCCTAAAGAAAGCCACATATTTTACCTGATAACACCCAAGTAAAATAGTTATTTCAGCTTTTAGAAATGTTGCCATCAGTAACTTGAGGAGTTTTCCGTCTTGGAATTTGGTGCTATAATTTCTTTTCATCTATCACTGCTAAATCTCCTATTTACTGAAAACACCTTCCAAAGTTCTCTAGAGGTTAACCCTTAACCCAGTATCCAGGCAGTCTATAACTGGCATCTTTTTTGCTCCAGAATCACATTTCACAACAGATTTCACACCAGACAGATGAGTCCTGTAAAAAATCTTCAGAAGGCAGGAGGGCCTTTTGCATCCTATACAGCTACACCCAGATAGCAAGGGAGCTGCTCCACTCCAGCCAGCACCCCTGGAACTCATCTCCACTCCTACCCAATGGTGATATGTGCTGTTCAATTAACAGCCTCCTTTAAATTTACTATCTTCTTGGTTTCTCAGTTTGCTGGCTTCTTGAAGATTTTCTATTTAGTGAATGAGCAAATGATCTAGAATTATGAAGAAATATGTCCCGTGAAATATTGTCCTTGCTTCATCTAGATAGAAATAGCCAGGCATTCTGTTCCCTGTCCCACTCCCTCAACAAAGGTAGAAGAGCACTAAGAAAACTCAAAGTTCCAGAGACTGTATATGTCCTGTGTGTATATAGGTATTTAGGCAAACAGTGGCCCCAGGAATTGTTATCGGTGAACTGAATTTACTTAAATGAATAGACCTTTAGATGCTATGATATCACAGAGAAGCAGAATCAGAGGAGGGCCTCTGATCCTGTGTTGTCACTAATTCTGTCATCTTGACACTCAGCTCCCTGCCTATAAAAATAAGAGCTTGGGGAGTTAGGTAGATCAGTGGTTCCTAACCTGAGTGTTGCACTATTTTAATATTTCAAAAGGCCTAAGTAAAATAATAGTTTGTAAAAAAAAAAAATCTGTGTCAGTGGTACATAGGCTAAAGAAAATAGAAAATTCATTTTGCTTTTGATTGGAATACTATCAGCCCAGTATGGCAATTGTGGTTTTCTTTTGTGTTTTTTAGAAGTTTTATAGTTTTACATTTTACATTTAAGTCCTCGGTGCATTTTTTTTTTTTTTTTTTTTTTGTGGTACGCGGGCCTCTCACTGTTGTGGCCTCTCCCGTTGTGGAGCACAGGCTCCGGACACACAGGCTCAGCGACCATGGCTCACGGGCCCAGGCGCTCCGCGGCATGTGGGATCTTCCCGGACCGGGGCACGAACCCGTGTCCCCTGCATCGGCAGGCGGACTCTCAACCACTGCGCCACCAGGGAAGCCCCTCAGTGCATTTTGAGTTAAATTTTGGTACAAGATGTGAGGTTTAAGTCAAGGTTTATGCTTTTGCCTGTAGATATCCAATGACCGCAGCACTAATCATTAAAAACATTAATGATTTGTTTGCATCTTTGTCACAAATCAATTGCTCATATTCATGTAGATATAATTCTGGTTTTCCTATTATGTTCCATTGGACTGTGTGTCTTTTTCCTTCACCAGTACCACACTGTCTTAGTTACTGTTGCTATACAGTTGACCCTTGAACAATGTGGGTGTTAGAGGTGCCAACCTTCACACAGTCTAAAATCCACGTACAACTTTACAGCTGACCCTTAATATCCACGGTTCTGCACCTACGTGGATTCAACCAACCGTGGATCATGTGGTACTGTAGTATGTACTGTTTGTTGAAAAAAAAATCCACGTATAAGTGGACTTTATAAGTGCAGTTCAAACCCATGTTGTTCAAGGGTCAACTGTATAGTAAACCTTAACATTGGGGAAGAGTGATTTCTTCCACTCTATTCTTCTTTGTTTAAAGTTGTTTTGGCTATTTCAAGTCCTTTCTATTCATTTTAGAATAAACTTGTATATTATACAAAACACCTTACTAAGATTTAATAAAAATTGTGTTAAGCCTATAGAACAATTTAGGGAGAATTGTCATCTTTACTGTGTTGAACCTTGTAATCCATGAACGTGGTATGTTTCTCCAAGTATTTAGATCGTCTTTGATCATCATTTTGTAATTCTCATCATGAAGATTCTATACATTGTTTTATTAAGTTTATACCTAAGACTTCAATTTTCTTTGGAGCAATTATAAATGGTTTGTATTTTTGATTTGAGTTTCAGCTTTTTTGTTGCCAGAGTAGAGTAGTGCAGTTAATTTTGATGTTTGATCTGCATTCTGTGAGCTTGTTGAACTCACAGTTCCAGGACGTTTTTTGGTAGATCCCTAGGAATTTTCTGCATAGCCAATCATGTCATCTGTGAGTAGAGACAGTAACTCAGCCTGATGAGTTTTATTTCTTTTTTTCCAATATGTATGTTTTTTTTCTTTTTCTTCCCTTATTTGTAGTGACTAAAAATTCCAGTAATATCTTGAATAAGAGTGGTGAAAGCATATACCTTGTCTTGTTCCTCCTCTTAGAGGGAAAGAATTCAGCCTTTGATGTATGAATGATGTTAGCTATAGGTTTTTGAGTAGATGCTGTTTATGAGATTAAGGAAGTCTCTCCTCTATTCGTAATGTGCTAAGCATTTTTATAATGAATGGATTTTGAATTTTGTCAAATGCTTCTTCTGAGTCAGTTGATATGATCATATGACTTTTCTTCTTTGTCCTGTTAATGTGGTTGATTACAATGGTTGATTTTTGGATATCAAACTTCCCTTGAATACTCCAATAGAATAAATCCCACTTGGCTGTGGTATACAATTCTTTTTACTTACTGTTGGATTTGATTTCCTAAAATTTTATTGAGGATTTCTGCTCTGCTTTAAAATAACTTTTGTTTAATTTCTTAACCTATTTTCCTGTGTAGCTTAAAGATTGGCAAATGCCTGAAGGTGGAAATCTCCCGTGTGTTGAGCTCATGTTAGATTAGTTATCTATAGTTATCTGTAACCACAAACACTTTAGCTGGAAAAATCACACAAGAATGTAATCTTAACTGTTTCTTTGGAGAATATAAACAGAAAATTATATAATTGGAAAGATAAGGCAATACCTATAGAAACATCCCAGCTATAACTTTTCCTATTTATTTATAGGCAGAGTTTGAAGATTCAAATTTGAATCCATGTTGCATGTGAGACCATGACATGTCCACAAATGGTAGCCCATAAAAGCGACTTGTACATGAATTCATGTATAAAGAGTTTGGATTCCATGCAGAGCACTATTCTAAGATTACCAAGTGTCAAGCTTCTTTCATGATTTCCTTTATTATGTAGCAGATGGAACTTCGCATAGCTATTGGAATGAAGATATGTACCACATGTTTTTCTTCGACCAAATAAACCCATGTAAACACATGGCATGATTGGGACCTCAGAGGATAATCAGATTAATTATTTCTTCAGTGTATCTTGGGGGGAAAGTGCTATAGGAGACCCTTGATCTAAGCCATCTCACATGAGTAGGGTATTGATGCAATCTTTGCAGTCACTTTTAAGTGAAGGAGTAGAGGCCCAGAAAAAAAGGTCACATTTTATAATCCCCAATTTATCGTGTTGGCTTTGCCTTCATTGCTTATAATTCTAGGTCATAGGATTTAATGAGCCTCTGTGTATGAATAGGAATTCATTTATGCAAACAAAATATCTCTTTAGGGGCTGGATGATTTACTAAGCAATTATCCTATTTAGCCGAAGAAAATATAGGTTTTTGGGTGAATTGCTGGTCATTAAAAGAATCGTCTTACTGATTTTGAATTTATGGGAACATTTTGTCTGTAGGAGATCTGATAAAAAAGAAACCATATTTTTGCTTTTTATGCAGCTGGACCTGTAACCACTCAAAGACATAGACTTTTCAATGATATATGTTTCATTGATTTGAGTAATATTCTATTTGTCCTCTGAAAAGCACTGCATCATCCCTAAGCAGAACAGGAAGAATAGCTTTGGCTGCACTCCATTTTCCAGGATAATTTTCTTCAAAGAAGACTGATTTCAGATGACTTTGAAAGCTCTTTTCAAAGTGCTTCCTGGATATTCTCTTTAATGATGGTGGAAATGCTGTTTAGATTATGTCTGACACTTTTGTACACTATTCACAATGCTTCTACCATTAAAAAAATGTGTTCCAGGCTTATGTTCTTGAGATTCAATAAGTTTATTACATTTTTTAATAGCACAAACAGATTTTCTTTGCTATTTAATAACAATCAGAAGAAGACAGTTAGCCCAGAGACAAAACAACAACCATGGATAAATTCAAGTTTTTCCATGATGAATCAATGCCTGAATTCCCATTTATGTTTTTCTGCCTACCATCTTCTCCTGTGGACTGCAAAATGATGAAGTAAAAGCTTTCCAGTTTACCCGTGGTGAAAACCATTATCACTCTGGAGAGCCTTCTTATGATAGGAACACCTGAGCTCCCTGTAGATTTAGCTGTCTTCATAAATTCTTAATGGAGTTATTCCTGGTATCTCGCAGGGAGATTATCATTCTTACCAATGAAACTTTCTTCTTGTTTCCAGGTTGAGTGGTCTTTTAGAAACTTGCATTTATAAAGAGACCTCCATGAAGAGAATCTTATCGATGTGTTCACCTTGCTTTCTTAAGAAGCCAAAGGTATTTCTATTGTTTTTTAAAAGTCTTGAGGTGTTTGATTATAAATAGCTGTTCGATTGCAAGCATGATTCTCTGTGCAGTATTGGTTGATTCTTTTATTTCGATGACAAGGGCTGTCACCAACAGATAATAACTTATAGCACAGACATTATTTTAAGTGCTAACGAGCATATAAGTACATTGCTGTTCTCATGCATTATAATCAGGACAATGCAGGTATTTTGGGTAAGCATGCTCACATTCATCCATGCATTAGAAATTAGGTGCTACTAATTACTCACCAGTCTCCCTTCCGGGCTCCATTCAAATGATAAATAGCAACAAGAATATAATCAAAGATTAAAATCATAGAATTAGATTTATTTATGGAGTAGACAACTTCCCCAGAACTCTCAAAGTGAGGAGCTTCCTGGTAAAGCTGAACTGTAGCATGAAGTTACTCCTTGTTCTAAATCTAAGGGAGAGCTGGATTTTCTTATCTAACATTTAGCTAGCTAACTGAAAGGACAATATGGCCTGTTCCCCAAAAATCTAATTGTTTATAGAACTAGAAATAACTACCTTTCCTTTTATAATGCTGTGATCTCATCCATCGAGTGACACAGGCCAGCAAAGGTCAGACTTTCCTTGGTCTCACCAGTTAGATTAATTCAGAGGAGTGAGTGAGCAGGGGATAGGGGGATTGGAAACATTAATCCCACTTCACCGCTCCTCAACTGCAAGTGAAAAGGAAGCCACTTCCCCTTAGCGGAATCAGGAGGAGTGCAGTGGCCGTGAAAATGTGCCCCTCGGGTCTCCTACCGCAGGGAGCCTAGTTGAACAGCCCCTCCTTATGCTCTGCTTTGAAATTCATTATTATATTTGTGCCTGGGTCTCACTTTCGGAAGGCTGTTCCTAGCCAGTGCTGAATGGGACAGGGATGCCCAGGCAGACCCACTTTGGGGAGTTAAAAGTCTTGGACAGGTGATTTTGGCCTGAAGGACTCCATGCTAGCTTTACTGGACTTTATTAGAAATGCACTGCAGTGTAAGACCTGTCTTCCTCCCCGCCTTTTTTTCTTCCTCCTTCCTTTCTTCCTTCCCTTTCTCCTACACAGGGGTCAGCACTGCAGTTTGATGCTCTCCCAGCTTCGTCCAGCTTCCCTCCTCCATTGCCCCTCACTGGCATTTTCCTAGTACATCCTTTTCATCTGTAATCCTGTCTTGTCATCTGCTTCTCAGAGGACTGGGAAAAATTCAAGGAGCAAAGTCATAGGCTATCCATCAACACCAAACATAGACACATATAAAATAATTGCAAGAAGTGCAATACTGTGTGAATTTGCACGCATCGAAAGCTATTCCTCAGGACTAAGAGAAAAACTGGATCTTCTGCTGTGTTAACCCATCATATCATATTTGCCAGGTAGGCAAAGCAAGGGAAATAAACCTAGGGGAAGGGGGAGGAAGGGGATGCAGGTTTGGTTAGAAAGAAAGAAAACTGCATCAAACTGTTTCCCTGCCGTGGAAAGGGGCACAGACTCAAGAATGGTCAGTGCCTGCAATTTTCTTTGTTTCAAATGTCCGTAGGAGTGCACTTCTTCCTCATCACCCTGAAGAGCTGACGGCAGCCTGGAGCTCATAACTCGCAGGGCACCATCCTAGGATTCAGAGAGCAGAACCCCACTGAAAAGCCATTTAGTAATGCAAGGTCGCAGGTAATTTACAGCCCAGACAGTCAGCTTGTTTTGAAGCCCTGACCTTTGGTAGACCTCCCCCTCTGCATGCCTTTTCTGTAAATAAAGATCACACAGCACCTTTTCTCATCATATACAGATAGCCAGTGCTATTAAGCTACATGGCAGAGTCTCTCCTTTTATCATTTTGGTGGATGACCCTATAAAAAGACATTAAACCTAATAAAAAATAATGCATCTAAGCACTGTATCCTGAACATCTGAATGAATATATTTCCTCTGTGGCTTCTTCATCTTAAGTTATGATAGCAGGAGCTTGACTGGTTATTAACCTTATAGTCTTTCACTGAGGGTCTTTGGTAGAGTTATCTGTACTCAGAAAAGGAATGGCCAAAGGAGAGCAGAATAATTTGCTGGCTTGGTAGCTCAGAGCATGTGTTTCATATTTAACACAGATAAATCTGTAGGCTGGGACACCAGAAGATACCCACTTCTAAACAAAACTAGGGTTAATGAAATAGCACAGTGGATAAACAGGTCATATTCCAAAAATGTTTGCTGTGAGTCATCCTTAGTGAAATGTGGGCCACTGTCTCTTGCTTCCTTAAAATTCAGTGTTTCAGAGAGTAAACTGTGTCTGTGGGTTGTGTGCTAAGTGTGTGTATTCTGCTCAAACTTTGATTTTCTTGATTCTCCTACACTTAATAGGTTAGGTGGGTTGGATATAAAGACTGAACAGCATTATACAGTGCACTTATAGAAAGTGATGGTAAGAATAACTCACACAGAAGAAAGTATCTTTGAGAGTTTTATTTCTAAACAGTCTTCCAAAATTACCGGTTTGGGAGATCAGAGGTGCAGAAGAGATTGTAGGGTGGCTGGAACCCGAGCCATGGGCAAAGTGTCTACTTTGATATGTTGTTTTCTCTCCTTGTCTCTTCTTCCTTCTATCATTTTTACTCTAAGTTTGATCTCAAGGAGCACGAAGCCTAGATTTTGTGCTGTTCAAAAATTATTTTGATTCTAAGAAAATATATCTAGCTCAAATAGGAAATGATGCCTCATTTTCACCACACAAACTTAATCCAGCCTCTTACACCTTTTACAGAGGAACCACAAGATGAAGCCTTTAAATAGTACAAAAAACACCCTTCCCACAAATCTCTGCCCGCTCCCATGGGGGCATTCTGCTTGCTCTTCCTGACATTTCTGATCTCATGTTTTTATCCCCCTGAAGAGACTTGGAAGGTGGGTCTCAGCCTTCCTGCTTTTCTACCCTCAAAGACACTGCGTCATGGGGATGGGGTGTAGTAATCTGAAAAACAAGCAAGGCTTTCAGAACTGATTAAACATGCATGTAAAAAAATCTCTATATTAAGTCATTGAACAGGAAAATTAAATAGGACAAGTGAGCAGGTGGTAAATGAACGAAGACTGATGTGAAAAGTGATGTTTACATAAATAGCAGCCTAACTAATCCTTTGAAATATGAACGTAAAGACTTCAAGATGTCTAAAACCTGGGATATCCCAAGTTCCAGGCATTTCAAGGGCTTCAGCATCTTTTAAACTTTCCCTCTCAGCACCCTTTAAAGCAAGGAAGAAAAGAACAATTTTCCTTCACAAGGTGAGATTTAAAACTACCCTTAGATCTCTCTCAGAATTGGAATGCATGTTCTCCTTGACCCAGCACAGGAACTGTAACTCTCCAAAAATAACAAGTTGTTTTCTTGCAACTCATAGAACAAAACTCAGTCACACCAGAAAGTCTCTGAAAAGGATGACTTCAGAGGGTGATTTTGAAAGTGAACAGGAACTTACCTGAGGGTAGAAAAAGGGATGGATCTGGCTTAACTACATAAAACAAATGTGTGTGTGTGTCCCTCTCTTCTCACATCCCTTTCTAAGCCACGTTTTTTTTCAATTTTCAACATTCTAATCAGATATGTTACATGTTAATTGCAAACCTTCTACTTGTGATGTGAATGAAGTTTTTGTGCTTTGATATAATAAATGCTTGATAAAGAGATTTACTTGGAACCTAAAATTATTGAAAGAATGGCATCAGAATCAGAAGCTAGATATCTTGGCACTGTCATTATTTTAAATTCCATGTTTCGATGAAACGATTCAGAAACCAACCTGTTTTTGTTGTTGTTGTTGTTTATTACTTTTTTTGGGAGGGGGCAGGCAGGGGGAGGGATGGGATTTGTGGTAAAGAAAGGTAAATATCTGGACTGTCAAGTCCAGAATGTATGCTAGGCCCTGGGGAGTTAAGCAAAGAGTAAACTAGTTCTTCACCAACTGTTTCCCTTTTCTTCTTGGCACGTAGACTACATTTCCCGAATACATATCCCTGCAATTAGTGACAACCAAGTGACTAGTTCTGGCTGATGGGATGTGGGTGGAAATCACGTAGGCCACCTCCAGGCCTGGCCTATATATTCCCTAAAGATCTTCCTTATGTGATCCCTTCCCTCATCTGCTAGCAGAATACAAAAGATCCAGTGAAAGACTCTGGGCGCTAAGGAATAGCAGAGCCACTAGACCAAAGGAACCTGAGTTTCTAGATCACAATGTGCCGCAGAGCCCCTGCTGACCTGGAAGGACTCTGATGTGAGAAAGAAGTAAACCTGTGTCGTGCTATGCTATGATTCTAAAGTTTCTTTGTTACGGCAATGAATCTTCCTGACCAATACAGAGAACGGTCCAGGGGTATGTGGAGTGGGTGTATCAGAGGGTATGGTAGGCAGGATTCCAGGGTGGCCCCCATGACCTCTGCCTCCTGGTGTTACTCCTGTGACTATGCTATGTTCCATGGAAAAAGGGATTTTCCTGATGCAATTAAAGTGACCCATCAGTTGGCAAAGAGTTTAATTATTTGGGTGGGCCTGACCTAATCAAAAGAACCCTTTAAAAGCAGAGAATTTTCTCTAGCTGGTAGCAGAAAAGGAAGTGCAAGAGATGTGAAGTGTGAAAGGGGTTTGACACTGAAATTATGTGGCAGAGATCTGAGAGGGGCTTGTAGGAGCTGAGAGTGGTACCCGGCCAACAGCTGGCAAGATAATGGAACCTGTCCTAGAGCCACAAGAAAATTAATTCTGCCAGGAGTCTGAGGGAGCGTGGAAGTAGGTTTTTCCTTAATTGAGCCTCTAAATGATGTTGACTAAAAAAATATTCACAGCCTAAAGCTTGAGTGTTATGTTTTATTCGGCGAGAATTTTTAGGACTTCAAGCCTGGGAGGCAGCATCTCAAGTAACCCTGAGAGGACTGCTCCTAGGAGGCGAGGGGGGAGCCAGGTTATATAGAAGTTTTGTAACAAAGGGCAGGTAGTCTGCATGTCAAAAGATGACTGTTAATTAAAGGAAAACCAGATATCTCAAGTTAAGGAATTTAGTGCTTTTCTATGTATGGGAAGATGCAAGAGTCTGGGCTCACTGAAATCATTCCTTTGATATTGCACCTCAGCTCTCTGGGGCCAGTATCCTGTGTTTTCACATCCTGAGTTTCCTCAGGGCTCACCTTAGGGAGTGGCTGCAGTCTGATGGCTGGTAGACGGCAGGTATTCTTTCCTTCCTGAGTTTCCTCAAGGCTCACCGGCTTCACGTTGGAGGACTGCAATCGCTGATGACTATAATGTGCTTGGTTAACTGATATGGCAGGAAATATTCCATTTCTCAAAGAGGATGCAGCCAGGGGACATCTTGATGTCAGCTTTATGTGATTCTCGGTAGAAGACTCAGCTAAAACATGCCTGGATCCTGACCCATGGTAGTGATAAGATGATAAATATTTATTGTTTTAAACCATTAAGTTTGTCGTAATTTGTTCTCTAAAAATAGAAAATTAATGTAGAGGTTGATGAGTGCTATGTCTAAAATATGTGGTAAAATGAGGATTGATCCAGGCTGGTATCAACATTTAAGGGGTTAGATCTGTTGGACAGGCCCTGGCAGCAGAGGACAGTGCAGTGGTGTCATTCACAGCCCGATGGATTCTTGTGCTGTGAGTCTAGGGTTGAATTGGAACTCTGGCCAGACCCCACGTCTTGCCAACCAAATGGCCTGGGGTCACAGGTTGAGTGTGAATCTCAGTGACAAGAACTGAGCTACAGTTTCTGATTTAATGAGCAGTTTCAAGGTACTTATTTACTTATGATTCTTCAGAATTATCTCAGAGGGGTCAGAGAGAGGCTGAGTTGCCTTGCCTCCCCATCTGTATTGTAGTCTAGCATTTACATGTAGGCCTGCATTTAGGTGTTTATTTTTGGAGTTTCACATAAAAATTAATTTGGAAAAAATACTTTATTGCAGAAACTGTTAGAAAATCCTAAGTTTAGGGGAAAGCTGTGTATCTTTAGGGAAATGTGAGAACCTGTTATACATAGAGCAGCAAGAGTAATTCTGCAGCCCCAAACAAAGTGGCGATGGGGCCCTGAATTGATCACCAGGCCTGGTTCTCATTGACTCAGGATCTGGCTTGGACTGCATCTGAAGTAAAATGTTCTTTGTGCAAGATTGGGGCAATCAAGGACCGACTAAGGTCTTGTTTGGCTTTACTATTATTAGTTTTTTATTGAAGTATAATTAACATATAACTGTTAGTTTCAGGCATACAACATAATAACTCAATATTTGTATATATTGAGAAATGATCACAATAAGTCTATTTAACATCCATCACCATACATAGTTATAAAAATAGTTCAGCTTTAAAAGATCTCCTATGTGATACCAGAGAGGAAATGTAATAGATAGAGATGTAGATATATAATAAATACCATGTATATAAATTCCCTGACCTGCTCACCTAGTCTAGCTCATCTTGTGTTGCTTCTAGTCTTCTTCCTAACAAATATTTATTAAATACCTATGTGTGCCAGGCCTTGCACTTAGAACTGGGGATTCAAAAGTGCCCAAGGAGGTCACAGAGAGAAACAATGATTGTGTCAGGTTCTCACTGGGTTAGCATTCTGATTGTGGTAATTCCATGGCAAAGGAGCCATACTATCTCCAGTTTGACATGGTGCTGGCATTCAGGAACAGTACTCTGGAGTGACAAGAAGTAAGGCAGCAGTGACCTGGGAAGCCCAGATCTCTCTCTCTTTTAACTCACTTAATAAGATCTGTAGCATAAGCACCTGTACATGTAAAATTTTCTCCTCCTCCATCATGAGAGGCCCTAAATGTACCTACTTGGTTGCCATTAGGATTGTTAATATAATTCAGCTTTAATTGTTGTTACAGTTGCACCTGCTGCAGTGAGTTAACCTCGGGCAACTTCCTGGAAAGCAGACTTGCTAAATCACTGCTGGGTAAGGGTGATCATGAGCTTTGTAGAGCAGAGGGACAAAGCTCCACTCTGCAGACTCATCCTCACGTGGCATCTTCACCTCCCAGGGCACTGTCATGCTCCTGCCTGTGTCATTTTCTTGTGCTAGTTTACAGAAGGGAAAAGCAAGGGGAGAAATCCATGTGCTGGCTCAGCTGCCATCAGAACTTGGGGTGACTGTTCTGACTCACAGCCTGGAAGGGAATG
This sequence comes from Tursiops truncatus, assembly GCF_011762595.2. NCBI lineage: Eukaryota > Metazoa > Chordata > Mammalia > Artiodactyla > Delphinidae > Tursiops > Tursiops truncatus. The sequence goes on from NC_047036.1 coordinate 44,516,184, forward strand.
GGGGTCCTCTCATTGTTTTCTGCAGTCTCAAGGGACAGTGGGGTTCTGTTTTATTGCTTCAAGTGATAAAATGGGTAGAATTCTTTACTACCAAGTGACGAGCAGCAGTAAAATTAAGTAATCCTAAAAGGAAAATATGTCAAAATGAAAGGCATCTTCAAATATGATTTCTCTCTTGAGAGGTCAAAAACCTAGGTCTTAGTGGAGGAAGCTATTTTCAGCATGCATGTGTCCACGTGCCCATTGATTTGGAATTCTTACATCAGGCCTTGTTTCTGGACTCGTCTACTTCCCCCTGGTTACAGTGTTCTAGTTATTTATTGCCACATAAGAAACCACCTCAAAGCTTAGTGCCCTAGCACAAGGATTTGATATTATCTCTTATGGTTCTGATTTGACTCGTTCTTGCTTAGAGGTCTCTTCTGTGGTCACATCCAGTTGTCAGCTAAGCCTGAAGCCATCTGAAGGCTTGACAAGGCTGGATGCTTACGTGGTTTCTCCACTCCCGTGTCTGGGGCCTGAACTAGGATGACTACTGGACAGTTGGGTTAGCTGGAACTGTGGCCCTGAGTGCCTACATATGCTGTCCCCAGCATGGTGGTCCTGGGGGCTCAGACTTCTTAGATGGCAGCTCAGGGCTCCAGGCAGAAGCTCAAACTTTCTTTTGACCAAACTTCAGAAGTCAGCATAACTTCTTCCACATTTACCCACATTCTATTAAGCAAGGCACAAGCCAGCCCAGATTGCAGAAGAGGAGACTACACAAACGTATGGATATGGGCAATGTGGTTCACTGGGAGGAATCATCTGTAGTATTTTGTATGACATCAAAGAAGAGTTGAGGGATTATAAAATCCCCAAATCTTATTGTCAGCCGATTATGAGGGTCCGTTAGCATAAAGGACCCAGCCTTAATGGATCTGACTAAACTTTATCTGCTAAGGTCATGAACTTTACTGTCTCTGGTTGAGCCTCCACTTTCTGGAAAAGCAGACAGTTTGCTCTGAATTGGAAAATTTTATCCATAGTTTCCTGGACAGCTTTCTCAGCAAGAGCAAAATCCACACTTGATCATTTTGTTGTTTAAAATAAAGATGCAGTGAGAGAATTATGATTTCTCATGGCTATGCAACTTAATACAGATTTTGCTTTGTTAGTTTGTCGATGAAAAAATATTAGGGAAGGCATCATGTGTGGTAAGTAGCTCCTCTGTGAGGTGCTTGGTGGGGAGAGAGGACACTTAAGCAATGGCTTCTGTTGCTTGAGGAACAGGCCAGTTCTGAAACCAAAACTTACAAGTAAAATTTGCACCTTAGAAGAAAGGTTGCAGCCTAAAATTTAGTTGAGAAAACAAGACAGTGCATCTAGGGAAGAATAAAGAATGTAAGAAATTGCTAAATAGTACAGTATAGCTTCTATGGATTTTATGGCTTTCTAGTTATTCCTCATCCTTACTTAGATCAATGGAACTTTAGGTTTGAGATTGGAGATAAGCTTATTGGATATTTTCTTTCCAGTAGTTGCTTTTACTGGAACTCAGGATGAATTGAGGATAAAGCATTTATCCTCTACATCTGCATTTATAATTCAGTTGAGTTTTGATGTACAGCCAGTTTATACTAAAAAATTGATACCTGGAAGGAAAAATAATTTAATAATTTAATTTAATGTCACAATGATTTATTCCAGGTTGATGGTTATTGATAGACTACAAGACATTCTCTGCCCAGAATTGTTAATCAATAATTGGACCAAAAGAGAATTAAGCTCCTCCAGTGATGAGTTCTGTAGTAGTCCCATGGATCACAAAAGTAAGACAGAATTAGTTTCTTCCCTCAAGGGAGTCACAGTTTACTGGAGAAAGCAACACACAACAGATAATACTACGACTGCAGAGTACACCCTCTAAAGAGATATAAGCAAAATGGTGGAGGAAAGAATACTGTGGCAACTACGAGGGTCACTGATGACCTGAGGGTGGCAGTGTTTGTGTAGATTCTTCAAGGCTCAGTGAAAGCAGTTTACTCCAGCCAGAGAAGAGCCTGTTCAGAGAGGCAGGCAATGGTGAAAGGACCCAGGATGTACAGAGACTAGTTAGACTCGTGGGGGGCTACAGTGCAGGGTGTGTTTGTGGGTTGGGGTAGGTTTGGGGTGCGGGTGAGAGAATTAGCAGTAAAGGAAGCTGGAGAATAGTCAGGGGCCAGATGGCACATTTGGTGTGTTTGTCTCAGTCAGGAGTAGGGTTTGGATAGTTGTGGGTAGGCTAGAACACAGATAAAGAGAGAGAAAGTTTGACAAAACCCAGCTGCCAAACAATATGGTTATGCCAGGATTTGGTAACTGATCTCAGCTTGTTTCACATCTGGAAGATCAGTCTAGGAGGACAAAGGACAAGCAGTATGCAAACACCACTAGTCAAAGGTTGAAAATGAGTCCAAGATCAGGATAAAACACAAAAGCTTGAGCAGTAGGCACAGGAATCTATCAGCTGCCTTTAGTCATGTAAGACTGGCCCTCAAGGGCAGGAATGCCAGTCCATGAAAGAGGGTGGGGCTTACAGGCACTTGATCCTCTGGAAACAGTCCAAGAGTCTAGGGACTTGACATTCAAGACCCAATCAAGTTGATTATGTGGTGATCCAGTGAGTCCCTGGCTTAAAGCTTATTCATAATTTCTGCACTGAGACACTGTCTCTGGGGTATGTTGAAAGGCTAAACCTAAGGAAAGAATTAAGAAGCCCAGTGGTTAGAAGTGTCAAGACCATAGTAAAGCTCAGTTTTTCATACACAGGTGTATTAGGGTTCTCCATAGAAACAGAACTAATAAGGTGTGTGTGTGTGTGTATGTGTGTGTGTGTGAAAGAGAGAAGGGGGAAAGGGAGAGAGTGCACATATGTGTGGTTTTTGTAAAACTATCCTGGAGATTCTTCTCTTTACTTAGTAATTGTATTTTTTAGACTAAAATGATTGAAGGGTGGCCAATCAATTTATTTTAGCTGTATTTAATGATTTATGCCAGTTGCTTCCTCTGGTTGGCTAGTTGCTTGATATACCAGTGAGTGTATCGAGAGCTATAGATGTCAGTCAAACTGGTATGGAGGTGTAGGCTAGAACCTTTCTACTCTAAGTATGGATCAGTTGTAGAACCAATAACTTCACTTCACCTGGAAATTTGTACAAAAGCAAAATTGTATGGCCCTCCTGACCCGCAAATCAACACTTACACTTTAATAAGAACCCCACGTAATTCATTTGCACATTAAAATTTGAAAAACATTTGTTTAGAATACGTACTAGTGGCATTACTCATATGACCAGCTCTGTGAAGCATCTTCTTTACTCACAGAAAGTGAAAAAAAAAAATGCAGTGTTACAACTCCATTTTAAAAATCAGTGTAGGGTCAGTGCTGCAGCCTGTGGAGTGAAAACCACATTCACAGAAAGAGAGACAAAATGAAAAGCCAGAGGACTATGTACCAGATGAAGGAACAAGATAAAACCCCAGAAAAACAACTAACTGAAGTGGAGATAGGCAACCTTCCAGAAAAAGAACTCAGAATAATGAGAGTGAAGATGATCCAGGGCCTCAGAAAAAGAATGAAGGCAAAGATCGAGAAGATGCAAGAAATGTTTAACAAAGACCTAGAATAATTAAAGAATAAAAACTTAGCTCCAGAATTTACAAGCAGCTCATGCAGCTCAATATCAAAAAAATAAACAGCCCAATCCAAAAATAGGGAGAAGACTTAAATAGACATTTCTCCAAAGAAGATACACAGATGGCCAACAAACACATGAAAGGACGCTCAACATAACTAATCATTAGAGAAATGCAAATCAAAAATACAATGAGGTATCACACCAGTCAGAATGGCCATCATCAAAAAATCTACAAACAATAAATGCTGGAGAGGGTGTGGAGAAAAGGGAACCCTCTTGCACTGTTGGTGGGAATGTAAATTGATACAGTCACTATGGAAAACAGTATGGAGGTTCCTTAAAAAACTACAAATAGAACTACCATATGACCCAGCAATCCCACTACTGGGCATATACCCTGAGAAAACCCTGGGCATATAATTCAAAAAGAGTCATGTAGCACAGTATTCATTGCAGCACTATGTACAGTAGCCAGGAAATGAAAGCAACCTAAGTGTCCATCGACACATGAATGAATAAAGAAAATGTGGCACATATATACAATGGAATATTACTCAGCCATAAAAAGAAAAAAAGGACAAACACCTAGAAGAATTAAAGAACAAACAAACAGAGATGAACAATACAATAACTGAATTGAAAAATACACTAGAAGGAATCAATAGCAGAATAACTGAGGCATAAGAATGGATAAGTGATCTGGAAGACTGAATGGTGGAATTCACTGCCATGGAAAAGAATAAAGAAAAGAGAATGAAAAGAATTGAAGACAGGCTAAGAGACCTCTGGGACAACATTAAACGCAACAACATTTGCATTATAGGGGTCTGAGAAGGAGAAGAGAGAGGGAAAGGACTCGAGAAAATATTTGAAGAGATTATAGTCAAAAACTTGCCTTACATGGGAAAGGAAAGAGCCACCCAAGTCCAGGAAGTGCAGTGAGTCCCAGGCAGGATAAACCCAAAGAGAAACACACTGAGACACATAGTAATCAAATTGACAAAAATTAAAGACAAAGAAAAATTATTGAAAGCAACAAGGGAAAAACAACAAATAACATACAAGGGAGCTTCCATAAGGTTAACAGCTGATTTCTCAGCAGAAACTCTAAAAGCCCGAAGGGAATGGCACGATATATTTAAAGTGATGAAAGGGAAGAACCTAAACCAAGGTTACTCTGCCAGGCAAGGATCTCATTCATATTTGATGGAGAAATCAAAAGCTTTACAGACAAGCAAAAGCTAAGAGAATTCACCACCACCAAACCAGCTCTCCAACAAATGCTAAAGGAACTTCTCTAAGTGGGAAAAACAAGAGAAGAAAAGGACCTACAAAAACAAACCAATAACAATTAAGAGAATGGTAATAGGATCATACATATTGATAATTGCCTTAAACGTGAATGGATTAAATGTTCCAACCAAAAGACACAGGATCGCTGAATGGATACAAACACAAGACCCATATATATGCTGTCTACAACAGATCCACTTCAGACCTGGGGACACATACAGACTGAAAGTGAGGGGATGGAAAAAGATATTCCATGCAAATGGAAATCAGAAGAAAGCTGGAGTAGCAATACTCATATCAGATAAAATAGACTTTAAAATAAAGAATGTTATAAGAGACAAGGAAGGACTCTACATAGTGATCAAGGGATCAATCCAAGAAGAAGATATAGCAATTATAAATATATATGCACCCAATATAGGAGCACCTCAATACATAAGGCAACTGCTAACAGCTATAAAAGAGGAAACTGACAGTAACACAGTAATAGTGGGGGAAATTAATACCTCATTTACACCAATGGACAGATCATCCAGACAGAAAATTAATAAGGAAACACAAGCTTTAAGCGACACAATACACCAGATAGATTTAATTGATGTTTATAGGACATTCCATCCAAAAACAGCAGATTACACTTTCTTCTCAAGTGCACACAGAACATTCTCCAGGATAGATCACATCTTGGGTCACAAATCAAGCCTCAGTAAACATAAGAAAATTGAGATCATATCATGCATCTTTTCAGACCACAACGCTGTGAGAGTAGATATCAGTTACAGGGGGAAAAAAATGTAAAAACACAAACACATGGAGGCTAAACAATACATTACTAAATAACCAAGAGATCATTGAAGAAATCACAAGGAAAATAAAAAAATACCTAGAGACAAATTACAACAAAACCACGACCATCTAAAACCTATGGGATGCAGCAAAAGCAGTTCTAAGAGGGAAGTTTATACCAAGCTTACCTCAAAAAACAAGAAAAATCTCAAACAGTCTAACCTTACACCTAAAGGAACTAGAGAAAAAACAAAACACTAAGTTAGTAGAAGGAAAGAAATCATAAAGATCATAGCAGAAATAAATAGAAACAAAGAAAACAATAGCAAAGATCAATAAAACTAAAAGCTGGGTCTTTGAGAGTACAAACAAATTGATAAACCTTTAGCCAGACTCATCAGGAAAAAGAGGAAGAGGACTCAAATCAATAAAATTAGAAATGAAAAAGGAGAAATTACAACGGACACCACAGAAATACAAAGCATCCTAAGAGGCTAATACAAGTAACTCTATGCCAATAAAATGGACAACCTGGAAAAAATGGACAAATTCTTAGAAAGGTATGAACTTCCAAGACTGAACCAGGAAGAAATAGAAAATATGAACAGACCAATCACAAGTAGTGAAATTGAAAATCTTCCAAAAAACAAAAGTCCAGGACTAGATGGCTTCACACGTGAATTTTATCAAACATTTAGAGAAGAGCTAACACCCATCCTTCTCAAACTCTTCCAAAAAATTGCAGAGGGAGGAACACTCCCAAACTCGTTCTACGAGGCCACCATCACCCTGATACCAAAACCAGACAAAAATACTACAAAAAAGAAAACTACAGGCCAATATCACTAATGAACATAGATGGAAAAATCCTCAACAAAATACTAACAAAGAGAATCCAAAAACAGTCATACACCATGATCAAGTAGGATTTATCCCAGAGATGCAAGGATTCTTCCATATATGCAAATCAATCAACGTGATACACCATATTAACAAACTGAAGGAGAAAAACCATATAATCATCTCAATAGATGCAGAAAAAGCTTTTGACAAAATTCAACACCATTTATGATAAAAACTCTCCAGAAAGTGGGCATAGAGGGAACCTATATAATAAACATAATAAAGGCCATATATGACAAACTCACAGCAAACATCATTCTCAATGGTGAAAACCTGAAAGCATTTCCTCTAAGATCAGGAACAAGACAACGATGTCCACTCTCACCACTATTAGTCAACATAGTTTTGGAAGTCCTAGCCACGGCCAGCAGAGGACAAAAAGAAATAAAAGGAATACAAATTGGAAAAGAAGAAGTAAAACTGTCACTGTTTGCAGATGACATGATACTATACATAGAGAATCGTAAAGATGCCACCAGGAAACTACTAGAGCTAATAAATGAATTTGGTAAAGTAGCAGGATACAAAATTAATGCACAGAAATCTCTTGCATTCCTATACACTAACAATGAAAGATCAGAAAGAGAAATTAAGGAAACAATCCCATTCACCATTGCAACAAAAAGAGTAAGATACCTAGGAATAAACCTACCTAAGGAGGTAAAAGACCTGTACTCAGAAAACTGTAAGACACTGATGAAAAAATCAAAGATGACACCAACAGATGGAGAGATATACCATGTTCTTGGATTGGAAAAATCAACATTGTGAAAATGACTATACTACCCAAAGCAATCTACAGATTCAATGCAATCCCTATCAAATTACCTGTGGCATTTTTTACAGTACTAGAACAAAAAATCTTAAAATTTGTATGGAGACACAAAAGACCCCGAATAGCCAAAGCAGTCTTGAGGGAAAAAAAATAGCTGGAAGAAATCAGACTCCCTGACTTCAGACTATAATACAAAGCTACAGTAATCAAGACAATATGGTACTGGCACAAAAACAGAAATATAGATCAATGCAACAGGATAGAAAACCCTGAGATAAAATGACACACCTTGGTCAACTAATCTATGAGAAAGGAGGCAAGAATATAAAATGGAGAAAAGACAGTCTCTTCAACAAGTGGTGCTGGGAACACTGGACAGCTACATGTGAAAGAATGAAATTAGAACACTCCCTAACACCATACACAAAAAGAAACTCAAAATGGATTAGAAACCTAAATGTAAGACTAGACACTTTAAAACTCTTAGAGGAAAACATAGGCAGAACACTCTGACATACATCACAGCAAGATCTTTTTTGATCCACCTCCTAGAGTAATGGAAATAAAAACAAAAATAAATAAGTGGGACATAATGAAACTTAAAAGCTTTTGCAAAGCAAAGGAAACTATGAATAAGATGAAAGAACAACCCTCAGGATGGGAGAAAATATTTGCAAACGAATCAATGGACAAAGGATTAATCTCCAAAATATATAAACAGCTCATGCACCTCAATATTAAAAAAAAACAAGCAACCCAATCAAAAAATAGGCAGAAGACGCAAATAGACATTTCTCCAAAGAAGACATACAGATGGCCGAGAAGCACATGAAAACATCAACGTCAACATCACTAATTATTAGAGAAATGCAAATCAAAACTACAGTGAGGTATCACCTCACACCAGTTAGAATGGGCATCATGAGAAAATCTACAAACAACAAATGCTGGAGAGGGTGTGGAGAAAAGGGAACCCTCTTGCACTGTTGGTGGGAATGTAAACTGATACAGGCACTATGAAGAACAATATGGAGGTTTCTTAGAAAATTAAAAATAGAATTATAATATGACCCAGCAATCCCAGTACTGGGTATATACCCAGAGAAAATCATAATTCAAAAAGACACATGTACCACAATGTTCAGTGCAGCTCTATTTACAATAGCCAGGTCGTGGAAGCAACCTAAATGCCCATCGACAGAGGAATGGATAAAGAAGATGTGGTACATATATACAATGGAATATTACTCAGCCATCAAAAGGAATGGAATTGGTATTTGTAGAGATGTGGGTGGATCTAGAGACTTTCATACAGAGTGAAGTAAGTCAGAAAGAGAAAAACAAATATCATATATTAACACATATATGTGGAACCTAGAAAAATGGTACAGATGAACTGGTTTGCTGGGCAGAAATATAGACACTGATGTAGAGAACAAACATATGGACACCAAGGGGAGAAAGTGATGGGTGGTTGGTGTGACGAATTGTTTGATTGGGTTTGACATGTATACACTGATGTGGGTAAAATTGATGACTAATAAGAACCTGCTGTATAAAAAAATAATAGAAAATTCAAAAACAAAGGAATGGGAGGAGCTTCAGGATTGCGGAAGAGTAAGCCGTGGAGATCACTATCCTCCCCACAGATACATCAGAAATACATCTACATGTGGAACAACTCCTACAGAACACCTACTGAACGCTGGTAGAAGACCTCAGACCTCCCAAAAGGCAAGAAACTCCCCACGTACCTGGGTAGGGCAAAAGGAAAAAGAAAAAACAGAGACAGGAGAATAGGGATGGAACCTGCACTAGTGGGAAGGAGCCGTGAAGGAGGAAAGGTTTCCACACACTAGGAAGCCTCTTCGTGGGCAGAGTGTGCAGATGGTGGAGGGGGGAAGCTTCGGAGCCATGGAGGAGAGCGCAGCAATGGGTGCGGAGAGCAAAGTAGAGAGATTCCCACACAGAGGGTTGGTGCCAACCAGCACTCACCAGCCTGAGAGGCTTGTCTGCTCACCCGCTGGGACAGATGCGGGCCCGGAGCTGAGGCTTGGGCTTCAGAGGTCACATCCCAGGAAGAGGACTGGAGTTGGCTGCATAAACACAGGCTGAAGGGGGCTAGTGCACCCCAGCTAGCTGGGAGGGAGTCCAGGAAAAAGTCTGGACCTGCTGAACAGGCAAGAGACTTTTTTTGCCTGTTTGATTCCTGGTGCGTGAGGAGAGGGGATTAAGAGAGCCGCTTAAAGGAGCTCCAGAGATGGGCGCGAGCCATGGCTATCAGCATGGACCCCAGAGACAGGCATGAGATGCTTAGGCTGCTGCTACAGCCACCAAGAAGCCTGTGTGCAAGCACAAGTCACTATCCACACCTCCCCTCCTGGGAGCCTGTGCAGCCCGCCACTGCCGGGGTCCTGTTATCCAGGGACAACTTTCCCGGGAGAGCACGCGGCGTGCCTCAGGCTGTTGCAACGTCATGCCGGCCTCTGCCGCCACAGGCTCACCCTGCACTCCATACCCCTCCCTCCCCCCAGACTGAGTGAGCCAGAGCCCCCTAATCAGCTGCTCCTTTAACCCCGTCCTGTCTGAGTGAAGGACAGATGCTCTCAGGTGACCTACACGAAGAGGCAGGTCCAAATCCAAAGCTGAACCCCGGGAGCTGTGAGAACAAAGAAGAGAAAGGGAAATCTCTCCCAGCAGCCTCAGAAGCAGCGGATTAAAGCTCCATAATCCACTTGATGTACCTGCATCTGTGGAATAACTGAATAGACTATGACTCATACCAAATTGAGGAGGTGGACTTTTGGAGCAATGATATATTTTTATATATTTCCCTTTTTCTCTTTTTGTGAGTGTGTATGTGTATCCTTCGGTGTGTGATTTTTGTCTGTATAGCTTTGCTTTTACCATTTGTCCTAGGGTTCTATCTGGTTTTTTTTCTTTTTTTAGTATTGTTTTCAGCGCTTGTTATCATTGGTGGATTTTTTTTTTTTTTGGTTTGGTTGTTCTTTCTTTCTTTTTTTTAATTGCTTTAAAAAATTTTTTTGTTTTTAATAACTTTTAAATTTAATTTAATTCTTTCTTTCTTTCTTTCTTTCTTTCTTTCTTTCTTTCTTTCTTTCTTTCTTTCTTTCTTTCTTTCTTCCTTCCTTCCTTCCTTCCTTCCTTCCTTCCATCCTTCCTTCCTTCCTTCCTTCCTTCCTTCCTTTCTTCCTTTCTTTCTTTTTCTCTCCCTTTTATTCTGAGCCGTGTGGATGACAGGCTCTTGGTGCTCCAGCCAGGCATCAGGGCTGTGCCTCTGAGGTGGGAGAGCCAAGTTCAGGACACTGGTCCACCAGAGACCTCCCAGCTTGAAGTAATATCAAATAGTGAAAATCTCCCAGAGATCTCCATCTCAACGCCAAGATCCAGGTCCACTCAATGACCAGCAAGCTACAGTGTTGGACATCCTATGCCAAACAACTACCAAGACAGGAACACAACCCCACCCATTAGCAGAGAGGCTGCCTAAAATCATAATAAGGCCACAGACACCCCAAAGCACACCACCAGACGTGGACCTGCCCACCAGAAAGACAAGATTCAGCCTCATCCACCAGATGAGGCTGGATCTTCCCTCCACTGGGAAGCCTACACAACCCACAGAAACAACCTTAGCCACTGGGGACAGATACCAAAAACAACAACAGAAACTACAAACCTGCAGCCTGCAAAAAGGAGACGCCAAACACAGTAAGTTAAGCAAAATTAGAAGACAAAGAAACACACAGCAGATCAAGGAGCAGGTAAAAACCCACCAGACCTAACAAATGAAGAGGAAATAGGCAGTCTACCTGAAAAAGAACTCAGAATAATGATAGTAAAGATGATCTAAAATCTTGGAAATAGAATAGAGAAAATACAAGAAACGTTTAACAAGGACCTAGAAGAACTAAAGAGCAAACAAACAATCATGAAGAACACAATAAATGAATTTAAAAAGTCTCTACAAGGGATCAATAGCAGAATAACTGAGACAGAAGAATGGATAGGTGACCTGGAAGATAAAATAGTGGAAATAACTACTGCAGAGCAGAATAAAGAAAAAAGAATGAAAAGAATTGAGGACAGGCTCACAGACCTCTGGGACAATATTAAACGCACCAACATTCGAATTATAGGGGTCCCAGAAGAAGAAGAGAAAAAGAAAGGGACTGAGAAAATATTTGAAGAGATTACTGTTGAAAACTTCCCTAATATGGGTAAGGAAATAGTTAATCAAGTCCAGGAAGCACAGAGAGTCCCATACAGGATAAATCCAAGGAGAAACATGCCAAGACACATATTAATCAAACTATCAAAAATTAAATACAAAGAAAAAATATTAAAAGCAGCAAGGGAAAAACAACAAAAAACATACAAGGGAATCCCCATAAGGTTAACAGCTGATGTTTCAGCAGAAACTCTGCAAGCCAGAAGGGAGTGGTAGGACATATTTAAAGTGATAAAAGGGAAAAACCTAGAACCAAGATTACTCTACCCAGCAAGGATCTCATTCAGATTTGACAGAGAAATTAAAATCTTTACAGACAAGCAAAAGCTAAGAGAATTCAGCACCCCCAAACCAGCTTTATAACAAATGTTAAAGGAACTTCTCTAGGCAGGAAACACAAGAGAAGAAAAAGACCTACAATAACAAGCCCAAAACAATTAAGAAAATGGTAGTAGGAACATACATATTGATACTTACCTTAAATGTAAATGTATTAAATGCTCCCACCAAAAGACATAGACTGGCTGAATGGATACAAAAACAAGACCCATATATATGCTGTCTACAAGAGACCCACTTCAGACCTAGGGATACATACAGACTGAAAGTGAGGGGATGGAAAAAGATATTCCATGCTAATGGAAATCAAAAGAAAGCTGGAGTAGCAATTCTCATATCAGACAAAATAGACTTTAAAACAAAGACTATTAGAAGAGACAAAGAAGGACACTACATAATGATCAAGGGATGAATCCAAGAAGAAGATATAACAATTGTAAATATTTATGCACCCAACATAGGAGCACCTCAATACATAAGGCAAATGTTACCAGCCATAAAAGGGGAAATCGATAGTAACACATTCATAGTAGGGGACTTTAACACCTCACTTTCACCAATGGACAGATCATCCAAAATGAAAATAATTAAGGAAACCCAAGCTTTAAATGATACATTAAACAAGATGGACTTAATTGATATTTATAGGACATTCCATCCAAAAACAACAGAATACTCTTTCTTCTCAAGTGCTCATGGAACATTCTCCAGGATAGATCATATCTTGGGTCACAAGTCAAGCCTTGGTAAATTTAAGAAAATTGAAATTGTATCAAGTATCTTTTCTGACCACAATGCTATGAGACTAGATATCAAATACAAGATAAAATCTGTAAGAAATACAAACACATGGAGGCTAAACAATACACTACTTAATAACCAAGAGATCACTGAAGAAATCAAAGAGGAAATCAAAAATACCTAGAAACAAATGAAAATGAAAACATGATGACCCAAAACCTATGGGATGCAGCAAAAGCAGTTCGAAGAGGGAAGTTTATAGCAATACAATCCTACCTTAAGAAACAAGAAACATCTCAAATACACAACCTAACCTTATGCCTAAAGCAATTAGAGAAAGAAGAACAAAGAAACTCCAATGTTAGCAGAAGGAAAGAAATCATAAAGATCAGATCAGAAATAAATGAAAAAGAAATAAAGGAAACGATAGCAAAGATCAATAAAACTAAAAGCTGGTTCTTTGAGATGATAAACAAAATTGATAAACCATTACCCAGACTCATCAAGAAAAAAAGGGAGAACACTCAAATCAATAGAATTAGAAATGAAAAAGGGGAAGTAACAACTGATAGTGCAGAAATACAAAGGATCATGAGAGATTACTATGAGCAACTATATGCCGATAAAATGGACAACCTGGAAGAAATGGACAAATGCTTAGAAATGCCACAAACTTCCAAGACTGAACCAGGAAGAAATAGAAAATATGAACAGACCAATCACAAGCACTGAAATTGAAACTGTGATTAAAAATCTTCCAACAAACAAAAGCCCAGGAGAGATGGCTTCACAGGCAAATTCTATCAAACATTTAGAGAAGAGGTAACACCTATCCTTCTCAAACTCTTCCAAAATATAGCAGAGAGAGGAACACTCCCAAACTCATTCTACGAGGCCACCATCACCCTGATACCAAAACCAGACAAGGATGTCACAAAGAAAGAAAACTACAGGCTAATACCACTGATAAACATACATGCAAAATTCCTCAACAAAATACTAGCAGACAGGGCTTCCCTGGTGGCGCAGTGGTGGAGATTCTGCCTGCTGATGCAGGGGACACGGGTTCGTGCCCTGGTCTGGGAAGATCCCACATGCCGCAGAGCAGCTGGACCTGTGAGCCATGGCCACTGAGCCTGTGCTTCTGGAGCCTGTGCTCCGCAACGGGAGAGGCCACAGCATACAAAAAGAGTCATGTACTACAATGTTCATTGCAGCTCTGTTTACAGTTGCCAGGACATGGAAGCAATCTAAGTGTCCATTGACAGATGAATGGATAAAGAAGATGTGGCACATATATACAATGGAATATTACTTAGCCATAAAAAGAAACGAAATTGGTGGATGGACCTAGAGTCTGTCATACAGAGTGAAATAAGTGAGAAAGAGAAAAAGAAATACCGTATGCTAACACATATATATGGAATCTTAAAAAAAAAAATGGTCATGAAGAACCTAGGGGCAAGAAGAGAATAAAGATGCAGACCTAGTAGAGAATGGACTTGAGGACACGGGGAGGGGGAAGGGTAAGCTGGGACGAAGTGAGAGATTGGTAGTTTATATATGGACATATATACTATGAAATGTAAAATAGATAGCTAGTGGGAAGCAGTCACATAGCACAGGGAGATCAGCTCGGTGCTTTGTGAACAGCTAGAAGGGTGGGATAGGGACGGTGGAAAGTAGGGAGACACAAGAGGGAAGAGATTTGGGGATATATGTATATGTATAAATGATTCACTTTGTTATAAAGCAGAAACTAACACACCATTGTAAAGCAGTTATACTCCAATAAAAACATTAAAGAAAAAATAATAAAAGTAATAAATTTAAAAAAAAGGAATGTCTTACACTGAGTTGGCATAATTCAAATATTTGGTCTATATAGTAATAATAACAATAATAAATTGTACATGTTTACATAAAACTAAGAAAAATTTATGTTTCTGCTTAATTTTCTCAGCTGAGTCAACGTTGAGTATAGTATAAATTCAGTCTTAAATAAGAAAATCAGGGAAAGAAGTTTTGCCATATACTTGTGGGAGATTATTGACTTGATAAAACAGTTAGTTGGTTAATTTTTTTCACACTTGAACTGGTTGTGACACCATTTCAGAAATTATTTTCATCCTATGTAATGACCAGCTATTTTCCATGATCTCCTGGGAGCACAAGTAGAATGGGCTTCAGTTGCACAAGGCAACTTTCTAGTCAGCAGAGGCAAAGTTCTGAGATCTAGATTACAGTACTAAGAGTGTTTGCAAAGTCTTTCCCTGGATGCCTTAGAAAACAGACAAATGTCTGTTTGTCTTGGATGGCATAATTGCAGCCCTGTGCTGCACTCAGTGGGGTCTGAGCTCAGTGATCTCACAGGTCTCCAGAGCTACAACATGGTAACTTTATTATTAGAAGGATAGAGAATCAGCATTTCTGTGTCTTAAAAGGAAAAATGAACCAATTAGAAACCAAGTGGCTTGCCTCAGCTAAGAGGTTAGTGTGGGATGAATTCCTGCCTTCCTCATGGTGGAATAGATGGCGTATTATGCTTCCTATTTTACACATCTAATAATCAGCATTTGAGTTTGGTGTCCGTATTCCTCAACTGTATTTGTTACAGACTGTTCATCTTTTGAGGTAAATGGAGTTGTTGTTTTTTTGTAAGATATCAGAATGACCTTAATCCTTCTAGACAGACATTCCCAAGGTATATTTCAGAGGCAGCAGTGGTTGGAGAGTGTCACTTTTGACGGTCTGCTGACCTCTGCATGAGCCACACTAGAACCCCCTGTAAATGCAGAGGTTGTATTGCTGTGCCTGGAGTTCAGCTGGTGACTCACTGGGGACCAGGCAAGCATGAGTAATTGCAATTTGCAAATGGCAAGGAATGAATGCGAATCTGTCTTCTCTTTAGCCTTGTTCTAGTGAGTCTTTATGGGAGCAAAATTGCACCCTTTCTCTGGCCATGTTTTTTTATTTTTTAACATCTTTATTGGATGTTATAATGGCTTTACAGTGGTGTGTTAGTTTCTGCTGTATAACAAAGTGAATCAGCTATATATATATATATATATATATATATATATATATATATATATCCCCATGTCCCCTCCCTCTTGTGTCTCCCTCCTACCCTCCCTGTTCCACCCCTGTAGGTGGTCACAAAGCACCGAGCTGATCTCCCTGTGCTATGCGGCTGCTTCCCACTAGCTATCTATTTTACGTTTGGTAGTGTATATATGTCCATGCCACTCTCTCACTTCATCCCAGCTTGCCATTCCCCCTCCCTGTGTCCTCAAGTCCATTCTCTATATCTGCATCTTTATTCCTGTCCTGCCCCTAGGTTCTTCAGAACCTTCTTTTTTTATTTTAGATTCTATATATATATGTTAGCATATGGTATTTGTTTTTCTCTTTCTGACTTATTTCACTCTGTATGACAGACTCTGCGTCCATCCACCTCACTACAGATAACTCGTTTCTTTTTACGGCTGAGTAATATTTCTGGCCATGTGTTTGCTTTAAACGAATCTCGACAAATGATATGGCACTGAAGAAAATGTGTTTAAGCTACATATTTACCTTGAAAAATAACACAGAACTAAGTGGGAAGGAAAATATGTACACACACACACACACACACACACAGATCATATTCTGTCATTCTGATGGCCTATAATGACTTGTCCATTTTGCCCTTGAATCTAATTAATTGGTCTTTGTAACCAGAGAAATAGTATTGTTTCTCTGTCTAAAGAGATACTGAGAACATAGCTTAAAAAAAGTCATGGCGGGCTTCCCTGGTGGTGCAGTGGTTGAGGGTCTGCCTGCCGATGCGGGGGACGCGGGTTCGTGCCCCGGTCCGGGAGGGTCCCACGTGCCGCGGAGTGGCTGGGCCTGTGGGCCGTGGCCGCTGGGCCTGCGCGTCCAGGGCCTGTGCTCCGCGGCGGGAGAGGCCACAGCGGTGAGGGGCCCGTGTACCGAAAAAAAAAAAAAAAAAAAGTCATGGCAACACATCAGCTTCTGATATGGAACGATGTTACAAAGGCAAGCCCACCCGACTGCCCTGCTTCCTCAAGTCCAGCTAGCAGGGCAGTGCTCTGTGCCCTCCTTGGCAGAAATTGCAGGAGCAATTTGAATCTAGCCCTCGCTTTAACTGAGCAGTGAAACGGGGGTTTGGTACCCTCTTGAGTGGCAGCCTTCTAATGTTTTATATGCCAGGAAAGTGCCCCAAACAAAGAAACTGTCAGAGTCCCTGGGTCCTGAACTATAGATCTGTCTGTCTCTTCTGTGTCAGAACACCAGTTCTGAGCGGGTGCCAGTCCAGTGGTGATGGGTGGGAAAAGGGTGGTGCGTGGCTATGTGCCACGGTGAGAATGCAGAGGAAGGGAGACTCCACATGCTGGGGCTTCTCATGCTGACACCTATTCTTATGTAACAAGTGCCCTTTGAGGTAAAAGCAACAGGTGGTATTTTACCCTGTTTAAGTGACAGATGTTGGAGATTTTTACCTGTGCTTCTGCCAGTGAAGTCGTGTAGTCTGGAGAACAGGGATTGGGTTGCATAAAAAACCTAGAACTAGAAACCTTTGTAGCTGCATCATGAATAGTAGAGTAACTTCCCCGCAGGATACGGATGCCTGGCTCTGATTTATTCCTATTATAAGGCCTCAGGCCCACAAAGATTGTGAGAGGTCCCTGGGGACTGGGCGAAGGGGAAATTTATGAGCCTTCATTGCACTGCCTCTCCTTCCCTGTGCTCCTGGGGACCTTGTGTGGAAATAGAGGCCAGGCATCCAATATAGGTAGGATCTGGCCTCCTAGCCAGATAGCTCTCCCAACTCTTATCCTTGGCATCTTGGCCAAAGGCATGCCTTAAAGAGCAGTCGTTCTCTCTGGAGTCCTTTGACCAAATAAAATCTAAACCAAGGATTTCGCTTTACAGACCATTTGCTGTCTGCCTTTTTGAGATGGGATACTAGTACTCACGATCTCTCTGTCTTCCTCTTCCTGGAAAGGTAGAAAATGAAAGCGTTGATACTTCTAACACTGGTGGTCTACTAAAAGTAAAGTTTGCCAGTGAATCCAGTCTAAAATGGCTCAGCGTAACCTACCAAATTCATTTAAAGAAATTCTTCATGTAGTCTAGAAAGTTAACTGAATACATTTTCTTCATCATTTTCCTAAAGAATGCTTTAAAATAATTTTAGAGGATGTCTTTTCTCCAGCTGCCAGTCAGGATGTGCATTCACTCTGCTCCACGGTACATTTGTGAACGGCGAGGCCAGCTAAGGAACACAGCCATCGCACATGGAGTTGTGGCACAGCAGGGTTAGCACACCAAGCCCTCCCCCTGCTTCCCTAGCTGCCTCGACCTGGGAGGTTCACCTTCTGGGTTGAGACTGGCTGCCTTTCTTGTTTATCTTGTTTCTTTACGTCCTCTTGTCAAATCAAAATTGTTGCATTTTCTTTCTGACTTAAAAAATTATTAATAAACTTGGCTTGCATTCAAGGAAGATAAGCAAGCCAGGGTGAGTGTATAGAAGTTCGGGGCCTGTAATTTTGTCGGCTGCGTACATTGGGCTACAGTCTCACCGGGAGGGATGAGTCTTCCATATGCAGGGGTGTGTAAATAGCAAGGCTTTGTGATATGGGAGTACAGCAGCCTTAAAATAGCTGAACTGGAAGATGTTACGATAATGCTATTTTTTAGGTTTATACATCTGAGTGCACAACATCTTATTATGTGTACATAATGTGTCAACTAAATGCCTAGCAGACGGGTTGGTTTTATTTGGAGGGGAACAAGAGTGGTGAAAAAGCCTTAGTGAGTTGGTATGCAGAAGAGCCTAACTTAGACAAGGAGTCACAATGCTGGCGAGGCCAGATAACATCCTTCAAACAGTTTGGTCTGATAGCTGGCTAGACGTGTCGTGAAAAAGGGGAGAAAATGAATCTTAAATGCTTACGTGCCAGATGGCTAAAATCTAAGTAACAGTTTTCTATTGTGCAGGGCTATTCATTTGTCAACCCTAGGAATTTATCTCTTAAAAACTTCCTATCCAGTTAACTTTTACTCGAGTTGATTTTTGAGGGGGGAGGATGGAGTCTAGTCACTTGCCAGTCATGAGATAGACTGAGTGTGTTTGGATGGAATACAGAGGCCAAAGTCAATTTTTTTTTTTTTTATAATAGATTACTGTTTGAAGTGTAAGAGAGGGAATCTTTATGTTAATGTTATTTTTCCTCCTTAATTAAAAAAATCTTGAATGTAAAACTGTATTTATCGTTCGTGTGCTGTTTATTAGAATATAACACTGAACTCTGTAGGGTGAGGTATTCATTTTTCACTGTACTATTTTTATAACTCATTCAATTTTATTGGTGAGAGAGTCCCACACTATGATTTTGACTAGAAAAGTGAAGCTTTTTGTCTTCTTTTCATATATATATACCACTCACCACACCTTTTGCAAGATCCAGGGGCAACATCTCTGATTCTGATTTGAGTTTATAACTTAATCTAAACACAGAAAGGAAACTGAGAATAATAAGGCCAGATACCCCCTCAGTGTGGTAAATAAGACTTCATTTGCTGAAGTCACTAGGTCGTAGGAAAGTGATTTTGGTCTCTGATGACCCATGAACCTTAAACTGAAAGGTACACATTCTCTACTATGCCATGGCTTCCTTGCATTGTTTTGGGCCATTTCTGTGGGAACAAGTGCTTAGACCTCGCTCAGTAAAATTCACACAACCCCCAGGGCCCAAAGAACTCCTCAGTCCAATGGATGGAAAGCTAAGTTTAGATGAATAACACGGGAGACTTACTGAAGCTTAGAGGTGTGATAAGAACAGGGGAAGGAGTGATTAAGAGAGCTGTGAATAATGCTTACATTTTTAACAGGAAGTCCAATTAGATCCTGATATTTTAATGTGGAGTTGTTTTAAAGATCAGACTGTAAATAGACACACATCATTTTGTAAAAGAGAAACCCTGATCTTTGTTAAGAAAATGAACTCAGTCCTAGAAACTGCGACTTTAAATTTTGGCAGAATGACTTTTGTTTTTCACAAAAAATTCCGCTGGAATTTCACAAGTACACCTTTTGAAAAAAATGTTTTATTTATTCTACTTATCAGCCACAATCAGAGGTTCAATGCTAAGGCAGACTTCCCTTGTATACTAAATTAAGAAAAAAACATAAGAACCAAACCCAGATTATTCTATTAAGCTTTGAAAAGTTATATAAAACATCATGGAATCTGTTCATGATTCTATTTATGTTCAAGCATTTCGAGTATGTGTTACTAATTACATGTATTCATTGTTTTTTTATTAAAACATTTGGCTAACATTGAGGCCTATCCCATATAACAGATAAAGTAAGCTGAAATTACAGTTTTGGAATTCATACTTACTGTAATTTCAAATCATCGTTTTAAACTGTTTATATTTCAGTGCCTGAATACTCAAATTTAGCACATTCTTTGTGTGTTTCTTTCTCAGCTTCCTGAGTAAAAGGTACTGAGTAGACCAAAGGGGGCTTTAAAACGAAGGAAAAATATCTCCCATTTACCCTCAAAATCACAGTAATCCAATGTTAAAAGCCAGCTGGCTCATGTTAACAGGCCTGTATCCTATTCCCACCGCATTTTTCTTTTTATGTTATATGAAAATTGACATAAAGATAGAGCAGTGACCACAGTGACGTCTTACACAGAAGTGGTTTCATAAACTATAAATGCAATTATTTTATGAATTTGGAAGTGACCGGTTTTACAAACAGATGTAGTTGATGGCTGCTTGTATGATTTAAGACAACAAAAGCTTCCTCCTGTCTCAACAATACTGCTCTCTAAGTATCTGCTGTATGGGCAGTTAATCCAGGCTGGACAATCCCAGAACTCAGCACACCAGCCTAGTGATTGGTCCAGGAGTAGACCTGTGACCAAGCACAGCCAATAAAAATTTTCCCTAATGTGTGGGCACTAGAGGAGAAGACCTTTCTTCCATTTGGATGGTAAGTCCAAAGACAGACTTGTGCTGGCAGTGGTTATCTTTCCTAGTATGTGGGAAAACTTGGCTGAAAATCAACCCAAGACACAGAGATAAATGGAACCATAAGATTGAGAGAGGGTCTTGATGACATTTTTAGAGCCCCTAAATCTAGATGTAGCCCTTGGATTTCCCAGTGATGTGAATTAATATTTTTCCAAAACCAAGTTTGAGTTAGATTTCTTTTGCATGCAGTTGAAAGGGTGCTTATTAAAAGCTTAAGAAAACTCAGTTTCTGATGCTATATAACTTCCCCTCCCAAAGCTTTTCTTTTTGACATCTGTCATATCCTTCCCACCCTGGGTACTCATGTGATATTGCAGCTTAAGATTGACAATAAAAAATATGGTAACATTAAAAAATTACACAAATTTTCTACTTTTATCTATAATAAAGCCTGAAATTAGTTGCACAATTTTTAAAAAGGATTTTAGAGAGGAAATAGGTCACTGGAAACAAGTGTAATTCGGGGAAGGCTTCATATAGAAATTGAACTTGGACCTTTAATGATGGGCAGGGGTTGAAGAATAGATGATGAGGAAAGAGAAGGATGTTGCAGGTAAAGAAAATAAGAGGAATAAATTCACAGAAGTGGGAATGAGTCCAAAGGAATATGCTCTGTGTGGAAAGGTGAGGTCATATTTGGGCTGGCAGAAAGGTGTTACTGTATAGTTAGTTAGAGAAGATGTGTCTTTTGCCATTGGATTACACCAGAGGGCACATATCTAGTTGTCCCACTTTCAGTGATTTTAAGGTTTATCAGTAGATTTGTGTGTTGTAAGCCTTATTTATCTATTATAGAGAAATAGTTTACCTAATTATTTTAGTATTCATTGATGTCCATTGCTTAGATTCATTATCTCATTGGGGATTGTAAAATGGTGATTTAAAAAAAGCACAGGGAACTATATTCAATCTCCTGGGATAAACCATAATAGAAAAGAATATTTAAAAAAAGAACGTATATATGTGTATAACTGAGTCACTTTGCTGTACAGAAGAGATTGACACAACATTGTAAAACAACTGTACTTCAATAAAATGACCATTTGGGGCAAAGGAGTGACATGAATAAAGCAGATTGTAGAAAAAATAATCTGGCCACAGGTAATGTGTAGGATTGGAGAATGAAAGAGAGAAACAAGAAGTTTGCAATAACTCAGGAAACAGATATAAAAAGTATAAAAAGACATGGTAGTGGGAGAAGAAATGATGAAGATAAGAATTTTGGCTACAACAGGGAGTGACTTATAAATGCTTGAGAGAGTTCAATCAAATATGTTTCTTCTTTTGTGTTTTATTACCCTCATTGTTCTGGATATCTGCTTTCAACTTAGCCTACCTGCCAATGAACTTTTCTGCATCACACCCGTGAGTAGGTGACCTTCACAGATAATCATTTGTAGATTCCAGTCTGGTTCTAGGGTTCTAGCAGAACTAAACAAATACTGGGAATATCTTTTAACCACAAATTCTCATTTGTATTTCCAATGAATATGGTTTAAAGGATACTTTTTTTAAACCAGATAATGTCCTTTCAATCTTATCCTAAATTCATCTATCCAACTTCCTCACGCAGTTTCTATTCAATAGTATTTATGTTCATGAGTTGAATGAGACTTTATTTTGATGACACAAAAATGAAACATCTATTTTCATGATGACAAATAAGCATTGGGATTGGTGTCTAACAAAAGGAAGGGTACCCTGTGCCAACATTTAAGTAGTTGACCAGCAGAGCCCAGTCTATAATGGTGGTGTATCTGTTTTCTTTTTAGTACAGTAAGTCCCCTACATACGAACCTTCAAGTTGTGAACTTTCAAAGATGCGAACGTGCGCTTGCATGTCCAGTCATATAAGTCTGTTCACGTGTTAGGCATACATTGTCATGTGTGTGCATCCTCTACGAGTGGTTGTGCTTTTATGTACTCTACTGTACAGTACTGTATAGAGTACAGTAGTACAGTGTCTTTATTTCAAGCTCAGGATGTCCAGAAGCAAGCGTAAAAGCAACGGTGATGCTTTTATGATGGAAACAGAAGTGAAAATAATTGAGAGAGTGGAGCAACAAGAGGAAGAAGTAACTGAAGAACCAAAGAGATTCATGACACAGGAAGTGGCAAGGGGATTTTCTTTATTTGAGGAGGCACTGTTAGTCTTGGAGGCATAAGACCTGAATGTAACATGGTACATGAAAGTTGCAGCAGAAGTTCAGAATGCGATCCAGTGCTACCGTGTCATCTATGATGAGAAGAAAAGAGCTAATACCCAGACATCACTGGATCGTGTTTTCAAGAGGGTAGATAGAATTGAATCCAGCAAGGAACCAGAACCTATGCCATCAGCGTCAGGCATGAGTGAAATTGCAGCTTGCCCTTTGTCTCCTATTGCTAATGATCCTTCAGCTCTACCATCTCCTGCCTCCTTTCCCTCCTCCAGTCAGTAACTCTTCTCGCCTGTTCACTTGATGTCAGCCCCTGTATGCCAGCTGTTGTACTGTACTACTGTACTTTTCAAGGTACTGTACTGTAAGATTAAAAATGTTTTCTTTATTTTTTGTAGTTGTTTTTTATGTATAATTTGTATGAAAAGTATTATAAACCTATTACAGTACAGTACTATAAGGTCGATTGTGTTAGTTGGGTACCTAGGCTGTCTGTGTTGGACTTATGAACAAATTGGACTTAACGAACACGCTCTCGGAATGGAACTCATTCATATGTAGGGGACTTCCTGTAATTGATAGATTTTGAAAATTATCTTTGATTTTAAGGACTATCATCAGAGTTTAAATGTGAACGTACCCATCATTTCTGTTGATGTTTGCGGGATACATGGTGGCTAATGTTGGAAGAAAAACAGAGTACTTATTGAACTCTTTGCAGTTCTGCTCTGTTTTTCTAACTGCATGCACCATTATTTATTTAGTAGAGTGTTAAACATGTATTTATACCCAGGTACACAGCTAAAAGCACAATGCCTCTTAGCTGTGCAGATTGCTATTGCAGGGCATGGGGTGACAGTGCCTTTTTAACTATACTTGGTTTTTTAAATTAATGATGACTTTATACTCAACTTTAAATGAATTATATTTTCCCTATCACCAAAACCTAGGTTAATTGTTTGGAAATCATTCTCATTTCTCTACCTAGCTTTCAACTTTTTAATTATTGGTATTTGAATTTGGTTTGGCTTCTGTTAATTCAAATTCTGATGGTCAAAAAATTAGATTTAAGAAGTAAGAGTCCTGCATCTTAGATACATTTTCACTAGTGATTTACTCTGTAACCTTCAGATATCACTTCAGCTCATTCACCATATATGGGAATTTCCCTTCCTCTGTCAAAGTGTGTTAATGAGAATCATTTCCACAGAACTCCTAGGAGCTTTAGAAGATAAATGGAATTTGGGTTGAAATGAGAGATATATTTTTGCTGTTAAATGTCTCTGTATTGGCTTTGAGTATTTACCAAATATTATTTGCATAGAATTGCAATGAGTGAGGTAACCACATTTGGTCTCCATGGGTACTTTCTTTGAAAAAAAAAGTGTTTCCTGTAAATGTTTCTAGCATCCTGTAAAATGAGATGTGCTTTTCTTTAAAATGAGGAAAATAATAAACATACAGATTACTCATGAGCTTTCAAAGAATCCATGTGCTCTATTCCTGACATAATGTCTTGTGATTCTTATTTTTCAGGGGGTCAGAATAAAAAGTTTCAATTCATCCTGTCAAAAGATTTCTTGGGAACTGAGATAAGAGCAAATTTGCGTCTCTTATCTGTGGGTCTTGTCCTTTCGCTCCATGCTGCACGTAACTTATCTGATGGCACTCTGTTATTTATGACTATGGTCTGGCTTATGTCTGTGCAGTGTTTTAAGGATTAGCCTAGTGTTTTAGCAGTTTTGAGTCAAGCTTTGAACATACTTCGTTGAAAAATTGGTGAGAATTGTTCCTCAGTGTGTGGTCTTTTACTTTCTTTAATTAAATGGATTTGTAAACTATTTTGCCCAATATCTGGTTGGGGAAATTTTAGATTATGCTTACTCGTATAGGGAAATATCTCAATATAAATTATGTCTTCTAGGGTTTAAATATCTATCTCTAATGTATTAATTGGTGCACTTAAAAACTTTGTCAAGGTCAAATCAAATCCAAAGGAGAAAAGCAGGAGTTTGCTTTGGTAATGCTGAATCTAGGAGAAGGTGGCTTAGGACAAATGAGCAGCAGGTTTAGTTCAATAATTAAACATTTAAAAAAATATAATAACATTTATACTCAAATAAGCCACATCAATCCTTTTTATACTATTATATAGTTAATTATGAGACTGCTTGGTCTTCAACTTGATGTGCTATTTTCTTTAAAAATGCTTTTTCAGGGGGTCCCTTCTTGTTACAGTTTTGACATGTCTGAATGTCTTAGATTTTTCATTACACCTGGAACATTGTATCGAGTTTGGTTGATACCTCGGTTGTTCTACTCCCAAGTGTAAGTTTGTTGGTCATGTGCCAACTTCGTGAGTCCTTTCATTTTCATGATTGCTGCTTAGACACTCATAAGCCACTCATAATTGCCAGGCTCCTCTGTAATTAAACCCTTCTGATTGGACACTCTGGCTTAATAATTCATTCTCCCTTATTATCTGGACCTATTCCAGCTCTTCTTAAAACTGGTGTTATATATATATAATAACATTGAAAACAACCCTCGTGTTCTAAAACCGATTCAGTTTTTAACAGCAGTATTCCTGAAACATGGTGTTTCACACTTTCTCTTTTATTTTTTTCTTGTGTACAGACTCAGACTCTAATGCTTATTACTTGTTTTATATGTGTCATGCACTGTACTTGCCACTGAAGATCTAACAAATTCATGGCATCTGATCTGAAAGAGTTCACAGGCAAGTATATGCCACTTTCCTTTGTGTATCTCCAAGATGCATAATAAAACATCTAGGCCATTTTCACATGCACAACAGCTCATCAGAGGACAGTTTTATAGGGGGAGTCCAACATGTTCTACTTCTGGTTTACTAACGCTTTATTCTCCAGAGACTTGACTTGGTGAGATATAGATAGAGTTAATGGGCTTGGTTAATACTTTCTAAAGGTTCTCCTTTGAAGGGGCACGCTTCACCTAGACAATCAGCTATGTACTTAAAAGCCATAAATGGGTGGAGGATTTAGTCATAATTTGGTGGTATAGTCAAGGGACACTTGGGAGATTACTCAGAAATGTTGGATGGGATCTGTTAGATCAACTTCAGCAAGGAGAGCTGTTGCTGAATAGGCTGTAGAGATCTCATAAAAATGACAGTAGAATGGTTCTTGGTCCTTCTGGAATGTAGAAGTGGTACTGATGCTGAAGCACAGGGCCTCAGGTAGACTAGTGCTATGTGTGAATACCCGTCGGGAGACAGCTACAACTTCGAGAGGAACCATGATAGAAGTCACTTTTCTCCACAACTCCATTTGTGAACTTTTCTGAGGAAAGTGATGCTATGGCTTGTAAAGTGTTGGAAAAAGGACATCTCTACATCACGGCAGGGCTGGACACCAAATGTCAGCAGTGCTACCCTCGACTAGGCAGTGTCACACCCAGGGTTAACAACATAAGGAAAAAGCCTCACAAAACTCTCTTACATGTACTTTCTTCTTATGAAAAGATAACAATTTCTGGTATTCAAGACATACTGGAGAATTCCAATGCAACTGATGTCCTCAGCTCGAAGGATGCTCTCCCTCCCCCAGCTGGACGTAGCCATGTTTGTGTGACTTAACTAGCTGAACAGAAGGAATTACCTATGCTGTTTATTACTGCAGTGGTTTGAGAGAGGGCCAGATTGCACCCCACATCTGATGCAGCTGGACAGTTGTGAAGCCTCCAATTGCCTTCATATGATGTAGGAATTGTCCACACTTAGCAATTCAAAAGTAGGATTCTGTCTTCCCCTTCTTTGTTCTCATCACTTAGCCCCAGTGTTCTAAGTAACTGCTCTCAGCCTAGCCCACGTCAGGGGTGGAATTTCCTGAGTTCTAGTCTTGGTTCCTCTGTTTTCAGGGAAACCTAAGCTTAAATACCAGGCTGGCTCTGGGAGGGGTATTCCAGGCCTGGCAGGGAGTGGCAGTAGGAGACGAGGACTACCTAGTGCATTTTTCTCATGTAATTTTAGAAATTCCCTTGATTTTCTAGGCCAAAGTGTGGCCGCACCATATCAGCCTTTGCTCTTTCCTGTGCTAATTAGTATTGCATTCTCTCTATCAGAGGAGCCAGAGGAGCTGACTTTGCAGTTCCTTCTGTGGTACATCATCACTCTTGCCAGTTTCCTCCAGATGATTTTTCTTCAGCTCAGTAATTAGTCGTGTTTGTAGAAAATGGTTTGGGGATGTTGAGATCAGAGAGATGGCCTTTGTCCATGTTCTGGAAAGACTGCCTTCCTGCTAGTTCAAAGAAGAGGAGGAAAAAAATGTTGAGAAACTTTGACCTTGGTTTCATAGAGTTCAGATTCATCATGGCTGCGTTACTTATTTTTCTAAATAGTAAAGTAATATGAAGGCATCCCCTTCATAGCTGCTTCTTTTACAAGCTTCTTGCTTTGCTTATAAAATAAGAAATCCTATAAATGTACAAATGATGTTATACTTGGGAAATGAATGGATATTCTAGCTAAACTCCACTGAAGCATATTTATCATGGTGCTAACTTCTGGAGTAGGTTAAAAATACTCCAACTGTCCTAGCTAGATTGTGGTATCAATTTTTCACTTATTGAAAATATTGCATTTAAAAGTCATACATTTTCCACACTGTAATTATTTGCTATGTCCCATGCTACCCACGTGAGTAATTTAGTTTGGGCAAGAATTTTCACTTTTCTTTGCTTCATTTTGCTCTTTCTCAAAGTAGAGATAGTTTTGTGATGGTTAAATGCAGTAATACTAGCCTCGTACCTGGACACAAAATAAAATAATAAAAATTAGGGGCAGAATGAAGAGGTAAGGGATTGCAGAAGCTGAGGAGGTGGAGGGATGGGCGTTGGGAGAGGCTTTACAGAAGAGGTGCTTTTCAGCTGGACCTTGGAAATTAGTTGGGTTATGTCAAGATGCGAGGAGGGCGTCTCATACCAAAGGAACGGGGATGCTGAGAAACGGGACTGAGAAAGTGTGCTTAGTTTGGTTAAAGAATGAGGAATTAGACCTGGAAAAGAACAGATGATTGTAGAGGGCTTTGGATGCCTAGCTAAGGAAATTGGACTTTGATTCAGAGATAGTGTTTGGTAAAGTTGCCATCAGAGATAGGTTGGATTCCTAGCTCTTAGAATCTAGAGCCAAATTCCTGCGCTAGATTCTATGCAGGACATGCAGGAATTACCTAACACAAGTCTCATTCATGGCGATTCTGCTCTTATTTCCTATCTAGCTCCAGGCAGGGAGTGTGCCAGGAGCCTCTACATTTTTTCTCTCATTACCCAAGGATGAATGTCCACTGTGCCATGACCCTTGGGCCAGAGGACTATTCTACACCATTTTTATTAGGTCCCCTCCGCACTCAGCCATACTAAGTGTTATATAAAGTGCCTCCAGCAAGCCCGGGTTGCTGAAGGGTGAGGTCCTTGCTGTAATCCACATGAAAGCCTCCTCCGTGGCCACACACACAGTCGCTGCCTTTTGGTGAGAGAGTAGACACTATGAGTGGGCTTTGTGCTATGATTTTGCCCTGATGGAACACAATAGCAGATTAGATTAGCAGCCTTACTGGCCTTTGCAGAAGACAAAAATCCAGACACAGGCTCTTACTAAAAGGCAGTAAAGCCCAATGGCTTTAGATTAGGCTGATTTAAAGCTGTTGACCCACTTTGTTCCCATTTTATTGACCCACTTTGTTCCCATTGTATAACAGCGTGAACTTCTTTTCGACCCTTCGTGGTGAACGTATGCTCTTCTCTTGCAATCAAAGTAACATAAGCCCCAAAGGGAGTGAAATTTATTGTTCCAGAGAAGTTTTAGAAATCATAATATGTATCATTTTCCATGAACTGATCTACATTTCTAACTTACAGGCAGGGGCTATTAGATGGTATTGTCAGTCTTCCAGACGAGGAACAGTTATTCAGTGTTCATTTCAGACGTTAGTCGGCTACAGCTTTAAGTGATTTTTGAAGCCATGGAGCACTCTATTCTGAGAACTGTTTCCCTTTCTGTCACGGTTGATGAATGTCTCTGTCAGTGTCAAGATTTATTTGTGCCAGCCTCTAATGGAGAGGGTAGTAATTTTATGATGAATTCCTGGCCCTCTGTGATATGCAAGTTTTTATCAGATGTACTTGTTAGGCTCAAGAGCCATAGGATAATGAATACATTTGACATTCAACAACTATCTCTGAGTAACTATTATGATTAGACACTAACTCAGGACTTGAGTGTCTAACTATTAGACACTCAAGTCCCGAGCCATATTATGACAGACTTACGGAATTTTAATTCCTTTGTAAAGTCGAACATCTGTATATAAATATCTTTTAAATAGAATCATAGATTAGGATGGTATTTGGATATTCTTGAGAGAGTCTTCATCACTCTGCCTGGTCCCCCACCTCTCCATCCAATCTTGTACCACTAGCCTGAGACTTCTCTCTCCCTAGTCCTTGGCTATCTGGATTTCTTTCAACTCCTTAGAGATGCCAAGCCATCTCCTCTCTTTAATCTTGCACATACAGTTTGCCTTCCTGGAATGCTCTTCATCCCAACCTGGTTCTTTCCACCAGCTAGTCCCTCCCCTGCATTCAGGTCTCATTCAGGCTTAATTGTGACTTGTTCAGGAAAGCATTTCCTGATCTCCCAAGGCTCAGATCTCTTTGATTTATGTTCCCAGATCTCTGGTTCGTGTTTTATGTATGTTTTCTCTTCCAGAATTTTATACGCCTAAATAATTTGTTTTAGGTCTGTTTTCTGCATTAGACTGTTATTTGCATGAAAGCAGGTGTTTTGCTCACTCTCGCAGTTCCAGAACTTAGTACATTTACGAAAGACATTTGATAACTGGCTAAGAGATACTGTTTGAACCTTCTTTCACATCAGACCTCTGAAGCCAGGAGATGATAAATGACTTGCCCCAGGAACACAGAAGCTGAGTCCATATTAAATTTCCTCGCTCCCAGTCCTATGTCGATGCTTCTAAAGTGCCAGAGTAGGAGGGAGGCCAGCTGGGCTGTGGGAGATGCTTCTCTAGGTAGCAGAGGGGACGGAAGAGCGTTCTGCATGTATGCCCTTGCCTTCCAGCCAAGCTGAATTAAAAAAAATTATTGTGACATATTTTCAGATTTACGGAAAAGTTGTGAGAATAGCAGAAAGACTTATCATATAGTCTTCATCTAGATTCTCCGAATGTCAACATTTACATTTTTATCTCTCTCTCTTTATCACCATCATCAATCATCTATGTATACACGCTTTCTTCCTAAACTATTCACCAGTAAAATGCAGATATGCTATTTCCTTACCTCTCATTAGCTTAGCCTGTATTTTATTTAAAAAGAACAATACTTTACCTAACCAGAACACAATTATCAAAGTCAGAACATTAAACATGAGTACATTATAATACATTATTATAAAACCTGCAGTCCTTAATCATATTTTGCCAATAGTCCCAAAAGTGTTTTTTCTGGTAAAAGAAAATCCAGGAACATGTTTTGTATTTCAGTTTTCGTATCTCTTAGCTCCTTTTAATCCAGAACAGTTGTGCTTTTTTTTCCCCTAGTTCTCTAGAAAGTATAGGCCAAGTATTTTGTAGACTGTCCCTCAGTTTGTGTTTGCTGGTGTTTCCTGGTGATTAGACTTAGTTTTACACTTTTGGCAGGAACGCCACAGAAGTAATGTTTTGTTCCCAGTGCACCATATCAAGAGGTGCATGACATTGATTTGTCCCATTGCTGCCAATATTAACTTTGATAACTTAGTTAAAGTGCTGTCTGCCAGGTTTCCCTACTGTGAAGTTATGACTTTCCCTTATGTAATCGATAAATATCTCTGGGGAGTTACTTTGAAACTAAGTAAATATCCTGTTACTTCTCAAAATTTCACCATGAGTTTTAGCACTCACTGGAGATTCTTAGCTGAATCAATTATTATTTTGATTGCTAAATAGTACTTTTATAATTTTACAATTTCTTCCATACTTGTTAACTGCCTTTTTACTCTAAAGAAGAGATTTATTTTCTCCCATTAGTTTGTTTATAGCAGATGAACTCACAGATTATTGCCTTATTCAATACTATTATTTATTGTGATATTCAAATTATGTCAGCTTTGGCAAGTGGGAGTCTTTCATACTGGCTCCTGTATCCTTTTGGTATGTTCTCATGTTTCTTTAGTTCTTTACTTTCTTGAGCAACAAGATGTTTCAAGTTCATTTTGTAATCTCCCTGCCTCAGCCTCAGAATTGACCATTTATCTATAGAGATGTGCTCTTTTATACTGGACCATAATTCCTTCTACACCCTTTCACACACTTATATCTATTTTTCTATCTTTCCCCTCTGTCTGTGTGTCTGTCTGTCTTTCTCTTATTTATACATAAAACTCATGACTTTGCACTGATATCTCCATTTCTAGTCCAGTACCACAGGGTTCATTTCGCCTTTCTACCTTTCTTTCATTCCAGCTTTATCCCTTTCCATATTTGTAACTCCCCTTTCCAACAGTGAGAAATCTGCCTCTTATTATCCACAATATAGTAACTTATTTTCTAATCCTAGAACACAAAGAAAATAGTTTCAGAATTGCTAACCCATGCCTCTGGAAGAGAAACCTACTAACTAGAATTCAATATTTGTTTAAAATTTTTCTTTAGCCTGAGGGCATTTTGTCTAAATCC
This sequence comes from Tursiops truncatus, assembly GCF_011762595.2. NCBI lineage: Eukaryota > Metazoa > Chordata > Mammalia > Artiodactyla > Delphinidae > Tursiops > Tursiops truncatus. The sequence continues at coordinate 44,547,866 of NC_047036.1, forward strand.
TATATGCAAAAGTTGGTTGGGTTATTCTTTTGAGATACACTTTGTTTTGTCTTTGTACTCCATTTTAGAGTTCTTTTCTCTGTCCTTTCTTATTTCCTTTTGCTTTCATTCTTTTTCGTTTTTGAGGATGTGAAATACTAATGTTCCAAAAGTCAGAATGGTACCAAAAAGTATACACAGAGAAGGGTCATTGTTCACCCCCGTCCTTCCACTCCATACTCCATACCTTCCACTCCATCCTCAGCCATCTTTTCCAGGTAACCAATCACACTAGCCTCTGCCTTAACTTCCTCTCTTGTTTTTTGCACAAGTGATCATATACCTTATTCTCCCTTATTTCTTAATAAAAGGGAGCTCTCTTAGCATTCCATCTCACTTTGTAGAGCTCTGGTTCATTCCTTGTATAGTTGCTTTGTCCTCTACTGTGTAGATATACCACAGCTTATTCAACTAACCTCGTTTGTTTGGGCGTGTTGCTTCCAATATTTTGTAGTAACAAACAGTGCTGCAAGGAATAGTCTTGTGTACAAGTATTTTAAGATTGTTGGAGGTATATCTGCAGGGTAAATTACTCAATAGTGGGAATTCCATATCCCAAGGGAATAGATGTGTAGTTTTGTTAGAGACTGCCCAATTCCCCTACATAAAGATAGTACCAGTTTTCATTCCAACAAGCAATGTAAGAGAGGGCTTATTTCTCTGCAGCTTTGCCAATGGAGTGTGCTATTATACTTTAAAAAAATTTGCCAAATAGGTGAGAAGCAGTATCTTGGTGTAGCTTTAATTTGCATTTGTCATCTTATGGGTGAGTTTGGACAAACTTTTCTATGTTTAAGGGTAAATTGTTTGCTTGTGTCTTTGCCCATTTTCTATTGGTTTTTTTCCCACTAATTTTTAAAGTTTTTTTTTGTATTTTGGGGGGTAGTCCCACTTCATCTGTGATTTAACTTGCAAATATTTTCTCCCAATTGTTCAGTATCTCTACCGATATATATAACACTGAACTGGAGGAATTAACCAATGATTTAGACAAGAGAACTCAATGATAGGCATAGAATTAGAAAAGAGGTAAAACAATTTGTTTGGAGATGATTTGAATCCCTGGAAAATCTACAATCCCAGGGAATCTACAATAAAACTAACTCAACAATAATGATGACTCAAGAAATAAAAAAATTAAGTAGTGTGTCAGGATATAAGCTTAACAAATGGTAACTAGTTAGATCATAAAATGGTAGTGAAAAATCCCATTTACAGTAGCAAGAAAAAGATAACATTCTTACCTAGGAGGAGTCCTTACTGCTAATGTCTCCTATCAAAATGAACCAACTTAGATATATTCTGTAATTTCTTTTATTCTGGATTCAGTAATAGAGTAATTCCCTTTATAAAACTTTCATGTGAAAATTCCAGATCATTCTAGAAGTTTCCAGATTATCCCAGGAGGGATATTGTTGTCTCATAGAGAGGTACCATACTCTAACCTGAGTTCACAAACACCTACAGATCAAAAACTCCTAAGAGTCAGGGGGTTACAGAGTCATAGTTCCAGGAAAGACTTTCTAGGTTGAAGAATTTTCCCAGTCAAAGGACTAAGGGAAAAGAACCTGGTTATTTGGATAAGAAGGGAGTTGGCAGAACTAATAGATTGTCACGGTCCTAGACAGAAGGGGTGGATTCTTAGAGAGCAGTAAGGAAATAGGGCAGAAACTCAGCCCAAAGTCTCAGCATAAGGAGTCATGATGAAGAATCAAGGAGGAAGCCACAAATGAGAGGGCATGTGGGTAGCTGAGGAGCTCACTCAGGATATATGGAAACTTGACCTTGGGAAGAAGAATAATTCTAAAGCCTATAAATGCTCAGAATTGCTAGATGTTATTCTTGTGGGGCTTAGTGGTAACGCTGGATCTGAAGATTGTAGGTATTAGAGGCCCAAACCCTCTGTGACAGAAAAATCTCATTTAATTTACCCTTAGGCAGAAGCATCAAAAAGTAACCCAAGATGAAGCATGTGATGTGATGAGAAATCAATATGTGGGGAACGCTGGGTCTATTCACCTGGGCCAGGTCTGCTTCCTCTGAACTGGTTAAACAGAGAGGGTGACTTCCTCATGCCCCGGCCATCGAGTTTTCAAATCAAGTAAATGCTTTTGGCTAAACCATGCTGTTGTAAATTTGAACTCCTTTATTCCCTGCATTTTTGCCATTTTCTTCAGTTGATTTCCAACGAAATAACACAGTTTTCTATTATGTGAAGAGGAAGCTTGGAGTTTAGATACTGGTTTTTGTTCTTATATCCATATAAATGACCTATCACATTCCAAAGGTATAATTAAGCAACACTTTGTTTGGCTTTTCTTTTTTGTCTGACTTTTTATTTTGACATGATTTAAATTTTCAGCCATTCTCTTTCTCTCTCTACACACCCACATACACACGCACATATAATTTATAATATTAAGATTTTTTTCTAAGAATAAATGGAAGACATCATTCCCTTTTACTCTTAAATGCTTAAGTGTACAGTTACCAAGAACAAGGACATTGTCTTATGTAACCACAGTAGAGCTATTGATGTCAGGAAATTTAGCATTGATATGATATAATACTAGTATCCGTACACATACTCAAATGTTCTCAATTGGCCCAGTAATGTTCTTTATAGATGTTTTTTCCTGGTTCAGGATCCAGTTCAGCACAACGTATGCCTCTAGTTCTTGTGTCTCTTCGGTCTCCTTTCACCTGAAACAGTTCTGACATTTGCTCACGATACATCAGACAGTGCGTTTTGGGCAGGAATATCAGTGAAAGGCTGTTGTGTCCTTCAGTACATCATTTCAAGAGTCACGTAATATCAATGAGTCCCAGTGTTGGTGTTAGTTTTGATTCCTTGGTTGAGGTGAAATATGTTCAAGAGGTTTCCTGTGTCAAGTTGCTGTTTTCCTTTTTGTAATTAATAAGTAATTCTGGGGGATACTTTGAAACTATATAAATATCCTTTTCTTTTAAATCAAACTTTCACCTACTAATCCTATTCATTAATGATTTTCTAGGTTCATCAAATTTTCTGTTTATTAGTTGGCATTATACAGCAAGGAAGAATTTTCTCTTCCCTCCATATATTTTTGTATTCATTTGTTCCTTTGTATCAGTATAGACTCAGGAGTTTTGTTTCATTCAAGTAGTTACAATACATTACTAATGATATTGTTTTTGATGTTCAAATTGTTCCAGACTATTGCGAGCAGGTTCCTGGACGTGTTTGGCACACCCTCATCATGTTTAGAGCGGTTCCTCACCTCCTAGTGCAGGAAGGAGTTCAGGGCTCATCTTGCACTTTTCCTACCTCAGCCTTAGAATCAGTCTTTTCTTCTAGGAGTTCTGGCTACTCTTTTGATTTTTTTTTTTTTTTTTTTTTTTTTTGCGGTACGCGGGCCTCTCACTGTTGTGGCCTCTCCCGTTGTGGAGCACAGGCTCCGGATGCGCAGGCTCAGCGGCCATGGCTCACGGGCCCAGCTGCTCCGCAGCACGTGGGATCTTCCCGGACCGGGGCACGAACCCGTGTCCCCTGCATCGGCAGGCGGACTCTCAACCACTGCGCCACCAGGGAAGCCCTACTCTTTTGATTTAATTGGATGAAGTTCATGCTGTCACATGCCTTTCCCATCGTCTCTTCACCGTCCCCCAGCACCACTCTGTATTCCACACTGGCCAGCCTCCTCACTGCTCTGTCCACGCACAGCATTGATGTCTGCCAGGTTCACACTCACTCTCCTCCTTTTGCTGCCTACCAGATCTCAGCCGCTTCCGAGATCTGCTTCTTCTCCCTTCCTCTCCACGATGTGAAGAGCAGCTGCAGTGACATCTGCAACTCATTCATCCCCAGGCTGATTCCACGAAATTGCCTGGCTAGACAAGTGCCTTCCTCCTTCAGGAACTCTTGTATGTTTTCAGAAGCTGCTCATTTGGAAAAAGAATCTAACCTCTTGGAAAGAGGGGATTTAATTTTCAGTGAAAGCTTATATGAGTGTCTTCAGTCCTTTGCAACAACATTTGACATATTCATGAGCTCGTTGTCCTCACCCGCCGCAAAGAGTTTCCTTAGAAACCCCAGCCCACAGTTCATTTGTCCCTTCTTTGAACTCCTACTATGCTTGGAGTCTCAAGGACACAATTTAGCTTTTGTTCATGTGCCCGCTTTTTCTATGATTGCTTCAAATTTTCCATAATGGTTACTAACTACTTAAGGGAAAAGACTATTTCACACGTATGCATATATATGATTTCTCCCTAGTATCTGGCCTCACTTCCAACACATAAACAAATACACACACAGAGCCTAGCCCTGTGCCACATACATATAGGTGCAATAAGGAATGATTCTGGGGGAAATGAACACTGATCATAGAGTTCATCCAGCAAGCTGGAAGAAATGGGACTACAACTGAGGTCTTATGACCTCCACACCCATGTTTTCTTGGCTCTCATATAGTATACAATAAATATCCCCCAATTTTGCCATCTATTTGGAATTACACAATTGCACCTGGATATCACCGTCTTGTAATATTACATGTTTTCTCTCCCTTTTTAGAATAAAAATTAGAGGAAAAATTTCATAGAAATGGGAGATGGGGTATAGCATGGATCTCTGATACCCATAGATAATCTCTAAGCCCTATTAAATCACCCTAAGTAAGAAGCAGATTTGATTGTTTCCTTTCCTCTGGGTGATTTCTGCATAGCAGTTTAAGTCAGTATGTTATCTTCTTTTTTAAAATTTATTTCATTTTTGGCTGCATTGAGTCTTCATTGCTGTGTGCGCGGGCTTTCTCTAGTTGTGGTGAGCAGGGGCTACTCTTTGTTGAGGTGCACGGACTTCTCATTTTGGTGGCTTCTCTTGTTGCAGAGCATGGGCTCTGGGCAAGCAGGCTTCAGTAGTTGTGGCAGGTGAGCTCAGTAGTTGTGGCTCACGGGCTTTGTTGCTCCGTGGCATGTGGGATCTTCCCGGGCCGGGGCTCAAACCCATGTCCCCTGCATTAGCAGGTGGATTTTTAACCACTGCGCCACCAGGGAAGTCCAAGTCAGGATGTTATCTTGATAGTAGGAGGAAAAGGAATCTTGATGTCTGCACATACCTTGTTTAATTAATTACTAGCTATATTTTTTATTTACTTTATATCTTTTCCCCATTAATTCTATTCCTTAGGTATTCATTTAAGTTTTTAGGAATATTTAGATTTTAAATGCTGCTACCAAAACAAAAAAGTCCTATTGTACTCTTATTCTAGAATGTTTGTGGAATGTACTTTTTAAATATTTTATTCATTAATTCCATAAACACTTACTAAAAGTCTACTACATACAGTGCCCTGTGCTAGGCTCTGGGGTAGGGGAAGATCTTCTGAGGAAGTTAACATTTGAGGTGTGGCTGGCAGGATGAGCAGAAGTTGCCAGGTGAAACCTGGGAGGAAGAGGGTTTCAGCAGAGCAAACAGCATAGGTGTCTGGGGCGTGAAAGAGCTTAGAGAAAATGCTCAGAATAGAGTGAGCACGAGGCAGCTTGGTTTTGGGGGTCTTACAGATGTAGGGAGGGACTCCATCATAAGGGGCTTGAAGGGCATGTAAGAGTTTTGGGTTTTATGCCACATTCAAGGCATTAAAGTGAAGTAAAAGAAGTTCAACAGATTGTAGCAAGCAGCCTTGTATTTATTTTAGCCCTTAATAGCCCTTGAACGTGGTTTAATAATTGATGTTCATAAACATGATCCTTTTCATAAAGAAAAGTTTACATTCTGTGTCATGTAATCTTACTAGGAAGGCAGGAAAGTTGTAATAATATATTTTTTAAAGTTTTGTTTCATCAAAAAGAGTTAAACGTGTGTTGGAAGTTAAAGGGATAACCTTTAGCTCTCCAGAAAAGTTGCTTTTTTATAAAAGCTATGCATTCATCCATCTGTGCAAGTTATACTGACTTATAGCCTTTTAACTTAATATACAAATATTCATCATAACATATGCAAAAAGCTTTAAAATCTATATATATTGTTCTTAATAATACCATTTATTACACAAAGTAAATTTGATACTGCATGGTTCCAGTCTAAGACCCACTCTTCACTCTGAAATTGAATTTTACTTGTTTACTTTCTTTAAGAGATGTCACTATTACATTTTCAGTAACTAATGTGTATTTCGTAACATTCTGCATGTTTTCGGGAGATGCATAGTTCTTTACGTAAAGGAGCCCCAGCATCTGTTATGAACAAAACAAACTCAGAACTCCAGTAAGGCGTATAATTTCAGTGTTACTGTACACTATGCTTCTTTTACAATCTAAATATAATCAGAGGATGATTATTTAGGGCATTATTTGGGGAAAGAATGATTTTGGGGGGAGGGGGTGGGGAAGGAGAAGGGCAGTTCAATCGTTGGTGATATTGAAACCACAAGAAACAGAAAATAGGTACTTAGTCTCTAGGAAGTAATTGACAAAGTACCCAAGTCAGTTATTTCAAATAAAGTGGAGTTTTGCTGGGACTCAGGAGAATGACAAGATAGATCTTTTGGTTTCAACAGAACCTGACTTTGGTGGATTTAAGCAGAAAATAGATTTACAAAAAGATAATAAGGTGTTTTACATAATCACAAAGAAGACTGAAGAACCGGGTTCAGAGTCAACCCAAAACATACCGCAAACTACTTGGCAGAACTTCTACCATCTCCACTGAATGCTGAGTGCTACAACATGTGCCTGTAGTAACCATCAGAATGGGCAGTGCTCAATCTCATTGTCGCTGTCCTGGTTCTCCCTTCCATGTGTCTCTAGGTCTCAATTCAAATTCCAGGGTGAATTTTTTGAGCTTCTATAGTGGAAGGCAGGCCCTGCATCTTCCAAAGACTTACAGTAGAGAATTCCCCAAACATAAGAACACGTAGTGGCCAAATATATGGCAATATTTTACTTAGGCCACCCCTTTGGATATCCTTCCTATATATTTTCATATGCAAACATCGATTCCAGCCTCTCATATAAAAGGTAACCCTTGAAAACCAACGTAGAGTGACTTCCTCTCCAAAATGAGGAAACCCAGGACCTCTTCAATTGAGGCATGCAGCTCCTAGTTTAGGATCCCAGGAAATGCCCAGCCTTCCTCTGCTTCTGTCACAATCACATGCCCATGTTCTGTAACTTATGGACTAAACTGAAAAGTTATTACCAACATGCTCAGTATAAAATTGTAAAGGAAAAGGAAAGTTTGTGGAAATATGTAAACGTAAGCCTGGCATAGCAAGGAAAAGAATATAGGTAGACACTTATGATACTAGGTCATATATATGATTTCTTTTCTCTTCCTACTCACTTAATATTTCTTTGACTTCACTCAGGAACTTTGATTCCATGAGCATCTAACCCCTGGTAGTAGAGCCAGTGTGGCTTTGGATTGGTTATAATTTTTTTTCACTGTAGGTTAGTATTAAAACCCCCCTCTGGTTTCCATCCACATTCTTCCCATATCCGCATTGTGTTATAGTCAATCTGTTTCCCCTAGAGAGTCAGTATCAGTAAAAAATGCAAACTTTTTTATTTTTATTCATTATCCCAATACCAGAGAAGCCCAAGATATGCAAGCAGTTTTCTCAACTTCTAATTTAATATAATCATCCTTGTGTCCCCTTGAGAAAGTATTCCTCCCATGGGTACTAAAGCTTCTTGGTCAGCAGAGCCTAAAGCAACAGGAATGGCAACCACACATTGTGCTTTCTGTTTGCTTTAAAAGTGTGTGTCATGGGAAGCAGCTGCCTAGCACAGGGAGATCAGCTCGGTGTTGTGCGACCACCTAGAGGGGTGGGATAAGGAGGGTGGGAGGGAGACGCAAGAGGGAGGGGATTTGGGGGTATATGTATGCATATAGCTGATTCACTTTGTTATACAGCAGAAATTAACACAACACTGTAAAGCAATTATACTCCAATAAAGATGTTAAAAAAAAAAAACTACTAGAAATAACAAAAAAAAATAAGTGTGTGTCATGTCCCATCCTGAGGCTAAACACTGCATCTCACATGCATGTTCTAATGTTCGGTGGCATGTTCTAATGCAATCAGTCCATTTATAGCTGGGGTCCCTTTTTTTTTTTTTTCAAATTGACATTAAATTTTATTTGCTGCACCATGATTACAAGCCTAAAGGTTTTAGAAAATATATTCACTGTTTCTTTTTTTTTCACACACACACACTGTATTTTATTTTTACAAGAGATAAATAAACTGACAGCAAGCATTGTAAATGGATGACCACAACAAAAGCAACAATGATTGCAATTACCACACACGAAACACACTCATACTGTGTCATAATATTGACATTCAGTCCAGGAGTCCTCCACTGTAACAGCTCCTTTACTTTTACCTGGGGTCTTTGAAGTAGCTAGAGGTACAGTGAACAAGGTCCAGCCCTCCAGAGAAAGGGAGGCAAGAACTAGGCTGTGTGTCAGAGTCCTGTCGAGTAACCTGTAGTTTATGGCAAGGCCCAGGGCTAGGAGGAGGTTAGAGAGCCAGGCGTAGGAACGGATGACTGCAGTCAAGCCTCGGAGGGTTGGGATAGATGGCTAATGGCTGGGTCTGTGGAAACCTAGAGCTCTTCAAAGCAACTCGAGTGTGAAATGCTTGGAAGAAAAGGACCAATTCTTGACCCACTTGCTGGTAGACTAAGATTGTTGGTGAACTCCATACTGTGGTTTGAATGTTGATTGACCCAGGAAGTTGGTGGGGATGCATTACAGATCTAGAACATCAGCAGACCCAGTGAAAGGGGCAGGGGAAGCAGGAGCTGAAGACAGAAATTGTGCTGTAGCCAAACATGAAGCCATGTGGAACCTGGTAGGATGACCTAAGCTTGCTCACTTTTCATATGTGCTAGACAAAGTCTTTATACCATTTTTGGAAGAGAAAACCACAGAGTAGTTCAAGGGAGAAATGTCAAGACTCTTAGTTCCCGACTGAAAAGAAAACACTATATGTAAAAACAGTCAAACAAAATGAAAGAATAAAAAGGACTAAAAAAAATAGGCCTAGAGATCTGACACTCCTTTCAGTGGTGAAAGTGACAAAGACATCCAAGGAAGCTATTATGAGGTCATGGCTATATTTAAAGCCAGAATAATGTACGGTTATCTGGGAATGATATGACCAGAGGGGTCCACTGTATCTGAGATCCAACCCATGAAATGCTACACTTGTTTTGAAGTTTTGGTACGACTGGAGGAGTTTTATAGTCAATATTACAAGTACTGAGCACATTACAAAGCTGCTAAATTGATTTACTTTTGACAGCACATTTTCCCATGGGTTAGCAGAGGGAAGAGTGTCAGTATAGCTGGAAGTCTGGAACTACATGTGATTCGGGAAACCACAAGCTCCCCAAGGGCACTGACCACTCAAGCGTTAACTTACAGGCCTAGAAAGTACATAGAGACTTAACTTCTTTCTGATCCTTAAAATCTAGGTTTAGAAAGGAATGCCTGTGATGTTGTGCATCAGCCGTGTTCGCAGCATCTTGTTTTTATGTTCAGAGTGACTTGGACTTACTTCTGTTTAAACAAATACAATTACCATTCCATTGGATTCATTTGGTGGAGAATTTAACTTAAAATGTAAGAATAAAAAGAATAGGGGTTGGAGGTGAGCTAGAATTTTACGATTTTCAGTATCATGTGAATACTGCCAACTTATTTTTTTGCCAACTTAATTTTAACCAATATAAAGTTAATAAAATAAAAATAAAATCAGTGTCCAGAATTGTGAATATTGGAATGAAAGTGAGGATCCAGTACTCACTTCCCCCTCTTTGAAGCAGAAGAATAGCTTTGCTGAAAAATGAAGTGTATCAGGAACTCAAATTTAAGGGAAAATAAAAGACTGACAGGTTCTTTCAACATTTTTCTCCCTTTCTTAGCATGTAATTAAATATAACACACATCAGTTTGAATTGTCAACCATTAACTCAACCATAATCATTTTTAGTTAGGAAAGCATGTTGAGTTCTTCTCTCATGTCTCTCTCATGTCTCCCACATAGAAGTACTCAATAAATCCTTGTTAACTTTGACTTTTTTCTCACTGCAGTAGGATTTAACTAAGTTTGGAAGATCTGCCACACTGGTACCATTTCCAGTCTAGACAGAGACCAGAGACTGTCTCATATTTTAATTTCAAACAAAAGTATATTTGCATATTAAATGAGAAAGCAAGTTTTCAGGGAGTCGTTTAGGCACTTCCTCTAGATCCATGCTTTTGAAAAACACGCAATAGAAAACAATAGCTAGAACATAGTGAGAGGGCATAAGGCAGTAAGGTCAGAGACGACAGAGGTGGCTTGCAGACTGAGTAGGGGCTTATCGGTAATGAAAACCATTAGGGTTTTTAATCTAGGCGAGATGGAAAGCCAGTGGAGGATTAGAACAGAGGAAACAGAATGTGCACTGAAGAGAGAGAACCAAATACGTGGGAGCTGTAAATAGTTCCACACTTGACCATAGCATCACATACTTGGGAGAATCAGGTAACACATAGACTGGAAAGCGCCTGTTGATTTTAAGAGCTGCCGGGTGTTCTTACCAATTTCCTTGGACTGGAGAGAGAAGGAGGCAGGGATCATTGAGTTAAGGGGTGGTCTGCAGAGCCTCAGATCTTTTAGAGGCGTTTCAGGGACCTACTGGGTAAGCAGGAGTAGAAGACTGAGTGGGAGGATTCTGTGCTCTCCAACCCCTCTTCCAACCAGAGAAGTTGTGCTCTTGTTATTTTTTGTCTTAGGATCTCACATAAGATTTCTCTTGAAAAGCAGTGTTCTGCTGCTTTAAAAAAAAATAAAAATAAAAAAGGGGAAGAAAATTAAGATACCTGTGTGGATGATCCTTTCAAGACAGGTGGCTGAGAAAGGAGAGATGCAGCAGTCCTGGGTGTGGTCGGGGGTGGTGGGTCTGGAGACAAGGTAGAAATGTTTCTTTTGTTAAGATAGAACCACAATGAGCTTGCTTTTAGGTTGATAAGAAAGAACTGTTAGTGTGTGACAGTTTCCTAGAAAGGATGATGGGAAATAATGGGTAATGACTGAGATCCTATTGTAGATAGGAGGGGGTTGAGTCCATAGCAGACATTAATAGATGTGCATTTCTTTTCAGCTTAAAAGCAGTAAGGGGAAAAGCTCAAGGATTTCCTTTGATTATATTTTTCCCTTTCGGCTTTAAATAAACATTTAAATAAGCACATTTCTTCAGAAAGTTAATTCTCATATCTAGTTGTTGTCTTGGTACTTTAGTCAAGAAACTAGATTCTTAGATTATTTTTCTCTTTAAGGCATAAACCTTGAGAGGAAGGATCTTGGTTAAGTATGCCATCTATCTTCAAACTCAATTTGACCAAAGGTCAACACTTTTTATGGTTGTAATAGGAATGGATTGAACAAATATTGAAATCTGCTTTCATCTGCTTTCTTTTGTATAGACTCCCAGCGCAGGCTGAGTCTTTGAAATGCCAGATCACTATTGCAGTCTTCAGGACGGATGAAAAAAATTTATATACTTTTTCCTTAGAATCTCAGGTAAGGAAATTCTATTATCTACTTTAAAACAAACTCTAGCCATTAGCAAGGTTTCCAATCAAGAGGAAACGTTCTCATTACTAAACTGGTTTTGTGTTGCTGCCAATTTAGTAGATTTCCTCAAACTTGAGAGGAGGTGGAAAGTTAGCCACTCACCGTCTTCTGTCTGTACAGAATCATGGGCCACAGAGACCTCAGTGTTGCTGCCCAGGTAGCATGCACAGCAAAAGCACAGTCAGATAATTGCTCCCTCTCATCCCCGTGTCATCCGTTGTTGCTGAAATAGCTGAAATCAACTGTGATTTGGGGCCTGCTACTCAAAGTGGAGCCCAAAGACAGTAACATCAACATTACTTGGGGGTCTTGTCAGAATCTTCTGAATAAGGTTCTTCGAACAGGACCGTTAAGTAACTCATGTGGACGTTAAAGTTTAGGAATCATTGCTTTGGGATATCCTTTGGAATCATTACATACAGGCTGGCTGGATTTCAGAATTCCTCTCCCCAATGGGTAGTGCCTTTCTCTTGTGCATCTTTGGATTTCTAGTGCCTAGCACAGTGCCTGGCACTCGGCCCTTTGATTTCCTTTAATTCCACAGCTCAATCCATGTCTGCTGGATGAGTGAGTTACAGAATCAGCACAGTGTCAAAGTATAATCCTACTGGCACCATAAGAAATTCATATGAACAATTTTTCTGAATCTAGCTTTGACTATAATCAATATTTTAGGCTATAGATCATGAAATAGAAAATGCTGCTCTAAATTGAGGACCTCTTTATTTCACCTGGAATGGTCTCCATTTTTATTCTAAGCAGCTCTGCATCTCCACATTCCTATTTTTCTGGGATTCAGCTTATCTTGTGCTATTTAATCTGTTTTTTTTCTCTCTCACTTTCCTTTTGTCCCAGGTGACTGATGCAGGTGGAATGAGGCCCTCTTTGTTATTCTTGTATCTGTCTTTTCCTTTTAGTGTCATCAAGGTGACTCTTCAGAGGGTGAAATGAGGAATACAGAGGGCTTTCTTCTTTCATCAACGTCTTCAGGAGGTTTTACCATGATTGCAACAATAGCATTGATTTTACATGTTGTCTGCTCTGAGCAGTATGATAAATAAGGCCTTAGCATTATAGATAATGTTTTCTTATTTTTAAACTATTTATGTTTTTATTTCACAAACGCTCTACTATTGCATGCTTTGGAAGGAAAAGTGACAATCTTTCCTTAGGACATTTCTGCTTTGCCCTTCTGCTTGTTTCCTTTATAGTCATACTGCAGGCTGTTCAAGTGTAGAAGGTTTTGTGCAATGACGAAGATAAATTATCCCTGCTAGGCACAAAGAAAGTTATTTTACCTGTTGCCTAAATTGAAAAGAAACAAAGAATACTGCTTGGCTTTAACTTGTCAGCAAGAGCTCAGGAGAAAGGAATTTCCTAACAAGTTGAAGAGGTGTTTCTAAAACATCTGTCAACACTAAGGTGAGACGAAGATTGGTACCGGTATAAAACAGAGCTCAGTTTTGACCTCCAATTGCACCAAAATGAGTAGGGAAGGCAAATGATAGCTAGAGTGGTGGCTTCCCTAGTCTACTGGGGAGAGGCTCAGGTGAAATGTTGAAAAGACTCTAACCTTCAAATGCTTTCAGTGTATTCTTGTTGTGTAAATCTCCTGTGTGTGTATTTCCTAGGAGGGGTTAAAGTGGGAGAAGATAAAAGATTTTTTTGTGGTTGCCAAAATTTAGGTAAGAAAACTGGGACTTTAGGAGAGTGAATTGAATAGGCAGTATCCTTGAGTCAAATGCAAGATGGTCAAGTGTCACTGCAGATCCTTATCAGGAGAGAAACTACTCATGCTTTCTGAAGTGATGGCTGGTTGCATTCTGCTCCAAACATCCATAGCAGTCTCTCGTCAGTGAACATCCCGAAGGACAAAACAGTTCTTAACCGAGTAAAAAACACCTTCCAGAATGTCAGTGAAACATGTAGGAGATGATTTTTAAAATATCTCCTCAATCTTGGAACTCTTAAGTAGACATAGAACAAATACGTTTAGTGAAATCTGTGCTCCAACCCAGAAGCAACCTAGAGAGAGGTAAATTGACATCTCCTTACATTTTTAATTTATATTTTTACTGCAGAAAGTGAAAAGCGTTGCACATCTCCCAGTCAGTGAAAGTTTGTGAGTTCTATTTTCTTTTAATGGCTTGTACGTTGGAAGAATGATTCTGAGGTCAGCCTGGGCCAGACTCTACATCTGATCCCTTGGAACCAGGAATTTTTCCCCATTAGCCAGAGTGAGCAACTCTTCCCCCGGCATTGGGACTATTAAAACATTCTTTTAGATTTGGTTGATTTTAGTCTTGTGATAATGTTTTCCAAAAAAAAAAAAAAAAAAAAGCAGTAATAATGTGTTTTGGCCTCAAATTGTTTTTCTCCTTGACTCCATTCCAACTTGGATTCTTCCCAGGAAGCTTGTCTAGAGGTGTGGAAACCAAAGTATATGCGGTCAAATTTTAGTACTGACTTCAGGTTAGTTAGAGCTCTTTGAGATTGAGTGGGAGAGACAGTGTGAGCAGACTCTGGACAGTTAGAGTACAAACTAACCTTACTAACCCCATGCTCTTTTCCTCAGAAATATCTATTGTCTGCATGGAAAAATTACAGATCCTTTTTTTCTTTCTTTTTTTTTTTTTTGCGGTACTCGGGCCTATCACTGTTGTGGCCTCTCCCGTTGCGGAGCACAGGCTCCGGACGCGCAGGCTTAGCGGCCATGGCTCACGGGCCCAGCTGCTCCGCGGCACGTGGGATCTTCTCGGACCGGGACATGAACCCGTGTCCCCTGCATCGGCAGGCGGACTCTCAACCACTGCGCCACCAGGGAAGCCCTCTTTCTTTTTTTTAATCGCACACTCCTTTTAGAAGTTAACTTTTCTCTTAATGCCACAGCTCAGGTGATCTATGACACATGCTTATTTCAAGGTTCATCTCTCTGTAACTCATTAGGCAAAGGACATTTCAATCTCTTAGAGTCCTTCATTTCTTAAGGGGAAGGAAAGGCCTCCTTTAAAATAGTAAATGAGGGGATTTGTGGAGAGACAAAAATATTTTTTAAGGCCTTTTTTTTGTCACTTAGGTCAGTTTTAAGGCCATTAATACTTTGATTTATGTTTGGGGGTAAGAGAACAAAGGAATCAAACTCAGCTGGAGTTGGTTTCCACATGGATTATCAAATACAGACATCAGAACGTTTGTAATTGCGCATTTGTGTAGCCTGTTGATAAAGGGAGACAGCTTTGTGCTGTGGTTCCCTGACTCCTTCCACCTATGTCTTCTCAAACTGATTTTAGCACTTACTTGCAAAACCAGGTGAAGTATCAAAATATTTTCAAGGAGACCGGTGACAGTTCAGAGTGATCAGTGGCAGGGACTTGTGACAGTCTTCCCTTGCTGGTGTCCACTACCCTCCCACGGAGCTGGTGCCTTCTAAGCCCTTCCACTGTGCTTGCTGATTTCTCCTAATGCCATCCTAATCACGTTGCTTTGAAATAGCCTGGTCATCCTCTGTCTTCTGTAACTCCAGGATGAGAACAGCTGCACCACCTTTACTCAGGGCCTGGTGTGTCCAAGGGCTTTAAGTAATACGTGCTGAATTAACAAGGAGGAAACAAAGAAACAGGACTGATAGAAAAAGTGTGGGAATCAAGTAGACTTTGAGAACTGCACTTAGGTCACTTCCAGAAATAGAAAAGGAGAGAAAACCAAGCCTTTGATTGAACAGGTTTTTTCTCATTCTACGTAACAACTCCTACAAGTTTGATTCAGTGATCTGTTTGAGAGGTAATGTGGACACGGCTATTTGGAGGCCCATAGGAGGTAGCCTGCCAGCTAAGGGCAAGGCTTCTACGCATGACTTGCACACATTCCATAAGATACTAAACAGTTAGAATCCAAGGCTTTGTGTTAATCTCCTTTCTCCTTTGCCATATGCTTGAACAGGGCAGCAGCCCAGTTTTCCAATCTCGTTATTCTTTCTTGTCCCAGGGTGCTACATTCCAGCCTGGTTCTCCAAACCCTTGCCTCTGCTTTGCTTCCCCTAAGCAGCTGCCCTTCTTGCTAATTTCTTTGACCTCCTCAACTGTACAAAAGTCGTCCGTCTGCTGCACTGTCCAAGTCGATTTGTGCAGTGAGCAAAGACGCAGACTCTCTGTTAGTGCTCTCAAATCTGTGTTCAAGAATGCTGGGACAGTAGGCTGTCTTCAGGGTCAGGCAGCGAAGCAAGTAATTCCCTGGAATGTTTTCCAAGATTCGATTGTTAAAGTCCAGTTTCTCATTAATGGCTCTGAATGGTTATGATTGGAATTTTAAAATTCTTTTCTCTCTTTCTCTTTCTCTCTCTCTCTCTCTCTCTCTCTCTCTCTGTGTGTCTCTGTCTCTGTCTCTCTCTCTCTCTCTCTGTGTGTGTGTGTGTGTGTGTGTGTGTGTGTGTGTGTGTGGGCAGGGTGGAGGCATTGGCAGTATGAGCGATGGGGGTGAAAACTGTGATTTCAAGATATTTGGGCTCTGAAGGCAAACACTAGAAATAAAGTATCTTGCAAGGAAGAAAAAATGAAAGATAACCATGAGTTATATATTTCTAGGGCAATGCAGTTTTCATTTATGATTTGCTTAATAAATATTTGCTGAGACCTTTCCTGCATCAGCTACTGTGCTAGGTACTGGACAGTAAGGTATAGAACTTACCCTGTGGAGGCAACTACCTCAAGACAGGCTATTCAATATGATGCAGTGAATTCTGTAGTGGAAATACTTGTGAAGCACTATTGAAGAATAAGCATTAGATTGTAAACTTATTGAGGGCAGGGCCTGAGTCAAATTTACTTTTGTGAGCTCAGCCCTTAGCTCAGTGCTTGGCACATAGTAAGTATAGTACTTGATAAATCTTTAATAATTAATTAAATGAATGAATGTTGTCCCTCTATTGATATCAATTATTTCCCTCCTGTTGTTTTGTCGACTATCTCTCATTTTGATGTGTAGCTTTTTGTTTGTGAAACTCTTATAAATGTTTTGTATTTCCTCTGTATTTCAGTCTTTATCTGGCAGCTAGTGTTAAATCAATGGTATTTATTGAAGAATGAATTTGTGGCCATTCAGTGCCTCGGCTTGCTATAATTAGAGTAAGCAGGTTGAAAATTTATTGGGGTAAAGAGAACAATTTTCAGATGTCAGTGTGCTACAGATGACCTTCACGTGTGGTTCTCACATTTGGTTGGGATGATGTAGGGAAGGAAGGCTAAAGGAATACTTTGGGTCACTCTTTAAAAAGACACAATTAAGGGCTTCCCTGGTGGTGCAGTGGTTGAGAGTCCGCCTGCCGATGCAGGGGACGCGGGTTTGTGCCCTGGTCCGGGAAGATCCCACATGTCATGGAGCGGCTGGGCCCGTGAGCCATGGCTGCTGAGCCTGCGCGTCCGGAGCCTGTGCTCTGCAACGGGAGAGGCCACAACAGTGAGAGGCCTGCTTACCGCAAAAAAAAAAAAAAAAAAGACAATTAAAATAAAAAAAACACGCAGTGACATTCATGCCAATATAAAGTGAAACTTTATTCTTGATGAAATGGTTGGGTATCTTGAGTCAGATAACAAAGAGTAACATCCTCCTTCACCAGTTTTGGAAATTATAAAATATTTTATAAATATAAATCTATCTATCTATCAGAATAAGAAATGAACATTCACTCAACTTAGAAATAGTAAATGTTTGCTACATGTCCCATTCCGCCTCACTCTGGGCCTCTCCCCTGTTTTATCCCCTACTACTCCAGGGTAATCACTATTCTGAAAGTGGAGCATGGATAACTAAGTTATGGTATATTTATGAATGGAAATCATACAGTAGTGAAAAAGCATGAATTACTGATTCACACGTCAGTATGACTGATCCTCAAAAACCCTGTTGAGTGAAGAGCAAGTCATAGAAAAATGTATACAATGACACCATTTATATTAGCTCACATTTCAGAATCATATAAAATGTAACAATATGTCATTTGCAGATGCATAAATATATAGTAAGATTGTAATAAAAAACCATCATTTTTAAACATTGAATTTTTCTTAAAATTTTCTTTGATCTCTAGAAGATACATTAGGTCATATTTAAGCAAACAGAAAGACACCTTTATTCATTATGCTGGATGAATGGATAGGATGGAATTCCTATGGACAAATTAAATGAAAATTGAGTAGCTTCAGGGATTATTCACCTATTATTTGGGTTTTGTCTCAAATTTAAGCAGTATCACAGGATGTTTCTCAAAGGTGCACCTACTTGCTACAGTTCTTTTTCTAGAGCTATTAAACTTAAAACATCAGCCTAAAGGCCTCAGTAACTGATCTTCACTTTGGTTCATTATATTTGTGGTGAACTTTTTAGAAAACTAGACAACTAGTTAAGGTAAACCTTAACTAGTAATAGTGTAAACAAAATAGAGGAAATATCGAATAATGAGTAGACTGGAGCAGAAAAACACAGGTTATTAGTTCAGTGTAAATTGCCTTATAAATTAAATGTTTAAAATACTTTCATGTGCCAAGCTCTGTGATGTGTCCTTTTCTTCATTAATCTTTACAACCCCTTTAAATTAGACATTCTTATCCTTGCTTTGCAAATTAGGATATTGATACTTGGAGGGATTAAATGACTTGTCAAAAGTCATAAAGTTGGTACATGACAAGGCCAAGCTTCTAACTCAGATTCATTTGATTTTTCAACTCCTTGCTTTTTGCAGAAACATTGCTTAAAGAGGAATAAAATGAGCTTGATTTTAGGTATGTGGTGTGCTCTTGATTAAAGTATCAAGTGAAATAAATAAATGCCAATTTAGAAATATTGGAGCATCCTGGTTAAATCATCCTATAGATAGGAAGCTGTTATCAATTAAATAGTTTCTATTTATCTGCCAAAATATGTAGCCCTGAGACCTAGACACTTACAGGACCAGGACTGAGGTGTGGAATCAGAAGATGCGCGCTCCTCTCTGTCAGTGATTAGCTGGAATCATGATGGCACTGTAAGGGTCTGATGATCAATTTATTCATCTGTACGATGAGAATAATAATA
Organism: Tursiops truncatus; assembly: GCF_011762595.2. NCBI lineage: Eukaryota > Metazoa > Chordata > Mammalia > Artiodactyla > Delphinidae > Tursiops > Tursiops truncatus. Next base: position 44,566,585 of record NC_047036.1, read on the forward strand.
CCTGCTCTTATTTGCTGTTCGTTTATTCTCTTCTATCCTCAATTCCACGTCCGTTCCCTTCCCCCTCAATCTTATAGGCACCCATTCTAATGTGGTTGATGTTCATACTTTTATTTGTGTTATAAAATCTGAACTGAAATTTCGTGTGTGTGGTTGTCATTAGGACGCTCCATTGTACTCTGGTTTCCCCCTTCTAGGTAGGCTCCCTTGAGATTGGGCACGGCCATGTGACTTGTTTTGGCAATGAAACATCTATGTAATCAATGTGTGTCATTTCTGAGTGGAAGCCTTTGAGAGCCAGGGCATGATTCACCTCACTTCCTTCTCCTACTGAGGTAGCCGGTGATGGTTCTAGATGGTACATGGTCCATCAGCCTGAGCCCCTACGTAAGGACAATGCTTGATAGAGTGTGCATATATTTTTAATTTACATTAATGGTAAATTCACTGTTTTATACTGTTTCAGTGTTGCTAGTCAGCACTATCTCAAGATATTTAATACCATTTATATAAAATGTGAAAACATTAAAAAATACTATGCACATTTTATGGATACACATGCAGACATATTCCTAAAGTATACCTCAAGCCTAGGCATAGGAGGCAGGTGGTACACCTGGGAAACTAAACCAGAGGAATTGACCTTTGATTTACCCTTACACTAAGCTTCATAAACGTACAGAGGTTGTTGACAGCTTCTTGCACAGGCAGGTAGCCCTGTGTGGAAGGGGACTTGAAAATAACCGTCAGGAATTTTTACCTTGATCTTGAGCATATAGGGAGCTGGGGGAAGTGGAAGGTCTAGGGAACTTATCCTTACAGTGGGGACTTAAATATGAATAGCATGGATTTTAAACAAATATAAAAAGTCAATTTCTCCAGCAGGCTCCATTGACAGTGTTTGAACACTCTGAATTTAAAAGTATTACTTAGAATGCAAAGAACTGGAATTGTACTTTATGGTGTGAAGAACCATTCCAGTCCCTGCTTCTTTTTTTTTTTTTTTTTCTTGCGGTACGCGGACCTCTCACTGTTGTGGCCTCTCCCGTTGTGGAGCACAGGCTCTGGATGCGCAGGCTCAGCGGCCATGGCTCACAGGCCCAGCCGCTCCGCGGCATGTGGGATCCTCCCGGACCAGGGCACGAACCCGTGTCCCCTGCATCGGCAGGCGGACTCTCAACCACTGCGCCACCAGGGAAGCCCCCTGCTTCTTTGATGACACTGGTGGGTACTATGCCTCAGTCCTGCAGGATAAAGAAAGGGTTGAAACATCGCCAATATTACAAAGAGCCACTAACCTAAGCCAAGGGATGTCTTCTGATAACTAAGGCAAGATATGGATTTTCATTACGTTGCTATTAGTAGTTGTTGGTACAGTGCACTGTGTCTGTTCCAATGAGCTGGGCAACCTTGATTTATTTCTGTAACTTTATATCCACCCTAAGCAGTGTTCTGAAGGTGAGTCTCTTTGTCTTGATTTAAACTTTTTATTATTTTTTTAAAGATTTATTATTTATGTATTTTACTTATTTTTGGCTGCATCGGGTCTTAGTTGCGGCATGCGGGATCTTCGTTGAGGCATGGGGGATCTTTCGTGTGGCGCATGGGCTTCTTTCTAGTTGTGGCGTGAGGGTTTTCTCTCTAGTTGTGGTGCGCAGGCTCCAGGGTGCATGGGCTCTGTAGTTTGCAGCACGCAGGCTCTCTAGTTGAGGCGTGCGAGCTCAGTAGTTGTGGTGCGCTGGCTTAGTTGCCCCGCGGCATGTGGGATCTTAGTTCCCTGACCAGGGATCGAACCCACGTTCCCTGCATTGTAAGGCGGATTCTTTACCACTGGACCGCCAGGGAAGTCCCTAAACTTTTTAAAGTCTCAGCTGTTGTCTAAATAAAGAGTAACCGCAGTCTGCTTGTCCTGACGTCGTTGGGTCTTTCAGGTCTACGTCACGCGTCTGCGGTTCGTATAGTGGAGCTTATGAAGCTGATTCCGTTCTAGGTTGCTGCTCAGAATCTTCCCACCCTCCCATGAGGAGAGGATGGTCCCTCCATTAGACACCTGCTGCTTGTGCTGTCTCTGGCCACCTGCATATGGTGACGTTCCTTATTCTCCTCCTGCTCTGTTGGCCTTGAGTCTTCCCCATTTTCATCTCAGATAGCTACCCCCTGCCTTTTACTCTGGTTGGGGTAAAACTTCCACTTCTAGGTTTTGTCCCAACCTTGTTACTCAGAATATGGTCCAAAGACCAGCAAATATCAGCAACACCTGGGCTTACTGTACATTGAATATCAGGCCCCACCCTAGACCTACTGAATCAGAATCTGCAGTTTTAAAGAGACCCCCAGGTGATTCATATGCACATTAGAGTGTGAGAAGCTGCTCTAAACTCCATCCCCTCGTTCTGGGCTCTGTGTTAGTGTTCTGTCAGCTAGAGGACTATTGTGAGAGGTCTTTTCATGAAGTAAGGAATTGTGTATTGTCATTTGCACTGTATTAGTGTGTTTTTTTGTTTCTGTTTTTCCTCTTGGGTGTGTCTGATTCATTTGTTACCTGCTTAGGACCTGATATTATTAAAACTCTGATGAAACTGCTTATAGGTGTGCTTATACTTGTTAATTAGCACATTGGTTTCTTTCTCTCTCTCTCTCACGCACACACACATTTCAAGGAGGGCTTTGGCTAGAAGAAGAGTTCTATCTCAGATCCACACAGCACAAAGACATCTTCAGAAGTAACAGACTAGAACACTCTGTTAAAGGTCTCATGATGTATTTTCTACTCACCCTCAGAATACAGAAAGCTTTTGTTTCTAGTTGATTTCGCAGCTCTCTCAGTGCTTAGTCCAGTGTGTGAGCTGCCTAGGGTTGCATGTTTTATATTTAGGAGATATTCTCTCCTCGTATTCATTGGATTTAGCTGATTGTTTGTAATTTGTCTGACTCATGCTTGATCTAATTTATATTTTTATTGTAAACACTTGAGAATCTTACATAATCATTTTCTCTGCCATACTGTTGCTAACATTATTTTTTAAATCAAATTTTCTACAGGACAGTAAAGTTTAAATTATTGCATTCAAAGTGTTCTTATGGAAAGAAATTCAGAGAACACTATGTATGGAGATCTGATGGATTACTTGATACTTCCATTTGTTAGTTCTCCTGAGGGAAAAAAACCCTAATTTTCTGCAATCACTCTGTCAGCTCCCAATTTGCATTAATGTGATAAGCATCTCAGTATTGAATTGGATTCCATTTTATGTGCACCATTTAAGTCTGTGAACAAAGAAAATGACACCAACCTCAATTCCAACTTTAGGAGATTTCAATTAAAATGAGTAAGTTACTTCTGATAATCTCCCATATCTCAGTGCCGTGTAGTGCAGTTTTTACTGTGCTGTTCTTTTGTTGGTTTCAATCTGTGAAGAACTTGGGACACTCACTTCCCTGCCTCCATTGGCCTCTTGCTGCCCGGATTGTTTTCCTTCTTCTCTGGCAGCTCCTGCTCTGCCTCATTTCTTGTTCTTAGGCTCATCTTCCTCTACCTAGGCATTGACTTAGACAATTCCTTAACTTCAATCCTAGACCTCCTTCTCATTCACTGCATAGTCTCTCTCTAGGCAATATCATCCATTTCCATGGCTTCAAATACACCTATGTGTAGATGATGTATAGATGCCTTTTTTTTTCCTTTTTCTTCCAACCTTTCATCTGAGCACCAGGCTTAAATATCCAGTGCCTACGTACATCTCCACTTGGATGATTCAAGAACTCAAACTCTGTATGTCTAAAACTGAATTCATGACTGTCCCTCCATATCTACACGTAGCTGGGGAACCTCTGTGCAAACTCCTTTGGGTTTGTGTTCTCCCTTGACTTATATGAGTTGTGGGATGAGACTCCCTTTAACCGTTACTGGACCGTTGAAGGAAACACTAAAGGAAATGCTTTCCCAAGCTGGAAAAGGGTGAAGCAGAAGGGCAGATGCTGTTGGTGCCTGTCCCACATATTCTTGCCTGTCCCAAAGTCACTTGCGGAGGGTTCCTATGTATGCCAATGACTTCCTCTGCCTCTCTTTCTGAGTGCTTTCTCTATGCCCAAAGCGGCACTTCAGGAAAGTTGGGAATGTTGGGGGTTTAATACCCCGGGAACAACCCTTAATCAAAATGAAATTGGAGTTGGTAGATGAATATCCCAGTTTCCTCACCTCTTGGAAGGAGAACTTTGAGCTGTGTTTCTCACCTTCTTCCAAAGGTCCCCAGCAGGCTCGATCCATGGCCCACAGCAATAACCCACCCATTAATGCACACTTTACTGGTTTTCTATTATTTTCTCTCTCACTTCCTCACTCCTCCCCTGAGCTTCTTGGTATCATCTCCAAAATAAGTGATTTTTCATAAAATTATTTTATTGGGATATGCCTTTGAGGAAACTCAGACTAAAGCATTCAGTATCACTGAGGACCAACAGCCCACAGTGATGATCTCTTGCTTCCCTTTCCTCCAGTTAACATGTTTTGACTAAACTCTGTATGGGTGAGGTCACTGAGCATGCCCTTACACAGCATTTGGGCATTTGGTTATGGAAAGAGCACACAAAAGTGAGCTGGTGTGTTTGGCTGAAGAGTGTACATGTGAGTTTCTTGGCATTAGGTATAATCATTAGTAAAAGGACCTTAAAAAGGTAAGTAACCAGAGTGACAGCTCCTGGCCATCACTATTACATGGCTCTCTTCCAGCATAGTGTTGCCCAATAGCAATGTCTACAGTAATGGAAATGTTCTATATCCACACTGGCCAATTTGGTAGCCAGTGGCTAATTAGCACTTGAAATGAGACTAACATAACTGAGGAATTGAATTTTAAATTTTATTTAATTTTAAGTAATTTAAATGTGACTGATATGTGGGATGAGACTCCCTTTAGACGGTTACTGGACTACTTCATTTTGGACAATGAAGGTCTAGTGCTTCCCACCTAAGTGAGTGGTGGTGCTTCCACTGCATGCTATGTAAGTCAGAAAACTGAGAGTCCACCCGAACAGTTCCCTCTTTCTCACATCCAATATGCAATCACAAGGTCTTATTAACAACCACGAATTATCTCTAATCCCTTGGCCTCTTTCTATCCTCCCTGCCACCACTGAAACCCAAGCTACCATTTTCTCTCACTTTGACTACCAGAGTAGCCTTCTAGTATTTCTCCCTATACTCACTCTTGACTTTCTTTAATCTATTCACTACGCTGTAGCTTTTCAAAATGCAAATAATCATCACCAAGTTGAAACATTTTAATGGTTTCAAATTGATTTTAGATTAAATTCCTGCACCCTTGACATGGCTTGTAGAAGCCTTGTGTGGCCCTTCCTACCTTTTTGGTATTTTGGGATGAATTCCTTATGAAGCAAAATACCAGGAAATGGCAAAATTTTTATTGACTTCATTCATTAATCTACTAGTGTGCCATCTCTGTTATGAGAAAAAAACAACTTTACATATATGTATCTTCAGGTACCTAGCTCAAGAGTATTAGTATTTTAAGGAAGATGATCTATGCCAGTTAGGGGTTTGTTTTTTACATGCTAACAGAAGAAAGCTCTGATAACCTAGTGTGTTGGTGATGCTGGAAGCGTTTGTGGTGGTGATGGGTGAGAAAATACTTATAAAAATGGAAGATAAATGAAAACTTTTGGGGAATAGTAGATTCAGAAGGGAATGAGAAAGACAGGAACTGAAAATGAGGTAGGCAAAATTTGAGAGATGAGGAAATCAACTTTCCTAATAATCTTTAAAAAGGAAGAGAATTCCCAAGTGAGATAGAGGAGGGTCTAGGATGGGTGAAGGTTAGCAGATGCCTGTTAGAGCCTTAACCTAGGTGAGTGGAGTTGTAGTTTAAGCAGAATAGGGAGAAAACCCTTGTCAATGGATTTATTCTAGAGAATAGTAGCCGTGAAAGAGTTTCATCTTGAATTTAAGGGAGTTGACCTGGGGCCATATTGAAAAACTATATATATGTATAATAGCTATATCTATATATCTTTATTTCACTGGAAGGATAAAAGAGAAATGAAGAGAAAAATAGATGTGTTGTAAAAGAAAAAGTACTACATAGAAAAGACAATAAGGAATTAAGAGAGCCTTTTTACTAGAAGGGGAGTAAAATAGGGAAACAAACAATGATATAATCTAGAAGAGAGAATAAAAGTAAACTTGGGTTACACAAACAGGCTTATATGTATGTATTTAATTTATTTGATTTCTATATAGTTTGAACTTCAACAAAATTCTATCATAATGAAAATAGGTATACATGAGATAACAGTACACACGTGATCTTTCAGGGGTTACTGTGGGGAAACCCCAGGAGGTGCTTTTATAAGAGTAAAGGAAGTGACTTTTAGGGAAGAATTTCCTGAGAACCTAAATAGTAGCCACAGAGTATTTCTTGGTGAGACAAGATGAGAAGGTAACCTTTCCAGTACATTTCCCATATCCATATTCTAGTTCATGCCAGTTGCCATGGTTTCCTTAGCCCCTAGTATCCTTCAGGGCAGCAGCCCATCCTCCTGAGGCAGTGGCCTGAGTTCCAGCCCAGAAGTCAGCTCTCCATCCCTTCTTCTTCAAAGAACTTATTTCCTTGCCTCTTTCCTGCAGGGCCTTTCAGGGGAATGACTTATGATTAATAATTTAATCATTAAATAATCTATAATTACCGATTAATTTTTATACTGTTAACAGTGTGTTTTCCTACCACTCAAGGGAAGTCATATTTAAAGAGGTGCATCCTCGAGACATCAATACCTTAACTTAAAGGAAAGAATCAATAAAGAAAATCTCTGACCCAGAGGGTGTCAGTGCTGAGACTGGGAGGCTGAGAGGTTCACATACCAAATCACATGTGCATCAGTCAGCCTCCTGAGAACCAAACCCAGCTGTAACTACACAGCCAACTATCACTTTATTAACAGGACAATATTATTCCAAGAAATTCTTGTCTAGGAAGATGATATTACAAATAACTTTATTACTTATTTCAAGAACTTCTGAAAAATCCATTTTTCTGAACAATGGAGCACTCAGCTAGCTTCCTTATCCCTTCTCAGCACACTAGATCTCTCTATGAGGTTCACCTAAGAACTGACCACTCCTCAAGACTTCCTCCCAAATCTCACCTCACTCCACCTGTCCTAACAATGTTGTCATGACCTTTGTCCAACCCTAGTCAAGCTCCCTCACCCCACCTTCCACCAATGAAAAATTCACCTAAACCAGACCTCAAGCCTCGTAAGTATCTTTTGTCTTGTCTTTTTCTGCTCCCCTCCAGGATGCTGCAGAGCTCTCTCAAGGTAGTGGTCCTCCTTACTGCAGTAAGCAATAAACTTGTCTTTGCTTCAGCCACAGGTTTTTGGGGTAATATTTTTGAGGAATTGCAGTTGACACACTGGCCTCCAGTGGGTGTTATAAAGTGTTTTCAAAAATGTCACCCAGGAGATACTGTCTGGATATGATGTGGATTTTCTTAATAGAAAGGTGCAATGTTTGAAGATGCTCGTGGACTTCCCAGTAGAAGGCCTGGGATTAGAACACAGACATCTCAGCTGCTCAGGAACTATCTTAGAAGCCAGCAAAGAGTTGCCCTCTCCACTCACCTATAACCCATGAGCACATCGCAGTGAAAGCTTTGAGGCATCAGAACTCTACTTTACTCTCGTTTCGTCCACTACGAACTATTGCCAGAAGAGATTTCTGTATAAGTATATACAGAAATGATGAAACATATGGGGTGTTTATGAAGGGTGAAAATGTGTTAATACACCAAATGTTTATGTACTTGTTTGTTTATAGTTAGCACTTAGGGTGATGTCTTCATAGAAAGCATAGACCTGTTAGAAAATTCACTAGGGCCCATTAAGATATTTAAAGAGATGGGATTAATGATTGCAAAGAGTATCATATTCACACAAGTGCCATTTCTATTGCAAAGCATGAATGGTTTCCTGAGAGCAAAAGGAAGTTTTATTTAACTTTTTGAGATAGCCAGTCCTCCGTAATCAAAATGTGGCCTGCCAAGTCCGCAACTTTCTCTTCTTATTGTGTAAATACTTCTATGTCCGCTGATGCAATTCTGAAAAGTGCACTTACTGCTGATTTGAAAATGCCCCATGCTTATTTATATCAGATTTTGTGACTTAGCTAGAAACTAGAAGGACCACTGACCATGAAGTGGTTTTGAAAATTGATTTATAATTTTGACTTAGGTTGCAAGATGGAACAGGGACATTTTTCTTGATTCATTTTGCTGAAGCCTCGTCAGGCCCACCTCAAAAAACTCTTCCTTAGTTACAGTGATATTATCTGTAATAAAAATTTATATATATATAACATTAATAAATGGGAATAAATAGTCACAGCATTTATTAAGTCTTTCCTAAATACTAGGAGGACACTGTGCTAATAACTGCATCATCAGATTTCATCTTTGCAATGCCCTGAAGAGGTATGTGCTGTGATCATCACCACTGCACATATTGAGTAACTGAGGTCTTATGAATTGAATAACCTGCCCAAGGTCACACAGCTAGTACCTGCTATGTAGGACTCATCTCAGCTTTGACTGACCATGAAGTCCTTGCCTGTTACCACCATGCTGTGTTGTGAGATGCAAGTTCTTTAAGAACAAGGACCATATCTCATATTGTACTTCTCCTAGAGTAAGTTCATTTGTCCACATATTTCATGAAATATAGTAATACCTTGATTGCTTCAAAACGCTATTAATTGATGTGAACAGATGGATACCAAATAAATGTTGGAGAGGATAACAGATAACTCAGTGAAAATGGTTTTTATTTCCTCTCAAAATGTAAGCTGACTAGGTAGATCATCACTTATAAAAACCAACCAAAGGGCTTCCCTGGTGGCGCAAGTGTTAGAAGTCCGCCTGCCATTGCAGGGGACATGGGTTCGAGCTCTGGTCCGGGAAGATCCCACATGCCTCGGAGCAACTAAGCCCGTGCACCACAACTACTGAAGCCCGTGCGCCTAAAGCCCGAGCTCCACAACAAGAGAAGCCACCACAATGAGAAGCCTGCACACCGCAATAAAGAGTAGCCCCCGCTCGCCGCAACTAGAGAAAGCCTGCAGCGCAGCAACAAAGACCCAACGCAGCCAAAAAAAAAATCAACCAAAGGAGCCATATTTCTTTCATTCATTTAGCAAATTTTCTTCACTCTGTGTTCACTATGAGACATTGTGTCAAATGCCCTGGAAGCAGAATTGAGAAAAACACAGTCCTTAGGTTCAAGTCCCGTGAGAGAGACAAGGAATTCAACAATTAAAATACAGCATGATATAGAACAAAGTCAAAACTCTAGAAATAGAATATACAAGTGTGACCAAGAGGTGCAAAAGCAATTCAGTAAAGAAAGGGCAGTCTTTAACAGACGGCATTAGAACAATTGCATATCCATTGGCACAAAAATGAACGTCAACCTAAAACTCATACCTTATACAATAATTAGCTCAAAGTTGATCATGAATCTAAATGTAATGTGTACATTTATAAAACGTTTAGAAGACATAAGAGAAAATCTTCATGATTTAAGGCTAAGCAGAGTTTTAGACACGACACCAAAAACCAATCCATAAAAGAAAAATCAACAAATTGGACTCTGTGAACATTAGAAACTTTTGCTCTGAGAATGATTCTGCTAAGAGACTGAAAGGACAAGTCAGAGTTGAGGAGTAATATTTACAAATCACATTATCTGGTAAAAGATTTGTAGCCAGAATATATAAAGAACTCCCTAAACTCAATAGCAGGAAGACAAACAATCCAATTAGAAAATGGGCAAAATATATTGAACAGACACTTCACTAGAGAGGATATACTGATGGCCAATAAGGCCATGAAAAGATGTTCAACATAATTCGTCAGTAGGGAATTTGCTAATTGAAGCTGTAATGAGATATCACCACACACCTATTAAAAAGGCTAAAATTTTAAAATACTGATAATATCAATTTTGTCAAGCATCCAGAGCAGATATATCTCTCATACATTGGTGGTGAGAGTGAAAAGTGAAACAACCATTCTGGAAAACAGTTTGGCAGGTTTTTTTATAATGTTATACATTTACTTAACATATGATCCAGCAGCTACCCTCCTAGATATTTATCCTAGAGCATGAAAACTTATGTTTTCAAAAAACCTATTCATAAATGTTCATAGAAGGATTATTTATAATATCCGAAACTGGAAACAACCCAAATGTTTTTCTATGGGTGTTTGGATGGGCAAACTGTGGTACATCCATGCAATGGAATACTATTCAGCAATTAAGGGGAATGAACTATTGATGCACACAACAACTTGGATATATCTCCAGGGTTTGCTGAATGAAATAAGTAAGTCTTAAAAGATCACATACTCGATGATTCCATTTATGTGAAATTCTTACGACGGCAAAATTATAATGATGGAGAACAGGACAGTAGTTGGTTGGAGTTATGCCTGGGGACAGAGTCTAACTATAAAGGAGTAGCAAGAGGGAGTTTCTCTGTGGTGATGGGCAAGTTCTGCACCTTGATTGTGGTAGTGGCTACACATATCCGTACTTGAGATAAATTTTTGTAGAAGCACACGTAAGAGGCATGTAAAAATTGACAATATGCGAGTAATGTCTGGAGTTAGGAATATTTACCAGTATTAGTTTCCTGGTTTTGATAATGTACCATGCTTATGTAAGATGTTATCGTCAGGGGAAGCTGGGTGAAGAATGTAGTGGAACTCTCTTTACTATTCTTGCGACTTCTCATGAGTCTAAAACTATTTCAAAATGAATCTTTTAAATAATAAAGATAGCTGAGGATGTTATGGAGATACAGAGGTGGAGATAAAAGATCTCTATAATTTTGGGAATGAAGGAAAAGTAGAAATTTGGGGGAAAAAACAAGAGGAGGTAACACTTAGCTGGGTCTTCAGAATGAGAAGAGGTTGGCCAGCAGCGGGTAAATTTGTTCCAGGCAGGGCTGCCTCCGCTGCCAGCGTGTGGTCCAGGGGCCTTCCTCCCTCACTGGGAACAAGGTCAAGCCTCCTAACTGATGCCCCTGCTTCCTTCCCTGTCCCACCCAGGACAGTATTCAACCTTGCTTCAGCTCAAATGGTCCTTTCAAAATGTAAATCAGGTGATGGCATTTCTTTGTTCAAAAGGCTCCCTTCTCACTTGGAGTAATAGCCCCTGTACTTGCAATGGCTTATGTAACCTGCTCTCACCCTCTCTGACCTCAGTTCAGTTACTCCCCCTTCACTCCTCTGTTCCAGCCTCACTGGCCTCCATGTTGCTCCTTTAACACATCAGGCACCCTCCCTTCTGAGTCATCACTAGCTCTTCCCTCAGCCTAGGATCCTCTTCCCCCTTGTCTGCATTGTGGTCCCTCCCCTCCTCCGAGTGTTTAAGCTCTCTGCTTCTCACTGAGACCATCCCCTTTTACTGAAGTTAAAATTGCATATGTATAACTGATTCACTTTGTTATAAAGCAGAAACTAACATACCATTGTAAAACAATTATACTCCAATAAAGATGTTTAAAAATATATATATTGGGTAGGGATCTCTGAAAAAGTGTGAAATCCTTCCAGAGAATTGTACTAAATATCTAACTATAAGGTTGGTTAAAAGAAGTCAAGACTTAAAAACATACTACCTCCAAGGAATTGATGACAGATGCAGCAATGCACTTTTGTTATAATTTACCTAGAGTTTTTAAAGTTTCACTAACTCACTGACTATTAACAGTAGTTCAGATTTTTATTCTTGGACATTTTAATAAGAAGAGACAAAAATATGTCATGTTAAATAAAAGTCAGTAAAAACCTTTGAATATGTAAATTAACAGGTGATCATTTTCATCAGGAATTTTACTTCTTATCTTTTCGGTAAAGATAATACTTCTTTTGGTGTTATGTTTTTTGTTTTTTTTTTTTTTTGCGGTACGTGGGCCTCTCACTGCTGTGGCCTCTCCTGTTGCGGAGCACAGGCTCCGGACGTGCAGGCTCCGGACGCACAGGCTCAGCAGCCATGGCTCACGGGCCCAGCCGCTCCGCGGCACGTGGGATCTTCCCGGACCGGGGCACGAACCCATGTCCCCTGCATCGACAGGTGGACTCTCAACCACTGCGCCACCAGGCAAGCCCTGCTGTTATGTTTTCTGAATTGACTTTTGAGAAGAAACTAATAAAGTTCATTGAAAACAAAAAACAAAAACAAACAAAATTGCAGTAACTTCCAGCCAGCTTTTCCTCTCTCTTTTCCCTGATTTATTTTTCCCCTAGTACTTATTACCTTCTACTTTACCACAAAATATATTTTTATTTATTTATTTATTTATTTATTTTTTTCTCTACTAGATTATAATCTCTATGAGGGCAGAAATGTATGTCTGCTATTTTTTTCTTCCCTGCTTTGTCCCCAACACTCAGAACCCTTTTGTTCTTCCAACAAACATATTTGAGGGCCTGTGTTCATTTCCTATTGCTGCTGTAACAAATTACCACAAACAAATTATACAAATTTATTATCTTACTGGTTCTGGAGGTGAAAAATCTAAAATTGGTTTTATGGAGCTAAAATCATGGTGTCAGCAGGGCTACGTCCTTTTGGAAGCTCTAGACGAGAACCTATTTCCTTGCCTTTTTCAGCTTCTAGAGGCTGCCTGCATTGCATGGTGTATGTCCCATTCCTCCATCTCCAAAGGGCATCCCTCTGTCTTCTGCTCTCATTGTCACATCTCCTGTCTCTCTTCTTTTAGAACCCTTGTGGTCCTTTTATAAGGATACTTATAATTACATTGGGCCATCCCAGAATCTCGGGATGATCCAGGCTAATCTCTAGATTAGCTATCTCAAGATTTTTAACTTAAACACATCTGAAAATTCCCATTTGCTATGTAAGGTAATGTATTCACAGGTTTGAGGATTTAGGACATAGACATCTTTGGGGATTAGGACATATTCTGCCACAGGGCCTATTATGCGTTAGGGCCTATTATATGTCCAATATAGACCAGTCAATAATAGATACCCCCAAAATAAGCAGGCTAATTTTAGCTAGTAATGAATGTGGCACAGTAAATGAAATGGTGTAATCTAATAAGCTAATCTAATAATGAACAACTGCAGGGATGGGAATGGAGACCTCTGGGGAAGAAACTTTGAGGTGAGAGATTAATGGAAAGAAATAATCAACCACACAAAGTTCTGAGGGAAGAACCTCTCAAGTAGAGGAAAAAGCAAACGCAAAGGCCTTGAGCCAGTAGGGAGCTTGGCTTGTTCTGGCAGGGACAGAGACCAGTGGTGGGATTTGAGGTTGGTCAAGTAGACAGGAGTCAAATCATTTGCCCTCTTCTAGGCCCCAGCGAGGAGCTCTGATTGTATTCAGAGGCTGATAGTAAGCCATGACGGTGGAAAATGGATTACGGGGGGCACACATGGATGTGCAAGATCTGTTAAAAGCTCTACTGTGGTAGTCCAGGTGAAAGGCTGGAGCTTCTTGGACTAGGGTGGAAGCCATGGACATAGAAAAGAAACCTGTATATCTTTAGGATGTATTTCATAGGTAATGCGGACAGGATTATTTGACTGTAGGGACAAAACATTGTTCTAAGGATTTTGTCCTGAGCAATGGAGTATATGGCAGTTACTATGGAAGACTTGGAGCAGAGCTGCTTTGTGGGGATGTCAACAGTGCGCTTTTAGGCCTGTGAAGTCTGCGATTCTTTTTTTTTTTTTTCGCGGTATGCAGGCTTCTCACTGTTGTGGCCTCTCCCGTTGCGGAGCACAGGCTCCGGATATGCAGGCTCAGCGGCCATGGCTCACGGGCCCAGCCGCTCCGCAGCATGTGGGATCTTCCCGGACCGGGGCACGAACCCGTGTCCCCTGCATCGGCAGACGGATTCTCAACCACTGCACCACCAGGGAAGCCCCTGAGATTCTTTTAAGCCATCCACGGGGCTGTGTCAGGGGGACTTCAGCTATATGCACCTGAGGCTCAGAGGAGCAGCCAGGGAGGGTGCTATGCACTTGGGAGTCTTATGTAGCCTAGCTGGCACATACAGGCATGGGACTGGAGGAGACCATGTAGAGAGAGAGAAAAGGCGTTAAGCAATTATGGGGAGATCCAGATAGTAGTAATAATAATAGCGCCCTGTGCCAAGCCCTGCACTTCGATTTTTCCATATATTAATGTATTTAATATATTTAATCCTTGCCACAATTCATTGAACTGGTTTCTTTTATTATCATATTCCATTTTATAGTAGAGAACACTGAGGTAGAGAGTTAAAAAACTTTTGTCAAGGTCGCACAGCTAATAACTGGCCAAACTGAGAATCAGACTCAGAAAGTCTGGTTCCAGGGTCCATGCTCTCAAACCTTGAGTTCATAGAGTATTGTTCCCCTTTTAAGTATAGTCTGGAGGAATATAAGATTGTGGACCAAGTCACTATACTCTGTACTTGCTCAGTGTTCTGTTATCTTAGGCTGTTCCTCGAATGCAGGTTGGAATTGGAGTTGGTGATAAGCAGAATTCAGTGGTAAGAGAGTTCACTGCCACAGAGTATTTTCTTTCCTTTTAATGTGCACTGACTTTTAAAAAATTTTTAAACCTTTTTCATCCTCTAGAACCAAAGCACTTTATGCTATGTTGGGGTGGGTTTTGATAACATACATTTCATGTTTTCCATAAATAGACTTTTCAGTAACCCCTAGGAAATTCTGTGGTTCCATGAACCACTGCTTGAAAATCTGTTCACCATCATGACAAACAGCCCATCTCTGAAAGGATAATGTATTTGGAATTGATTCCCAGGATGAATCACATTTTCATAATTGCACAAGATTACTCACAAATTCAAGGAAGTTAGGTTTGAAAAACGAAATAAAAATCAAATAAACCCAACTTATAAACTTTGCTTACAACATGTTCTCAGATAACACCCACAACGTGTTTCTTTTGTCAAGATTCAACCTGAAGATACACTGAAGACAAATTTCTACTTCTGTGACTTTGTCAGTAGTAACACAATCAAAGTAGTGATACGCAGTGTTCTTATTCCACTGTGTGGGACACAGAACAGTTTGCTGATTAACTGACAAATTCAAGACAATCTAGAGGTCAGAGTCTGAAGAATGAGTCAAAGGGCAGAAGTTCCAAGAGAAACTTAAGCGAGCTTGAGTCCTTAAGATCTAAGGATGAATACAGTAATGATGAAAAACTGCCTCTGATTCAATGTGTGCTTTGTGCATAGTAATTCAACAAAGTCTTTCGCTGATGGTTGATTGAATGCCTACCTTGTACCAAGCACTGGGGTTACAATAATGAGTTAGAGAGGCAAATGAGCACTATTCACAGGGAACTGAGGACTAATAGGAAAAACAGAGAGTCAAATAATACAAATAGAGTGTAATGGGGGAAGACAGAGTTCTGTGTGGGAGGTAGAGGTGGATGAAGGCATTTTGCTGATTTGTTCTCACTGCTTTGATGATCTGGCTGTGGCACTTACATAGAATCATGGCAAAACACTTGAAAATTGTTTGTAGTGTTAGTGTTGGTCAGAGGATTAAACTGTTTTGAAGTCAATTCTCTGGATTACTTAGTATCACAAGCCCATAAGTAAAGAGTAGGCTTCATACAATAAGCTACAGGTAAGATTTTTTTGTTTTGTTTTTTTAAAATTGAAGTATAGTTGATTTACAGTGTTGTGTTAGTTTTTGGTGTACAGCGAAGTGATTCAGCTATATATATATTCAGCTATACATGTATGAATATGTATATGTTCATTTTTATTATCTACTTGCTGTATATTGGTAGAAGATTAGGTATCGAATGTGTTCTTTCCTTAAGGTTTTCTACTCCTTTCATCTACTGATACCTAATTTGTAAGGTATCCTAAATTACCGAGATGCTAATTTTAAACTATTCAAAAACTGCTTTACATCTCTCTCTCTTCTCCCGAGTCCCACTAAAAATAGACTGAGCAGGTGTGCTCCTTAATAGTAGGCTATTTTCTGAGTTTGGAGGAAAACACCCAGCTATAGCCACTGAGAGTGCCTATATTAATTCATTCATTCATTCATTTGCATTCATTGAGCGCTGGAATGCACTAAGCATTGTGCTCAGAGCTATCGATTCCAGACCATGGTATACAGAAAAAGATTTGCCCCAAAGATTTCCACATCCTGTTCCCGGGAAATGGTAAAAAGGTTACATGGCAAAGGGGAATTAAGGTTGCCGATCATCTGATTTTGAAATGGGGAAAGTATCCTGGATTACTCAGGTGGGCCCAGTGTGATCACAAGGGTGCTTATTAGTGGAAAAAGGAATCAGAAGGAGGAGGACCAATGAGATGGCAACGTAAAAAGATCTCAGCCCCACGTTGTTGGCTTTGAAGATGGAAAAAAATGAGGCCATGAGCTGGAGTGCAGGTAGTGTCCAGAAGCTGAGAAAGACAAGGAAATGGATTCTCCCCTGGAACCTCTAGAAAGCAACCTAACCCCGTTGACATCTCACCTTTAGCTCAGTGAGACTGATTTTGTGCTTCTGACCTCCAGAAGGGTAAGACGATAATTTTGTGTCATTTTAAGCCACTAAATTTGTGGCAGTTTGTTACAATAGCAATAGAAAACGAATGCACAGACTGTAAGACAGTTCCTGCCCTCCAAGAGCCAACAGGCTGGTAGACATGGAAAGAGTCCAATGAGATAAGGTTACAGCTAGCAACATTGAGTGCTGACCAGGGCTGGCACTGCAAAAGGTTTGTAGAAAGGATAAGATACCTTCTGCACTGGGCAAGACAAAAGGCCACAGCTTTTTTTTTTGCTGCCCATGCAATCATTTGTGCCCTAGGATATATAGGATGATGCTTTGTGGGTATTTCCCTGCACAGCTGGGGAATTTGTCAGAGAAGCTAGCGGTTGGACCCACAGAGTATTGAAGAGAGGGAGGTAGGGATGTTACCTGGTTTAAAAGAATCTGAGATGTTTATATTTTAAATACCATTGTACACTGAACTTCTGAAACTTATATCTTCAGCCCATATTCCTCTCCAAACTCTAGATCTCACTGGATATCCCCGAATCTCTCCTTGGGTATCTATTGAACAACTAACCCCAAATTTTTGATCTCCCTCAACCTGTTCCTACCCCAATATTTCTCCTTTCAGTAAATGACACCTCCACTTTTCTTGTTCTTCAGGACAGAAACCTTGGAGTCTTTCTCCATACTTTGTTTTACCTCACACTCCATGTCACCTCCATCTGGGAATCTAGTTACCTCTACTTTCAGTATATTTATAGGCTCTTACCACTACCACTGCTGCAATCTTGGGCTAAGTCACTCTCACTTGGCTGACTGTAACAGCTTCAAACTGATCCCTGCTTCCATCCTTTCCCAATTACAACCTATTCTTAACATAGGATTCAAGATAGTCCTTTTAAAATGTAAATTATTATGCTGCTCAAAAGTTTCCCATAATGCCCAGCCTCACTCCGAGTAAAAACAAAATTCCCAAGAGAAGTAAACACCTATGTATTCACAAAACTTCTACACAAACATTTGCAACAGCATTATTCATAATAGTCCAAAAGTAGAAATAACCCAAATGTTATTTAACTGATAAATAGATAAATCAAATGTGGTATATCCATACAGTGGAATATGATTTGTCAACATAAAGGGATAAAGTATCAATACATATTACAACATAGAAGAATGTTGAAAACACTGTGCTAAGTGAAAGAGGCCAGTCACAAAAGATCACATATTTTTTATTCTGTTTATATTAAATATCAAGAAAATGTAAATATAGAGAGACAGTATATTAGTGGTTACCAGGGCCTCGGAGGAGGGAATAGGGAGCAACTGCTTGCGGGTGTGGAGTTTCTTTGGGGATGATGGAAATGTTCTGGCATTAGGTAAATGTTTGCACAACTCTGTGAATACACTGAAAACCACTGAACTGTACCTGGAGGAAGGTGTATATCTGAACACAACTGGGATTCTACCAGGAAGGTAGAAGGGAGGAAGGTGGTGTTGAGAAGATGAACGAAAATGTCTGTTTCAGCCCTGTAGTCCTTTGAGTTGATAGCCATGTCTAAATCTCTACCTGGAGCAAACATGTTGGCATGAACCACAGTTGCTGTGCGATGATGCATACTATCAATGTATTTACCTCTGCTGATATTAACCTGAGCCCCTGGGACAGGCAGTGTTTGTCAGGTTTTTCCCACGCCTCCAGTAAGACCACACTGAAATCTTTGGGGGCCTTAAAAGTCTGAAAACATTTTAAGACACACCTCCTCCTTATTTTAATTTAAAAGAATACATAGCCGTATTGAAAAGTAAGTTCTGATCTTTTCCATGATGACTACATTTTGTTGTTGTGATTATTTTTTTCCTGAAGCTATAAAATTATCTTCTAAAACTTCTTTTGGTGCTTCTGCCTTGTTGGTGTCCTAGGTTCATGCTTCTTCTGTCTCTAGGTAATCCAACAAAGGCCCTCTGTGACAGTCGCTTACTATTTGGGACCTATTCTCATTTCCTCTCCCTTCCCTGTTCCTTTTGAAAGGGACCTGATAGTTTTGTTTTGTTTTTTTTTCCTCCCGTAAATAGATATAAACTCAAGGACTCTTTGCATTTAAATGAAATTAGTGTAATTCTTTCTGTAAACATTTATGTAGTCCCTAATGTATTAAAACAGAAGAAGATCGAGGCTAGAAATAAAAGTAGCTGCAAAGGTTAATAAAAACGTTTGCCCTTAGAGATCTTATGATCTGTGGGAAGTGCCACCTCATTGTAAACCAAAGGCGTGGGTCACTGGGTCCTAGGACTTGTCACATGGCAGGTGATGTGTTTTCTTGGGGGACGTCAGCAGCTTGCTGGGTAACCCCAAATCACATTCGTACCTTCTAAGTTTGACCTTGAGAAGGAGCCTGGATGTTGGTATCAGCCACTTGCTGAATATCTACCCTGGGTAGGAAATGTGCTAGGCCATACGAAACTTGGAGAATAAGTAAGTGACGAAAGTCATACAGCACGTAAGTAGGGGAGCCATGACAAATCCTGACCACCTCGCCTCAAAGTTCATCCTGTCGCCTACGCTTGGAGACTCTTTAATTCACTAGCTGCCTTGTATTTCTCTCATGTCAGGTTTACATAAAATCCTGGTGCGTTACAGACTACTCAGGTCGAACAATAATAGGGTTCCTTCTTTCCCCTGAGGGACTCTTGGTGAAGATTGACTCCTAAAGAGCTGTTAACAAAAAGTAGAATGGAGCTCAATGCTCTTGTTCCAATATTATTCTGAATCCAGTCACATGCCAGGATTGGCTACTTGTAGGGGATTTCGTATTACTTTAGGTTTAGCATTCATTTAATAAACTCCACAGGAGGTGTCAGAGGAGTTCATTATTCTTCATTACTGATTACTTATTGCAGGAGGAGAAGGGTATACACCTTATGCTAATTGTATGCTGATAAAAGCTTCCACGTATTGGATAGGTAACAACACATTCAGGGCCATGAAAAGGTAGAACTTCCCCAGTAGTTTTCCTCTTTTAGCCTATGCATTAGCCATACCAGAAATGGAAATAATCCATTAAATGAGGCTTTTGAAGTTGCTAGCCTTTAATCATACCAAAAAATTAGCCCTAATTTGATAAAATATCAAACAGAAAAACTGATTAATCTCATTGATATCTTATAGGCAGAGATGCTATTGAAAATATCCAGCATTTGATAGGGAAGGGGGATGAAGCACATAATAACAGATTTGAAATTAAAAGTCTGAAATTTATAGCATCTGTGTAGCAGTATGTTAGTGAGTTCTAGATCACTGAAAAAAGTCAGTAACTTTTATAAATGGCCCAGTCTCTATTAGACCCCTGATGATTATTTCTCTGGTCTAAAATCTGGTCACAGATTTTCTCTAACTGCTAATTTAAGAAAAGTAGCTAAATTTTTAAAAGAATGTCTTTTTTCTTTTCCTTTTTTACAGTATGTAGCAGTCATAGCTAGTTGCCTCCTAAACATTCCCAAAGCTATTTCTTGCCTCCTGTCTTGCTAATAAACCTTGATTTTGTTTGGAATAGTCATTATATAGGTTCATTTCCTTTTGAGATAAGGTTAAACTAGTCAGAAATTGCGTTCTACTTTGCAGCTACTACATTTTCCAGCTTTCCTTGCAGTATATGAGGTCATAGGACTATGTTATGGACAATGAAAGAGAGATCATGCTAGGAGGTTTCTGGAAAGGATTTGCTTTCCAGATAAAATTGCAGTTGTGTCACTGCTATCCTGTCCTCCTTCCATTTTCCTCCTTCAAATGTAGACATGATGCCTGGTGCTATAGCAGCCATCTTGTGACCATGAGAACACAAGCCCCATGAAACAGAAGAACAAAAGGAGCCAGTTTCATATTATCATCATTGAAGGTACCACAGAGTCCCTATCTTCAGACTTCTTATTACAGTATTAAGTTTTAAGGTACATATTTATTTTGATACTTCAAAATCTCTGAAAACAGGAATGTGTCATTGGCTTGGAGAATATAGTGGAGCTCTCTTTTCACCCCTAAGAACTAAGGAAGGAAATGAGGCAGGTGGTGGATTAGATGGGTTTTAGCAACATTCTTTAAGGTGGAAATCTACCTACTTTCAAAGTTATCTCTCAAGCTCAGAACCAGTGGCATTTAGTTCTTTAAAAGACTGTTTTAAGAATAAATAACTTCTGCTCTTGAGCCTAGATAATTTTCAAATTTTGCATTTCATATTTATCCAGACAATTATCTCAAAAACTTTTAAGTGCTTCTTCTCTCTTCTCTACTTTACTGCCTGTAGCACTTCTCAGCTGAAAGGTCTCTTTCCCTCTGCTTTTAATGGTTATTAGGCATTCACTTACTAAGAAGGATGTGTTTGCTTTACGGCATGGTGTGAGAGATTTCGGTGTGCCCAGACTTCCCCGCTGCAGTGGTGAGAGATTAGATAGCAGTCCGTTCAGCCCTAGACATAACTCAGTAAGTGGCTATTGCAGAAATAATAGCTAAATTTGAAAACCCACTCATAACACTATACTAACCATTCTTCCTCAGGTAAGGAACTAGAAAACGTGAGCAGCACAAAATCCTCAAGAAAACGTTTTCAGTCTCCTGCTAGCTGGGAGCCCCGCTGCAATTCTGTTATGAACTGCTCCACATTGGCAAAAGGATGGAGGGGAAGGTTAAAAGGGCTTTTCTAATTAGTGACTGTTGTAATGCCAGTCCACCTGCTGGCCTTGAAAGTGGAACAAGGCAGGTTAGACGTCAAGACTCAGGGGAAGCCTTAAAGCATCAGAGCTCTTTAACTCTGTTTCTTCTACTCCATCGCAGTGCTATAGCCGGGCGACCCCTCATGGTACATGGCTGTTCGTCTCCCTGTATTTTTATAGGGGTTACTAAAACTCTAGCTCATTGGCCAACCAACATGGGAATTTTCCTAACTGACTGTCAGCAATGATTCCTAAAGGTCAAACTAACAAGATTCAATTTTTCGAGTTCCTTAGACCAGGTAGGAAGCCCCTGATTTCTTGTCACTCTTGAACAACTGTCCTTGAAGGTCTGGGTGGTTCCCAGAAACCCCTTCCTTTTACTGCAAAGATGAGTCACTGAAAACTCAGTCATCAACCATGATGGGACCGTGCTAACAGAGATCATTGAAATTACCAGATAGTCTTCAAACAACTATTTTGTTACTAGCTTTAGCCTCTTGATGTAACAAGTCTTCACTAGATCTGCTAACAACATTTTGCCGATACGAGTTTCAGAAGTGCTAACTTGATGGACGGGGCAAGAATTGAGCAGTAGAAAGGAGACATAGAAGTAAAATTGATTGAATACCCATTCTCGTGTCATAAATGGATTGTATAGTTTTGTGTTCTTATCATTCTATCCTTTATCAGTAGAACAGTCCAATTTAAAGTATGCCACACTTTTATCATTTATTCGTAAACCTTAGCAGGCTAAGAATATCTTTTTACAGAACTTAAACATGATATTAGCAGCAGAAACTGACCTGCTGAGAAATTAATGGGGCTTTCCAGAAGTCATGATGAGCAGTTTCTTAGGAAAGAAGAAAATTTCCAGCTGTGGAAATGCCATTTGGGTTTCCAATCTCTACCATCATCTCTCTCCTAATCTTGAATTTTAAGGCTTGCTGTTCTTTATTCTTCTGATGGACTTTCACTTCTGCCCTGGAGAGCCCATTCTTTCCATATCGATGTACGTAAGGGCTCCTGCACTGAGGAGAAGACGGCGAGGGAGGCCTTGGGTTCAGAGGTAGGGGCCTCGTAGGGTTCCCTGGGGGTTCTCAGAAAGAGCTCTCCCCTGTGGAAATCCAGGATAAGGTAAATGGGAGAATGGATGTTACAGGGGAATTACTTTCTAGTATTTATCCTGATCTCATAGTGATCCTCTATAGCTCCTGCAAAGGCAAGAAGGGAATTATTATGGGTTCCGTAGTGACCCAAGCACTGGATGGGGAATTTAAATTCCCGCCGTTAGTTCCAGATCTGCCACTTACGTGCGTGGCCTCAGGTCCATCATTTTACTTCTTCCATGTCTTCATTTATAAAGTGAATTGATTAAACTATGAGTGCAGCGGTCCTTTTCTGCTCTAACATTTGATGATGATAGAAGCTTTGTGATACCCTGGAAAGAGCACATGTACAAGTGAACTTCCCAGTGTCATTTTGCCAAGCTGAGCTCTCTGAGTTTCAGTTTATTAACAGTAGAATGAAGAGAATAATATTTGCCAGGCAGGGCTGTTGTGAATATGAGAGATGACGGATAATAAGTACCTGACAAAGTACCCAGAATGCAGATGGTTTTAAATAAAAGTACTTTTTATTCACTGGTGCTGTGACCTACTCCTAAATGGTCTTACACTGCATTTGAGGTCTTAGGCTGATCTCTGTCCCCATTGATATGTAGCCTGGAGTGGATGTTACTGCGTGAGAGAGGAAGTGAGTCAGGGTCCTGGCTTTGTGTGAGAATGGAAAGGCAGCCCCGTCCTAGGACCTCAGGGAAGCCCTAAGGGACATTAGTGCCCCTTTGTACAATTTTGCCTCCACCCAATATCTATGGCCCTGAGTGCCTCCCCAGCCCCAACTCAGCTGATTGAATTGTTCTTCTGATGAGGGAGAATGTGGAGAAGCGTGGCTGGTGGTTCCACTCAACTTTGGGAAATGCCAAGCCCTGTCAGCTTAGAGGGATTCAAGACTAACTTCTTTGCATACTTTTTCTAACATTCTCAAGTTCTTGTGTTGAGAATTGGGCAGGACACTGAGGCGTGGGGAACAGGCAAAAGATAGCTGAAGACATCCACCTAAGCCAGGATCTAATGTTCCGGCCAAGTTGGAATCCTTTGGAAAATGAGTTCCATCTTGGGAGAGAAAAAAGTCCATCTTTTCTTAGATTTTCATCAACAGCAAACTTCTCTATCATTTAAAGGAAAATGGATCATTTGACACCTTGGAGATTTTACCTGAAGGAAGATAATTGCTTGGATCTTTTTTATGCTTAAGAGCTAAAAGCCATTTAGCAGCTATAAAATTGATAATGTATTTACCTCCCCAGAGCAAAGGATTTTTCACTGTTAACATAGTGCCTAGACCAAAATTGTGGCCTCTAGAGGTCACCAGTGCACCAGATTTGAAGGCCATGGAGGCCTCCAAAATGCTTAGGAAGAGCTAAGTGTCCCACTCATCTCTAAGGGAAAGAGAAAATAAGGCAAATAAATTACGGTAACAGCTGCTGTCCAGCTAGTCTCTTAAGAAGTAGGAAATCTTGTTCGGAATAGTGCACTTTTATTGATTTTTCTTGGTTTATTTTGGCTCTCCTCTGCACTGATCTAACTGGAGGAAACTTATAATTGTTAAATGCTTCCTCACCGATAGCTTAATTTTGGAAGTCAGAGAAGAAATTTTTCTGTATGGGAGAAAAACTGATATAGAAGTAAACTATTTTAGCCGCCACTAAATGTGTTACTCTCAGTGGCGCTCTGGCCAAGGAGGACAGTCTCCATGTGTCTCCTGGCATGCTGTCCTTAAAGGGCATGGGCACACCGGGGTGAGAAGCATGGGAAGTGGCCCTGTAATTAATTGTTATATAGTCCCTGAGCTGCTTTACGTGGGAGGACACCTTCTCAAGTACTCACATCTCTGCAGATGAATCAAACTGCACATACAGGGATCATGTTGGTAGTCAAAACATACCTTTCGTTTGGAAGAACTATCAACCAAGAAGATGGCAATCTGGAGGTCCTAAGGGGACTTTTCTTAGCTGGTTTGCCTTTTGCATTATTCTTATGCTTTAATCTCGTGTGAAGCAAATTGTCTCCCTCACAGAGAACTTGCCTTGAGATAAGTACTGTGTCTTGGCCGCTGGATTGAACCAGGGCAGTAAAGCACACGCTGCTGAGAGCCTGGGACATGTGATATAACCCGCTGCCGGTGGCCTGCGTTCCTCAAGCTGTGACCTGGGAGTCACCACCAGCGGATCACGGCATTGTTTCTGCTGTTCCAGTTCCTCTCCAAGGAGAGGAATTCCTCCATCAAGACTTTCCCAGGGTCCAGATACTTGCTAGCAGCTGACCCATCAGGAAACTGCCTCTCCCCTCTAGCTTCCCACATTCCTTCCTGAGCATTCCCCAGCCCAAGGTGTGGCCAAGCCTCGGATGGTCTGCTGGGGTTGATTGACAAGAAAACAAAGCCTTCGTCTAGATAAGAAACATCACAGAGCTATAGGAAATCTATTTGTTCTGGGTGGAACTCGCTTTCTTTCTCTCCTTTTTTTATTTTATTTTTTTATGTCTACGTTGCTGACTGGGTAGTTTCTTATCATTTCTTTAGGATGTGTGGAGCAGTCAATCTTTAAACAATGAACTGTGTTTGGGTAACTTTTTCTTTATGGCTAATTCACAAAGAAGGAAAATACTTTGTCCTAGAGGGTTAGGGTGATCTTAGATATTAGATCTTAGATATTTTTCTTGAGCAGTAAAAAGAACAACGGCAAATTTTCACTACAGTTCAATTTGAACTGTGTTCTTCAGCTCGGTGCCCATTTACATGCTGCAGAGATGGCAGTTGTGGAAAGGATGCCACTTGTCCGTCATTCTGGAGAATCCTTTAGCTTAGATGATATCCTAGGATGATTGCAGAGTGTCACTCCAGCTAGGTTGAGAATGGTGTCCCTGACCCCCCGTCAATGTGGGGCAGACTGAGAGCTTTCCTGGGACTCTGCTGTTTTATCGTGGTTACCAGTTGTATAATTGTGAGCAAATCCTACGTCTCAATTATCTTATTTGTAAAATGAAAGGGTTGGACATAATCTCCTCTAAGGTCCATTTTGAAGCTAACATCTACTCAGAGATTAAGGCTGTTCAGTCAAGGGTCAGCTATACCTTAGCAAGTGTGTTCGTCTCCCAGGGCTGCTGTAGCAGCGTATCAAAAACTGTGTGGCTTAAGAAAAACAAACTTTCTCACAGTTCTGGGGGCTAGACACCCCAAATCAAGGTGTCAGGAGGACCTTGCTCTCTGACGGCTCTAGGGGAGAAGCCTCCCTTGCCTGTTTACCTTCTGGTGTCTTCTGGCGTTCCTCAGCTTATAGATGCATCACTCCAGTCTCATCACTGTCTTCTCCCTGTGTGTCTCCACATGTGAGTGTCTGTCTCTGTGTCCAAATTGCCACTTTTTATAAGGACACCAGTCATATTGGATTAATGTGTAATGACCTAATTTTAACTTGATTAAGACTGTATTTGCTAATAAGGTCACATTCTGAGATACTGGGAGATTCAGACTTCAACATATCTCTTGAGAGGACACAAGTCAACCCAGAACAACAAGCCACTGGAAAATCTTCTCTTTGACCTCTGGGTCCGTTCTTCATGTTGCTTTGTGCCCTGAGAGGCCTACATGCATCACACCAGGGGATCCCTTTGTCGTCTGGCTTCCAGTTGGGTTAGCCAGTGGCAAGATATAGGATGCAAGGGAAGAGTGGGGTGGGGGTGGGGCATTTATTCCCCTCAGGATGGGAAGGTGTCACCTCATCTGGCTGTGTCTTGTGAGAAGACCCTATCCACACAGATTTCTTTACTTCTGAGGACCCTTAAGGGCTTCGGCAAACCTTCAGGCTTAAGGTCAGTAATTCTCTCTCCCTCCCCAACCCCCAACTTACTTCGGTTTCTCTACCAAAACTTAACAATGTTTTTCTGTTTTTTGTTTTTTGTTTTTTGTTTTTTTTTTTGCGGTACACGGGCCTCTCACTGCTGTGGCCTCTCCCGTTGCGGAGCACAGGCTCCGGACGCGCAGGCTCAGCGGCCACGGCTCACTGGCCCAGCCGCTCCGTGGCATGTGGGATCTTCCCGGACCGGGGCACGAACCCGTGTCCCCTGCATCGGCAGGTGGACTGTCAACCACTGAGCCACCAGGGAAGCCCAACAATGTTCTTTATTAAACTCTCCTCATATTCCCCACTTTGAGTGGGCCATCTGTTTTCTGCAGGGGGCTTAACTCTCTCTACTCTTAATGACTGAATTACTTTTCTAGAAATTCAAGGTGATAATTTGGTCTAGAAGAGTCTGGGTAGGGACCAGCTTTATTGCAATTTGTAGAAACCTGGCTGGGTAACTCCTTGTCCAGAGACTTCCAAAAGGCCAGGTCCTTTATAAAGCCAAGCTAGCAATGCAGATAAGCAGGCTGGGTGGCTCTTTGGATGACCTAACTTCACACATCTGTAGGCTCATGGTTGCTCTGGAACAGCCTCCAGGGTAGTGTCACATCCCTGAGCCAGGTGGACTTTCACCTGGTGAGTGAGGGAGACCATGCTGGCCTGGATGTTCTCTGTCTTATCGCTGTCTCCCTGGGGGACTTCACTTCATCTTCCCACCCAGTGATCAGATCTCTCTCAATAATGCAATGTCTTCCTTTTAAAAACTTGTTTTGCATTTTACAATTTCGAAATCTGTTTGAGATCACTCAGTCCTTACTAGTAAAAGTGGCAGGGAGAGAATATCTGTAGGTCTCTGATTTCAATGGAAAAAGGAGGCACATGCATGGAAGGGACTGGTGAAAATCTCCAGAATGATATGTTCTTAGACTATTCTGTGAAGTCAGTGATATTCTCTCCTCTAACCACTTGAGGAAACTGTGTTTGAGTTGTTTAGTGAATCTCTCTGCTTTCTCAGCTAGTACATTTATAGGGCTAGTACTCAAACCCATGTTTTCACATTCCATTGTTTGCTTCCAAAAAGGTATATTTTTGCTCTGGTGTTCATCAGCCTTTAAAAATGAACACCTGTACCATATGTGGTCAGATACTTGGCCTTTACCCTCTCCCACTATCCAAGCTAGTCCTTGGCACTCAGTGTTCTGAAGACGCCTATGAACGAAAAAGGCAGAGAAAAAGGCAACCAGGAATGTTGCATAGCTGCTAAACTCCTATCTATTCATAAACATATGTCTCTGTGTCTGATATTTCT
This sequence comes from Tursiops truncatus, assembly GCF_011762595.2. Lineage (NCBI taxonomy): Eukaryota > Metazoa > Chordata > Mammalia > Artiodactyla > Delphinidae > Tursiops > Tursiops truncatus. The sequence continues at coordinate 44,594,142 of NC_047036.1, forward strand.
AGGGTTTCTTAGGAGCCCTCAGTATTATCTGCTATACTTTAAGTCTGCCCCTTTTTTTTTTAAATGGCCTTCCTTCAATGAGTTTCAGCCTTCTCTATTCTACCCTGGGCACCTCCACAGTTGTTGCTTTTACTGTTTTGGACCTAGGGTAAAATCTACACCCACATCAATGTGCTGACAATATCTCTTGAAGCCCATTGTGCTCTGGCTTAGCTGAACTTTGCTGTGGCCATGAAAATGGACATCCAGATTTAAGGGTGGGAATTACACCAAGGAGACAAAATGTCTCTTAACATGTACAAGGGAGATGGGCACATTACTAGCAAACAAAGAAACACGCTGAGTTGAATATTTGTGGCTAAAGTTTCTGATTAGACTTGGAGAATTCTGAGTTGGTTTGCATTAGAATTCTTATTACCTCTTAAGGGGGAGAAAAAAAAAACTCAAAAAGTAGAAAGTTTTTCTTTGGATATCAAGTAGCTCTTTTCAGATCACATTTGGCCTACCGAAGTGTGAAGGGATAAGCAATGCTTGGATTCTGTTGTCCTTAAAGCCCATGTGGGTTAAGTAAGAAGTGGAAAACATCCTACTAAGTGCATCTCGAGTTGTTTTGGAACTCAAACATTAACTCAAACTTAAGATAAATGAGAATGCCCAAGATGGTTTCAGTAGTATTCTGGATATTTTCTAAGTACAGGATTAGCATCACAATTTTTTTATTCTGGGCTCAACAGCAGCAAAATTGTTTTTTTGTTTTTGTTTTGAAGATGTAAAGTGACACAAAAAAGAAGAGAAGACTTGGTGAGACTAAGAATAGCCAGCTCTCAAGAACGCTTATTTCTGTTTCACTTTCAGGGTTGAAAGGGTAGAGCAGAAAGAGCCCTATAAGTGATAGTGTGGGTGATGAGGCAATCGTAGCATGAAGTGTGTGATCCCTGGGCTGTGCAGGAGGCAGGCCTCTGTACTTCCTCATCTTTCTTGTGTTGCATTCCTGCTTAAGCACTTAGCCTGGCTCACCACTGTCCACTGAATCAAGTCTGAGCTTCTCTCTTGGGATTTCACAGCTGTCCAAAATAGGACCCAACCTGGTTTCCTGCTGTTGCATGAAGGATGATATCAGAAGGAAAGCTCAAAATTTTATAGGTACTGAACAAGACCATCCTAGGAAGGGTCAGGTCTCCGTGTGATGAGCTCACTGAGGTGGGAGAGATGCTTATAGACACAGTTTCTGGGGGCGCAGAGACCCCCATAGGGGTTATTAAGGCAGGGCCTGAGGTCCAGCTTCCTGAGCTCAGTAAAAATATAGGGACTTGGCTGCAGGAGCATGGCATAAACAAAGGCTGAGAGCAACTAGCAGTTAGGCTTGAGATGCTATTCTTGAAGCTGCTGCACAAGTGCCTCTGTGATATGAAGCAGGAGTAGTTCTAAAAACTGAGGCATCCTGAAGCCAAAGGTGGGAATCATAAGGCTCCAGTGCTGGAAATTGGGAGGCAGGGGTTGGAGACCCTTCTTTAGTCAAATAGCTTATTTTCAGTCTAATCTGTATTCTCTGGGCTCTTGGGACATGCCTGGGCATATCTGACAGATTGGAAGGAAGAACCACAAGAAGTGCGTTTGCGTAAAGGGCCAAGATGATATCTGGTGCACTCGACTTTCATCAGCAGTAGGGTGGGGAGAGTGGGTGAGTATGAATACAATATGGGCTGTCACTCTGTCATTAGCTCAGCTGCCCTGGATTTATGTCAGAGTCCTAGGTTCAGAGGAAACTGCAAATAAAAACTGGAGGAGTTGTTCTCTTGCAGAATTTGAAAACCAAAATCAGCACTGTTTTGGGACCAATGCATAGAATAATATAAATTTCAGAGAGGTTTTGCTAACTCCATCATCAAACAGAAAGCTTTGCTCACTGGGGGGACTTTTAGAGGGAATACTGCCATTTTTTTAAAAAATTGATGAGTCTAGTGTATCAGAAATCTAAACTGGAAAAGACACAGGTAAAGCCTACCTAATGTAAAGTTGTAATAAGTAATTAGATGCATCACTGCATATTCCTCCAAGATACTTATTTCATTTTTCGTCTAACTTTAAAAATCACAGGAAATTTTCATTGGGTGATTTATAATGTATTACATATATTTGTTTAATCGTTATTTCCTTGAAGTATTATGTTTTAAAGAGAAATTTGTTGCCTTAAAAAAAACTGCAATGGGTTTATTACATAATTTAATTCATGCTAACATGCTGACTTCATGTTGTGAAGCACAAAAGCCATAGATCTTGTCTTCTTGGCAGTTCTTTCCAGGCAATATAATAGGCGTCTACTCTCTTCCCTTGTATGTTTGCCATGGACATCAGGAATGATTATTATATTAATCATAGTTAATTATTTAATTATATGTATTATGTTATATTGAAAAAAATTACTTTTTTGTATGATCCCCTCTAAGGAAGTCAAAGAGATGGTTAACCATTTTAAAATTTGATTTTTTCTCCCCCATCTGACTAGAATATCAAGAAGAGATTATGAACCAGTCCAAAGAATAGAATCAAAAGTACTGGAGATTTGTACAAAAGTACAATTGATTGATGTACTGAATCATCAACTGTACTGATTCCAATAGTTACTGGTTTTGGCTACCCTGCCATTTATCTGAGGTAACCCTAGTGTATAACCCAAGAACCACAATAGAATAGTCTGTCCCATGGAAATATTGTACATCCAATACAGGATTTTAAGAATTAAAGAAAACCTGAAATGTTCTTGGTCCTCTAAATGGTATGTTAATGTAGGGATGGATCCCCAGGCTAATCCTCAGTCTAAAGGCATAAACTCCTTTTGAAACTAGATCAAAATCTACATGGATCAAAGGAGCTTTGCCTTGAGACTCTTATGAGAAAGGAATCAGGAGGATGAGTCAAAAAGAAAAATATTGTAATTGTAAAATATTACTGAAGGCTTTGGGTAATGGAGTATTAGAGCTGGGAGGATCTTTGAAATAAGGGGACTAGCTATCCAGGACTCATCAAGAAAAAAAGGGAGAAGACTCAAATCAATAGAATTAGAAATGAAAAAGGAGAAGTAACAACTGACACTGAAGAAATACAAAAGATCATGAGAGATTACTACAAGCAACACTATACCAATAAAATGGACAACCTGGAAGAAATGGACAAATTCTTAGAAAAGCACAACCTGCCGTGACTGATCCAGGAAGAAATAGAAAATATGAACAGACCAATCACAAGAGCTGAAATTGAAACTGTGATGAAAAATCTTCCAACAAACAAAAGCCCAGGACCAGATGGCTTCACAGGCGAATTCTATCAAACATTTAGAGAAGAGCTAACACCTATTCTTCTCAAAGTCTTACAAAATACAGCAGAGGGAGGAACACTCCCAAACTCATTCTACGAGGCGAACATCACCCTGATACCAAAACCAGACATAGATGCCACAAAAAAAGAAAACTATAGGCCAATATCACTGATGAACATACATGCAAAAATCCTCAACAAAATACTAGCAAACAGAATCCAACAGAACATTAAAAGGATCATACACCATGATCAAGTGGATTTTATCCCAGGAATACAAGGATTCTTCAATATATGCAAATCAATCAATGTGATACACCATATTAAAAAATTGAAGGAGAAAAACCATATGATCATCGCAATAGGTGCAGAAAAAGCTTTTGACAAATTAAACACCCATTTATGATAAAAACCCTGCAGAAAGCAGGCATAGAGGGAACTTTTCTCAACATAATAAAGGCCATATATGACAAACCCACAGTCAACATCGTTCTCAATGGTGAAAAACTGAAACAATTCCCACTAAGATCAGGAACAAGACAAGGTTGCCCACTCTCACCACTATTATTCAACATAGCTTTGGAAGTTTTAGCCACAGCAATCAGAGAAGAAAAAGAAATAAAGGGAATCCAAATTGGAAAAGAAGTAAAACTGTCACTGTTTGCAGATGACATGATACTATACATAGAGAATCCTAAAGACGCTACCAGAAGACTACTAGAGCTAATCAATGAATTTGGTAAAGTAGCAGGAGGCAAAATTAATGCACAGAAATCTCTGGCATTCCTATACACTAAGGATGAAAAATCTGAAAGTGAAATCAAGAAAACACTCCCATTTACCACTGAAACAAAAAGAATAAAATACCTAGGAATAAACCTACCTAAGGAGACAAAAGACCTGTATGCAGAAAACTATAAGGCACTGATGAAAGAAATTAAAGATGATACAAACAGATGGAGAGATATACCATGTTCTAGGATTGGAGGAATCAACCTTGTGAAAATGACTCTACTACCCAAAGCAATCTACAGATTCAATGCAATCCCTACCAAACTACCACTGGCATTTTTCATAGAATTAGAACAAAATATTTCACAATTTGTATGGAAACACAAAAGACCCCGAATAGCCAAAGCAATCTTGAGAACGAAAAATGGAGCTGGAGGAATCAGGCTCCCTGACTTCAGACTATCCTACAAAGCTACAGTAATCAGGACAGTATGATACTGGCAGAAAAACAGAAATATAGATCAGTGGAACAGGATAGAAAGCCCAGAGATAAACCCACGCACATATGGTCACCTTATCTTTGATAAAGGAGGCAAGAATATACAATGGAGAAAAAACAGCCTCTTCAACAAGTGGTGCTGGGAAAACTGGACAGCTACATGTAAAAGAATGAAATTAGAACACTCCCTAACACCATACACAAAAAGAAACTCAAAATGGATTAAAGACCTAAATGTAAGGCCAGACACTATAAAACTCTTAGAGGAAAACATAGGCAGAACACTCTATGACATAAATCGCAGCAAGATCGTTTTTGACCCACCTCCTAGAGAAATGGAAATAAAAACAAAAATAAACAAATGGGACCTAATGAAACTTAAAAGCTTTTGCACAGCAAAGGAAACCATAAAACAAGACTAAAAGACAAACCTCAGAATGGGAGAAAATATTTGCAAACAAAGTAGCTGACAAAGGATTTATCTCCAAAATGTACAAGCAGCTCATGCAGCTCAATATTGAAAAAACAAACAACCCAATCCAAAAATGGGCAGAAGACCTAAATTGACATTTCTCCAAAGAAGATATACAGATTGCCAACAAACACATGAAAGGATGCTCAACATCACTAATCATTAGAGAAATGCTAATCAAGACTACAATGAGGTATCACTTCACAGCAGTCAGAATGGCCATCATCAAAAAATCTACAAACAATAAATGCTGGAGAGGGTGTGGAGAAATGGGAACCCACTTGCAGTGTTGTTGGGAATGTAAATTGATACAGCCACTATGGAGAACAGTATGGAGGTTCCTCAAAAAACTAAAAATAGAACTACCATACGACCCAGCAATCCCACTACTGGGCATATACCCTGAGAAAACCATAATTCAAAAAGAGTCATGTACCACAGTGTTCACTGCAGCTCTGTTTACAATGGCCAGGACATGGAAGCAACCTAAGTGTCCATCGACAGATGAATGGATAAAGAAGATGTGGCACATATATACAATGGAATATTACTCATCCATAAAAAGAAACGGAATTGAGTTATTTGTAGTGAGGTGAATGGGCCTAGAGTCTGTCATACAGAGTGAGATAAGTCAGAGAGAGAAAAAAATTCCCTATGCTAACACATATATACAGAATCTAAAAAAGAGGGCTTCCCTGGTGGCGCAGTGGTTGAGAATCCACCTGCTAATGCAGGGAACACGGGTTCGAACCCTGGTCTGGGAGGATCCCACATGCTGTGGAGCGACTGGGCCTGTGAGCCACAACTGCTGAGCCTGCTCATCTGGAGCCTGTGCTCCGCAACAAGAGAGGCCGCGATAGTGAGAGGCCCACGCACCACGATGAAGTGTGGCCCCTGCTTGCTGCCACTAGAGAAAGCCCTCGCACAGAAACGAAGACCCAACACAGCAAAAATAAATTAATTAATTAATAAACTTCTACCCCCAACATCTTCTTTAAAAAAAAGAAAAGAAAAAAATATGGTTCTGAAGAACCTAGGGGCCGGACAGGAATAAAGACGCAGACATAGAGAATGGACTTGGGGACACAGGGAGGGGGAAGGGGAAGCTGAGATGAAGTGAGAGAGTTGCATGGACATATATACACTACCAGATGTCAAATAGATAGCTAGTGGGAAGCAGCCGCATAGCACAGGGAGATCAGCTCAGTGCTTTGTGTCCACCTAGAGGGGTGGGATACGGAAGGTGGGAGGGAGACGCAAGAGGGAGGAGATGTGGCGATGTATGTATATGTATAGCTGATTCACTTTGTTATACACCAGAAACTAACACACCATTGTAAAGCAATTATACTCCAGTAAAGATGTTTAAAAAATAATGGATATTTTATTATATTTATTTCTAGACACTTCATAGTTTGGCAGTTGATTGGAAGTAGTATATTTTTAAAAAGTGTATTTCAAATGACTTCAAATGACTTCCAATGGTTATATAGGGACGAAGGCACTTGATTTTGTATATTGATGCTTTTTATCCATCTAGCAAACTTGCTGAAACCGTTGTAAGTTCTAATAGTTTGTCTGAAATTTATCTTGTATATGTGTCACCTTTTCTTTATCCATTCTCTGTTCTTGAATAGACTTTACTAAGATTTGTCTATTGTCTTTACAAGTATCTTTGTATCTCCTGACCTTCAAAAAATATATTCTGAGAATCTGTGATTAGCTTGTGAGTTTAATGCATGTAGTTCATTTATTGTGATTGCTAGTATATTTGGATTCATGTTTAAAAGCAGCATAAAATAGTAATTACTAGTATAGACTTTAGTGTATACTTTGTATCTTTCCACTCTGTCACTTACTAGTTTTAGCTGTTGATCAAATTATTTAACCTCCCTATGCTTCACTTTTCTCATCTGTAAAATAACAGTAATAATATCATAGGACTCTTGACTGAGTTACTGTGAAGAATAAAGGAATTGATATTTGTAAAACACTTAGAATGGTGCCTGGCACATAAATGCCCTAACTGTTAGTTATTATTCATATTATCTTATTCATATTTTTAGACTTTTTATTTGATCCTCCCTCCCTTCCAATATTTTACTGGATTAACTGAGTTTCCTTTATTCCATCCCTCCCTCCTACACATGTGACAATGATTTGGAAGTTTTCTGTTTCTTAGAAATAATCAATGCCTTCTCTGAATATTTTAACTCTATCACCACTTTTGTATTTTATGTTATTTTTAAGAATTTTGGAATTGCTAAATTTTTGATCCCCCAACTTAGTTGTCATTTTATTTTTATGCATTCAAATGCATGCGTAGATTTATCAAAATGTTTGCTAATGTCCTTGTTCATCTTTGTTCTAGGATCTCATTCCTTCTTTGTGTTAAATTTCCTTCTTTTAATCTTTAAAAATATTTTTAAATTTTTAAAATATTTTTTTCACAGAAGGTCATTTAGTAATTAGTGTCTCTTTTCCCTCCCTCCCTCCTTCCCTTCCTCCTTCCCTCCTTCCTTCCTTTCTTCCTTCCTTTATTTTTGGAAAATATCTTGATTTTCCCCTTCACCCTTAAATGCCAATTTAGCCGGGCAGACCATTCTAAGTTGCCAGTTATTTTCTCTCAGCACTTTGAAATATCACTTTGCCTGTGACTGTTCTTGGGAAGCCTGCCATCAGTCTAATTCTTGTTCCTTTAAAGGTTGTCTGCCTTTGATCTCAGGTTACTTTAAAAATCTGTTTATCTTTGGTGTTCTGAAGTTTAATTGTGGGTGTGTCTAGGTGTGGATTTATATTTATTTCTTTTTACTGGTACTCAGTGTATTTCCTAATCTGACAAATATTCCTTATATTAGTTATAGAAAATTAACCACCCTTTTGTGTTTGAATAGTGCCATTTTCCAGTGCTTTCTATCTGAAAGAACTCCTAATAGATGCACGTTGTGTTTTCTTACTTCTACTCTTAATCTTTCTTTTACATTTTGGGGAGTCACTGAAGCCCTAAGTTGACTTGATCTTAGGACAGTTTTGATTGTATCTACAAAGGTTTATGATTTTTTTTTCCAGTCCCAGGCACAAAATATGTGTTCAATAAATGGTATCTATCTATTAATTATGTACATCCTCAGTGTATTTTCAAGTACATAAAATTTTTCTTTTGTTTCCTTGCCTGCCTTCATGTCATTTATTTGATTTGGGGGAAAGGGAAGATAAAACTTGCCCCTTGTTTTCTATTTTTCAGTATTTTTTAATGTACTTATGTTACTTTTAAAAGAAAATGAAAGTTTAAAATAGAATTTTCAGGAGCTAGATGATTGGATTTTTCAAATTTCATGTCCAAGTGTTTCTAGATAATTATCTCTTTTGTTCTTCCATTGCTTTGTGTCAACCTTTCGCTAAGCTTGCAAAAACAAGATATGTTTGAAAGCCTTTCACTCTATTTCCTGCTTCTGAAGTGTGAATGCTTTAATTATTTGAAACTCTGTGAGGTCTCCTTCAGAGAGGGCTCTCAGAACATTGCAGTTTCACTCGTGAAAATCTCTCTTGGGCTCAGCACAAAGTTTGTGATTTAATGAGATATGCATTTCAAACAATGTAACAGCAACTTGGTAGGTATTTAAGAGCAAAACTTTGATAAAGGTTCTGTGTTCCTCTGGGGACCTTTGATTTTTCTGGTTGAAGTTAATTCCTAGGAGGGTGTTTATTATGAGACTGACACTTATTGCCTCAGACTTATAAATGAGTTTTCTCATCTTGCAGGAAAACGGAAGTTTCACCTCTCACTTTGCTTTCCTATTTGGAAGGAATATAGGACTTTCCAAAGCCAGGGGTAAACCACATGCCTTCTTGCAACTCTTGGAATACCCTTTGAGATAATGGATTTGTATATCAATGGTCATAGCAAGGCATAGTGTGTAATCATGCCTATAAGCAGATAGACTAATGGTTGGGAGGCCTCTGAGAAGTTATCTGGTCCAACTAGATTTTACAGATGAGAAATCTACGATCCAGAGAGTTAGCTGGGTTCCCTAAGACCACCAAGCAGATTACTGTTGGCTGGAGTACTCGTTCTCTTGACTCCTGGTCCAGCACTCGTTCCATGTTATAGAAGAGTCTGTGTTTTCTCGACATTATTTTGGAGAGTTCCTTTGCTTTGACTGGCTTCAAAGGAAAAATGAAATTCTTAATTTAAGCTTCTGCATTGCACAAGACAACATTTAAGACATAATATGATACAGATATCCCTTATTATCTGAACTCTCGTTCTCTAAACACAGGAACTATATAGATTCAGAAAAACATTTTTGAGATGGGACTGGTATCCCTTGCTATGCATACTCCTCCCACTGGTATTAAAATGATGAAAACCAAATACTGTAGATTCACTCAGTAGCTGAACTTACTTTCCTAATTCTTCCTCATGCACCAACTAGATTTAAAAATAGGGTTACTTTGATTTGCAATAGGAAGATTATGTATTTCAACAATTAAAGAATCTCTGAATTTTAAGGAATACCAAAGATCATCTAGCTCAAGCACATATTTTTTTCTGAAGAAGGCATTTAATAACTGTTACATTTGACCCAATTTACTTTCTCAGTTGTAGGGGACCGGGGACCAGCATCTGGAAGCTCTAAGGTAGTTGACCATTGGTGTACACAGAGGCTGACTTGAATGGCCTACTTCTGTCAGTGACCGCTACTAGTGACATTGTTCAGTAGTATCACCTAAAAATATTATAGCATCAAATCAAAGATCGTTTTTAGTCCTTATGGGAATTGTTGATTCTTATTTCTACTGTCTTGACTTCTATGATACCCACACTATTTGGTTCTCCTTGAAACTGTCTGATGGTTTCTCCTCTGTTTCACTTGTAGAATCTTCTGCCTTCTTTCACCTCTTGAATGTTAGTCTTTTTAGCTGTCAGGGTTCTGTTCTCATCCTGGTTCTTCTCACTCTATGTAATGTTCCTATGTGCATACAAAATACTTAATATACATTTGATCCATTAGACAAGCAAATAGATGATTCCATTTATTCCTAACATTTTTATTACCACCTATATGCTGATAACTCCAAATTCTGTATAATTTTGATGATCTGGACTCTCACACACACATATATATCAACATGTTAGATCTCCATGTATATGTTACCTAGACACTTCTAACTCAATATGCAAAGTGAACTCATCTTCAGTATTCTCTATCTCAGTTGTAGGACCCACCCATTTCCCCAAGTTAGAAACTAATCACCCTTTTTCTTCTGCTCTCTTACCAACTCCAATCCAACCTACAGTAAGTCCCCTGCATGCAAATACAAACAAGTCCCGTTCTGAAAGTGCGTTCGTAAGTCCAACAAAGTTAGCCTAGGTACCCAACTAACACAACCGGCTGTATAGTACTGTACTGTAATAGGTTTATAATACTTTGCACACAAATAATATATAAAAACAAACACAAAAAAGCATTTTAAATCTTACAGTATAGTACCGTGAAAAGTACAGTAGTACAGCATAACAGCTGGCATACAAGGGGTAGCATCGAGTGAACAGGCAAGAAGAGTTACGGACCGGAGGAGGGAGAGGAGGCGGGACATGGTAGAGCTAAAGGATCGTCAGCAATAGGAGACGGATGGCAAACTGCAACTTCACTCATGCCTGACGTTGTTGGCACAGGTTCGGGTTCCTTGCTGGAATCAATTCTATCTACCCTCTTGAAAAAACGGTCCAGTGATGTCTGGGTAGTAGCTCTTTTTTTCTCGTCACAGATGACACGGTAGCACTGGATTGCATTCTGAATGGCTTTTGCAACCTTCGTGTACCATTCTATGTTCAGGTCCTGTGCCTCAAAAACTAACAGTGCCCCCTCAAATAAAGAAATCCCCTTGCCATTTCCTGTGTCGTGAATCTCTTTGGTTCTTCAGTTACTTCCTCTTGTCGCTCCACTCCCTCAATTACTTTCACTTTTGTTTTCATCGTTATTTCTTGGCGCTTCTTAGCAGTACCAGCTACATCACCGCTGCTTTTACGCTTCTTTCAGACATCCTAGGCTTGAAATAAAGATACTGTACTCTATATGGTACTGTACAGTAAAGTACACAAAAACACAACTACTTATACAGGATGCACGCACGTGACAATGTACACCAGATACTTGAACTAACTTACGTGATTGGACACATGAACACACATTTGCATCTTTGAAAGTTCACAACTTGAAGGTTCGTATGTAGGGGACTTGCTGTATTACAAAATTCTGTCAATGCTTTCTTCTAAGAACTTCTTGCATTCATTTTGTTCTCCATCCTTATTATCAGCTCTGGTGAGATTTTCATCATTTCTTTTTGTGGTTACTTCAAGAGCCTCCTAACCTGCATCTTTGCTTTTGGATATGGTCTTTCAAATCCCATTCTCTGTACAGATACCACAATTTCAGTATCTGAAACATAAATCTGATTCTATTCTTTTTTTTTCCATTTTCAACAACTCTCCAATTTCCGGTGGATAAAATAAATCTAAGGTCCTTACCATGTCCCACCAGACCTTTCTTATGAACCTCTTAAGCTTTATCTTACAACACTCTGTCTCTCACTTCATGCTTTAGCTGCATGTTATTGCCTGTATCTCTCATCCAGAAACCATGCTACTCTTCACTTTCAGGCCTTTATTAATGCCACCTTTTCCTTCTCCTCCTCTCTTCTATCTGTTCCTGCTTATTTTTTATGAATCAACCCTAGAAGCCTTCTACGAAGCCACCATGAAGGCTTTAATGATTTCCTTAGTTGAATTATGTGCTTCTGCATACTCACAGTCACTGTTACTTCACTTATGACATTGTTTTATGACGGCCTGTTTACATATCTGTCTCCCCTACGATACAGGAGTCTTTAAGTATGTATACTGTGTCCTTTTTATTTCTACTCCCAAGACCTGGACTAATGCTTGAAACATAGCAGACCCTCCATAAATATCTGTAGGCTGAATGCTAGTGAGAGAGGAAGGCTTTTGTTAGCCTTCATGCTATAAATCCAGAAGACTCCAACCTGGCAGCAGTAGAGGGTGGGTGGTTTATTCTGGGAGCTTTATTGCTGGCTTGATCTGTGATCTCTCAGATTTATGGACTGTGGAGCAAGGCAAATGTGGAGAGGGATAAGCCCTTCGGTACGTTCTTGTTTACCCTGGTAAGAACACAATTCTGTTCATTCAGCTGCATAAATATTTCTGAAATGTGTTCACTATTTTAAATCCAGACTACCACATTGCTTGCCCTGGTGCCTGAGCAGACCCTCCATAACTGGCATCTTTGCCTTAAGTCTTGTCTCTTCTAATTCTTCTCCCACATAGACTGTAACCTCAGTAATCTTTCTCAGATGCTAAAATTCTTTATTGGGTTTCAAAGCTCTTAGACAAAAGTCCAAACTCCCTAATGCAGCGTATAATAATTGCGTTTTATGATCTGACCCTTGCTTATTTCTCCAACCCATGGCTCACCGTGCTGTCCTGGCTCATCTGGGCTCCTGTCAGACTGAGTGGTTTTTGGTTCATTTGACCTGCTTTATTTCACTTATTTCTGGGTCTTTGGATTTTGCTTGGGATACTCATACTTTTTACTCCCATCCTTGTTACCAAGTTAACACTTAACTCATCATTCAGGTCTTAGCTTAGGTGTTAGCTTCCTCCAGAAAATCTTCCTTGATGTCTGAATCCAGGTTAGGAATCTTTTCCCTCTCCTTCTCTACCCGTTTTTCTGCCCATAGTCTCTTGCAACACTCCTGAACTTCCCTCTCATATAATATCATACTACCATAATTGCCTTTCTTATTGTCTTGGTGACCTACTAAACTAAGTCCTGAGAAGGCAGAAACCATGTCAGTTGTGTTCCTTGTGGTATCCTCAGCACCTAGTACAGGAACTTGCACAAATTGGTGCTGAATATTTATTGAATGAATGAATGAATGTGTGAATATGAAGCCATTTTATTTTTTATTAAAGCATAATTGATTTACAGTATTGTGTTGGTTTCAGGTGTACAGCAGAGAGATTCAGTTACACATATGTATATATGTAGGGCGCGGTCAGCTAACTGCTACGCAGCAGGAAGCTGAAATAAGCTGAGTCATCCTTCCTGTGGCCACTGCGCTTGCGCTAAGTATACTAATGAGGTTTTAAAGTAGCGACCTATCCGATGCTGGCTCACAAATCGCACCATCGGCGAAAGCCAATCACAGAGCGACACATGTTCTTAATCCCTATATAAGCAGACTGCTCTAGGATTGCGGGGTCTTCCTTCCATCTTTCTTCAACCAAGCTGTGCTCCAATAAAGTGTGATACGAGAAGAATCTTGCGTGTGGCGGCTCGTTATTCTGCCGGTCAGAAACGGCCCGCCGCATATATATATTCTTCTTCAGATCCTCTTCCCTTATAGGTTATTACAAAATACTGAGTATAGTTCCCTGTGCTATAGAGTAGGTCCTTGTTGGTTATCTATTTTATATATAGTAGTGTGTATATGTTAATCCAAACCTCCTATATAAAGTCATTTTATATTATTCACTGGATTTCATCTTGCCATGCTGTTGAGAAATTATAGGATAATAACAACTGGAACTCTGGAGTTAATTTTTTTTTTTTTTAACTAGCTGCATATGAGACTGTTTCTGACAGTCCTGTGTTTGTTGTTTTCTTCAGGTGTACAATGAGAAACCTGGGTTTTGTGACATCTGAGTCTCTTCCCAACTTAGTGAGTCTGTCTGGATCTCTGACTAACCATAAGCATGAAGGCTCTTATCAAAATAAACCACTGATAAGGGGAATCTGGTGACTGATGGAGATAAGGTAGGCAATCTCATTTATACTTCTGTATGGTGGGAAGTCCCTTCTCTCTACCAAAGGGAGTGGGGTGCCTCTAAGTCACTGGCAGTGGTCTAATATGCCAAAAATAGCTTTCTGGAACCATCATGGATTTGGTCTGGTTTCATGACCAGAAGGTGGGCTCAGGAAGATGAGGTGTTAAGTATTGTTGAAGAGCATTTTATCTTCTTGGGAGGTATAAGGCTGAAATTTATTAGTGACTCAGCAAGGCTGCCCTATTTTTAGGCCTAAAGGTTAGCTTGCAACACTTCAGAGAGTGGGCGACTGGGAGGAAGTGTTACCAGCTCAACTGAGTCTTGTTTTATTTATAAATACTGTGTTGATTAATTTTAAATTGGTTATATTTAATTTGGGACCTGAAATAGATCAGACCCCCTTCTTAGTTCCCTCTTGAGTCAAAAGACACCAAAATAAGAATTTACATATGCATTACCAAATAGTGGGTGTGCTGTGTTTGTGGCTTTATTTGTTGAATTGGGTACTAATGGAATGTGTAGAAAAATATACCTTTCCTTTCTTGCAAATGAGTCAAACGTCCAAGGATTTGTCCCTTAAGAAACTCATTTTATCTCCTATTTCTCCTGTAGAGAAATAATCCTTAACTGTAGCTTGCCCAGTTATTTCTCATGTGTGAAATTGGTCATTAGACGGTCTGGGGAGGGAGATAATGACTCAATCTGGATGAATCACTACCACTCGTGTAAATTGAGGAGTGTGGGTTTCATGACCTCATATACTCTGAGTCCAGAAGGTCTGCGAGGGTGAAAGTTTGCCTCCAGATAAATTCTAATGAGTGAGTTTGGCGAATGATCAAGTCATAAACAAACTTTCTTCCTAATTCATCCTTTGTTTGGGTCAGTAGTATTAACTGTGACAGACGAATATTATTACTGGTATATTGCATTTAGACAACTGGAGTTTGGTCAAAAGAAACCTTGACTTAGAGTGACAAGAACTGGCCTCTGCCTCAAGTTGTGTGATGTTGGGCAATCAGCTAAAATATTTGAGCCTCAATTCCTCATCTTTAAAATGAAACTAATTTGAACATGACACAGAGGTCAGGAAAAATATCATGTGTTGATGGAAATTTTTTGGTGTAATTGACTAAAATAGGAAACTCAAAGGTGTTGTAATGTGTGTTATGGTTAAATCTAGTCAACAAACTATACCCCCAAATTTACGTACAGGTGCACACACATGCTTCCTAGTTTTTTTCAGGTTCTATTTCCCATGTACTTTCATGATGGATTAGTATACACTTCACCCAACATCCAGGTGACAATTGACATATTCATAAGTTTAGTTTCTTTTTAATGTACATAACTGCCACATCCATGTGGGAGGATGAACTAAGATTTACTGTGCATCTATTCTAGGTTAGATGAAAACTCAGTGTGGTACATAAATTACCTTCAAATCAATATCCGGAGGCAGGGATTACTCTGTTTCAGCCAGGATAATAATTATGAGGGAAATAAAGGGTGAAAGTTCAGATCCTGGAGTCAGGTTTCAGTTTCTAGACCTGAATAGCATGTAAATGCATATAAGAGTTTTAATGTCATTTCAGAATTTTGTATCTCACATTTATTTATTCTTCTACTCTGTCCCTGCTCCTGTCTCCAGAGGCCACTCGTGTTATCGGTTGTTTTGTGTATTCTTCCAGGGATTCACAAGAATAGATATAGCACACTCATGTACACAAGCAATATCTCCTTTTATTATTTTTCCCTTAAATAATAGTGTACTTTCTAGTTGTTCCACTCCCTAATTTCTTTTGCTTCACAGTGTACCTTGAAGATGATTCCATATTAAGTATATAAAGAGCTTCCTCATTCATTTTGAAGACTGTATAGTATTCTGTTGTATGGATGTGTATGTGTGTGTGTGTGTGCATGTTATTTCTAATTGTTTTCTCTTACAAATAATGCAGCAAAGAATAACTTATACTATGTTATTTCAAATTTGTAAGATATAGGATAAATTTCTGAAAGAGGAATTGCTGTGTGTAGGTGCTATGCATTTGAAGTTTGTATAGATATAGCCAAGTTTCTTATCATAGGGTCATGCTGATTTACACTTTGGCTAGTCATATGTAAGTGTGCCTGTTTCTATACACCATCACCAATGGGATACATTATCCAATTTTTTCCCCTCATCTTATAAGTAGAAAATTATATGTCGGTGCAATTCTAATTTGTATTTCTTATTGTAAGAGAAGGAGGCAACTTTTCATGTGTTTAATAATCATTTGATTATTTTTTGACTGCCCAAAGGAATGTTTCTTTATATTTGAACTCCTTTTAACTGGGATAAGACTCATGTGGACTTTGCTGGGTCAGTATTCCCAAAATGGTGTGCTATATCAATATTTAATTTTTTAAAGTCTTCCTTATTTTTAGAAATGTTTTCTTGAATTTTTAAAACAAATTTATCATGTTTAATTTCCAGATTTCTTCTTTGGGCATTCCAATTATGTATACGTTGAATCTCCGTTATCTATCCTTCTTGTCATTTTCTCTCAAATTTTAAACTATTATGATTTACTTTTTATTTTTCTTGTTTCACATCAATATCTACTTCTGTCCTTGTGTTTTTAACGCTATTTATTCTGTCATGTTTCTTCCAATTTTATCTTCATTTTAATATTTTGTTTCTTCTTTTCTGAGCCCTTCAGTTCACGTTTTGTTTCCTTTAGTGTCAGCATCTCATCCTGGAACACGTATATTTTTGTTTAGTCTTTTTTATAAGGATGATTAATTAATTAACTCTGGGGAACAATTCCTGATGGAATATTTTGTGATAATTTTTATCTGTCCTGTGATTTTTTTTCTGGTGGCTCTTCTTTATTTGACTTTTGTTTCATATTTTTCTTTCTCCATTCCTGTAGGATTTTTTATAGATACTGTGCTGGTCTTCTATGTTCACTATTCATTTATAAAGGAAGTAAAGTTTTTCTGGGTCAGGTATTGACAGAAAATTCACGTGGAATTGGCACTATATTCCAGGCTACCTGGGACTTCCTAACGATCCGTGAACTTGTGGGGAGTTTATATAGGAATTACTTTTCCCAGCCTTGGCATTTTTTTTGACGTGCGTTCTCTCTTCTGCTTTGTTGGTACAGAGACAGCTTCCTGAAAATATTGCTTGTTTGTGTGATCATTTTTTTAGCTCCACCCTTATTTACCTCTTCCCCCAGTGTGTATAACACCATCCTGCTGTTAAAAACAAAGGCTTTAGCAATCAGGACACAGGTTCTATTCCTCTCTTTTAAAAAACTGTTTTTATTTATTTTTTTTTTCCTGAGACCTACTGCCATGATTTCCTCTACCTGATTCTTCCTTCATGTGACCTTGCTTTATTCCCATGTGTGAACAGCCCCCAAACCTATCCTGTATTTTTAGAGACTTTTATGTTTCCATTTTTACCAAAAATGGAATTTTGATTTTTAGTTCTCATTCTGTGGAATAGAAGAAGTAAATGCCCACTTTACTCTGCCATCATTAGATTGGGTATCCTTTGCATTATTCTTTGGGATTTTTAAAACTTTTCAAAAAAACTAGGCATGATTCTTGATATTTCAGCCCTTATTAATCAGTTTATTTTGATTTAGCCCAAGATGTCCAGTTGCTTAACAGACTTCCTCAGAGGAATTCTACCAATACTTCAAATTTACAATGTTTAGAGATAAATTCAACCTCTTTTTTCACAATACTGATTTTTCTGGAATTATTAAACCTCCCCATCAGCAGCCTTCAAACACTACCACTGTGCTTTACTTACTTATGTGTTCTTCACCCCAGACCTGTATAATTGGACACCAACTTCTGTAACAACTGCAACATTAATTATACCCTGCTATGTAGGAGACAGTGTGATGGGTAATGGATAGTAATGCCCTTGGGCTTGAGTTAAAGGTGTTTCTGCTGTGGAGCCCTTAAACTTTTGAGAACCCTGCATGTCCTAGATCCACATTCAGAATGATTTTAAAACTCACAGGCAACTCTTTCACTTAGGGTCTGGAGCTCAGCACCAGTACAAATGTTCTTGTGGCCCAAATAAATGCTTTTCCACATCTCTTAACCTATTTCCTTGAAAGAAAAAGTACTCCAAAGCCACAAAAACTGGTGGATTCTGCCACTGCTGTGTTGAATATGGACACTCCTTCAAAGTAGGAAGGATCCAACGCAGGGGACACGAGTTCGAGCCCTGGGGAAGATCCCACATGCCGCAGAGCAACTAAGCCCGTGTGCCACAACTACTGAGCCTGCATGCCACAACTACGGAAGCCTGAACACCTAGAGCCCGTGCTCTGCAACAAGAGAAGCCACCACAATGAGAAGCCTGCACACCACAACAAAGAGTAGCCCCTGCTCACGGCAACTGGAGAAAGCCTGCATGCAGCAATGAAGACCCAACGCAGCAAAAATAAATTAATTAATTTAAAAAAAAAACCTATAAAAAGGGCCAGCCTTGCTTCTTGCCAGAGAGGCACTATACTAATTTAATTACTAAGCACCTGGAGTCAGAATACCAGAGCTCAAACCCTGACACCACCACTTATCAGCTGTGTGAACCTGAGCAAGGTTCCTGACCTCTCTGTGCCTCCTCTGTAAATGGGGATAATAACAGCACCATCATTGGGTTAGGTTAATTAATGAGATAAAACATATAAAAGACTTGCCCAGGGCATGAGCACAGGAAGCCCTCAATAAATATTATTTCCAGAGAAAAATGCCCCAAAGCCAAGGAGCAATATACCTGAGGATTCTTGTAAAAGGTTATCATTAAACCCAAAATTCTAACACATTTGGTCTCTGGACTTGTGCATACTATAGATAATAGTAGTAATAAAAAAAATAATAATAATTCATGCTACTCTTATAGGTCTAGCTGTAACATGGTGAAGCCAGTTCTTTACATTAGCAACTAAGTGGAGGTTGAGCACTAAATTTCAAATAGTCTTATTTTTATAAAAATACTTCATAAGAATAAATTAAAAATTTTCAAAATTAAAGTCTTTATTAAACTAATAACTTAAATTTTTGATATTCATTTACTGTAACGTGTTTTATCTCATAATTTTGAATATTTAAAAAGTGAAATAACTATTTTTGAAGATATATATGAAAAATTCTTCATTTATTTATATTTATTTTCATATGTAATTTTGACAAAAATACATTCACATTTTGGAAATTATCATGTTTATATTTTTAATCGTTTCTATTGATGTCAATAGAACATACATTATGTAAAAAAATCTTGAATAAGCAACATAATTAGTGAGCCTGTTGAAATAAAGGCAAGAAAAATAAATCTATTAAAAATATGTACTAGTTTATGAATTGTACATATTTTTACTTCATTACTCATCAAAACATTGTTGATCCATCAACAGAATACTTAGATATGTACAATAGTAAGTAAATTTAGTTGTTTTTTTAAATTTTGCTGACTTTCAGTCATATAAAAACATAACTTGCAGGACTTCCCTGGTGGTGCAGTGGTTAAGAACCCACTGCCAATGCAGGGATCATGGGTTCGAGCCCTGATCTGGGAAGATCCCACATGTCGTGGATCAACTAAGCCTGTGTGCCACAACTGAGCCTGCACTCCAGAGCCCGGGAGCCACAACCACTGAGCCCGCGAGCCACAACTTCTGAGCCCACGAGCCACAACTACTGAAGCCCGCGTGCCAAGAGCCCATGCTCCGCAGCAAGAGAAGCCCGCGCACTGCAGCGCAGAGAATGAAGAGCAGCCCCCGCTTGCCACAACTAGAAGAAAGCCCGCACGCAGCAATGAAGACCCAGCGCAGCCAAAAAAAAAAAAAAAAGCTGCGTGTGGTTTTGCAGTCACAGTATGAACCAAACTTTTTTTCCTGCATGCCCATCATTAAATGAAATAAATGTATTGGCAAAAGCCAGAGGAATCTTAAGAAATTTGAGCAGTTGTCATTCCCAGGAATAGAAAAACAAAACACTGACTGTTAGAAAATAGAGTTTTTTTTTTTTTTTTTTTTTTTTCGGTATGCGGGCCTCTCACTGTTGTGGCCTCTCCCATTGTGGAGCACAGGCTCTGGACGCCGGTGGCAGGCTCGGTGGCCATGGCTCACGGGCCCAGCCGCTCCGCGTCCCGGACCGGCGCACAAACCCGTGTCCCCTGCATCGGCAGGCGGACCCTCAACCACTGCGCCACCAGGTAAGCCCAGAAAATAGAGTTTTGAAAAATCCTTTTATGAGTGATTCTGTTTTCTGTTGAATATATATATTAGAAATATTAGTCTGGAGCCTGCTGTGTGGAAAAGAAAGCTTTGAAAATGTTACAGACTGTGTTCCGTTGCTCAGAAAATAAGAAGAAAATGTCATTTTTCCACGTCTTAAGACAGCCTCATACTATTTCTTGATTATTTTCCTCACTCCATGAGTGAAGGTCAAAGATTAACTCAAAAATATTTCAAAATATTATAGGTTAAGTTTGGAGAAAAAATTGCTATCGAATCTTTAAGAAAGTTATCATTTGGATGTAAATTTTTAGGGGAATGAAAAATAAAAACCAGGGAGTGGACTATAGCATAATACTAGCTATTCTTGATCAGAAAGGACAGTAGGTTAAATGCATGGCTATTTACTTTAATTTTTAAAAACTGTATCCAGGAGATCTATATTATTTGCAAGAACTGTAAAAAATAATTCAGCTTGGGGACTTCCCTGGTGGCGCAGTGGTTGAGAATCTGCCTGCTAATGCAGGGGACACGGGTTCGAGCTCTGGTCTGGGAAGATCCCACATGCCACGGAGCAACTAGGCCCGTGAGCCACAACTACTGAGCCTGCACGTCTGGATCCTGTGCTCCGCAACAAGAGAGGCCGCGATAGTGAGAGGCCTGCGCACCGCGATGAAAGAGTGGCCCCCGCTCGCCGCAACTAGAGAAAGCCCTTGCACAGAAACGAAGACCCAACACAGCCCAAAATAAATAAATAAACAAATGTGGAGTTAAAAAAAACGTCGTTAAAAAAATAATTAAGCTTGCTGAAATGACTTCTTGTTTAATTTGCTGCTTCGTATAGTGTTCAACTCACTAATTATGTGCTTAAAGATAGATTTCCAGCTACCTAGAGCAGAAATGTTACTAATGGGGACCAACTAAGAATTGTTAACTGACAAGTAGCTATAAGTAGGTACCTCAAATAGATGCTGTTTGAAAAGGCCCTCATGGGGGTTGAGGAGGGCAGGAGAGCAAAATTTTGATTTGGACTACTTTGTAGTTTTTAATTGAAAAGGTATTCCCTAATTAGTAGAATTACTACAGATGTATACAAGAGAGTCTACATAGTTCTCATTTATTCCCCTTTTCTTTGACTTACTGCCTCAAAATTTTAGAAAGAAAGAAGATTTGAGAGTTGTTCAGTGAACTGAAAAAAAAAAAAAAAAGAATAAACAGCTGAATAGAGGTCTTGCTTGATCCAATGAAGAGGAAAGATTTCATACAGGGAGTAAATAAGCTGGCAGCCTAAATAATGTACTAGGAACTTTTAGTTGGAAGTCCCCAAACTGATTATTCAACTGCTGGAGACTTCTGCCTCCAAATTAATTTTGGTTTTGGTGATCACTCTTAGTAATAGCCAAAAACTAGAAAGGAAAGATACACTCACCTTATAGAATTTAGAGGGTTTTTGTGTGTGTGTGTGTTTAATGTTTATTTTAGTCCATAAAGTTATTTACTTTGGTGGAATACACTATTTCTAAAGCAATTTATTTCTAATAGAAAACTTGAAATTTATGCATGACCATTTTTTTCCAAGCCCCAGTCACCATGAGAAAGGAAGGCTCAACTTATAACCACAGAGTTATTTTATGTCAGCTCCTACCCACTAATTATTTTACCTGGATCCCTATCTCCCCTCCCCATCTTTAGTGACTGGCTTCTGCTCTCCCCTCCTACTATCAGGAGGGAAGCAACCGGAAGTCCTCTCTTGTCCTGAACCCACCTGACCTAGGACTTCGATAATGATGTTACCCAGCTTCACTTTTCAACCCACATCCTGACTCAGTTTTGGTTTTTGCTGACTCTCCTTCTAGCTTAGACTTTTTATTTAAAGACCTTCCCTCAGATTTTGCCTCTGACCTCACCACCTTTGGTGACCTGCTAAATTCAATGTAAAATTCCCAAGCAGTGCTTATGGCTTGGACTTCACTACTTCCCATACCAAGCTTGGTTATAATAATCCTACATACACTTGACCAAAAAGAAATATATAAATTATCAGAAAAACCCTGTGTCAAAGCAGCTTGGGTCTGTGAGTCCTTCAAATACTAAAGAGCCATCAATTAGACAGAAGTTAAGCTTCTTTGGCAAATCGAATCACAATATCCTTATTGAGGAAGAAACTGCCACTTAATCTGTTCAGTGCATTCACAGATATGTCTTCTGTGTGGACTGTGTGTTATGCATTATTCCTGATATTGGGTATATGGCTGTGAATAACACAATCAAAAGTTCTGCCTACATGAAATCTACCTTGTAGTGGGTGGAGAATAGAGTCAGCACTTTTCTGTGTCCTCACTCGGTAACGCTGCTTAGTAGGCAAAGGGCCTTTACCAACAGGGTGGGGTTAGGGAAGGCAGACTTCCCATAAAAGAGGTCATTACCATTCATTGTTTTTAAGGTGTCTGTCCCTAGTGTTCACTAGCCTGTCACCCCCAATCTGGCAACTCAAGAAACATTATTTTCACTCTTCTTTTAAAAATATTCTATCATAAAACCTTTCTGTATCTTGGTTATCCGAAGTTATAACTTGTCAATTAAAGAAGCAACTCAAAAATGAAGCTGGGAAAGAGTCCTCCTCGTCCAGTCTTTGGTCAAATTCTGCCTTGATTTTCCGTGAAGAGAGTCATCCAGTAGTCAGTAAAATTGGATTGATCCCAAAGCAGCATTGAACATTTGTTTTTGATGATTCAGAAGAATTAGTAAGGTGAAATTCCTGAAGGGCAGATCTTAACGATGGCCCTGATAAAGCACATGGAACTGGTTAGTGGACATTTCACTCAGTAGAATGGCAGAAAAAAATAGCATGTTAGGGCATCACTAGAGAAGATCAAAATTCCTACATAAGGTCATTCAGTTTCTTTTATAGTCTCTGTCTGCTATTTTTTTTTTTTTTTTTTTTTTTTGCGGTACGCGGCCCCCTCACCGCTGCGGCCTCTCCCATTGCGGAGCACAGGCTTCGGACGCGCAGACTCCGCGGCACGCGGGACCCTCCCGGACCGGGGCACGAACCTGCGTCCCCTGCATCGGCAGGCGGACCCTCAACCACCGCGCCACCGGGGAAGCCCCTCTGTTTGCTATTTTTCTATAAACTTACTTATATCCCTAGCAGAAAAAATAAATATGTTTATTTTTATTCAATCTCCTAAAATCAGTACGAACTCGCCTAAAGTTGATTCTGTTCATAAATTGTGGTAAAAGTCCAATATATTTTCTGTAGCCATACTTCTCTTTTACTGTTTGACTGGAAAGATTCTCTCTTATGTTTGAAGACTTCATCTCCCACCCTTGGTGCTCTAGCTGACTGCTGTGGCCTGCTCTGAAGTTGACCTCACAGTTAGCAACGCATTCTGAGGCGAGTGAGTCACTTCATTGGCAATAGTCATGCAACTGTGAAACCTCTGTGGGGTTTCCCTGGCCATCTTTGCCAATTCAAAATACCAGAGACACTGCGATGCTGACTTCAGTCCTCACACCCGAATAAGCGGAGGCTGGATGCTTATAGCTGGACAGGGCTTCTGTGCGTATTTATGCAAAGGAGGGGTAGGGTCTCTCCCACATGCAGATTTTTAAAGAGGCCTGGTGCTGCCCCTTCCCTGTCTTCACTATCTTGAGCGTTTCTCAAATAGAGAACGGACAGAGTGGAGCAAGTCTGAAGACCCACCAACATTCCCTGGAGATCTAAGCTATAAACCTGGTACATTGATTTCCATCTCTCTCTCTCTCTCTCTCTCTTTTTCTTAAAGACCTTCAGAAATAAGACAAACCCCCATCAGTCAGAAGAAGCCCCACCCTTAAAAATCACTGCCGTAGATCCTGAGCTCCTTGAGAGTTGGCAACCTGCTGTTCATTGCTGTATAATAGTGCCTCGCACTGAGTAGGTGCTTGATCAATGTTTATCGATCTAATGGATAAATGAGAAACATTTGGTATGTTGCAGTTTTGAATGAGTACATGCCAGGTCTGAGCTAAAAGAACGTGGTTGCTTTGCCATTCACACTGCTAGGCTTGGTTTGGGATTTTGTGTCATCTACAGGACAGTTTCTGCTGAAGAAAAACTTCCTAGCAGAGCCAGGCTGCTGTTACAACTGAGGTCATACGTCTGTGTCTAGACCTTTTATATGCCAAAGGAGAGTGCTTCCTTTACATGTCTGAGCTATAAAGCTCACCATCCCGTCTCCAAACTGTTGTAAATGCTTTTAAGAGCATAGTATGGAATGGTCCCAAAGAGGGCAAGGGGTACTTTGTGTTTGCTTGGAAATTGTAATACCAGTTTTCCAAGATAAACAAGAGATACACGAATTCTCTGTCGCTGAAAATGTTTCCATTTATTCTTTAAAGAGATATATCTGGACTAACCCATAAGAAATAAGAGAGATTTGTGAAGAACAGTTTGGGAATAAAGGTGAGGATTGCCTTCCAGTGCAGAAGTGTATGAGGCAGTCTTCACTTTTGAGCCATAGAGTGCCTTATGCTGAAATTCAGTAGCCATGCTGAAAATCAGTCAGTTGTGGGCTTCCCTGGTGGCACAGTGGTTGGGAGTCCGCCTGCCGATGCGGGGGACGCAGGTTCGTGCCCCGGTCTGGGAGGATCCCGCGTGCTGCGGAGCGGCTGGGCCCGTGAGCCATGGCCGTTGGGCCTGTGCGTCCGGAGCCTGTGCTCCACAGCGGGAGAGGCCACAGCAGTAAGAGGCCCACGTACTGCAAAAACAAAAAAAAAATTCAGTCAGTTGCATATGGAAATACACTTTTTCCAAGACAGTCTAATACTTCTCCCAAATTGACTCTAGAAGTGACATAGACTTCTGTTACTTCCCTTTAAACTTCTCCTTGGTTTACATCCAACTTATAGCTCTGCTTCTCAAAATGAATGTGTTTGTGCTATTAGAAACCCATTAACTACAGAGACAACTGAGGAGACCCACTCTAGTGATAATTCTTCCATGACATGTGATGTTGCTGCTCAGTTGAAAGGGACCCTGGAGGTGGATGTGTGAGGTGGGCTCGGGACCTGGTGAGTATCATGCTGTGAGCCGTCACTTCCCTGCAGCTTCAGTAGGGCGAACTCTAAAGCACTGTGAATATTCTCTATGGAGAATTTTAAAAATCAGTAACCATAGAGGCCGTTTAAAAATCTGTGGTCTCTTTCGTTAATAGCAAAGTCAATAGATTGTTTAAGAGGTTGATCAATCCAACATCTTATTTGGTGTGAATTTTTTCTGTTTTTTTGGCACAGATAACAGTGTATTTTGGTCAACTCTTAGGAAAAGCAGAAAATCATGGAGTCACATTTTGCTTTCCTGTTCAGGATTCATTTCCTGACACATCTGTTTTCTGAGACCAAGGTATGATCTCTTACACCCTAGGTTAAACTTCATTTGAAGGGAGATATTTATTCTCCTTTTGCTAGGAGGGCCTTATGTGATTTCTCAGCCACCCAGAAAAACAGTGGTTATGGCAGAAAATAGAATTTTTGACCCTATTTGTTTTCTTTAACTCTTGTAAGACAAAATGTGCTTCCTGGACGCAGATTTCATTTGTGTCCAATGAGTCAGTACAATAGGCTTTCTTACTTACATTTTGAGAGAAACTAATTCTTAGGCCAATGTTTAAAAGTACAACCACCACTAGAGATGGTTATAATTCTCATCTTTCCAGTATTGTAGATGTAAACAGTTACAGGTTTGTTCTCTCTCTCTCTCTCATTAAGCGTTCTCTCAGTGCTAGGTACTAGTCTGTGAGCCCTACATTAATTAATGCATTTAATCCTCACAACAACCTTTGAGGTTGGTATTCTAAATTTCCTCTTTGTACATATAAGAAAACTGAATCATTTAGAAGGTTAAAAACCTGTAAAGGATTATACAGCAACTAGTAACAATGCCACCTAGGCAGCCTAACTCCAGAAATCATATCCTTTTTTTTTTTTAATATTTATTTATTTTATTTTAATTTTTGGCTGCTTTGGGTCTTAGTTGTGGCACACGGGATCTTCGTTGAGGCATGCGGGATCTTTCACTGAGGCATGTGAACTTCTCTCTAGTTGTGACATGTAGGTTTTCTCTTCTCCAGTTGTGGCACATGGGCTCTGCAGTTTGCAGCCCACAGGCTCTCTAGTTGAGGCACGCAAGCTAAGTAGTCACGGCATGCGGGTTAGTTGCCCCGCGGCATGTGGGATCTTAGTTCCCTGACCAGGGATCGAACCTGTGTCCTCTATATTACAAGGTGGATTCTTTTTTTTTACATCTTTATTGGAGTATAATTTGCTTTACAATGGTGTGTTAGTTTCTGCTTTATAACAAAGTGAATCAGTTATACATATACATATGTTCTCATATCTCTTCCCTCTGGCGTCTCCCTCCCTCCCATCCTCCCTATCCCACCCCTCCAAGCGGTCACAAAGCACCGAGCTGATCTCCCTGTGCTATGCGGCTGCTTCCCACTAGCTATCTATTTTACATTTGGTGTTGTATATATGTCCATGTCACTCTCTCACTTTGTCACAGTTTACCCTTCCCCCTCCCCATATCCTCAAGTCCATTCTCTAGTAGGTCTGTGTCTTTATTCCTGTCTCACTGCTAGGTTCTTCATGACATTTTTTTTTCTTAAATTCCATATATATGTGTTAGCATAGACAAATACAAGGTGGATTCTTTACCACTGGAACACCAGAGAAGTCCCCAGAAATCATATTCTTAACTGGACACTACAGAAGCCCTTGTAGATGAAATATCCGTTATCAGAAATGTGGTCTTCAAATATCGCCTCTAAATCTATGGCTTTTGTTTTCAGTCTCATGTCAGAATCTTTCAAAGAGTAGCGGTTTTTAACTTTGAAGAGGTCAAAATTATTTTTTTCTTTTATAGATTTTGTTTTTGGTGTATATCTAACAAATTTTCACTAATCAAAAGTCACAGACATCACAAAGATTTTCTCCTTTTTTTCTTCTAGAAGTTGCATAGTTTTAGGTTTAAAAATAGGTCTATGATCCATTTTGAATTAATTGTTTTTTGATGAAAGATATTTATCAAAGTTTATTTTATGTATCTTTTTGCATATGGATATCCGATTGTTCAAGCATCATTTGTTGAAAAGACTGTTCCTTCTCCACAGAATTGCCTTTGCACCTCGATCAAAAATCATTTGTCCATGTATATATGAACAAATATATTTCTAGACTCTCTGTTCTGTTTCATTGATTTATTTGGCCATTTAGATGCCAATACCACACTGTCTTTTTTATTATAGCTTTGTAATAAGTGTTGAACTCAGTCAGTTTTAGTTTTCCAACTTTGTTCTTTTACAAAGTTGGTTTGATTGTTCTAGATCCTTTGGCATTCCCATGTGAATTTCCATATGGCATTTCCATATGAATTTTAGAATCAACTTATCTACTTCTACAGACATGCCTGATAAGATTGCATTGAACCTATAGATATTTGAGAATTGGCATTTTAACAATACTGAGTACTATAACTTATGAATAAGATATCTCTCCATTTGTTTAGGTCTTGTAAAATTTCTCTCAGCAGTGTTTTGCAGTTTTCAGTGTATAGGTCTCATACATCTTTAGTCCAATTTATCTTTAAGTATTTCATATTTTTGATGTTATTGTAGATAGTATTGTTTTTTAGTTTAAATATCTTATTGTTCATTACTAGTATATAGAAATATGCTTTTTGTTTATATTGATCTTGTATAATTCAACCTTCCTGAATTCACATATTAGTTCTAGTAGCTTTCTTGTAGATTCTGTTGGATTTTCACAAAGAGATCATGTCATGTACAAGTAGATAACTTGAAACCACCAAAAATAGACTTGACCTGATTGACATATTGTAGAACACTATACCCCAAAAGAGCAGAGCATATATCCTTTTAGAGTCCAACAAAGTCCTACTCTGGGTAAGCCATAATATGTCTCAATAAATATAAAAGGTTTGAGTCACACAAAGCGTGCTCTCTGACCACAGTGGAATTAAATCAGAAATCAATAACAGAAATATTTATATAAAATTTGTAGATTAAAAAAAATCATTATTTCTTTCATTTTTTTCTGCCTCTTTTCTCTTACCTCTCCCTGGGGACTCTGATTACATTATATTAGGCTACTAAGAATTGCCCCAAATTCACTGATAGTCTTTTCAATTAATACAAATATTTTTCTACCTGATTTTCAGATTGGATAGTTTCCATTGCTGTCTTCAAGTTTCGTAATATATTTCTTCTATAATGACTAATTGCTATTAGTTCTCTCCAGTGTATATTTTTTTCTTATGCATTATAGTTTTCACCTCTAGAATTTTGGGACTCATTCTGTATCTTCCATGTCACTACTTACTGGTTTAAACATAAACAATCAGCTATAATTACTCTTTTAATTTTGTTTTGTCTTCTAATTCTATCATCTGTGTCAGTTCTAGGTTGATTTTGATTATTTTTCACCCTCGTTATTGGTCATGTTTTCTTTCTTCTTTCGTTCCTGGTGATCTTTAGTTGGATATCATATTTTGTGAATTTTACCTTATTGAGTGCTATATACTGTCATATTTCTATAAACCTTGAGCTTTGTTACTTGGAAAAATTTGATTGTTTCGGGGGTGAGTGTAGATTTTAAGATGTGTTAGGTTGACTGGGGCAGCATTGAGACCAGGACTAATTATTTCTCGATACAGAGGCAAGACCCTTCTGAATACTCCAGCTGTGCGCTGTGGAGAAGCATCTCTTCTCAACCTGTGTGAGCATCAAGTACCGGTCCGTCTAATCCTTTTGGATGATTCTTTCTTCAGACTTGGTGCTTATCATTACTCTGCAGAATACATGAGTGAGGGTTACAGATCTCCAGGGCTCTCTATGCAGCTGTCTCCTCTCTGGCACTCTGTTCTGTGACTCTGGCCTCTTCGTCTCCCTGGGTTCTCTGCAGTATCTCTTCAACATAAGGGCTCCTTCCCAGGCTCTACCTGTATCACATACGGCCTGGAAACACTCTTAAGATATTGAGCTGGGCTCATCTTGCTTGTTTCCCCTCTCTTAGGAATCACTGACCTGTGCTGCCTAGTGTCCAGTGTCTTGAAAATCATTATTTCAAGTATTTTATCTAGTTTTTCTGGATGTTTCAGGAAGGAAAGTAAATCCAGAAATAGAAGTCAATTAATTTGATTTTCAGAAATAAAAAGAGTGAGCATTCCTTATCTATGTACATTCATTGATATCATAGATACTGCGTAAGCAAAAGATCTCTTTTCAATTTCATTTCCTTGAGACTACAACCTTTTTTATCTACTTTTATCCCTCCAAATGAGTTGGTTCCTTGCTTCTTTAAAATCTATTAACATTCATTATCTCTTAAAGGAACTAGAGGGACAACTTTTGTTTGCCTATTAGTAAATAGTTAAATCAGTGTCTTTCAAATTTGCTCAGATACCTAAACAACCACCTTAGCTTCTTATGGAATGTAATCAAATACTAATACAGTTCATCTCATTTTATACACTAGAGAAATTTTTACTTTCAAAAAATGCGATCACGTGAACATAGATTGCCACATCTCAGGTAATAATACTAATTTAGTCATCCATTTATTTATTCAACATGTGCTCATTTATTATCTACTGTGATACACATATGATGATATAAATTTTCATTGATTTTCATAACTATTATTAACAGTGTATTTAGGTCAATCTGAATCTGTGTGGAGACTTGTTTTATGAAGATTTGTTTTATACTTGAGTTGTCTTTATGAAGTGTTCAATGGTACCTTCAGATACACAGGCAATCTAACCTGAATCCAACTCTCAGATGATTACAGTGTTGAAACTTTAGGGATCTATAAGAGATGCTGGAATAATGAGACTAATATTCAATACCTTGTTACCTGAACAAACAGATACAAACTCAAAGAAGAGTCATTGATCATATTTTTAGCTGTTTGATATTTTGTGATATAATATTTAGTGCTTAGGTATTATATCAACCATCATGCAAATTCAAGAAAATTTTCCAAAATTTCTCGAAAAGGTGATTAACACTTTAGTCCCTTTTTTTAGTTCAAAGAACACCCACAACTGGAAATGAAAATTGATGGAATCTTTTAGAGAGCAATTTGGCAATCTGTATCCAAAGTCTTAAATAGCTCATATCTTTTGATATGAACTTCTGGGGAATTATCCAGAAAAATTGTCAATGGTTGATCAAAGTTGAGATATAAGAACACTCTACACAGTGCTTCTTATAATAATGAAAAATTAGAAAAAACCCTGAATGTTCAAAAAAGGATGTTTAAAAATATAGTGATACAATAATGTAAGGAAATACTATACAATTATTTTAAAAGGTACATCTCAAGGTATAGAAAGATTATCATGTTAACTCAAATAAAAAATTTCAGGTTGCAGATCACATGCGTTATATGACCCTCTTGTGCAAGCATGTGTGTGTGTTTGTGAGTGTTTGCGTGAAACAGCAGAGACACACACGTATATAAAAACCGAAAGGACACATGCCAAATGTTAACATTTCTTCTACCTAGGGTAGGGTAGTGATGCTTTTCTGTTTTTTCTTTTTCCTTGTCTGTACTACTATATTGTTACAGTGTTAGGCTCCTTGAAGTTGAAAGTTTACCCTGCAACATGCTCGTGCTTAGAAAGTTTTTTCTTGGATTGAGCTGAAATCTGCCTGGTACTTCACTCTAACTCTCTTCTCTTCAAATATTTGAGGAGAGGTATTTATTTCCATCTCTTTCAACCATTCCTCATGTGACACGGTTTCCAATCTATTAACTTGGTCCCTCTCTTCTGTGAGGGGGCTGGGATTCAGTTTGCAGATATGTTCTTAAGATGCAGCTCCCAGAAATAAACACTGTAGCCAGATGTGATCTGCCAACCTATAATTGCAGATTACCTAAGTCTTTCCAGCAGCCAAGTCAGACTCCTGCTTTCTACTGAAGTGCTCTCCAGCCAGGTCTCTCTCATCTGACACTCATACAATGGATTTATTGGAACGTGGATGCAAAAATTTGCATTTGTATCTATGAAGTGTCACCAACTGTATCCTTGGAACACTTGTCGGTGTGCTCTAGTCTTTCACAGACATTATCTCATTTAATCCTCCCAGTGTGTTGATTTTGGCCCATAACTGCTGCTTGGTCTATACGATCATTCACAGTTGCCAGTCTTTCCTGTATTCACTGTCAACACTGGAGTTTTCACTGTAACATAAGAACTGAATGAAGGTGGAGTAAATTTCCCCCTGTAGCGTTAGAGAGCAAACTTGTATATAGAGTAATGCTCCAGGCCAAGGTAGGATGCATAGTGCTGGGGATATAATCGCTGCATGCCCTGAAATCCCTGGGTTGAGGGTACACAGAATAGGAGCCAGTGAGAGATTTTCAGGGCATCCTTGACAGAATATATGTCAATAGGAAAATAGTTTCTCCAGAATATTCACAAGCATGCCCTTTTCTCCGTGTCCATACAATGGCAGTCAACTGCAGGAACAGGACTTTCCTTAGAGGTTTGTAAAATCATGGATCAGATACAATACATGGCATTTGACTAAATTTGTTTACTTCTTGAACCTTTGTACTAGTGTTTTAAAATTCTGCCCTCACATCTTGATTCTTTCTCACCATGGAAATATGGAAGCTTTGTGGTTCAGGTGGTGCCCTCCAATCATGGTCTGTACGGTGCGCATGACTCGCGTGAGAGTCACTGCCGGCAGCATTGCTCACTCGGTTACTGTCATCGGGCTCCACCTCATTCCATTGCCTCTATTCCCTAAATAAGGAGAGTACTCTGCCTTCTTTGTTTTCCTGCCATATTTTCACTGTCTTGTATCATAGGTGAAACGTAGGGTTTTTTTCCCTCCTTACAATAGTCTGCCTACTACTCAGCTATAGAATATAGATAGAGATCTATTATCTTATTAAAATGAGTTGCCAAGTATCCAGTTTTGAACAGAACATTTTCATGTCGACAGTCCTGATAGCTAAAAAAATTATTAAGTTAAATCAAGTAAATTGCAGGATGTCTAATGTGCATCTGTGTATAAAGCAGCAAAATCTAATGTCAAGTAGAAGCAAAAGTGTATCTGGATACCAAAAATTTGTCATAAATATATTTTAGGATTTGATCTATAAGATTTTTAAAATCAAGTATATCTGATATTCCTTTTTTTTTGGTAAAAAAGCTTTATTTTAAAAATCTTTTAAAACTGAGCTATAATTGACATACAACATTGTATTAGTTTTAGGTACACAACATAATGGCTTTTTTTTTAACACATAATTTTTATAACATAAAATTCACCCACATATAAACAATGATTTTTGGTAAATCAGAATTGTGCAACATCACTATAATCCAGTTGTAGGATATTTCCATCACTTTTTTTTTAAATTTTTTTATCCAGCAGGTTCTTATTAGTTATCTGTTTTATACACATCAGTGTATACATGTCAATCCCAATCTTCCAATTCATCACACCACTTCCCCCTTGGTGTCCATACGTTTGTTCTCTACATCTGTGTCTCAATTTTTGCCCTGCAAACCAGTTCATCTGTACCATTTTTCTAGGTTCCACATATGTGTTAATATATGATATTTGTTTTTCTCTTTCTGACTTCACTCTGTATGACAGTCTCTAGGTCCATCCACCTCACTACAAATAACTCAGTTTCATTTCTTTTTATGGCTGAGTAGTATTCCATTGTATATATGTAACACATCTTCTTTATCCATTCATCTGTCAATGGGCATTTAGGTTGCTTCCATGACCTGGCTATTGTAAATAGTGCTGCAGTGAACATTGGGGTGCATGTGTCTTTTTGAATTATGGTTTTCTCTGGGTATATGCCCAGTAGTGGGATTGCTGGGTCATATGGTAATTCTATTTTTAGTTTTTTAAGGAACCTCCATACTGTTCTCCATAGTGGCTGTATCAATTGACATTCCCACCAGCAGTGCAAGAGTGTTCCCTTTTCTCCACACCCTCTCCAGCATTTGTTGTTTGTAGATTTTTTGATGATGGCCATTCTGACTGGTGTGAGGTGATACCCCACTGTAGTTTTGATATGCATTTCTTTAATGATTAGTGATGTTGAGCATCTTTTCATGTGTTTGTTGGCAATCTGTATAACTTCTTTGGAGAAATGTCTATTTAGGTCTTCTGCCTATTTTTGGATTTGTTTGTTTGTTTTTTTGTTATTGAGCTGCATGTAGCTCCTTATAATTTAAATGAGATTATGTGTTGGGTAAGACAGTCTCATCGGTAGCAGCTGTGTGTGTGTCTGACTGTATGTCTCCGAGGGGGTTATGTGTCTGTGTCTGTGTGTATCTGTGCACATGGGACAGAGTATGAGGAAAAACCGTACTCCTATCAGCTCCATTTGGTGTCAGTTCAACACTGATAAATGTAAACACAGACAAAAGGAATATGAAGAACTCATTGTTACTGGTAACGAAACAGCTGGAAAAAGATGAAGGTGTAGATACAAAAGCCTTTTCTTACCAACTCCTCATCCCCACAGTTGCCAGCTGGCTTGCTAATAGTTTTAGAAACTTTCATGAGTACATAACAAAGTATAGTTTTTAGAAGTTGAAAACCAGTTGCTGGTGAATCTGCTGAAATGGTTCATTTTACAACTCTTTACATTCTCAGGAACTGTTACAGACATTGAGTCCACAAACAGTGCACATTTGCCTGCTTCATCAACAGCATTCCTTTTTGCATGGGTAGATCCCTGTTCTGTATGTCAGGAAACAGGCATACTTTCACCTTATTTATACCGTGTAACTACTCTCAGTAGGTAGTTTTACCTGCATTTGATAGGCATACAAATGAAAAGTCAGAAATGAAAAGTCAGACAGTTAAACAATTAGCTGTTGGCCATTTAACTAGGAAGTGGTAGAACCATGACTCCAATTCTCTTTCACTGCCTAGTCCACACTTTCTCGTTCCAGTAGTGCTTCCCCAGTCTTTCCTTTTTGTTCTGTTTATCCTGTGACTCACAGACTTGATGACCTCATCTATATGTTTCTTCCTAATAGCTGCTTTAAAACAATATAGCATTTAATGATCAATATTTCCAGTAAAATTAAAGGGTTAGAAGCAAAGCATATGTTCGAAGCCTTCTTCATCTGAGCTCAGAAAACTAGAGAATTCTGCCTTTATTTCAGAGAAGGCTCTCAAATAACCACTTAGCTTTCTTGTTATCTGTTCATATCTCTACAAGAGAGCAAATCCATGTCTGTATCAAATTCATTAGTCTTGTGTCAGAGACAACACCTCTGCTTAGTGTTCAAACATACTATACCTTCAGATGCTTCATGTGAGAGGCCCATGTTTATGCATTAGTGAAAAAGTCAGCATTAAGAGAACGATGAGGCCCTCCCTAGAGTCCTGTCTGAGGAGAATTGAGGAATGGTGGTTCTATCCAGGTAGCTGTAGGCTTTTATCTAGGCTTCTGTAACAATCTGAAGAGGATCTAGCTTCATTCATAGCTTGCTGATACTGCTCATGGATGGGAATGCTCGTTGCGTTTGAATTTAACCTGAAGTCATTGTATTGTGATGCTGGTAGAACAGTGAACAAGATTAGTGTCCTGGACAGCACTGGGTTACTATGCTTTGGTAAATCGGTATTAGTTGGGTTCTTGTTGCCATTTTTCTTCACCTTGGCAAGAGTTGCATGCCGTCTTCAGCTCTGTATCCATTTGCAGCATTTTATACTATCTTAGATAGCATACATAACCCGAGAAAGTGAGTTTACAACTTGATCTCATCATAAAACTCTTTAGGACTATCTCTGCGTCCTTGAGATTAGTCATACCCTTTTTTATTCTCCAACCTAATAACTTCTTATTTTTATCCAAAAATAGAAATGAGTAGAACAATATTTAAAATGAAGACATCATCTTTCCTTAGAAGGCCTTATTAAATAGTATTGCCTGTATGTCTGCTAAAGTTTTTATCTTCTTAGAGGCTCTAATTCAGGAAGGTCTAACATTTGCTGATATTTGCACTTTGATTTACACATTCTTTCAACAAATACTTATTGGGCCCAGACTCTCTGCGGGGGACTATGCCGGTTACCAATAATACCCAGCTGAGAGCAGCCATCACCACCCCAGCCTTCACCCAGTGGCTCTCTAGACAGAAGTCAGATTTTAAAACAAATATCATTGAATATTTCTTTTTTCCCCTGTCGATATAGCTTGGATAATGTTTACTTCATCTGATTTTAAAACTTTAAATGCCTTTACAGTTAAAACCCCTTGTTTATAAACAAAGGGAAAACAGGGTTGAAGTAACTTATTTTGTTTGTCTGAAAACAATTTGTACTCATGGAATTTATTGAACACATTTATAAATCAATGAGCTAGATTAACTGTAAAAAAGTATGCCTGAAACTATGGACAAAGCAACAAAATTTGTTTTAGAACATGAATATTATTTAAAGACCCATTTAGAAAAAGCAAATTCTAGAGTGTTCCTTAAGTGAGGCCTTTGAAAGCAACCCTGACTCATCACTAAAATACTTGTAGGGGGATAAAATGACTGGGCTAATTCCATTATAAGGGTAGATACTTAGATAAGAAGATCCATTTAAAATTTACTTCTTCATTATGAGGTAATAGAACATGGATATATTGGTCTGTGCCTATGATTTTGGACCCAGAGCTCCTAAAACCCTTGTAAATCCCTAAGTGATGAGCTCTGGGAGCATCTTTTGTTCTAATGAGGGGACTCTGGGTGGGCTCTTGGATGGTTCCTGGATGGGGTCCGGTCATCAGAAAGACCAAGCTAAAATTAGAAGCTTGGAATTTTTAGCCCTTTCTCCCACCTTCACCTCCGTTTCTAGAGAGGGGAGAAGGGTTGGAAATGGAGTTAATAATTGATCATGCCCATGTGAGGAAGCCTCCATAAAATCCCAAAAGTATGGATTCAGGAGTTTCCAGGTTGGTGAACACATCCACTGTCTGGGAGGGTGATGCACCCCAACTCCACAGGGTCAGGAGCTCCTGCATTCAGGGCCCTCCTAGGCTTCACCTTATGTATATCTTCATCTTGTTCTTCATCTGTATCCTATACTATATCCTTTAATAAGCTGGTAAACATAGGTGTTTCTCAGAGTTTTGTGAGCTGCTTGAGCAAATTAACCAAACTTGAGGAGTGACATGGGAACCTCTGATTTGTAGCCAAATCAGACAGAAGTTGTGGGTAACTTAGGGACCTACTGCTTGCGATTGGCATCTGAAGTGGGGGGCAGTCTCCTGGGATGGCATGCTTAACCTGTGGAATCTGATGCTGTCTCCTGGTAAATAGTATCAGAGTTGAGTTACTTTGTAGGATACTCAGCTGGTGTCACAGAATTGCTTGATAGTGGGGGGAAAACCCATACATCTTGTGTCAGAAGTGTTGTGAATATAGTAGTAGTGTAAGAATAAAAAGCACAGGAGGAAAAACTGGGGTTTTTCCAACTCACCCATTAAATTACTGAGCGTGCAATAACATGTTATCATAAATAACATGAATCTAGGAAGTATCTATTAAACATACTTGAAATCAAGAGCTCTGGAGCATATTAGACACTCAGACTACAGTAGAAGTATTTAGTCTACTTTAGTCCTTTCAGGGAAAAATGGATTGCATCTTCTGTTTACAAGTTCAACTTCTAGCACAGATTGAATCAAACTGCACAAATTCTTAGAAGACACTATTTTAATTTAATTCAGTTCTATGCCACCCAAAATGCAATGAAGGATAGGTTCCTAATGAACACAAGAGCCAATGGAAGCAAACTAAAATCCAAACTAGTGGAATCTTAACACCACGTGGGTTTTCAATATTCTTCCTCTCTCTCCATGCAGACTTGGAAAACTCCTCTTGTTCACCATTATTAAAATATATGGCTAAGAGGTTCCACTGACTGACATAGAGATCTATTACCTACTCTAAGATGTTAGCAGAGGAGGATGGAAACAATGAATAAGCTTTGCTTCTGGGTCTAATCTCAAAAGCTTCTTAGTTTGTGGACCTGGTTTTGCTTTTTTAAGCACCCATAAAGTCCTAAGAATGCCTTAGAAGTATCCTTTTTGGTACTCTGACACTGTCTGTCATTTCATAACTTATAAGAGAGAAAGTAAAAGTCCAGATATCTGGAGACATTTTTATATTTGCCGTTTCAGAAACTTAGTATAA
The DNA here is from genome assembly GCF_011762595.2 of Tursiops truncatus. Classification (NCBI taxonomy): domain Eukaryota; kingdom Metazoa; phylum Chordata; class Mammalia; order Artiodactyla; family Delphinidae; genus Tursiops; species Tursiops truncatus. The sequence goes on from NC_047036.1 coordinate 44,631,498, forward strand.
CCTTATAAAATTGAAAAATATTACAAAGCTTAGTAAACATGTTTTAACTAATTTTTTGGCCATAAATTTTCCTATAAATGTTCAAAATTGAGTCAACTTTTGGTATTCAAACACAGGTCAAATACGGTCTTTTGGGAACAAAATCTGAATCTATCTAAGAAACTCAGTTCAGAATATATACAAATTTCATAATGTGTATAAATATTGAATCATTATGTTGTACTCTAAGCTAACATAATGTTACATGTCAATTATACCTCAATTAAAAAAAACAAATTCAGTGGAAAATGAATTAGGTATTTTATGCATTTAGTAAACATATATTCTTTGACTTGGCTGGGTAATTGTCTTTTTGATATTCTTTTCAGGATAAAAACAACAAAAGAGTAGGGATGATAGCAACTAGTTACTTATTCAGAAATCTCTTATTGAACACTGATTTCCTGTCAGGTCTCTACCAGGCTTTGTGAATATAAAGATTCTGTTCTGCCCTCAAGTCATTTGTTCTGTAAAATAGTTCATGCTTTGATTTCTTCATTCATAGGACAAGTCTTCATTAAGCACCTACCTACTCAGTATAAGGCACTATGCTCAGAGCCAAGGATGTATAATGAGTCAAATAGACCTCATTCTTGCCTTTGTGGAGTGTACAGTCCAGTGGAGAACATACACATTTGTCAAATTATCAACCAGTTGCATGTAGACTCATCATATAGAATCTAAAAGTGCAGTGAAGAGAAGTACATGGTCCTATAAAAGTACAAAATTGGAGGATAAGATTTAGTCAAAAAAATCAGAATTGTTAATTGACATCTAAAGAGTAAGTAGAAGTGAGTAGGTGTGCCTAGGGAAATAGGAGAAAACAGCATATTCCTAACAGAAGGACTAGGGTAATGGGTTGACGTGTGTCCCCCTAGAATATATGTTGAAGTCAGAGCCCCCAGTATGTCAGAATGTGATTGTACTTGGAAGTATAGTCATTGCCAATGGAATTAATTAAATTAAGATGAGGTCGTACTGGAGAAGGGTGGGTTGTTAATTCAATCTGACTGGTGTCCTTATCAGAAGAGGAGAAGACACAGAGAGAGAAGATGGCCATGTGAAGACTGAACCAGAGATTGAAGTTATGCTGCTACAAGTCAAGGGTTATCTGCAGCTACCAGAAGGAAGATGCAAAATAAAGGATCCTTCCTTAGAGGTTCCGGAGTGAGCATAACCTTGCCAATACCTTGACTTCAGACGTCTAACCTCCCGAATTGTGAGACAATCAATTTCTCTTGTTTTAAGCCACCTAGTTTGTGGGTCTTTGTTACAGCAGCTGTAGGAAATGAGTACAACCAACAACTGTAAAAGTCCTGTGACAATGAAAAACATTCCAAATTCAAAGGACCAGAAGACATCCAGAATGGTTAGATTGTACTGTATAGAAGAGGTAGGGCTGCTGAGTAAAACACAGGTCACCTAATTTGAAATTCAGATAAATAACAAATACTTTTTTCATGTAAGTGTGTCCCATATTACATCTAAGTATCTGCTAAAAATTGTTTATCTGAAATTCAAATTTAACTGGGCATCCTATAGTTTTATTTGCTAAATTTTGCAATCCTATGGAGAGGGCACATGGTTAGAAGGTGATGGGAAAGAGGTATGGAAAGGCCATTCCATGCCAGAATGAAGTAGATTGAGTATGTGGGAGATGAGGAAATGGTGACAGCAGGTATAGGCAACCCTGTAACTGTTCAGCTGTAAAAGGTCTGAAAGAGATGCTGAGGAACTGGGGTAGGAATGGAGGAATGAACAGTTGAGCGAGGATCAATATTTTTGTTTTTGAAATGGAAGAGATTTATATATGTTTAAGAGCTGTCTTTGTCCATTCCATGCTCATGTCCTAAACACCTCCCAAAGGCCCCACCTCCTAATACCATCACACTGAGATTAGGATTTCAACATATGACTTTTGCGGGGGACACAAACATTCAGACCATAGCAAGAGCCTAATGAAAGAACCCCATTGAGAGTTTGATTAAACAAGGGAAGAAAAAAAGGATGACAAATGTATATAGCTCATGAGAAGATGAAAAATGATGGTATCCAAAGAGATTAACCTTAGATAGAAGAAGGGGCACATCCTCCACTGTAACAAGACAGGAGGATAGTAAGGGTTCAGTGTGTGTTGTTTTGTATATTTACTATTAGGGAAACTGTTGGGTGTGTGGGAATTCTCATCTGGTAGTCTCTATCTTCTCTTTAAACTAAGAGGCAAGTTCATATGCTAAATACCAGAAGGAACGAGACTGTTTCAGAGATTTGAAGGAAGAGGAGACAGTTTAATTTGTTATTGTGGAATGGATTGAACAACAAAAGATGTCAGGCAGTATTAGTGGCCCATTTGAGTTTTAATCTCAACAATTTCACAGTAATGTAAGTGCTATTTTTGCTCCATGGAAAAATTTACATGGAGGCATGGAGGAGGAAGTAATTAACTGGCATAGAAGGGAAGAGAGACCAGGCAGGTATAAAAAAGGAGGAAGAAACTCTGCTGATCTGACCTTGAGGAATGAGTAGGATTTTCCTGGTATGTAGAAGGTAGGGGTGGGAATATCTTGCTTAGTGTATAGAGAGATGGAGACAGGAAGGGAAAAGGTCTATTATTTAGTTCTCATTGTGGCTATAAAAAGCTTAAATTATTGCTTTGAGAGAGAAGAGAAGAGGTAGTAGCTATTCCAGAAACTCAGAGGAGGGAAAAATCACTGAAAGTTGGGATAGACAGAAAGGCTTCTGACGACAGAGGCTGGACTTCAAAGGAAGAAGGGCTTGAGTGGAAGGGTGGTGGAAAGACTGGCTTATACAAAATTTCTATATCCATGTTATCTTCCTGCCCATGTAAGTATTTGAAATTACTAATCATACTACAGAGGCTGCCATATTTATATTTCAGCCTTATATTTTGCCAGGGACTTTCTTGCTCTTGTTTGTAGAAGAATCTCAGAGATTCTACTCATCCAGAAAATATGTATGGAATGCAAAGTGGGTAAATACTGTAAGCCTCCAATATCAGAGGTGGCACAAGGTGCTGAGTAGTATGGCTAATCCTGGCTCCACAGGAGAGTTTCAAGGCGGAAATGAGCACTGTGGCTGGAGGCACGTGAGAGGGCTGCAGTCAGCTGTGGTCTCAGCCTGTAGGACACAAATCTCTCTCCAGGGTTTCATTACAAACCCAAATACTCAATTTTATGAACTCCACAACAAAACTCCTATATGTACACCTTAAATGTGTGTGATGGATAAGATACCCTCATCCAGGATCACTCACTGAATAATATTCAAGGATTTCCCAGAATATGAGAAACACACCACTCTGTGTTTTTTGTATTTTCACTGGTTTGCAGTTTCATAAGGGTAATCTGAACCCTTTTAAAAAATTATTTTTTGGTATAATATTCAATTAGTAATTTAAGAGACTATCCTTTATTCTGAGATCATGAACGTCCTACCTTTTTTGTTGTTAAAATGTCCTTATTTTATGAAATGATGGTGATTAGGTCATGGTAGGTTTTTGAGAGTTCATTTTCTAGTTTTTAACGTTCATGCTTGCCAGGAATTAGTTTTCATGTTATTGGATTTCTGAACTTTGGAAGTCTGGGGAACTCCAGTTGTGACCACGTTACAGAATGCTGCATATTGCTCCCCATGGGATGAAAGTCAAGGCTATTTAAGACTGTGGTCAGCACACACCAAAGTGAGGGTGGGTGTGTGAGCACCCTGCACCTGGCTGTGTCTCAGCTCTCCGAGTCAAGTACTTGTGACTTGGATGCAAGACCATCCAGATTAATAAAATATGGTCAGAAGGAAGTCCAGTGCTGGCAGGAGTCATAAGTCCTTCCCTGGGAGGGGGCTGAGTGCCAGATGTAAAGGCAAGCATGTGTTTACCTCCTCCAGTGCAGAAACAAAACAGTAACGGCCACCTACGAGCGCTCAGCATCAGTAGCTCTGCCAGCCACATTACATCGTACTTTTCCATCCTCAGGAGATCAGTGGTAAGATTTTTATCAGAGTAACTAGCTCCTTCCTCACATGAGCATAGACACTACTTGGGGCTTTTCTTAATTGAGATGGCAGGAGTCCTGGGCACTGACCCAGTGGGGCTCCTCTGTAAGATCTGAGGCAGAGATCTTACTTTCCTCCATTGCTGGTCACTTGGTCTTTAAAACCGATGGGGAAAAATTAGCAATCTCTACTTGCATTCAGAGATGAAGCCACATTGTCAGGATACAGATACCAAAGTCAGCTCAGAACAGCCTTGCTGAAATTGATGGATAATAAGAAATCTTTCATTATAACCAGGATTGAAGGAATCTGACTCTCATCACTACAGATTTACTCTTGTGTCACTCTAACTCAGTAGCTGGATTCTAACATACGGTTAGTGAGGATGGGACGGGACCTTCTCTGTTGATTGGAGAGGTGAGCAAGTGTATAAAAATGGGCCACCCCTTGATTACATGGGCTGCCGTCTCTACCTGGCTCATGGTCTTGCTTTCACCCTTCTTCCTTTAATGTCTTTTCATCACAGCCTTAACAACTCTCATATCAACACATCAACATACCACCTTTAGAAACATTCCTGAAGGCTATGCTGATAAAGAGCCTTGTTACACTTCTGGAATGGACCCATGTTTTCCTAGTTTTCTTTCAAACATCTGGTTTTATAACAATTCTGGTTTAATCTATAATCTTTAAAAATTCTTCTTTCCTGAAGAAATAGGAAGTCAGCCTTTCCTTGTTTCAGGATTTTCTTTGGCCTGGAAATGTCTATAGGATAATGAATACATTCACTATTATTTAATCATCATCAACTAGTTAATTAGTGATTATATATAACAATCATTAGCGTTTATTTGGCATTTACTGTGGGTTAAACATTGTGCTGAGCCTGCCCTCATGCATATTATCAGTTGGCATGTGGATCACGTACCTAAAATGTGACGTAACATGAAAGGTAGTATGGACAAAGTAAGCCTTGTAGACAATGCAGTGTGGGGACTGTGGAGTTAGACACACTGGGTTTGAATTTTGATTCACTCACTTATTAACTTGGCAAGTTTAATATCTCCTAGCCTTGATTTTTTTAATGTAAGCTAAGGAAAGTAAGACGTATATTGGAGGGTGGCAGTGAGAATCTAAGAGCATTTATGGAGATCTTAGAGATAGTAAGGCTCAAAAGCCTGGATCTCTAAATACCATCACAGATGAGACCAGAAGAAGTGGTGTAGGAGGGGTTCACTGAGCAGGAGGGATAAAGAAACAGAGAAGTTGTAGGAAGCCAGCCTTTGAGTGAAGAATGATATTTCTATGAGAGTAGAAGAGGAGGAAAGGCACACGGATTAGAGTACGTACCGGGTCAGAGAGGGGGGAGATTTATTGCTTGTTGAGAGCCAAATATGAGTCAGGCACTGGGCAAAGTACTTTGTGCATATTATCTTTAATCTTCTCTGCAAGTCAACAACAGGGGAAATAAGTGCTCCATTTTTTCAGGTGAGAAGTTGAATCTGAGGAACTTCAAATGTGTTTCTTAAGATGACACAGGTGGTAAAAGGTAGCTCCTGGATTGCAACCCATTTTCTCAGGTTCCTACGTTCTCCACTGAAGCAGGGTAGTGCCGTGATCATTAACTTGCACTGTGGAGCCCCACTTTTGCGGCACGTTCAGCTCATTCTAGTTTTAGTCCTAAGAGTGGAGGTGCGGGCGTGCTGTTGCGGTGGTGGTGGTGTAGGGTTGGAACTGAGCTTGTCCTGAAGCGATTCCAACCGAATATTCTTCCAGCCATTGTCCCTCTGCAGAGGAAGGCGAGGGAGCAAGCAGTGCACTGCCGTCCCACCCTGCAGGGCCCTGCCTGTTCCGGGGCTGGGGGCTCGCCCATTCTTACTCCACAGCGCTGTGGAGTCTGTAGGCAAATCTGAAGGAGAGAGTGAGCCTCCGTGCCTTTCACTCATGCCTTCATTTGTCTTAGATCCCATAACAGAAAATGGTGGGCTCCATATGGAAACAAATGAGATCTGACCAGAAATTTAAGATATCTGTCAATGGAGAAAAGAAGCAGATATTTATCTCACGTTGTGCGCTACATGAAATTCACATATGACATACGTGGTCTCATTGAATCCTCACGATAAGCTTAGGAGGTGCACATCATCACTGTTTGTATGATATCGTACAGCTTTCTCCAGGTCATACAGAAAACAAATTTCAGAACTGGGTCTTATACTTAGGATGATGTAAGAGCAAAGATTGAATTGGCACAAAAATAGGAGGATTTAAATGAAAATGTGTATGTGCTGAGAAACTGTAAATAATGCAGATAAGTTACAATAAATTGTATTCCTCGTTTTCTATCCACGGATTGATGCTGTTTATTTCATTCTATGGTGTTCCTGCAGTAGAAAAAAGATATCACAAAGGATTTTTTCAAATAAATCTTCATCTTTTCATCTCAAAAAATAGAACTTCTGGTGATGTTTTGTATATTGGGTTTGGCTTCTTTTAGCAGCGCAAATGGTGTCTGTTGATCAATGGCAAACTATACCTGTGAATGAGCTACACCCTATGAAGGCTCCAGCACTCTTTGGAAAAGAAGAGATAGAAACCATTCTGTCTCCTAAGCCTAAGAAGACACGGGATGCATCTGAGGCTTAAGGATGTAAAGATGCTCCACATCTTCCGTGTACCCTTAGCTGCTTAATAGAGCTGTTCAAAATATAAGTGTTTAAAATATATATATATATTCAAAATATTTATATATAAAAATATGTAAATAAATATCAATGCTACTAGCATATTTGATGTTGCCTATAATCTACTTTGAAATACTTCATGATTGACATTGTGATATATATAATGTGATATATATAATGTGATATATATAATAGTTAGTTTCAATCTGCTCCCTGGTGTGGTTAGTACCCCTTGTTGGAAATGCATATTTCACGGTATATTAGTTTCCTAAGACTATTGTAACAAATTGCCACACACAGGCTTAAAACAGCAGAAAATTATTCTCTTACAGTCCCGGAAGCTAGAAGACCAAAACTGAGGTGTCAGCAAGGCTGATTCCTTCTGGAGGCTCTGAGAGAGAATATACTCCTTTCCTCCCTACTGGCTTCTAGGGGTTGCCCACAGTCCTTGATATTGTTTGGCTTCTAGATGCATCAGTCTAATCTCTGCCTCAGTCTTCACAAAGTGTTCTTGTCTCTGTATGTGGTTGTCTCCAAATTTCCCTCTTCTTATAAGGGTACCAGTCCTTATAAGTTGGCTCTAATCCAATATGACCCCATCTTAACTTGATTATATCTGCAAAGATCCTGTTTCCAAATAAAGTCACATTCACAAATTTCTGGTGGACATGAATTTTGAAGGGACACTCTTCAACCTAGTACATGGTTTATCAGTTAGCATGTAATTAGAAGATTCTGCTCCACGGTTAGCTATCGTAAGAAATTCAGCTGCCCAACGAATGTCAGTTTGTAAAGTGGCATAGCAAATATTAGAAATAGGTTTCCATTCATGAAATTAGTGGTCTTTGGATATGTGGACTGGCTAGAAATATTAAAGAAACAATCCTCATCCTTGCATGGGTGAGACATAAAAATGTAGAGAGCCGTGTCGTCTGTGCCCTTCAGCATGGTACCAAGGCTTATCTCTGCCAGTCTCCAGTTAGCTTGCTGATTCAGAGTGCTTATTTGCCTGAATGTAGCTAAATCCTGCCTCTAAGATACTGTTGCATTTGTTTTAGGGAACTTTTCCTACAGGATGTGGTCCAAGCACCTAACAGTTTAGAAAGCTGGAGCTATATAATGCTTACAGTACCGGTTGGATGATTCTTTTTGTGACCGCTTGATGATTAATGTTTGTATAGCAGAATTCAGCTTGAGACTTGCTATCATACATGGTAGCAAGGTTGAAGGAAGGAGACCAAGAACACTCACGTACCTGTTACTATAGGACATACCTCCCCAAAAGAACCTCACAGTTATGAACAGCAAAACTGGCTTAGGTTAATTCACAGCTCATATCCACCAACATTTTTCTATAACTGCAAATCCTCTAGTCTCTTTTGGACTGCCATTCTTACCCTCTTTTTCAAAATTTTTTTTAAGTATGTAGATTTACAATACTAGTTTCAAGTGGACATTTAATTCTTATTAAACAATATAACCCAATGTTTAGATAATTATGCCAATATTAGAAACACTCTATTATTGAAGATTTTCAATAAGAAAATAGATTTGGCAAAACTTGAACTCTTCACCTGGGATTTTCCCATATCCCTTGCCATGCCCAAGAGTGGCAAATTGGCTCCCATGTCTCTGGCTGACTCAGTGTCTCTGGAATTCCCTCCTTCATGCATTCCATGGGAGCCTCTGTTTGGTGGTGTTTAGTACGTGGTGCCAGGCATCTGTTGTTTTGGCTTGAGTTTAATCTGAATCTTTGTTGTTTGACTGGGTTTTGTATTTCTGAGGGAATTTTTTTTTTTTTTATCATAAATCACCAGCTCTGCTAAGCAGCATGTGAGGCTGTTGGGAGTGAGAGTTTAATGTATTGTTACTACTGGAAATAAAACTGGAAAAATTCTTCAAAAGTGCACGTCATCTGGATTTTTCAGAAGTAATTCTTTTGGAAAAGAAAAGGTCTGCTGTATGGTCTCCTCATGCTATTTTTCTTTCATGCATTTAAACAAATAAGCAAACATGCAAACAAAGTAATGGTACCATGGCATTTCTCCTTGGTTGAGGTCCAGACCGTTGACCCCCACTGATCTGTGCTTCAGTAAAGAAGTTGTGACAGTGGCAGGCAGGAGTCCTGAAATAAATGAAACAGTTGAGTGGACTGTGGGAATAAACGACTTGCCCATGTGGATCTCTGCTTTTCTTTCTACCCTAATCTCTTTGTCCTCATTCATCCTAATGAAAGGATGCTGGAGGAGAGAACTACAGGGATGGAAAACCCCTGAGAGAAGACAGTACTAAATACAAAGCCAAAATGTGAAACTGGTTCTGAAAAGTGATAGTTGCTTGTTCGTGCTGCATAAATTCTGAGTACATCTGTGAATATGCTATTGTGTATCAGGCTCCCCAAGAGTAAATATGCCCAGACTCAGGGATTACGTCACCTGATCAATACCAGTGATAAACCAATCAGCACCATGCTTATGGGGGGGGATGGGTGCGGGGAAATGTGGACCCAAGTAACCGCGGTGATAGCGAAGGTTGTTTTAAGGATTGACGCTGTCAGGTTAATCTACCTGTCAGTTTTAGGTAGCTGATAATATTTTAAAGGAGTTTTTTCAAGTTGAACATAATTCTCATATTTCACAGGCCACGCCTTTGGAACAGGTACCTGATTTCTTATACATAGCAGCTTCTTTCTCTGTCCCTCCCGTAAGAAGACTAATCGTTAACTGATGAACACTTGGTTCCTGGGTGACGGTATATTGTAAAATCTAAGGCAGTAAACGCATGCCATCCTTTATTCCCTTCCGAAGATTTTTTTGGTGATTTGGTACTTGCTTAGTTCCTTAGTAAACATTGAATGAAAACCTACAGGGCAATAAATATGAACGTAAATAAATATGTGGGGAAAAGAAAAATGAACAGGGATTAAGAGAGCTGCCACTGATGTTTATTGACTGCTTTCTGTAGCCCAGCACTCACTTTTTTTTAATATATATAACTTTAAAAAAAAACTAATTAATTTATTTATTTTTGGCTACATTGGGTCTTTGTTGCTGCACGCGGGCTTTCTCCAGTTGCGACGAGCCGGGGCTGCTCTTCGTTGCGGTGCGCGGGCTTCTCATTGAAGTGGCTTCTCTTGCTGCGGAGCATGGGCTCTAGGCGCACGGGTCTCAGTAGTTGTGGCTCGTGGGCTCTAGAGTGCAGCCTCAGTAGTTGTGGCGCACGGGCTTAGTTGCTCTGGGGCATGTGGGATCTTCCTGGACCAGGGCTCGAACCCATGTCCCCTGCATTGGCAGGCGGATTCTTAACCACTGAGCCACCAGGGAAGTCCCCCAGTGCTCATTTTTTGAAAAATACTTTTTATGATTAGAAAATGTACATAGATAAAATAGACAACTGATGGGAACATACTGTATAGCACAGGGAGCTCTACCTACGGCACTGTGGTAACCTAAATGGGAGGGAAGTCCAAAAGGGAGGGGATATCTGTATGTATATGGCTAACTCATTTTGTTGTACAGTGGAGGCTAACACAACATTGTAAAGCAACCATACTCCAATAAAAATTAATTAAAAAATAAAAGAAAAATAAATGTTAAAACAAAAATGTGCATAGATATAACAGTCAAATCATTCCTCAAGTCTTATAATGCACAACACCAGCCCCTGTCTCACCTAGCCCATCTCAGTTCTCATCTCCTGCAGGAAACCACTTTTAATCCTTTAATCTTCTGGTATTTGCCTCCATAGTTTTGCATAATGCTATACACTGTACTGCTATTTATTTATTTGTCACATTTAGATATTGCCTATGAACATTCTACAATGGAAGACAATGGTTTAATTTCCTTAAATACCTCCTCTCACCCCAAACACATACTTCTACTTTCTCTGTTTTTATAATCTAAATTATACTTTTTGGTCAGATTAATATTCAGTCTATACATTGCTAGGTTTACATAAACATTATTCATAGTTAAGCCAGGTAGGCACCCGGGTATGTGGGGAACAGAATGTTTCCAGGGTTTCACTCTCCTTGCAAAGACTTTCAATCAGTGTTGTTTTCACCCCACCAACAGTCACTTGCAAAGTTCCTCCTGCCTCCAAAGCCTGAGCCTTCTGAGATCCTGAAGTGCAAATGAACCTTCGTAGTGACTTTATTTGCTGAAGAGTTTCCCTGTTTGCTGGTCTGGCTAATCAGTTACCACAAATCAGTCCATTGCTTTCTATACATATGTTCTTTTTTTCTCTCTCTCTCTTACCTCATTTCCCTTGCTTTCTTTACCCTTAGCAGTTTAAGAAGCTTTGTTTATCACTGAAATTTTAATGTGTTTCTGGAATAAACCATATATGTTTCAATCTGCTATGTTTAACTAAAGCTTCAAATACCCTTTTAAAAGTCTAGCTAATAATTCTCTATGCGATTATTAACCTCATTTTATAGATGAATAAAACAAGGATGGGAGAAGTTAAATAATTTGCTCAAGGTTGTACAAATAGTAAATGGTAATTTCACTTACTAATAAAAATCTTGTTCTTTTCTTTCCAGCACATTGCCTTTTACTGTGAGACACAGTTCCTGTTGTAAGGACTTTACAGTTTTTGCGGGGAGATAAGACAAGTGCATGGCCATTAGAATACAATGCATGAAATGTCAAGAACAAGAAAAATGGCATGGTGTGCGGTGGAAATTCAGAGGTGAGAGAAATGTTTTCCTGCCCATTTCTTTGTGTCTGAAACCCCATTTGGAATTGGAATATATGTTTTGTAGTACTGTGTGGACATTTCCTCATACAGAAATCTTAATTCGATGGGATTTAACCTCTATTCTTTGGTCATTTGGGATTCCATGGAGTCTTCGGAGTGAAGTAGACAGTTAATTTGTATCTTCACATAATAACTATTCTTAAGATGATATTTTAGGAAGAAGAGGCAGATTTTTGACTCACTAAATATCTGTGAGTGTACTTGATATTAAAGGCATTCAAGAGAGAATTTTTGCATCTATTTATTTTTGCCATTGATGTTGCACAATCCTTTTTTTTTAAGCTTTCTTTGTTTTCTTCTTTGAGTTTTACAGATTTAGGTTTTATGTCTATGATCCATTCTTAAAATATATTTTTTATTATGCTAAAATGTATATAACACAATCTTTCACCTTGTTAAATCTGAAGTGTGTGGACAGCCCTGAGTGAAGAAGATGGGTTATAAATTTATCCACATCTGTCCAGACCTGAATTGATTCTTTTTTGCCAGTTTGAACTATGATAACTTCATGCCACTTGTGCTCTGTGGCTCCAAAGCACTGTCTACAGAGTATCCCAGGAGGCAACATCCCATAGAGAGTTGGTGCATAGTTTCTGGAGCCAACTGGGCTGTGTTTTCTTCCAGGCTCTGCACTAGCTGCTGTTTGACCTTGAGAAATTTCACTCACCTGCTCTCTCTCTCTCTCTGTATCAGATTTCTCATCTGTAAAATGGGGATAATGACAGAATCTAGCTCATAGTATTGTTAGGAGAATTATTTGACTTATTGGATACAACAAATGTGATGCACTTACAAAAGTATCTGGTACATGGAAAAGACTATATCATCAACCATTCTCCTTCTAGGATCCTTGTGAGGAAGCAGTCTCTGAGAGCAATGTATGCTTCAGGGCTGTTTTGTTTGCTCTAGTGGAAGCTTCTTCAATCACATGTTTATTATTTTATTTTTCAACCTTTTTTTTTTAACATCTTTATTGGAGTATAATTGCTTTACAATGGTGTGTTAGTTTCTGCTTTAAAACAAAGTGAATCAGTTATACATATATATATATCCCCACATCTCCTCCCTCTTGCATCTCCCTCCCACCCGCTCTATCCCACCCCTCTAGGTGGTCACAAAGCACCAAGCTGATCTCCCTGTGCTATGCGGCTGCTTCCCACTAGCTATCTATTTTACGTTTGGTAGTGTATATATGTCCATGCCACTCTCTCACTTTGTCACAGCTTACCCTTCCCCCTCCCCATAACCTCAAGTCCATTCTCTAGTAGGTCTGTGTTTTTATTCCCATCTTACCCCTAGGTTCTTCATGACCTTTTTATTTTTTTTTTCTTAGATTCTATATATATATGTTAGCATATGGTATTTGTTTTTCTCTTTCTGACTTACTTCACTCTGTATGACAGACTCTAGGTCCATCCACATCACTACAAATAACTCAATTTTGTTTCTTTTTATGGCTGCGTAATATTCCATTGTATATATGTGCCACATCTTCTTTATCCATTCATCTGATGATGGACACTTAGGTTGCTTCCATCTCCTGTCTATTGTAAATAGAGCTGCAATGAACATTTTGGTACATGACTCTTTTTGAACTATGGTTTTCTCAGGGTATATGCCCAGTAGTGGGATTGCTGGGTCATATGGTAGTTCTGTTTGTAGTTTTTTAAGGAACTTCCATACTGTTCTCCATAGTGGCTATATCGATTTACATTCCCACCAGCAGTGCAAGAGTGTTCCCTTTTCTCCACATCCTCTCCAGCATTTATTGTTTGTAGATTTCTTGATGATGGCCATTCTGACTGGTGTGAGATGATATCTGATTGTAGTTTTGATTTGCATTTCTCTAATGATTAATGATGTTGAGCATTCTTTCATGTGTCTGTTGGCAGTCTGTATATCTTCTTTGGAGAAATGTCTATTTAGGGCTTCTACCCATTTTTGGATTGGGTTGTTTGTCTTTTTAATGTTGAGCTGCTTGTAAATTTTGGAGATTAATCCTTTGTCAGTTGCTTCATTTGCAAATATTTTCTCCCATTCTGAGGTTTGTCTTTTGGTCTTGTTTATGGTTTCCTTTGCTGTGCAAAAGCTTTTAAGTTTTATTAGGTCCCATTTGTTTATTTTTGGTTTTGTTTCCATTTCTCTAGGAGGTGGGTCAAAAAGGACCTTGCTGTGATTTATATCATAGAGTACTCTGCCTATGTTTTCCTCTAAGAGTTTGATGGTGTCTGGCCTTACATTTAGGTCTTTAACCCATTTTGAGTTTCTTTTTGTGTATGGTGTTAGGGAGTGTTCTAATTTCATTCTTTTACATGTAGCTGTCCAGTTTTCCCAGCACCACTTATTGAAGAGGCTGTCATTTCTCCACTATGTATTCTTGCCTCCTTTATCAAAGATAAGGTGACCATATGTGTGTGGGTTTATCTCTGGGCTTTCTATCCTGTTCCACTGATCTATATTTCTGTTTCTGCGCCAGTGCCATGCTGTCTTGATTACTGTAGCTTTGTAGTATAGTCTGAAGTCAGGGAGCCTGATTCCTCCAGCTCCGTTTTTCTTTCTCAAGATTGCTTTGGCTATTCGGGTTCTTTTGTGTTTCCATACAAATTGTGAAATTTTTTGTTCTAGTTCTGTGAAAAATGCCAGTGGTAGTTTGATAGGGATTGCATTGAATCTGTAGATTGCTTTGTGTAGTAGAGTCATTTTCACAATGTTGATTTTTCCAATCCAAGAACATGGTATATCTCTCCATCTATTTGTATCATCTTTAATTTCTTTCATCAGTGTCTTATAATTTTCTGCATATAGGTCTTTTGTCTCCTTAGGTAGGTTTATTCCTAGATATTGTATTATTTTTGTTGCAATGGTAGATGGGAGTGTTTTCTTAATTTCACTTTCAGATTTTTCATCATTAGTGTATAGGAATGCCAGAGATTTCTGTGCATTAATTTTGTATCCTGCAACTTTACCAGATTCATTGATTAGCTCTAGTAATTTTCTGGTAGCATCTTTAGAATTCTCTATGTATAGTATCATGTCATCTGCAAACAGTGACAGCTTTACTTCTTCTTTTCCAATTTGGATTCCTTTTGTTTCTTTTCTTCTCTGATTGCTATGGCTAAAACTTCCAAAAGTACGTTGAATAATAGTGGTGAGAGTGGACAATCTTGTCTTGTTCCTGATCTTAGTGGAAATGGTTTCAGTGTTTCACCATTGAGGATGATGTTGGCTGTGGGTTTGTCGTATATGGCCTTTATTACGTTGAGGAAAGTTCCCTCTATGCCTACTTTCTTGGAGGATTTTTATCATAAATGGATGTCGAATTTTGTCGAAAGCTTTCTCTGCATCTATTGAGGTGATCATAGGGTTTTTCTCTATTGTTCAACCATTTGTTGAGTGCCTAGTATGTGCTAGACACACTGCTTTGTGCTCAGGATATAAGGGAGACCAAAATCAGACATGCCACTGCTTTCATGGAATCCTCAGCATAATGGGAGAGATGGTCACAAATCAACTAATTATACAAATTACAACTTGATAAGTGCTAGGAAAGACAGGCTACATGGCTCTTTGTTACATTATATACGCAGAGTTTAACCCTGAGAGAGCAAAACTTTGTGTTTCCTTTTTTAAAATTTATTTTTATTGAAGTATAGTTGCTTTACAATGTTGTGTTAATTTCTGCTGTACAGCAAAATGATTCAATTATAATTCAATTATACATATACATTTTTTTCATATTCTTTTCCGTTATGGTTTATCACAGGATATTGAATATATTTCCCTGTGCTATACAGTAGGACCTTGTTGTTTATCCATTCTCTGTCTAATACTTTACATCTGCTAATCTCAAACTCCCAATTCATCCCTCCCCCTCCCCCCACCCCTTTGGCAACCACAAGCCTGTTCTCCATGTGTGTGAGTCTGTGTGTGTTTCTTGAATAATCCAAGAAGAGCTCTGATGCAAAAAAGGGAAGGGCTGTTCTGTGCAGAAACTGAGAACATCCTGAGAAACTAATTAAAACCTTCCTTTTTGATTACACCCTGGAGGATGGGAATAGCTTCCTCTCTCGCCTTTCCTTGACACAACTTGCTCAGGAGGAATGCAAAGGATGGGTGGGATCTTTCCCAACATGAGAGTGAAAGGAAGCAACATACCAAAGAGATGACGGAGTAAGAGGCACTGCAGCTGCTGATTCCACCTCCACCCTGTGGGACAGCCACTTTGCAATATTTCAAAAGCGAAGGCAACTTACAGGAAAGAAAAAAAATGCATTTAACAACTTCCTTGTCTGGAGGTCTGGATAGGGGTGGAGCACATTTTAAAGCTGCATTTATGGCAGAAATATACACGGCTTTACAGACATCTGTGCCTGGGATTCCCAGTGCCCAAGTGTGCATCTATACATGAAGCACACTCAGTTTTTCCGGGCATTTGTCAAGAAACTTGAATATTGAAGTCATTTGAGTAGCACACTGGTTCATTTCTTGTGTACTCCTAATGCCAATTTCACCAGAAAGCAATAGCTGGGAATTACATCCAGAATTCCCTCTGCCATTCTTTATTACCAATGCTCGAAAGGGTGGTGTCCTTCTGAACTTAACTGTTAACCTCAGAAAAATACATTCTCTTTTAGTATATTGTAGCACATGAGGAAAAATTGGGTTTAAATATGAGCAAGGACACGGTATCATATACCAATGGCCAAGAAACAAAATGTTAGTATTTTGCCCCCGTTTGACGTGTGTGTGTGTGTGTGTGTGTGTCTCCGTTATCTATCTAACTTTATCTTGTTCACTTTCTCTTCCTTCAAGCTGTTACATTTCATGTGGTTGGTTGATGGCTCTGCATTCAGCATGTAAAACAATTAAGTGATTATTTCCTGAGCATCTACTTTGAGTTAGACAGGAATGTCTTTGAACTCATGAAGATCATAGTCTACAAGTAAATGCAGATGTGAAACACGTAATTAAAAGCAAGATGAGTGTCAAGAAAAGAGATATATAGAATACTCTGGAATCATATAGCAATAGTAATAACAACCAAGATCAAGTCAGTGCTTACTCTGTACCCGGGCACTGTTGTAAGTGTAGGTACTATTAACTTTAATTCCCATATCCCACCTCTATTGTCACTATTTCCATTTTATAGATGAGGAAACTAGAGCCAAGAAGGATTAATCGCTTATGTACTTTCCAGAGGTTGCCCAGAAAGAAAGGGGTGGACTGGAATTTGAACCCATGTAGTTTGGCTCCTGTGTTCTATGCCCAAGTACACGGTCCTAAGGAAGAGAATTGACCCTAGTCCTCTTTGAGGAAGTGTACTGAAGTTTGGAAACGTTTTAATGATTTGTTGCTGTTGTTGTTTGTTTGTTTATTAGAGTACCCCTTTAATAAAATAAATGAGGGCAAGTATTTTTCTCTGTAAGTATTAAGATAGATTGGAAATAAAAATAAAATGCCCCTAGATGTAATATAGTAGGATCCTCGGGGGCAGGGGACCAGATATTAGGAAAGAATAGTGAAATTCAAGTAAACTGCAGAGTTTAGTAGTGGTCATGTACTAATGTCGGTTTCAATGTTGGTGACAAATGTACCATAGTAACGTAAGACAGTGACAGTAGGGGAAAATGGGTGAGGGATATATGGGGACTCTGCACTCTCTTTGCAACTTCTCTCTAAACCTGAAAATATTCTGAAATAAAAAAGTTTACTTAATGAAAAAATAAAATAAAATGCCCATAAGTCTGGCCAACCCCCAGCAAGCCTTTATTAGCTGCAAACTGACCAGTTCTCTAGGAGAGAGGTGGCTCCTCTCTGGTGTCCTTCCTGTACTATGCAGGCAACACGGCACCTTCAGCATCACACAGGGCATCTGTGCCCCCTTGTTTCCAGGCCTCTTTCTGGCCAGGCCAGACACTGTCTTCATCACGCTGTGCCGTCCTCTGTAGCCTGGGTATCTTTGTGTTCACCATCATCTCCTTGCCCTTTTCCTTCCTGGCCATTTGTGCATTCTATTCCTTGTCCTGATTCCATCCAACAAAATAGTACCTTAACTTTGTTCTGTTAGGTCTTCATGTAGCATGTTCTAAATCAAGTACTGATGTCCGGGGCATCCCGTTGGGTCGGGTTCACATTCCCATTTGTAGAGGCTGGCAGTCTGAAGCCTGGCGGACCAGACAGTGGATGATTCCTGTGGAAGGTGAGCCCCCTGAGAAGACTTGTCTGCCCTACCCATGCAGCACCCGTTGTTTTTGATCTTTTATTCTTGTCACATGGAGTTTGGCCACTTCCCATCTCTGCCATACTGCAAATAGCCAGCTAGCTAAGGAATCAATACAATAAGCTTCAGTTCAGGGATGTGCAAAAGAGTGAGAACAATTTTGAGTTAAGTGATATGAGAAATCTTCATAAAGTCCCAATGATTCTGCCACCAAAATATTTCTCAAATGCATCTCCTCCTGTATCAGTCAGAGTCCAACCAGAAGAAAAACCTCTCCAGATATTTTAAAAGAGAGGTTTTATACAGCAAATCAGTTATACAGATGGTGGAAGAGATGAGAAGCCAAACAGGAGACAAAGCAGCAACTCAGATGTTAGCCACAGCAGGAAGCCACAATCAACCCTGGGCTGGAGGGACAAAAGGAGGAAGTGGGGTTCCCAGAGCCCAGGGCGGGATCCTTGGGCAGAAGCCAGAATTAGGGCCTGTGCACGTGCCAAGGAGGAGATGCAGCAGCTGCTGGAGGTGTCACCTGAGACCCACAGAGGGAGGGTGAAATACGCCGGATTTTCCTTTCCTCCCGCTTCCCGATCTCCTGACAGTAACTACCAGTGGCCCAAGCTAATTGGAAAGCAGCCGACATGGAAGGCTAGTAAGCGCAGCCCAGAGAGGTTAGCCCTCCTTCTGCACAGCACAGGGACACTGCCACTGCCTAGGCTGAGGCCTCCACTCTCTCTTCCTTGTACCATTACAGAATCCTCAGAATCATTCTCTTGACTCAGCAACTGCGGTTTCCCTCCGTTTCATCCTCTATATGTCGGGTAGTGATGTTGCTAAAATACAAATATATGCTTTAAGCTCCTGTCTAAACCCTTAGCTGACTCCCTGCTGACTACAGGCTCATCCCAAGCTTCTTAGCAGAGTAAACAGGACCTCCCTCCTGCCCGCCTCTCCAGCCTCATCTTCCACAGCTCCCAGCATGGCACAGCTTCAGTGCCCTGAAGACTCCAGGGGACGCAGGGTGGTGTGGGCTACTTAAGTGTTTGCTTTGTGGATCTCAGAAGAGGCTCCCTGGCCCAGGTGTCAAGGTTATCATGGGGGGATGGCGGGAACAGCAGTCATAGGTGGCACTCTCAAGAGGCTTCTAGGGCCACCATGAGGGGTCCTGGAGAATAGGAGAGGACTGGTAGAGAGAGCCTGTGAGAGCACGTAAGACTCTCTATAGATGCTCCTGGGAGACAGATGGGAGGAGAAATGGAAGGGCCTTGAAGGGATATCAGCTAATGGGGGCATGGGTCAGTGAGATTTGAGTGCTTAATAATGAAATCCGTCAAGTTGGTTAAGTTTGAAGAAACTGAGATTATGTTTGAAGGAGAATAAAGTTCAATGTCCAAATATGTTTCTCAGAGCATTGTTACTAAAATTATTCCATAAGTCAAAAGATCTCTAGCAGAATGAATGAATATGAGGGACTCACTTCTGATAGGCACTAGAAGCTAGTTATCTGTCATGGGGCCTTGATTAAAATGAAGAAGGAAATTAACATCCATGAGTCTCTTAGGGAATAATCAAGTTTTAGAAGATATGGTGAGGACAAATAGAAGGTAGAAAGCATGAGTCTGGGACATCTGACAAAGTTTCAATGAAGTTTCCATACCTTCTAGATTTTTAGAAATATCTTGTGACACCATACATATATATCAATCTTCTTTGTATTCCCCTATAGTCTTACTGTAATGTGAACCTTATTGTGAAGTTAAAAGGTAACGCTACTCTTCAACGTCAAAAGAAACCAAACATTTGTTTAGCTAACATAAATGTGCCAAGCATTGAGCTGGACAGATTACATAACGTATTCCATTTTGTTATAAATTTTTGTGTGACAGATGAGGGAAATGAGACTCAGAGAGGTTAAATGATTTGCCCAAGGTTGTGTCACAAGTAGAGGCATTGGTATTTAAGCCTAGGTCTTCTTCTACTACCCCACATTTTTATCTGTTAGTAAGCAACCCTCATGATGGAGTGCAGGTAAGAGTAACTTAGTACTGAATTCAGTTTTCTTACCAAGAACATGAAAATAACATTTGGGTTTATTTCCAAATAGGATCCCTAAAATCCTATGTGCTGATTTCTGAAAAATATGGAATTCATTTTGAAGGTTTAAGACCACCCTACATCTCTCAAAATCCAGGCATTACGATGGCATCCTTGTTATGTCCAGCCTTTGAACTAATATATTTATTATCTTATCACTTTGAGTTTTCAGTGTGAAACACTGATTAATATCATTGTTGCATGTTGGGAGAAATCATTGGAAAGCAGGTTCTGAGAGGGAGGTAAGTGTTTAGGGCATCCGTTAGGTAGTGCTCTTGGGAATCAGCCCTGAGGAAGAGAGGGCAAAGAAGCAGAATTCACCACAGCGTTCACCACAATGACAAATGTAATTCTTAATAAATCTGTGTGTATACAATAAATGTATATATGTGCTGATATACAACACATGGTAAAATATCTAAATATATACAATATAGAAACAAATGTTTATATAATTATAAAATATATATTTATTGTATAGACAAGTGGTAAAGGCAATAACTACCTGGATCAGGATGAAAGCTGGACTTAAAAGAATTAATAAATTGGGCAATGTAGTGCCTACAGATTGAAAGTGTGAAGTCCAAGAGGGAGCAGAGGTTCAGGACTTCTTGAAGCTCTCACACTTCTTACCACCGTAGGATGTACTGTTGCTGTGCCAGTAATAAGAATGCATTGGTCTGTTGAGTGATGGTGTCCTATGTACACAGAATGGTATTAGGCTTATTGTCTTTGTTTTTACACGTTTGCTGATTCTAAAGACTAATACAGGGCTTCCCTGGTGGCGCAGTGGTTGAGAGTCCGCCTGCCGATGCAGGGGGACACGGGTTCGTGCCCCGGTCCGGGAAGATCCCACATGCCGCGGAGCGGCTGGGCCCGTGAGCCATGGCCGCTGAGCCTGCGCGTCCGGAGCCTGTGCTCCACAACGGGAGAGGCCGCAACAGTGAGAGACCCGCGTATCACAAAAAAAAAAAAAGACTAATACATTATGAGTGGAAACAGAAAAAAATATAAAATCAACATGTGGTAAAAACTTTTCGTAAAAAAAATGAACATTAATTCCTCAGAAATTGCAATGGCCCTTACTCTGTTTACTTAGTCAACTTTTTCCTATTTCAGCCATTCCCATCTGAGAAGGCAGATATCTAACCAGACAGTAAATCCCCATACATCCAAGGGGAAAAGAAGGAGAGGCTAATGTAGCTGTCCCTTTTAGTGCACAGATGGTGCACAGATGCTTACGAGACTCTGCCAGGCTATCTCTTCCTTCCGCCCATCCCTGCTTCTGACTCAACAGTCTTAAATCCAGAGGACTAAGGCTCTCCGTGGCTCCTCGAAGCACAGGCCTTGATAGTTGGTGCCCAAAGGGTACGGATAACTTGCTCACAATGATTGAAAGGACAAGTGCCTTCAATTTGTTCAGGGGGAGCTGCAGTGTGGAGTGCATGCCTAGCACGAGCTTAGCTGCAGTTTAGAAATACTGCTGCCTGAGGCAATCTAGAAAACGTTGGCCCTCCTACAATGACAGTCCCCTTCATTCTTGACATTTTTCTTCCATTAGTCCTTTCCTGTCCTTTTGAACAATGAATTAAGTCTGATTTAGCTATTATCTGTATCAGCAAGTCTTAATCACGCCCCAAAGATGTGGATGAGCCATATAGGTTCTTTCTTTTAAAAATTATTTTATCTATCCATTCATTCATTCATTTGCTCATTCATTTATAGTTCAGGAACTGTTTTGTTTTGTGGTTAGATAGTGCAGGTATTTGCTCTAAGGCTGAAGTGCAGAACTGGTATCATGCACGGTGACTACTGTTTGAAAATATAGAGACGGATATTTAGAGTGATAGAATTCCAGTTAGTCTGATTACATCGTAATGAAATAGCAGGCAGTTGGCTTTCCTTCTGTTTATTTTCTTCTTAACTTTCTCTAAATAATGTCACATAATTCAAAAACCTGACTCTTTCTTGCCTCTTCTTTTCATCCTCTATAAAGCCATCACTCAGGAGGGTGCCCTAATTCATTTTCTTTCCACATGTTTTAACCTTTGTTAAACCTCATATCATCTTGCTCTAATTCCTTTACATAGAATTGTGATTTTATTCCATTTTTCTTGTTTTTATCATTGCTACATACAGGAGGCAAACTTTATCTGGATCCCCAGTATTTCATCAGGGCGTCTGGTTTTCTAGCAGCTTACTGCTAGAGTGTCAGTGGATTAGATTCCCTTGCTGGTTTGTTTTGTTTTGTGGCCATGGGCAAGTCAAACTCCATTAACCTCAGCTTCTCCATTTGCAAAATGGGATAATAATACTTACCTTCTACACACCTGGAGTGTTGTGAGAATGAAAAAGATAATGTTTGCAAAGTGCTTTGTAAAAACGTGGAGCCTTTCATCTAAGGAAGGAGCTCAGAGTATTATTATTTTTGTTGTTACTGTTGGTCATGTTCCCACATGGCTTTATTTTGATGGTGTTCTTAACTGCAGTAGAGTTGAATTACAGCAACGAGAGACGGTGAAGACATAGCAGGTCATCTGGTTCAAACGTATTATAGAATTCTTCCCCTGCAACATGCTCTTGTACTTCAGTCTTGCTATTTTTAAGTCCCAAAGCATCAAACATTACAGGGTCCATTTCTTCTGCTTGACATCAGAACTCTTCTGAAGAACAGTTTCAGTGGCAACTTTTGATCTAAGTATTTTCTTAATGACCCAATTGGAAAAACTTTGAGTCTCTGCCAGGAAGATATTTTTGCCCAATGTGAGGGTTACAATTATTTTCAGGACCCTTTACTACTTTCCTGGGAGAATGGAGTCACAATCCATTAGCTTTCCTTCTGATGATGTTCTTTACAATGTTTACTCCAAAGTTTCAATTTAGAAATTTGCTAATAACCATTGGTCCATGGAGGAGACCAAACCTTGTTCAGAGATATCTCATTTCAAACACAGTTAAACTGCTTTAAATTCAATCTCAGAAGACTAAAAAAACATGTGCTAACTTCAGCCTTGTAAGCTGCATGTATTTTGCTCTTGGCAGGTGTATAATCTATCGCTGAAGATAGAGAGATTCTAGCATCTGATATTACATAAATATTTGTTGAATAAGTGGATCATTCATATTATATATATAATTCATTGTTATTTAATTCAGTAGGCTAATAATAGTCCTTTTGGTCATTTTAGATTTATATATATAAATATATTATAAATATATATTAATGTACTATACATATTATGTGTGTATATTATATATATATAGTGTGTATATATACATATATATAGTCATGAATAAATTATTTGGGAATATCACCACTTACAACATAAATACAACTGGTATCCTGACAAAGGGACCATCTAGAATGATATACAGACTTCCAAAATATGTGGAGCATGTACTATTTAGGAGCTGAAATACAGTGGTAAAGCCAAACATACTTCTCTTGTAATGCTGATTACTTCAGCCAGTGAGAATTGGTTTTGAAGATACAATGATTCTGTTTTCCCCTTGGCAATTAGTTTTCCGTCCTTTTGCTATAGAGAGTAAGGTCTGAGGTTAAATCAATACCCCGAGTAATTCTTTCCTTTTCTTCTACTTGTGGTAGTTTAATTAATTACTCTCCATTAAACTGATCCCTTGATTAAAACTAAGCTTTTATTTTACGCGCGAATGATTATTGTTTTGAATGCAATCATGGTGCCCAATCAGAATCAGGTTTTAGGTTTAAGCGGAAGGATTTTGTTTTTCATTAATTCCTGGTGAATCCTCAATCCAAGGATTTGAGCAATAATTAGGCTTTCTTAATAAAGAAAGAAGGATATGACTTTTAAGAGAGAACTCCATTCTAATTTCAAGCAGACAGAAAACTAAAATACATCTTTGAAAACTCTACAAAGCTAATGAGACACTCTGTTTTGAGATATTTTGGAAAACTAAGGAGCATAACTTCATCGAAAACTGCTCAAGTTATTACCTGTTGAAATTTGATCAGAAGGCTTGTGACATTTGACATATTTTTATGTGGCATATTTCCAGAGAGTGGAATCATTGGTGGTCAACTTTTGGGATTCTTTGCTCTTTAATCTCTTTGCCTTTAACATGGTAGTAACTGGGTAGTGAGATAGGAGGTGGTGATTAGCTTGCTGAGTCAGTGGGAAGGAGCTCTGTAATACTGAATAATTATTTCTTTGATGTGTGGAGTGGTTAACATGCTTAAGATTCTTAACACAGGACCAGCTGGGTGCCATATCTAGGAGGGGGAAGTAAAATCACTTTTATATGCCATGTAGAACATGAAACAACAAATCTCAGAGTCCAGACTTTGCCATTCTTTGTTTTCAACTTTTTGCTTTTTTTAAACTTTACACCAATCAGCTTAAGCACTTAATTTGTAAATTCCTGACCCAGGCATATCAAAATATCATTATAAGTCTGTGAATCACCTTACCTACCATGATCTTTGTCCCAGGTAACAATGGAACAGAAATCTGGACAAAAATATAAAGGCACAATGACACTACTGTTTTGGAACAAAAACATATCTTTCTTAGTGTCCTTGAAACTATAACACTAATGTGTCATTAATGGATTTAGTTTAGTGGATACCAAGTATTCTCTGACATTAGTCTCATCATGCTTTCATTTCCATAAGAGATATTCCAGTTAGGTCAAGCCCAGGGGTTAACTAAGGAGAATATAGAACCCAAAGTTGAAAATCATTAATTTTGTTCCTCTCTGTAATCACCAATTTATTACATGAGCTTTGGTGCAATGGAAAATTACTGCGTCTTTATAGATCTCAGTCATTTGAAATGGGAAGAATTTTGTTTGAGCCTTTGAGGTTCTAACACTGCATCTCTTTCCTGTCCTTAGCTGCCTTCTTCCGGGTCGGCCGCCTCTGATGCCCAAGAGAACAGCAACAAGATAGGATTTGGAGAAACCATGAGGGCCCCTGTTTTCTGAGCCTTATTTCTGGTTGTGGCAGCAAGATAGATAAGAGGAAATATGAGTTGCAGTGAGATGCAGTGGGAAAGAAAGAATTCATACCATCAGGTGAAAATTACAAAACAATTGAATAACATCTTGCAGGAAGTGTCAGCATCACATGGGTTTTTTGCCTCTCATATAATTGGCTAGGAGTCAAATTCAGGTTAAGGCATATTTTTTCCATCTCTACCACTTCACACTATAGATTTTGGTTTTTTATAAAAATAACCACTCTTTTTCCCAAAGACAGCTGAATGGTATTTCTTTGCCCCTCACTGGGACTTAGCATTGTTTGCAATGGCTGTGGGCAGCTGACTTGCATGAAAGGCAGGTTTCCACATTATATCCTCGTTGGCGTGAACTCAGCACGTGGGTAGATGAACAGCAGCCCTTGTTCCCAGGCAGAGCTCATTCGCCTGACTTGACTAATATTTACCTAAACTGCTCTCTACCTCTTCCTCCTCTCTGAGATTTGTTTTTCTTGTTTTCCCAACCTGGATGCTTTCACCTACAGCTCAACTTCCTCAGAACGGCTCTTGGCTCACCTTGTTCAGTTTTCATTTCCACGATTATTATATTTCTTAACTTGAGTGCTTCCCTTTGTTCTATAACATGACATTCAACACTGCTCTCCTGCTTTCTGCCAGGATGCCCTTTGCTATTGGTGTGCTTCCCGCCTACATAGGTATGTAACAAGCTTCTGTAGCTAAGCTCCTGCCTTTTGATATTTCCCTAACATGTGTAGTCCAGCCTTATTTGATTTATCGCCAATATATCAACTCCCCCATGACTTCACCTTTCCATTTGCTTCTGTGGATGTGAAATGTCCTTCAGGAGAAACTGACTTTAGTCCCCATAAAGAAACAATATCTGAAGACTTTTAAAAAATGACCTTAGAACATCTCACAAACATTACCACTTTCATCTTTCATATTATTTCTATTGCAAAACATAGCTGGAAAGCAAGCATTCAATTTTGAGATGGAAAATTGTAGTAAAGGCCGATTGCTTACATCCTGCAGAAAGGGGATACACAACAATAGGATCACTGCCTCCAGAGAGGAAAACACTGGAGCCATATTGTCTCCATCCCTCACCCAACATTTCAGTGTCCCTCTTCAGTATAAATATAGCTTCCAAAGATACCACCTTACAGATCCTGAATATGCCTTTTCTGGGAGCCATCTGAGCATGGATAGCTCTGTGCATTTCTGATATAAAGTAAACAGGATTTCAGGCCTCAAAGAAATGAGTTTAAAGATGATAACAACAAAATGATAGAAATTCTGGTAGTCTGGAAATTGCAACTGGAAAGAAATGAAAACCAGAGAACTTAGGAAGTCACTTTCTGGGTTTTGAAGTTGTGTGTGCTTCACTGAGAAGTATATTGTGAAAATTCCTCATGATGCTTGTTTCTCAATCTTGTGATTAGCCTCCTGAGACAGTCACATGGGCTGATTTCCTCTAAATCAGCATTAGAGAAGCATTTCAGGCAGACCACCTTGAGGTGATAATTGCCTTTCTCAGGAGACACTCACATGTGCTAGGTCCTCTGGGAGGAAATGAATGAATTGCCCATTGTGCATTAAATCTCAGACAAGAAATTTTAAAGGTGAATTTCCAAAGCGTTAAGGCTCAGAGTAATCACCGGAGCTGGACAGCTAGCCTTGGGGGGGGTCCGCCCTTCCTAGAATCAGCAAACTCTTCCCTTGTAGAAAATTACATAAACATTTGAAGGTTTCCTTCTGTCCTCAGAATTCTACTTGTCTGCCAAGATTATGGTCATTTGAGCTGGAAATTTGGCCAGTTACAATCTCTATTAAGGCATTGGTGGCTGCACTCTTTCCTGTGTTTGCTTATTCATGATCCTGTGATTCTCTGGGTCTCTGGGGTCTTTGGGGTCACGTGCTGCCTCTGAGAGCTGTCAGCATGGAGGAAAGGATATGCCTATGTCTTTTCTATCTAAATGGCAGGGTTGCTCTGGAGTTGACCCAGGGTAGCCTCCCCGAGCCTCTCCTCCATCTCAAGTAAAAGCTTTATGTAGATCTTGGTTGAGCAGAAACCCAGAAACCATTATAGGGCATCTTTCTTCATGACAACCAATAAATAGGTCTGCACCATATACAGGGCTGGTCACGTGGCCGGTTCGTCTCTTTCCTGCTACCCCACGTGCCACTCCTCATTCCTTACATCTTGACAGAACTTCTAGTGGAGAGGAATGCAAAGCTTGGACAGCTTCACTCCCTCCTCACTTCCATTAAAAAGCTATTCTTAGGGTTTCCCTGGTGGCACAGTGGTTGAGAGTCCGCCTGCCGATGCAGGGGACGTGGGTTCGTGCCCCGGTCCGGGAAGATCCCACAGCCGCGGAGCAGCTGGGCCCGTGAGCCATGGCCGCTGAGCCTGCGTGTCAAGAGCCTGTGCTCTGCAATGGGAGAGACCACAACAGTGAGAGGCCCGCTTACCGCAAAAAAAAAAAAAAGAGCTATTCTTGGCTTCTTAACACCCTACTGTCATATTGCTTTCAGAAATAAAAAGTATTTTCTTTCTCCAGTAGGCAAATGACTCAGAATTTGTTATTTCTCTCTACAGTCATTCTCATCTGTTGCAGGTTAGGGTACATTGAGAAACTCTGAGATGGAGTTTAGAGTATGGAATATTTATTATGGAGTGTCCTTGGGACCAAGACGCCTGGAAGGCTGGGAAAGGGAACAGGATTGGGAAGAAGAAGATGTTAAGCTGAGACACAGACCCAACAAAAGCCTTGGTCAACTCCACAGGGATCTCTGGAATTAGAATGACCCTTCAGATTTGTCCTGAGTTTGACTGAGGTGACCAGGCCTTTGTATTCCTGTATCAGTCAGTCATCAGATGTGGGCAACCTCGCATGGGAATAACCTCGAGTGAGAGCTGTCTCTGCAGTTAAGGCAACGCTGAAGGGGCTGACAGCTGACGGCTGTCTGCTGGTGGCATTCCAAATGGCTGGGACAAGAATCTCTTATTGAAGGAATATCTGGATGGATCTGGGTGGTGTCTACCACAGTCTACTCTTTGCTCCATTCAGATTACTTCTCAATATACGTTTAGGAAGCAGCTCTTCAGGATGCTTTTAAACTTTTCTTGGGGTAAACTGAGGACAGGAAGTTAGTGGGCTGACTATAGCCCAATGCTACAGCTGGTCTCAAGGTCACGACTTATACTCATTGCCTCCCTCCTCCACTATTGATTCTAGAGTTTCCTCTCTCATCTTCCATCTCTGTCTGTCTCAGTTGCTTACCTGATGGCATAACTGATACCCTCAGCCTTGAGTAGTCTCAGTCCCAGTCACCATGCCCTTCTCAAATCAGGATTGCTGTGCTTGTCCATTTGCCATTATAGTTGGGAAGGAAGGACCAAGAGATGCCCAACTGGATCACCTGGGTGCCAGACTTATTCCTCCATGCCCCATTGTGTAATGGCAGCCCTACTACCTGATGACTGGTCAGCTGCCCTGCCAAAACAATGACTCCTTTTCTTGCCTGCTCCTTGTGGCAAGGAACCTTAATGGTTCCTTGCCACAAGGAGCCTGAATGCCCAAGCTGTAGTCAGAGGGTTTATTACCATTAGCAAAAATGTTCTCTTTTTAAGACTCAGGATCTGTAAACCCACAGAATCCAGAGCTGCAGAGAAGGGATGAACAACTTATTCAAGCAGGTCACTGGGAAAGATGAGAGGTGGGTCCACTTTTTTTCCTATAACCATGTATTTTTCTTATAGCTATTTTTTTTTTCTTATAACCATGTGTTTTTCCTTTTGGGGGTATAGTACCATATGAAGCCCTTTGATTCAAAGAGCATACTAGTCCTAGAGGATGACACTCCATCCTGATAAATCATTGGCACTGAGCTGGAACTTCAGCTGTGCCTTCAGAGAGATATTCCAGTGCTCTCTCAGGCTACTAGCTTCTGTGTAGTGAGGTATATGATACACCCAGAGGATCCTATGATTATGGGCCAACTTTCACATCTGTTTTCTCTATCATGAGCTCCCCTGATGCAATGTTATACGAAATCCCACACCAGTGGATCAGACGCTCCATAAACCCTTGGATAGTGATGCTGGCTAAGCCCCTACTAGCAAGAAAGGCAAACCTAGTGGCAAGTTGGCTTCCTCAAAGGATGATGTCACAACCGGGAGTCAGTATTGGTCTTCTGTTTCTGGCAGGTTGGACCTTCAGTGGCAGCCATAGCTAAATTAGCCTTGGGAAGGGGAAATCCATGCTCTTGGACATATGTATAGCCTTCATTCTTACCACCTCAGCTACTCTGTTCATACACCCAGAATGAACAGAGCTTTGGGATGGACAATGACAAAGGCTGGCTGATGTTAACAGGCTGAGTCATTTTGGCTACATGGTTCTTTAGTACTTTCTCTGTGTTGGATGCTGCTGGTGGGTGTGATCATGTGATATACATTTTTATAATTTGTGCATGCTCTCATATTAATTCACACACTTCTACCCTAGATGTCCTTGTCTCTGATCTTCCTATTTTTCTCTTTCCAGGCCCTAATAGCCAAGCAATTTGCTACTGCCCATGAGTTCATATATGTATTCCAACTTTGGGCCACGTCTCTTTCTACACTAAATAGATGGCCAGGTACAGAGAAGAGAGACTGCACTATCTCTTGGAGTCCTTGCCGGGATTCTAAATCCTGTATGCTGGGAACGTATACTTTCCTTCTTCCCTTATTAGGCTTGATATGTCTCTTGCTTGCTTATGCTGCAACTTAACCTTAAAGATGATGTGGTATATTTATATAATGGAATATTAGCCACAAAAGAGAATGAAATTCTGCCATTTGCAGCAACGTAAATGGACCTAGAGAATGTTATGCTTAGTGAAATAAGTCAGACAGAGAAAGATAATTACTGTATGATATCACTTATATGTGGAATCTAAAAAATAATGCACACAAATGTATATAGCAAAATAGAAACAGACTCACAGATATAGAAAACAGACCAGTGGTTACCAGTGGGGAGAGGGAAAGGAAGAGAGACAAGTTAAGGGTATGGGATTAACAGATACAGACTACTGTGTATAAAATTGATAAGCATCAGGGATATATTGTACAGCACAGAGAATTATAGCCATCATCTTGTAACAGCTTTTCATGGAGTATAATCCATGAAAATACTGTATACCTGAAATTAATATAATATTGTAAATCAAATACACTTCACTTGAAAAACAAATAAAAGTGGCAATTTAAAAAAATATCTTAGCTGTTAGTCAACTGACCAGAATGGGAGGCAGGTGTGTATCCTGAGGGAGGCATACATTGTCTTGCAGAGGGAAGGCCTCTGCATTTTCCTCTTGCAAGAGGAGAGGGATGTTAGCTTTTGATGGTGGGTGGGGAACAGGCACTTCTGCAGTCTATGGGGTTTTGGGGAATCTAAGGATTTTGGATTTTTGTGGGCATCCACTTAGATAACTATTCAATGTGTCAGTGTCCTATTTTTCCTAGCCAGGGCCCTAATCTTAACCAGAAGATCTGTCTTGATTAGGAGTTTAACCTTGTTCAGAGTTTGGCTCCTTTGATGATTATATTCTAGACCTGGTCCTCGGATTTCTGTGCCTTCCTGCAGCAGAAAGTGAGATCCTTTGTGTCTGCTACCAAGAAGGCTCTCTACTTTCACAATTGCACTTTTTAAAAAATTTTATTTATTTTTCTATACAGCAGGTTCTTATTAGTCATCCATTTTATACACATCAGTGTATACATGTCAATCCCAATCTCCCAATTCATCACACCACCACCCCAGGCCCCCGCTGTTTTCCCTGCTTGGTGTCCATACGTTTGTTCTCTACATCTGTGTCTCAATTTCTGCCCTGCAAACTGGTTCATTTGTACCATTTTTCTAGGTTCCACATATATGCACTAATATGCAATATTTATTTTTCTCTTTCTGACTTACTTCACTCTGTATGACAGTCTCTAGATTCATCCACGTCTCTACAAATGACCCAATTTCATTCTTTTTTATGGCTGAGTAATATTCCACTGTATATATGTACCACATCCTCTTTATCCATTCGTCTGTCAGTGGGCATTTAGGTTGCTTCCATGACCTGGCTATTGTAAATAGTGCTGCAATGAACATTGGGGGGCATGTGTCTTTTTGAATTATGGCTTCCTCTGGGTATATGCCCAGTAGTGGGATTGCTGGGTCATATGGTAATTCTATTTTTAGTTTTTTTAAGGAACCTCCATACTGTTCCCCATAGTGGCTGTATCAATTTACATTTCCACCAGCAGTGCAAGAGTGTTCCCTTTTCTCCACATCCTCTCCAGCATTTATTGTTTGTAGATTTTTTGATGATGGCCATTCTGACTGGTATGAGGTGATATCTCATTATAGTTTTGATTTGCATTTCTCTAATAATTAGTGGTGTTGAGCAGCTTTTCATGTGCTTCTTGCCCATCTGTATGTCCTCTTTGGAGAAATGTCTATTTAGGTCTTCTGCCCATTTTTTGATTGGGTTGTCTGTTTTTTTAATATTGAGCTGCATGAGCTGTTTTTGAAGATTTTGAAGATTAATCCTTTGTCTGTTGATTCATTTGCAAACATTGTTTCCCATTCTGAGGGTTGTCTTTTCGTCTTGTTTGTAGTTTCCTTTGCTTTGCAAAAGCTTTTAAGTTTCATTAGGTCCCATTTGTTTATTTTTGTTTTAAATTTCATTACTCTAGGAGGTGGATCAAAAAACATCTTGCTGAGATTTATGTCAAAGAGTGTTCTCCCTATGTTTTCTTCTAAGCATTTTATGGTGTCCACTCTTAATTTAGGTCTCTAATCCATTTTGAGTTTATTTTTGTGTACGGTGTTAGGGAGTGTTCTAATTTCATTCTTTTACATGTAGCTGTCCAGTTTTCCCAGCACCACTTATTGAAGAGACTATCTTTTCTCCATTGTATATCCTTGCCTCCTTTGTCATAGATTAGTTGAACATAGGTGCATGGGTTTATCTCTGGGCTTTCTATCCTGTTCCATTGATCTATATTTCTGTTTTTGTTCCAGTACCATATTGTCTTGATTACTAGCTTTGTAGTATCATCTGAAGTCAGGGAGTCTGATTCCTCCAGCTCCGTTTATTTCCCTGAAGACTGCTTTGGCTATTCAGAGACTTTTATGTATTCATACAAATTTTAAGATTTTTCGTTCTAGTTCTGTAAAAAAATGCCATTGCTAATTTGATAGGGATTGCATTGAATCTGTAGATTGCTTTGTGTAGTATAGTCATTTTCACAATATTGATTCTTCCAATGCAAGAACATGGTATATCTATCCATCTATTTGTATCATCTTTAATTTCTTTCATCAGTGTCTTATAGTTTTCTGCATACAGGTCTTTTGTCTCCCTAGGTAGGTTTATTCCTAGGTATTTTATTCTTTTTGTTGCAATGGTAAATGGGAGTGTTTCCTTAATTTCTCTTTCAGATTTTTCATCATTAGTGTATAGGAATGCCAGAGATTTCTGTGCATTAATTTTGCCTCCTGCTACTTTACCAAATTCATTGATTAGCTCTAGTAGTCTTCTGGTAGCGTCTTTAGGATTCTCTATGTATAGTATCATGTTATCTGCAAACAGTGACAGGTTTACTTCTTTTTTTCCAATTTGTATTGCTTTTATTTATTGTTCTTCTCTGATTGCCATGGCTAGGATCTCTAAAACTATGTTGAATAATAGCGGCGAGAGTGGGCATCCTTGTTTTGTTCCTGATCTTAGAGGAAATGCTTTCAGTTTTTCACCATTGAGAATGATGTTTGCTGTGGGTTTGTCATATGTGGCCTTTATTATGTTGAGGTAGGTTCCTTCTGTGCCCACTTTCTGGAGATTTTTTATCATAAATAGGTGTTGAATTTTATCAAAAGCTTTTTCTGCATCTATTGAGATGATCATGTGGTTTTTCTTCTTCAGTTTGTTAATATGGTGTATCACATTGATTGATTTGCATATATTGAAGAATCCTTGCATCTCTGTGATAAATCCCACTTGATCATGGTGTATGATCCTTTTAATGTATTGTTGGATTCTGTTTGCTAGTATTTTGTTGAGGATTTTTGCGTCTATATTCATCAGTGATACTGGTCTGTATTTTCTTTTTTTGTAGTATCTTTGTCTGGTTTTGGTATCAGGGTGATGGTGGCCTTGTAGAATGAGTTTGGGAGTATTCCTTCCTCTGCAATTTTTTGGAAGAGTTTGAGAAGGATGGGTGTTAGCTCTTCTCTAAATGTTTGATAGAATTCACCTGTGAAGCCATCTGGTCCTGGACTTTTGTTTGTTGGAAGATTTTTAATAACAGTTTCATTTTCATTCCTTGTGGTTTGTCTGTTCATATTTTCTATTTCTTCCTGGTTCATTCTTAGAAGGTTATACCTTTGTAAGAACTTGTCCATTTCTTCCAGGTTGTCCATTTTTCTGGCATAGAGTTGCTTGTAGTAGTCTCTTAGGATGCTTTGTATTTCTGCGGTGTCTATTGTAACTTCTCCTTTTTCATTTCTAATTTTATTGATTTTAGTCCTCTCCCTCTTCTTCATGATGAGTCTGGCTAATGGTTTATCAATTTTGTTTATCTTCTTGAAGAATCAGCTTTTAGTTTTATTGATCTTTGCTATTGTTTTCTCTGTTTCTGTTTCATTTATTTCTTCTCTGATCTTTATGATTTCTTTCCTTCTGCTAACTTGGGTTTTGTTTGTTCTTCTTTCTCTAGTTCCCTTAGGTGTAAGGTTAGACTGTTTATTTGAGATGTTTCTTGTTTCTTGAGGTAGGCTTGCATAACTATCAACTTCCCTCTTAGAACTGCTTTTGCTGCATCCCATAGGTTTTGGATCGTCGTGTTTTCATTATCATTTGTCTCTAGGTATTTTTTGATTTCCTCTTTGATTTCTTCAGTGATCTCTTGGTTATTTTGTAACTTATTGTTTAGCCTCCATGTGTTTGTGTTCTTTTACGTTTTTTTCCCTGTAATTGATTTCTAATCTCATAGCATTGTGGTCAGAAAAGATGCTTGATATGATTTCAATTTTCTTATGTTTACTGAGGCCTGATTTGTGACCCAAGATGTGATCTATCCTGGAGAATGTTCCGTGCGCACATGAGAAGAAAGTGTAATCTGCTGTTTTTGGATGGAATGTCCTATAAATATCAATTTTCTCTGTCCGGTTTGTTGTGTCATTTAAAGCTTCTGTTTCCTTATTTATTTTCATTTTGGATGATCTGTCCATTGGTGTACGTGAGGTGTTAAAATCCCCCACTATTATTGTGTTATTGTCGATTTCCTGTTTTATAGCTATTAGCAATTGCCTTATGTATTGAGGTGCTCCTGTGGGTGCATATATATTTATAATTGTTGTATCTTCTTCTTGGACTGATCCTTTGATCATTATGTAGTGTCCTTCCTCGTCTCTTGTAACATTCTTTATTTTAAAGTCTATTTTATTTGATATGAGTATTGCTACTCCAGCTTTCTTTTGATTTCCATTTGCATGGAATATCTTTTTTCCATCCCCTCACTTTCAGTCTGAATGTGTCTCTAGGTGTGAAGTGGGTCTCTTGTATACAGCATATATATGGGTGTTGTTCCTGTATCCATTCAGGAAGCCTGTGTCTCTTGGTTGGAGCATTTAATCCATTCACGTTTAAGGTAATTACCTATATGTATGTTCCTATTACCATTTTCTTAATTGTTTTGGGTTTGTTTTTGTAGGTCCTTTTCTTCTCTTGTGTTTCCCACTTAGAGAAGTTCGTTTAGCGTTTGTTGTAGAGCTGGTTTGGTGGTGCTGAATTCTCTTAGCTTTTGCTTGTCTGTAAAGGTTTTGATTTCTCCATTGAATCTGAATGAGATCCTTGCAGGGTAGAGTAATCTTGGTTGTAAGTTCTTCCCTTTCATCACTTTAAGTATATCATGACGCTCCCTTCTGGCTTGTAGAGTTTCTGCTGAGAAATGAGCTGTTAACCGTATGGGAATTCCCTTGTATGTTATTTGTCATTTTCCCTTGCTGCTTTCAATAATTTTTCTTTGTCTTTAATTTTTGCCAATTTGATTACTATGTGTCTTGGCATGTTTCTCCTTGGGTTTATCCTGTTTGGGACTCTCTGCACTTCCTGGACTTGGGTGGCTATTTCCTTTCCCATGTTAGGGAATTTTTCAACTATAATCTCTTCAAATATTTTCTTGGGTCCTTTCTCTCTCTCTTCTCCTTCTGGGACCCCTATAATGTGAATGTTGTTGCATTTAATGTTGTCCCAGTGGTTTCTTAGGCTGTCTTCATTTCTTTTCATTTTTTCTTTATTCTGTTCCGCAGCAGTGAATTCCACCTTTCTGTCTTCCAGGTCACTTATCTGTTCTTCTGCCTCAGTTATTCTGCTATTGATTCCTTCTAGTGTAGTTTTCATTTCAATTATTGTATTGTTCATCTCTGTTTGTTTGTTCTTTAATTCTTCTAGATCTTCGTTAAACATTTCTTGCCTCTTCTCGATCTTTGCCTCCATTCTTTTTCCGAGGTCCTGGATCATCTTCACTATCACTATTCTGAATTCTTTTTCTGGAAGGTTGCCTATCTCCACTTCATTTAATTGTTTTTCTGGGGTTTTATCTTGTTCCTTCATCTGGTACATAGCCCTCTGCCTTGTCATCTTGTCTATCTTTCTGTGAATGTTCACAATTGCTTTTTATCACTTGTTAACTTCTCTCAGCTTTTGTTATCTTTCTTCCAGAAAAGCTTAGAATATAACAGTACAATTCCATTGTTTTTATAGTTTCTATTACCTTTTTATACAAATGCAATATATAGCACTGGCTAGTGCATCTCATCCACCTTTATACCATCTCAGTTCACCAGTGAAAACATGAGCAGTTGTTCCTTCACCTAGTACCAGGGCTGTCTGTGCTTCCTGTGCCATCAGGGAAGAAGTTCTCATTGCCAAGCAAAGCAGTAAGTGATCGAGCTCCAAAACCCTGTCTTTCTTCCTACATTCTTAGAGCACACCTGGTACCAACTATCACAGGGTGAGGTTTCCCAGGAAGCAGTCTCTGAGATGGAGATTAGAACTTGCTATATTTATTAATGAGAGCTCATGGACTGACACCTATAGAAGGGATGGGGAAGGAAACAGGATTGGGCAAAATGAAAAGTTGAGCTGAAACGCAAGCATAACTATAGCCTCAGCCAGAAACACAGAGACCCTTGGAGCTAAAATGGTCCTTCATAGGTATCTTGAGTTGGGCCATGATGTTCAGGACTGTGTATTCCTGCGTTGATCCAGGATTGGATGTGGGTATTCACGGAAAAATGGCATGACTTTGGATGAGAGGGCTCTGCAGCTGAGACAGTTCTTGAAGGGGCTCACAGGTAAAAGCTGGCTGCTGACAACTTCCAAACAGCACGAACAATAAGTCTTCCAGTGAAGAAGGATATGGACACTAGAGTTAATCTTTTGGGGCAAGTAGCAATTTCAGTAGCTATGGAGGTAACTTACAGAAAGATTATGCCATTCTTTGTTATGACTCTGTACGTTTACACATTCTCCTGTTTCTGTCCCAAATGATCTTCCCCCTACTCCTAATTCCTTTCTCAGCTAACTAAGACATGTTCTTCAAGCATTTTTTCCCCAAGGAAGCCTTTGCTGACCAAATTCCCTCTTTTACCACCCCCAATCCCAAGTCTCCTTGCCTAACTCCCTGGCTCATTAAATGCTTCAGTGAGTCCCTACGACACTTTAAACAAGCCTTTATGTAGCTATCTTAGTCTATTTTGACTGCTATAATATTAATACCATAGACTGTGTGGCTTATAAACAACAGAAATTCATTTCTCACAGTTCTGTAGGTTGGGAAGGCTAAGATCAAGGTGCCAGCTGATCAGTGTCTAGTGAGGGCCCTCTTCCTGGTTCATAGACAGTTGTCTTCTCGCTGTGTCTTCACATGGCTGAAGGGGAAAGGGAGCTCTCTTCGTCCTTTTTTATAAGGGCACTAATCCCATTCTTGAGGGTTCCACTCTTATGACCTAGTTCTCCCCCAAAGTCCCCATCTCCAAATACCATCACATTGGGGATTAGGTTTCAGCATGTGAATTTTTGTGGCAAGAGGAGTACAAACATTCAGTCCATGACATTAACATTCATCACACTGAGGTGTAATTGTGTAGTTACCTGCTTATATTTTTACTTGCACTGTTATAACTTTTTATTTTATTTGTTTGTACTCAAGGACCAGAACCAGTATGGTACCTTTCATATGTCATGTGTATTAAGTGAATGAATGCATCAAAAATGCACAAATGCATCAGACCGTCATTCATGTCATAGTATAAGGCCATAGATCTAGAGTCAAGATATCCAGTTTGAGTCTTTATTTGATCATAAACAGATAATAGATGTCAATCTCCTATATCTCAGTTTCACCTTCCATAAACTGTAGAGGTTTCCTTTTTACTTTATATCGTTATTATAAAGATAAAGGAAGATAAGATATGTGAAAGAATTTTGGGTAATAAAATGGCTATACAAATGTCAAGAATGATTACTGTTTATCTCTTTATCACTCTATGTTCACCTCTGACCTCACTGCCTATAAATGTTTCATTTACTATTACAACCCTGTAGTTAATCACAGGCACAGATTCTTTACTGTTGTTATGACATACTCTTCAGTCAAGTACAACTGATCCACATGTGTATTTGGAAACTGGTGGACAAACGAGCCACTGAAAATTATCACCTCTAAAAGAACAATCTGGGATAGTCACAGTCTAGCCACAGAGGCTAAAAAGATAATTACGATACCGTCTCTGAAGATGCGGTCTCTGACTGTAGGAAACTAATAGTCTGCTAGAGGGAGACCAACATGTAGCAATTTAGGAGAAATCAAATATTGTAAGTATTTTGTAGCTATGAGATGGAATATAGTTCAGATGCAAAGGAAGGAGTGATGGGTGATGGTCAGAAGAGCCTCCATTAAAGAGATGAAGTTTGTAAAAGATGAGTCTGTAAAAGAGGGAGTAGATCTGATCCAGGCAGGCAAGGAACTGGAGGGCATCCAGGATGAGCAGAGGCACTGAGGAGTAAGACAGCTGGAGGACTCTAAAGTGTATGAGCAGAACATAGGGTAGAGGGAGCAGAGAAAAAGAAGGCAGCCACATGTGGCCCCCAAATTGTTGTCATGAAGGCATCATTGGACATGCTATATATGAGATCTTCTTCTGAAAAACCTTCCCAGATCCTTCAAGAAGAATTCTTGCTTTTATTCCATGGGCCTCAGGTATAGGTCTGTGGGGCCCCCATCTCATTTGTTGTTGTTTGTTTTTATATCTGTCCTTCAGCCTAGACTTTGGGCCCTTTAGGGCCAGGGATTTTCTGTTCCCTCATGTCTCATAATGGTAACAGGCACACAATACATGTATACTGAGAGAGGGATGAAAAGATGTAGTATCTTAGTTTTAAGTAAATAAGCAAGACATCAGGAACTAAAGAGGAAGACTTTATATCTTAAAGAGACAAGTTTAGGGTAAAAAATAACCAGAAGTAGAATCTGTGGACTTGAATTCATGTTCTCAAAGTGAGGTACTAGCTGTGTGATTTGGACCCATGGAGAACCTTGCTAAAGCTTCAGGGGATCAATTACACTTGGCATTCAATGTCATTGCAAGAATGAGACAACTTATGTGTGCTCAAGGACACAGCTTTTTCTATCTAGACCCAGATAGGATATCCTCCACACTCAAATTCTCATCACATTTAAAAAAAATTAGTTGTAGCTTAACCAATGGAGGCAAGAACTAGACTTGACCTGGTAAAGATAATGGAATCTGAGAGGTCTTCTCTTAAACTGGAGGCCTGTTGTATGATGGTAGAGCCATGGGTACCAAAGCTAAGGCACCTGAGGTTGAGTCCCCACTCTGCTGCCTGTTGACTCTATCACTTTATACACGTTATTTAATCTCCCTGTGCTCCGAATTCTCATCTGCAGAACCAGGATTTGTTGATTCAGTTGCTATTTTGACACTGAGAGTTACAAATGTGAACAAAATATACAAAACTC
This sequence comes from Tursiops truncatus, assembly GCF_011762595.2. NCBI lineage: Eukaryota > Metazoa > Chordata > Mammalia > Artiodactyla > Delphinidae > Tursiops > Tursiops truncatus. The sequence goes on from NC_047036.1 coordinate 44,670,372, forward strand.
CTGTTTTTATGTAGGTTATGTTCCAGTGATGATGCTAATAGTTCCTATTTTGTAGATTTGTTGTGAGATTTAAATAGGTCTTTATATATAAAGGACTTGGAACCATGCATGCCTGGCACACAGGAAGTGCATAATGACTATTCGGTATTGCTATTATATATGTAACTCTGATATGTATAGTCTTAAAAGCTGTGAGTATTCGTGGTCCAACCATTATCCTTCAACTTGACATCATGTTTCAAAGTTCCAGCCTAAAGAATTCATTGGCCTCAAATGATTAGAATTTAGTAATTTCTGATTTTTCTTTCTGTCCTAGTTGAAGTGGTTTTCTCACTGTCCTTGGTCCCCACCTTGGTTCTCCTCCCTCTGTCCTATGGTAGAACCAAGTTAACTCTCCCTGGAATGGTTCTGGAACCCTCCCCTCTTGCACCCTCCCCATCTGTCTTGAGTGGTATAAATTCTCCTGTATGGGACACCCTACACTCCCCAACCTTTCCCTAATTGCCCAGCCTACGGGGACATCTTTTTCACCTCTCTTCTCGTATAGCACTCCCTTCCAGTACCACTTATTTGACCCTGAGCACTTCTGCTCTGAATTGTAGGCTCTGTTTTTCTGTACAGACCTTGTCAACAGGTGAGGAGGAAGGATGGGGCAATGCCTTGTATTTCTTTGCATTTTCCCATAGTCTTTTGCACAATATGTGTGGTTTGTTTCCATTTGGCTTTGATGGACTTTCTGTGTGTAGAGAAACTGTGAGAGGGTTTGCTGCTGTGGATTTTCTCAGCCTAGTGATATGGGGAGCACTTAGGATGGCTCTCGGGAAGAAGGGAGGTATCGGTAATTATGGATGCGTGAGTCTAAACATTGCAACTTGCACGTCCTTTGAAGTGAACTTGTAGAACTGCAATGAGAAATGGAGAAGTAGGTCTCCACTGGCTTTTGTTGTTGTGCACTAACTAAATGCAGGTAGAAAAATCAACTTAGCAAATGTGGTAAGTTGCTTCTCAGGTGTTAGCGATTAGTTTCCATCTTCCTGCTCAGTGTTGTTCATGAACCAACAGCATCAGCAACACCTGGGAGCTTGTTACACCCACAGAGTCTCAGGCTCCACCAGAGACCTGCTGTACCAGAATCTGCATTTTAACAGAATAACCAGGTAATTCTTATGTACACTAAATTTCGAGAAGCACTGAATTCTAAAGCTGAACATTTAAATATTCCTGTATGTGGGCCCCTCCCTAAAATTAAATTAAATGAGAATCTGCAGGAGGGGACCAGGCCTAAGTATTTTTTCAAGCTTTTCAGGTGATTCCAATGTATAACAAAAGTTGAGAACCACTAATATGGGATGATTTCTGGATTGGTAAATATTGAGTAAAGGAGCAGATATGAATCTGTTTATCTTTGGGATAACTTCTCTTTCCTTTCCTTTTCTTTTCTCTTTTTTCTTCTTCCCTCCCCTCCCCTCCCCTCCCCTTCCCTTCTCTCTTCTTTTTAACAATATGCCAAATGCACACTAGGTGAATTGACAGAACTGGTTCATAAATCCCCAGCCAGACTGCATTTTTTTCGGTCCTGTTGTATTGATTCCATAGGTCTAGCCCAATGTCCAGCCATAGCCTTTCTGGGCTGATCAGCCTCATAGCCTGTTGACTGTTGAACAGGGGCCAATCCCCCTGCAATAGGCCCAGTCAGATATTGTCAAAGCATAAAACAAAGGACATGCCACTGGCATTGGCTCTGGGGCTGGAATTAGATCAGGAAAGGCACTTCCTCTGTGATCTGAGGTAGAATAAAACTTGAGTTTGAGTGTCCAGTTGTGTCCAGAGGTGAGGGTTAACATCAGAGAATGTATCCAAGAGATACGTACGTGTGTGGGGCCAAAATTCTGTAATAAATTCAGGGTCCTCAAGTCAGGTGAATGCAAGACCAGTGTAGGTGTGAGGGTCAAGGTAGAAATGAAGCCAAGGCTCCCAGAACACTGAACATGAATCGACCTGTGTTGTCTAGAACTTGTTTTTATTTGGCCACAGAATAAGCTGGCCAGAGTTAAAGGCATAAGGTTTGTGTAAATAAATAACAGCTGTTACAGTTCTGAGATCCTCTGAGCTGCTCCAATTAGTACCTTATCCTTGGTGCTGGGGGACCAACTCCGTTATGGTAATAGTCTCCTGCAATGAATTTTCTTTCCTTACTGGAAATATGATTTATTCTGAAAATGTTAAGACTTTGGTGATAGGAGATAAGAATGTCTTATCAGGACTTCAAAGGATCCAGACGGCCATTGTTGAATGGTACGATAAATGTAATGTCAGGTTAAAGAAGAAGACTGCTTTGAAAAGTAGTTAGATGGTCATGAATTGTTTGTGAATGAGGCTGAGGTAGAGTAGGTAGAGAGGTTCTTTCCTCGTCCGTTAGTATAGAAGCAGTTTTTCCCTTTGTGAGCCTTGAACACAGCAAGGAACATCAAGGAATTTCTCGGTTGGTAAAGACTAAGAATTATCTTCCTGACTTCCTTCACACTAAAAAACACATCAAAACATAATATGTGGTTGTTTCTATAGGGCCATGCCACTGGAATGGTAGGGAATGACAGTGCTATCCAGTCATTTATTGGTGGTGGTAAATACATTTCTACGTATTTCTGATATTACAGATATTCTGTGCTAATTCTAAAAGCCATAAGAGAACTCAGTAGTGTGGAAAGACTGGAAGGAAAGTGCACTTCTCCTTCTGAAAAGGGCATAGGGAGGCATAAGCACCATCTTTGCTTCACCAATGTATTTGCAAATAAGACATTTTCCCAAAAGTAGATAATCAAAGAGGAAAATATGAGAATTTAATTCCCCAGCTCTTCCAGTGAAGTGCCGTAGCAAAGTCATTGTATAAATGGCAGCCAAATGTTGTGATCAAGAATTCAGGTATATTAGGTGCTTAAAAATAAATAAACTGAGTCCCTTGCTGGTGAAGAAATTGAAGCTCCAAAATGTCAAGTGGTTTGCCCAGAGCTACTGATGGCCTGAAGTGGTCCCCAATACCGTAACACTTAATGGGTTGCCAGGCTGATTGTTTCATAGAACAGAGGTCCTTCTAATCAAGAGGGTTGTGTAGGACAAAGCATCTTTCTCATTCACCACAGGAAAGCTGTTTCCTTCTGAGACCTATTGCTTATTCTTGATTATTCAGGTGATCAGTTATCTCATGGCTCCTCCCATTCACTGCTGGTTTCTTTCCCTGTTCATAGTCAGTTCTTGGGAGGACGGAAAAATAAAGGGGGTAAAACACATAGTCATTCTTCTACCTATTAGTGGTTTGGTAGGGAGCTTGTGGGGAGAGAGCGTTGGTGGAAAGATTAAAATAATTTGTGGGGCTTCCCTGGTGGCACAGTGGTTGAGAGTCCGCCTGCCGATGCAGGGGATATGGGTTCATGCCCCGGTCCGGGAAGATCCCACATGCTGCGGAGCAGCTGGGCCCGTGAGCCATGGCCTCTGAGCCTGCGCATCCGGAGCCTGTGCTCCGCAACGGGAGAGGCCACAACAGTGAGAGGCCCGCGTACCGCAAAAAGAAAAAAAAATAATAATAATAATTTGTGGTGATTACCTGTGGATTTTATTTGTTCTAAAATATTAATGACAGAACAGAAAAATTGAGAGTTCAGCTAAAAATACATTGGTACTCATGTTGCAAAACCTCCAGTGTTTCATGACTAAAAATTTAAATGTTGAATCTTATTCAATCACATAAGTCACTAAGTTTTAGTCTGAGTTTAGTTCATGATTTATACTCCTGTTGGAAACTGTTTTAGACGTTAAGTTTTGCATTTGTAAACGCGTATAGGAGTGTGAGTGAGTGAAAGAAGGTAAGTTCCCAGGCTTTTCTAGGCTGAGAATGTCAACCTATGTGTGAACAAATGCCTTCCTAGCCGATACTGGGTGGAAACCACTTGAAATTTTGGAGGAAGGCCAACATTTCATCATCTTGGCTGATCTTTCTGCATAATGCTCTCGAGTGCCATACCAGGGCAATAAAATGCCAAAGGCTTGTCCAAAATGCCAATGATAATACACCTATTTTCATCCAGCACAGCCACTGTAGTTCACGAAGTTACTTTCCCAGCTGAAAAATGCTGGTGAACCAGCGTGGTGAGGCCCAGATAAGTACCTGCTTCCAGTTACTGGCAAACAGCAAAGACAATGAAACTTCAGTATTGAGTCACTTGTCAGCTGCGCAGGCTGACTTCAACTCCTACCACTGAGTTTTCAAGCTGCTTAGGATTTTGCCTTATTGAGCTTAACATATTAACTCTATGTTAATAGAGTTGTGCTGTTAAATTCTAGAAGAACCAAATGCTTTTAATAGAGGCTGAAGGCCTATATTCTGGAGCATGTGCAATACTTACCATTCTAGTTTCTGAACTGAAGTTGGGCTGCCAATGCCAGGAGGGGAGATGATTACACGCATTGGTGCATTGTGAGCAGACAAAATGCAGTTCCTCCTTGTTGGTTAAGAACCTGTGCAAATACCAAGTCAGTCTCCCACACACACGAGTCTTCTCCATCACTTCAGTGGGAGTTTTATGTGGGAATTAAGAAGAGAAAAATGTCACTCAGGGTGTGTGTCTGATCATGATTTAATATCTAAGCCAAGAAGTCCTCAGAGAGTGAAAGCTCCTACCCACGTAACAGTAAATCATGAACACATGCAGCAACGGGTCTTAGAAGAAGCCTCTGCAGTGTTTGGATGGAATGAGCTATAAGCTTTGTCATTTTATATTTGATAAACCTAAATGGACATTTACAAGAGAGCTTCATATTAGGGTATTTAATTGAGTACAAATGATAGAATGGTCAATCCTTTGTTCTCCCTTTGTAGGAGGACCATAAAAGTCCCAGCTGATAATTGCTGAGAGAAAAAAAAAAAGCCTAAAATAATTTAAATGCCTTCATGGCCTAAAATAGCAGAGTGGGAAGAAATGAGGGAGACAAGAGGGGCAGAATGTGTGTGAGAACTGAAGGCTTTCTTGACTAACCAATTAATTATACCTTTCTGTATGATTAAGATGCATTCATTGAAAATTAGAGTCCATATAATTTTGATTACTGTTAAAACAAATACAAACAGTAAATAAGCACAGCCATGTTTTATTAAAATAAATAATGGAGCTTACAGGATCCATTCATGGTATTTAAATGCAGTACCACCTTCATGGGGCTGTTTCCCATGGGGTAATTACATGACTCAGTCCACCAGATACCCAGCTGAGCCGAAGAAGCAGATTTACAGGGAGTGAGGAGAGGTTGGTCTGTGATTCCTTCTGCTTGGCTTTTGAGTTGCTGAGTTAGTGTAGACCTGGGTGTGATCTCCAGCCTGCACCACTAAGCAGTCTCCTCAACAGGAAGGGGACGTTTGTAACTAAAGAGGCAGTCATGCTGTGACTCTGGCCCTATTCATGTTTGAAAACTAAAGAAATGAGAGAAACACTAAGAATGAAGCTGTATGTAACTTGTATCCAAGAGACCTGGAGAGGCCATATTGACTCTACAAGGGCTGGCGCCAAGGAGGCCCCTCTGTAGGGCATGCTGTGGTCCCACCAGGATGGAATCCACCATTGTTCTTAATGGAAACACATTCCAATGCAATTCCAGTCTACCTCCTCAAAGGAGGTAGAAGGTAGTGAGTGTAAGGAGCCAAGGTGCCCCTGGCTCCTTACACTACGATGTGGTAGGTTTCATCACCTGCAAGGAGAGATATCTTGACTTATAACTTTTAAATATCTTAGCTGTAGCTCCCAGAAGCAGTCCATGCAACATTTTGCAGGTAGAACAGATCACGTTTAAGACTTTACATGAGGGCCCTTAAAATTATATTGGGGTAACTTTTTCAGGCAGATAAATAAAACAGAACATCATGTTTCACATAGGATTTTACCAACACAGCAGCATGCTTGTGCTGATTTTATCTAGCACGGCACTTTTTGGTTTCTTACCATCATAACTGTGAACTGAGTTCTGGCTTTTTTTTTTTTTTTTTTTTTTTTTTTTTTTTTTTTTTTGCGGTACGCGGGCCTCTCACCGTTGTGGCCTTTCCCGTTGCGGAGCACAGGCTCCAGACACGCAGGCTCAGCGGCCATGGCTCATGGCCCCAGCTGCTCCGCGGCATGTGGGATCTTCCCAGACCGGGGCACTAACCCGTGTCCCCTGCATCGGCAGGCGGACTCCCAAACACTGCGCCACCAGGGAAGCCCGAGTTCTGGCTTTTATATATGCTGCTCTCAACCACTGGATTCTCTAACTTTAAACTGGATAAGTGTGCATGCACATGAGTGTGTGTGATGTGTATGTTTTAAAAGACTTTTGTTTTCTTCAGAACAGTTTTAGGTTCACAGCAAAATTGAGAGGAAGGTACGGAGATTTTCCATGTACTCCATTCCTCCACACGTGCACCGCCTCCCTTATCATCAATATCCCTCACCAGAGCAGTGCATACAAATACAGCAATGCAACTGATGAACCTACGTTGACACAGCCTAAGCACCTGAAGTCTGTAGTTTACCTTAGGGTTCAGTATTGGCGGTGTACATTTTAGGGGTTTAAACAGAATGTATATTGACATGTATTCTTCATCATAATAGCATAGAGAGTATTTTTGCTGCCCAAAAGATCCTCTGTGCTCTGCCTAGTCATCCCTCCCTTCGCCCACAAGCCCTGGAAACCACTGACCTTTTCACTGTCTCCATAGTTATACCTTTTCCAGGATGTCATATGGTTGGAATCATACAGTAGATAGCCTTTTAAAATTGGATTCTTCTGTTTAGTAATATGCGTTTCAGTTCCCTCTTTTTCATGGCTTTATAGCTTATTTCTTTTTAGCACTGAATAATATTCCTTTGTCTAGAATGAAATGTACCACAGTTAATTTATCCATTTACCTATTGAAGGACATATTAATTGCTTCTAAGTTTTGGCAATTATGAATAACTGCTATAAACGTGTGTGTAGGTTTTTGTGTAGATATGAGTTTTCAACTCCTTTGGTAAATACCAAGGAGCCATAATTGCTGCCTTGTCTGGTGAGATATATTTAGTTTTACAAGAAACTGCAAAACTGTCTTCCAAAGTGGCTGTACCATTTTTTATTCCCATGAGCAGTGAATGAGCATTCCTGTTGCTCCACGTCCTCACTATCATTTGGTGTTGTCAGTGTTCCAGATTTTGGCTGTCCTAATAAGTGTTAGTGGTATCTCATTGTTTTAATTTGCATTTCCCTGATGACGTATGATGCAGAGCATCTTTTCATAGGCTTATTTGTCATCTGTATATTTTCTCTGGTGAGATGTCTGTTGAGGTATTTGGGGCATTTTCAGTTGGGTTCTCTGTTTTCTTATTGTTGAGTTTTAAAAGTTCTTTGTATATTTTGGATAACAGTTTTCAGATGTGTCTATTGCAAATATTTTCTCCCAGTGTGTGGCTTATTTTCTCACTGTTTTTGCAGAGTAGTTTTTAATTTTAATGAATACAGCTTATTATTTCTTTCATGAATCATGACTATGATGTAATATCTAAAAAAATCACCACCATACCCAATGTCATCTAGTTTTTCTCCTACAAGTTGTGTTTTTAAATTGGGTCTCTCCACAAGTATAATATTTTTCCTCTGCAGATATAAGCATTGCCATTCTCTCTTCCCTCACCCCAAGATGGAATTATGAGTGGGAAGGAAATCTAACTGGCATGGACATTGTTACACAAAAACCCAAAGCAATGCCAATTGGCAGAGGGAAGGAAGATTCTTAGTGTTTGACAATTAAGTCTTATCCTTTCGGCCAAGAAAATTTATCCACGGAAACATTGTTTTAAAAGCCTACAGTGCTATACCTTTCCTAGGTTCCTGAATATTGCTGGGAAAATCCAAGTCACATGAAGATACTTTTTACTTATCTCCAGGGAAATCAAGCTATTGGATTATTAACTCTGGGTTATATCATAACTATACTGTTTGATGATGTGTCTGGGCATTAGAGGAAGGACTGTTGCAGACTAGCATGGGTGCTGGTTTATTTTGAAGCTGAGTTTATTTGAAAAGAACTCTTTACAAGCTTCTGTGTGTTGTATTGTTTGGCCCAGAGAGTTGATGCAAGTCTTGAAGCTGGAGGTTGTGAGATAAATAATGCAGGGTAGAAACTTGCCCCACTAATTAATCAGAATCTTGTGAATCCAAGTGGAGTGAGTCACAGACAGCCAACCAGGTAAAATAGGACTGTAAGACTGTTCTAGATCAAAGACAGCAACAATTTTGGATCTAGTTGCTAAACAAAGAAAGGAAAAGAAACGATAAAAGAAGATTCAAAAGTTTGTAACTGATTCCTGGTGAAAGACATTGCCACTCAACACAATTTTATTCACAGGTTTATTCAATAATAAATGCCAATTAAATCATAATTAAATAGAAGGAATTATAAGAGTTATTATTTGCATCAGCTTCCAAGTGTGTAAACACATCCTTAATGTGACAATTTCTTAGACCATATCAAATCCCTCATCAATTAATTTTTTTCTCAAACAAGTGTGTTTGATCCTATTAGAGAAGTTTTTCATATACTGTTTTTCTGGTCGGTTTTCAATAAGTTGGCACTTTATGCTTCCCCTCTTTTTTCATCCATTGTCTTTATAGTTTATTTTCTGAGTCTCTACAGGAAACAATTTACAGTATGCCTTTATTAAAAGAAAGAGCAGGGTGGAATGCCTTAAACTTAAAAATATCACATCAGTGAGAAATACTTGCCCAATATGCAGAAATATCATCAGAGTGTTATTAATAAGCAAAGTGATGGATAAGCAAAGTGATGGATCCTAATTACATAAAAGACTTCTGCTAACAACCCCAGTCAAGTTAACATAAAATAAAAACTGATAATGGCATTTTTGACAGTTGAGTGGTCTCAGATAGTCTAAGACGCTCAAGTCTAATATCAATGGTATTTCTCCCACATTCTATATCTTGTAAGTTTGGGTGAAAATTGTATTTAGGATGTTTATGAAGCCAAAAAGTAGACATATGTGGAAGGAGAGTTTTAAGGTCTGAATTATCTGAGGTGAGTACATAGTGATGCTTCCTGAGACTTAGGCTGGAATCAAACATTTTGAAAATTTCCTGATATGAAATAAATGACGTACTAAACATGTTCTAAAGTTCAGTCACCCTCTGCAGGAGACTAATTTTTCCCCAGTGTCCTGAAATGCACCTTAAAACATAAAACTCCTTTGAAATATGCACCATCCCTGATGGAAATAGAAATTGCAGTAATTAAACAGTGGAATAAGAAGTATGCTTTACAAGGTACTGTTAAACTAGGAGATACCTACTCAACCTCGCTAAGAACCTCTAAGCATTAATGGAGCTTTTATTTAGATATTGTAGAGGATTCTTTTGTAAGATGCCTTTATCCTCAAACTATACCCATTTATTTGAGGAGTGGTAGATACAAAACATCTGATTTCTAGTCTCAGCCCCCATCTCTAGCAAACTCTGACCTGGTCCAGGAAAAGGACAGCCTAAATCCTCCTGCTAGCAATGGACTCGGTGACTTTGGGCAAGCCACTTAGTCACTAAGTCTCCATCTATTCATCTTTAAGTTGGACTCTTCTTTGCTGTCTTCCTTATGTGTATTAAGGAGATAATATTGGTAAATTGCTCTGAGTTTCTAAGAAGAAAAACGCACTTCAGATACAAGCACCATTATGTTGTTTTGAAATCAAGCTATATCTTCGTTTCCTTCAAACATCCCTTCTACTATTGTGTTTACTTCAACTGTCAGGTGTGTCTACTATAACTGGTCAAGCCAATACTTACCTGTTATGCCTTTCTCTATTCCTGTTACTTATCCTACTTTGCATATTATTCCCAATTCAATTTCTTTGGGAATAATCTATGAATGAGCAAGTCATATCGACCATAAGAGCATGGTTTTCAGAAACAGGCTTGCGCTATAATATTTGTTAAGTGATGGTAAAACAACATCCAATAGCTTCTTGTATTTTTTTTTTTTTTTTTTTTTTTTTTTTTTTGCGCGATACGCGGGCCTCTCACCACTGCGGCCTCTCTCGTTGCGGAGCACAGGCTCCGGACACGCAGGCTCAACGGCCATGGCTCACGGGCCCAGCCGCTCCGCGGCATGTGGGATCCTCCCGGACCAGGGCACGAACCCGTGTCCCCTGCATCGGCAGGCAGACTCTAAACCACTGTGCCACCAGGGAAGCCCAGCTTCTTGTATTTTGAAATGGTTATGTACAATAAAAATAATAATTAATGTTGTAAATTTCAAGTACACCTTTCATCTGATCATCTCAAAGTATTTTAGAAACACTAATTAAACTCCACAACACCCCTGTACCATACATATTATTATTTCCATTTTGCAAGTGAAGAAACTGAGGTTCAACAAGGTTATGTGACTAGTGCAGGACACAAAATGAGTCAGTGTCAGGAAGGGGATTTAGTGTTTCCAACGCCCAGTCAATGAGCTAATTATTGCTCTGATTTCAAAGATGGAAGGTATGACTGACTCCCAGGATTCAGGAGTGGCATTTCAGTGCTTCGGTTATCTGGTGCCTTCGTTCTCCCATTGATTTCTGTTCTTAACTTTTGGAAGGTTTTCTGGCTTCTCAAACTCATGCATCAGTGAACAAAATAGAGCTTGGCATAGGCTATAAAGCTCAAATTAGTTAATGTTATAGTATCTTTAGCCTAGCAAAAATATCTAGTGGGAACGAATGTTGAAAGTTAGTACTAACCTGATGGGGTGAATTACCTGTTGATTTTCTTATCCTGTTGTGCCCCATGCAATGCTGTAGCAGAAAGGTTTAGTACACTAAGTAGCATTTTATCACTAGAGAAAGAATAATCTGTAGTGTTGATTTAATTTGCTTTAAATCATAAGAATTAGAAATTGACTACCTAGCATTAATAACCTATATCCTATGAACTGACTCAGAGAGTTGGGGTAGACTGCAGTCCTTAACCTTAGCTAGGTCACACCTGTTTCTCAGTTTGGGTGGGTCAGTCTCACCTCAGAACTGTCTCTCTAGGTTACTTTGGGGTTGTTTTGAAGATTCTAACTCAAATGACTTTTTCTTCAAAGTGTAGCAACATTTTTCTTCTCACGAATAAGTTTCTAAAACTTTTCTTGTCTAATTTATGGAATCATTTAATAAAATCCTTATTAGGAGTGAACAGTTTCAGCCCAGACACTTGAATTTATCCCTGTGGTCAGATCGGCCCCATAAGTACAGAAAATCCTGGTGATTTCTGTAGGCAAGTCAGGCAAAATAGCTCAGTACTTCAGAGTCCTAGTTTGGATTTAATCCCGGCTAGGCTTCTCACTAGTTGTAGGACATTGGGCAGATTACTAAATCTCTTTGAGCTTGTTTTATCATTTGTAAAATGGAAATACTATTTCTGTATCCTGGGTTTATTGTGCAGATAAATTGAGATAGTGTAGGAAAATCCTGAACATGATACCTGGCATATGATAGGCAATCAGTAAATGGTGTTAATATTAATACTAGTCTTTTAATTACTCCCTGAATTTACAAGGAAATGATCCTAACAAAGACTGATGTTATATATGGAGATTTGGAAAGAATAAAAAGACAGAGTACGTCCAAAATAAAATAGGTGCTAAGCTGAACCCTCCGGCATTTATGTCTGGAGAAACAAGGTGAAAAGGTGTTGAGTGTGTGACCAGATGGCTCTTAGGGACTGAAGCAGGAACGGATGGCACATTAATCACAGGAGAAGGCAGGGTATGTAAATTGGCACGGAATATTATCGTGCTCTTTCTCTCACAAAAATGTTATTGTTACTTTGGGGTATTACAATGGAAAATTGTTCTCAGTAAGTCCAGCTTTTCCTTTGATATTTCCTAGGGAATTGCACTTGGCTCAAGCATTTAACGTTATTTTCAAAGAAGTTTTGAAAATGTTTGTGAAAATAGTAAGACCAAAGTTAAAGCTAATGTAAAGTAAAGAATCATTCCAGGTGGGGCTGGGAGTGAAATACAAATAGCTTTTCGCTTAATAAAAAAAAAGACTGATTCATTAAATACATATTTGCCATTTAGATATAGAAGTACTTGGGAAGGAGAGGGCAAGATGCTTTCCTTTTGGTCTAAGGACAGCAGATAGGAGACATGAAGCCATTTTCTCTTTTCCTAACCTTGCAGGAAGATCCATACAGTCTGAATTAAGTCCACGAGACAGAATATCTCATTGAAATTTATAATCCAGGATTCCAGAATAATGCATGAAAATGAAATTTGTGATAGTTACAAGCACTAGAATACTAATTTATCAATCAATACATAGTCTGCAGCTCACATCAAAATCTTTATTTATTTTCAGATGATTATCCCACCTGATTTATCATTCTGTCCCTTAACTATTTACATGCTTACTGCACTTCAGTACCTGCCTTTAGGTGGGTCACTGGAGAATTTTAATTCTTCTCTCGCTAATTCTATAGATTATTTATTTCAGGGTTACCTCTTCATTGGTTTTCCTATTTCTAGTTTCTTCCTTATTCAATCTATTCATCACAATTGCTGCCCAAAATGATCAAAGATGAAAATCCCAGAATATGATGGTATCATTGCTCAAATTAAAAAAGCCTTCGGAATCTCCTTAGATCTGCAAAGGAAAAAAAAAGTTTGAACTTATTACCACGGCATTCATATCCCTTCAAAATAAGCACCCAACCTAGTTTTCAGATTTGATCACAGATTATCCCCCCACCTAAAAACACTTTCTACTTCGTGCCATTCAAGCAGTCACCATTAGTGTTGATGTGGCAAAACCAAACCAGTTTGAGAGGTGATGAAGGAGACTAGTCTGTGTGGCACACCAGGTCCTAGCACATAACAAGAAAGAGACTGAGGACAAAAGTCAAACCCAGAGCCCACATGGCTTGATGAAGAGACTAGGCCAAAAGATGAGGAAGAATACATGGCAGGTTAAGAATTTGCACGGACTTATGATTATTGTTATTATTGTTACTGCCACAATTCTAATTGATTTTTTATTCTATTAGCTGGTCTCAGTAGAATACAAGCCTGAAAGCAACTTTACACTTTCGTACCCACTCCTTAATGTAGACTTCGTAAAACCCTTGTACCCCATGCCTGGATGAGATATCTTTCCCAGTCACTCTTAAATAATAAAAAGACTCCAGTTACTTTCAAGAATTAAAGAGTTCAGTCCAGTTTTAAAGGAGGTCTTGGCCATGGAGTTATCAGAAAGGGCAGTTAGCAAGTAGAGAGAAGGTAAGCGAGGCTAGTCTAGTCGTCACCTGTGTTTCTACCCTGTGGATGAGGGACTCATGACTGTTGAATTTTTCTTTGGGGGATACATTTGTGGGATCCTTGGAGTTCCTTTGCTCATGATCTCAGGCTGCAGTAAATTTTATGAGTAATGATTATCAGTTGCTGGTCACTTTCAATTGTCTACCGCATCCCTTGGGCTTCTCAAGGGCCACCTCACTACAGGGAACACAATGTCTTTTTGGAGAGGGTCTGTTTTGGATTGAGTCAGAATGTTTTTTTTTTTTCCCGCCATGGGATTCACATCTAGAAACAGGGAAGTAAACCCCTTTGCCAAGTCATATATGAAGAAACACTGCCATCCCACACAGCTCTCCTTTTCTTTGTTATGAAAGAGCAAAGTCTTTCTTCCCTCTTTTTCACTGTGCAGTCTTTCACCTTTAAATGTTTTCTAAACCCCAAACACCAGTCCCTGTGTCCCCCAGAATCCTGGAGATGAATGTCAAGCTCTCCCTTTAGTCACTTTTCAACCTGTTAAGCTAAGTCTGAAGTGAGGCTGCAGCTCTTCCCTACCTTCATCCAAGGAGAAGTAAAATACTCAGCGTCTTTTTCCAAAGAAATTTTCTCTTTTGATTTTTTTCAACCTCAATCTTTTATATAGCTGGAGGAAGTGATCACCTGATCCTGGTAGCACTGGCTTGGGGCCAGTTCTCTTCTAATCTTTTTGAGATAGTTTAGCACCCTACTTTAGACTTTGCAGATAATGTGGTATCTGCTGTTTTGTTCTTGGCCTTTGCATCTCTGCCAAAATCCCAGGGCAACAGAAAGAGTTACATTCAACATTCAACATCCCATGACTCTCTGGTGGTAGCTGTGGCAGTTTTTTGTTTGTTTTTTTCTTATTGAAGTATAGTTGATTCACAATGTTTCAAGTGTACAGCAAAGTGCTTCAGTTATATATGTATATATATATATATGTATATTCTTTTTCAGTTTCTTTTCCATTATATGTTATTAAAAGATATTGAATATAGTTCCCTGTGCTATACAGTAGGTCCTTGTTATTGATATTTATCTATTTTATATATAGTAGTGTGTATCTGTTCATCCCAAACTCCTAATTTCTCTCTCCTTCCACACACACCCCCTTTCCCCTTTGGTAACCATAAGTTTGTTCTCTATGTCTGTGAATCTGTTTCTGTTTTGTATGTAGATTCATTTGTATTATACTTTAGATTGCACGTATAAGTGATGTCAGTGATACTTGTCTTTCTCTGTCTGAATTGCTTCACTCAGTATGATAGTCTCTAGGTCCATTCATGTTGTTGCGAGTGGCATTATTTCATTCTCTTTTATGGTCATTTGGCTGTGGCATTTCTTTTGAAGGCCCATGTTCCGCCTCCCGCTGATGGGCCCAGACCTCCACGGCTGGCCCATGCTAAATATGGTCAGGCCTTTGTTAGTTGCTTAGGTAGTTCTTTCTGCCTGGGATGCCCTTCCCCACCTTGCAAAGGTCTCCGTCCTCTAAGATTCTGCTCAAATACCGTCTCTTCCGTACAACATTTCTGAGCTCCCTTGGTCAGGAGCAATACTAATCCAAGCTGTGTTTACCTACTATTTAGGGACCACATAATGAAAATTCTAGGCTTTAGAGTAAGACAGACCTGGGTTTAAATTTGAGCTCAGCATCTTACTAGCTCTGTGTGACCTCAAACAAGTCCCTTCATCTCTGTGAGTTCATCTGAACACACAAAGGGAAAGTAACCTCTTATTATTTGTGGTTGTATAAATAATCATTTATATAAAGCACAGTGTACAACATCTCAGTATGGTCAGTACTCAATATGATAGGTAAGTACGTCATGTAACAGTTAGACTGTTAATACTATGAATAGTAAGTACTGCTCCTGTGACCACTTCTAGTACTGGTACTTCTGCTCTCACGTCAGAAGTAAAATAATCTGAACACAGCAAAATGGAAGACTATTGCTACACATCTAGTTTGACTTTTCATTCACTGCCATCTGCCAGCCACTAGACCAGGTTCTCTATATATGCTGCACAATTTAATTCTCCCAACCTCCCTATGAGATAAGTGTAATAATTTCTTTTTGATGGTTGAGGAAACTGAGGTTCAAAGAGAAGAAGTAACTTGCCCAAGTTCCCACAGCTAATAAGGGACAGAGTCGAAATGGAAAACCTAGGTCTGCCTCACATCAAAGCTTGTGTGAGTAACAACCACGTTGCACCGTGGAGTCCTAAGGCTCTTCTTGTGTATTTGCTCAATGCCCAGGTTATACAAAGCAGCATCACCTACTTCAGTGCTTTCTGGGCCTGTTAATTCCAGCACAGCTCTACCTCTAATGTGATTTCAATTCTGCAAAAATTTCCTGGCATAAAATAACACCTAGAGGGGTGGGATAGGGAGGGTGGGAGGGAGGCTCAAGAGGGAGGGGATGCGGGGATATATGTATGCATAAGGCTGATTCACTTTGTTGTACAACAGAAACTAACACAGTATTGTAAAGCAGTTATACTCCAATAAAGACCTATAAAAAAATAACACTCAAAATTCCCATGAGTGTATGGTGGGGGAATCTTTGTAAGCCTTCCTGGTTTTAGGCTGTGAGTTCCTTAAAAGAACACCTTCCTCCATCTCCCCTCTTCCCAGCAGCCTTTACAGTGGCTACCTGGGTCTCCCTATCAGATGGACTCTTCCCTGCAGTACCTGCAACTTTAAATGAACAGCCTGAGCTCATCCAGGCTGTGCTGTTAAATCGTGTCATGCTTGCTTAGTATGGATGGCACATCCTCCCAGGAAACTGGAAGTGCCAAGTGTTATTAATTTCCCCTCAGTGTTCCAGTTTTGTCACTGGCATAGCTTTCCTTTCCAACTGTGAAAGGTACTGCATTTTCAAGTGCAAAGACTGAGCGAGAACGTGTGAGGGTGGAGGCATCAAACGCCCCATCTCCCCGCTTCTTGACCTGTACGGTCTTGCTACCTGATTACCTCCAGAGCCATCCCAGACTCCTTGGTGCTCTATGTGATCTGGCAGATGGGAGACCCTGCTGTTAATCTGAGCCCCCTATTTCTCCACGAACATGCGAGTTGCATTTTTATGTTGTTTTTTTTTCCTTAACGAGGATGTTCCTTGCTGACAGCTTGAAGTGGCCCTCAAATTCCCAAAGATTGAAGTTCAGTTTAATTTGAGGTAGATCAAAATATTTGGCAAGGACACTTTCCCTCTTCATATGTAGATCAATTTAGGGACTCAGAGAAATGACAAATGGTTCACCTGAGTTCTCAACAAAATGTTTGTTAAGATTTATTGGTAGATTTGAAATAAATGCAGGGGCTGGCTTTTTGGTGGGTAACCTTGAGATGTACCAACTTAAAAGCTACAAGTGCTTTATGGTTCCTGCTAAACATTTTTGGTATAGAATACTCCCATTACTAAGGAGCCTATTAATATTTTATTTTTCTCCTCAACTTGGGGTAGGGGTAGATATGGGGAATAATTAAAAACCTTGAAGAAACTCAACATAGAAATATCTGTAATTGAAGAGAAGATAGTATTATAAAGAATAATTGGATACATATATATGTGTGTGTGTGTGTATGTCAGTTGTATTATATATTTTATACATTTATATCATATATATCAATTGCTCTCTATGTGATATATACTACTGATTTTCTGCATAGTATCAAGCTGTTTTCCCTTCTCTCTGTCTCTATAGTAACAGTTCCAGTTATATATATAAAACTGGATATATATATGTAATTGGAGATGTATATATATGAAATTGTATATGTATGTTTTTGATACCCTGTGTAGAAGACTCCATTCCTTTTGCCTATGAAGTTTCTTATCCATTCTTTAAGAAAGACATGGGTGGAAGAGCACGTCTTCTGTACACCTTCTCCATGCTCCCAAACAATCTTGCCCACTTCCTGTTTTCTGGTCCCCTGGCACTTTGCACAAGCAAAAGGCTTCTTCCGCTTGTTACACAGTAATACTCTACTCACTGTTCTGTGTCCTCACCTGACCCATGTCTCCTTAAGGGCAGGGACCGTGTTTACACTTGGACTTCCCAACATGTGGTAGGTGCTCAATAACTATTATATTAACATGTCCCTTCGTAGAGTAATTTGAATTTTAACAGCGATACCATGATAAACATTAAGTTGCAATTATGTATAGTATCATTACAGTTTGGTGTATCTCAGTTCCAAAAATGTTTGGCTTCAAAGAGGAATACAATTTCAACATAAAATGTGTTTGGTCAGTCCATTCATTTACTACTGATATTGAAGAGTGAATGTAATCATAAATCTATGAAACATCTTTGGCTATTCTGTGTCTCCTTTTTTATCTTGGAAATTTGGAAAAGTAAAAATAATCATACACATTCCTCAGAATTGTGGTGGTGAGGATAATTTTATGAAATTCTTTGACTTCGCATCCTGCACTGAGTTTCTTCCATCTCAGGTCAGGCTCATGCCTGCCATGGAGTTAAAGGTCTAGTGGGTGGGTCCCACATGTGCTAATGCAATGTCATTAACTGTGGGGAAGGCAGAGGCTGTATTGCTTAGTTCAAGGAGATTAAGCAATAGCTCTTTATTCTAGAGAAATAGACTTTGCATGGTGTAACTCCACATATCCTTCCAAGAATTCTGCAAACTTTCTTCCTGAGGATTGGAACATGGAGGCCTGCATCACTCAGTCTTCCCTTCAGTTAGTTCGGTCTGTTGTCAGTGCTGTTTAGTTTGCCTTTTCAGATTCCAAATCTTTGGCTTCCCTGCCAAACGTACATACATATACACATACATACACATACATAGATTACATACATACAAACACACATATGCACAGACATAAACAAACATGTATACACTCAAATACACTTACCACCACTTATACATACAGATATACACACACAAGCACGGGTACCCATATGTAGATACGTAATTACTCAAACACATGATATATGCAAATGCATACACACAGATGTGAATACACATGAACACACACACACACACACACTTATGTAAGCACATGTACACGTGCACACATGCCTACATACCCATACGAATCACCTTAGATGCTTTGCCTCATTACTTAAATTTTTTTCCTACTCTTAACATCCCTAAGAAATTCTGGGATATGGGGAAGGAACAGAGTGCTGTTATTTATTCTCTCCCTTATGATTCTAAGAAAGGTTTGCTGGCATTTCCACACCCACTTGGGGTGAGTTACCTGCAATCTCCAGGCTAGTGGCTGTCAGGAAAGGCCTTCCTCTCCAGCACTGTGTGGTCAGTCCTAACGTGTCTCCTCATGGCTTTGCTAGACTGGCATTAATATCGGCTAAGACCCAGGCTCATTCATTTGCAGCTCTTAAAAATGAAACCACTGGGGACCAGGGGTCTCAGTGAACACTAGGCAACCCTGAGGCCCAAACCCATTACCTGTCACTGGCAGGATGTGGACTTTTATTTGTCCCTAGTCTCCCTGCCCAAATAGGTGGAATGGGCTTAGACTGCAATTTTAGTGACATATATATCACTTAATATAAATACCACATTTCTTCACAGCAAAGGCTGTTAACTGTTAGAATTGTTTCCCAAGAGAGTTTGCTGAATCTGTATAAAAGTATTTGAAAGTGGGGGCATTTTCTGTTTATCTGGGAGAGTATCTAAGTGGGTGAATTATTCAGACAGCCTTTTAATGTCCTAAACACGAACATTATCTGAAGCTTCCTGGGAAGTCCTTCTTTAGCACTTGGCAAAATATTTAATGATTTCAAACACCAAACCAATGGACTTAAAAACGTAGACTTAAGGTGGTTTTCATCTCGTGCTCTTCAATTAGACATTTTATGTCAGTGGCAGAACTGCTTAGCCCCTGTTGCACCTCAATGTTATTTCAAGAGAGAAGCGTACAGTGGCTTAACACCAAGGAGCCATTTGAAACCTCAAGTCTAGTGACAGTTGTAGTATTGATGTCTTTGGCAAGTCCCTCTCTCTTTCTTTATGCTCTTTATTTTTGTTTCTCAACAGGCAGACCTAATGTCTTAAAGGTATTCTTTGAAAATTTCATTAAGCCCTGTTGGTGTAGCGCTCCAAAGATTGTTCCGCTTTGTGGGAATGCAGTTACAGAATGCCTTTGAAACCACTAGCTGGAACTCTATCACTGAAAAATGATTCACTGTTTACTGTTCACTGCTTGGTATTGTGGTCACTCAGTATTGTTTTAAAAATATAATTTGGGAATTCCCGAGAATTTCTGGGGATTTGAATTTCTCATTGCTGAATCTTGAAGCCCAGTATGTGTCAGGAACTTGCGAACACCAGATCTTGTCATATGCTTTTTCCTCTGCCTGAAACACTCTTCCCCATCGCTGTTTCTGGCTAATTCTGATTCATCCTTTCTGTCTTAGTACAAATGTCACTTCATCTGGGGAGCCTTGCCAGATCCTTAGACTATACCGCTCCCCTCACTGGTCTTCTAAATTGTGTATCTTAACTCACTTCACCCTTTTGGTAATTGTTTGAATAATTGTTTAATTGCTTTCCCCTACTCCAGTCTCTGTGCAATGAGCTCTGTGAGGGGAGACCCTAGGAGTGGCCAGCAGTCTTGTCCATCCATCACTATATCCTCAGTGTCTGGAGAGTGACTGACCTGTACCTGGCCCTTAAGTGGTGAATGAATGAATGAGTGAATGAATGAATTTACTGAGCATGCACTGTTTGCCAGGCACCAAGCAAGGTGCTAGGGGAAGAATTGATAAATGAGACTTGAGGAGCTTGCCTTCTAGTGTAGAAGAACACAGAGGAACTGAGCATTAAGGTGTGCCAGTTGCCACATGCAGGTATGTACCGAGGCCTGAGGGGGGCCAGGCTTGCGCCTCCCCCTAGACATTAGGACACATTGCGGGAAGCTGGGTGAATAACTTTCTGAAGTTCAAACTTTGAAAGGCTTTGTAGTATTGAGGTAAACTTAGGCATTTAAAAATGTATGCATTAAGCAAATGTTTATCATGCACTTGTTGCAAAGGAAATAATTCCTAGGCGCTAGGAAAATCACTTTTATGTTCCTTACCATTTAAGGAATGACTTAAATGTGAAAAACATGCATTTGTTTTCTTCAAAAATTGTGTCTAGGCTAGGCCTAAGTATGATTTAATAGAATTAAGAAAAAGTGTTCTAATAAATAACTGTGTCTCTCTGTTTAAACTATAGCAATTTCCCTTGAAAAACCTTTGGCTGTTTCTTTTTGTTTTCCCAAATAAACGAAAGCTGCTATAAAGAAATCCATTGATAGGAAAATGGCTGATAATTAATATCAAAGTTCTGTCACTCTGGGATCCTGTTATCCACCAGAAGCCCTCGAAAGAGGTGAGCTGGTAACATAGATGGTGAAATGTATGCTTTCAAAGGTAAAAGTGATGTTATGTTTTTGAGACTTGTCTCAAAGAAGAGGCCTCCCTGAGAACATGAGCACACGCTTAGAGTTTTCTCATTCTCGGCAGGCAGTCTGGTCTGTGGTCATACTCCATCCTTGCCAAGAGAGGCATCCTTCTAATTGCACCAGCCCACTGCATATCTTCCCTCCTCCAAGAGGGACCGGAGGTGTCACGAACGTATCCTACCCTCCTTACCCTGGGGCTTGCAGTGGCCGTTCCTGAGAAGCAGGTGTGGACTGGAAAGAAGCTGTGGGGCTCTCTCTGGCCACATGTGGCATCTGTGAGAAAGAATCCAGCCAGACAGAATAACTGAGCTCTCTGAGAGAGCCTGAGTCTGCTTTGAAGAGAGGAATTGCACAAAGGAAGTTTCTGCAAAGAACACACTTCTCATGCGCCCTCTCATTTGTCCTGGAAGTGTCAGCCTCTGTCTTAAAACCTCCAGGCTCAGAACCTGGGAAGATTGCTGCCTGACTACTGCAACCTGTAGGACAACAATGATATAATTCAGCCTCTATGCCTGCTTCTCTGGACTTTGAGAAGGAAAGATGACAAGTCCCTCTGCATTCCATCTACCTGCTCAGCCAGCATCTCTTAGTACTTGCTATGGGCTGGGCACCGTGTGAGGTACACACCTAATAAAATCGAAACAAGTGCCTGCCCTGATAAGCTTATGCCCCAGTAAGGGAGAGAGACGGTATCAATGTAACTAGTAAACTTCTCACGTTAGGTAGTGATGAGAGCTAAGGAGAAAGCGGTAAAGCAGGTGAGAGATTATGAAATGTTCCGGTCAGGGAGAGTGAAGCAGCGTGACGTGGGAGCGCATGCAATTTTAGATAGGCTTCCCCAGGAAGGGACCTCTTGGAAGAGAGGGGTGAGCCAAGTGCGTATTTGGATGAAGATGTGATGTATGAGGAAGCTCTAAGAACGGTGGGGATGCTGGTGTGGCTAAAGCAGATCAAATGTGGAGAAGAGTAGAGGAGATGAGGCAGAGGGGAGCCAGTTCCTGTGAGGCCCTGTAGGTCCTGGCCAGGCCAAGTGTTCTGGTCTGAGAGCTGTAAAGCCTTTGCTTCGTTCCCAGCACATGGGCTCCGACCCAGAGTTATCTGTGGAAGCATCTTCCTGAGAAGGGCAAGTCTGCCTTCAAACAGCACCAGGATATATTTGTAATTCTTTTCACGTTTTAACAGGTCTTTATTCGTTTTGGAATTGCTGATTACTGGGATTTGGTGGAACCATCAATAGGTAGTCTCCTAAATATGGAGGCGGTTTCCCACAGGTTTCCGGGGTATAGCCAGGGAGATCTTGTACTGAAGCAAAAATTTAGGACAGTTGCCTTCTCTTACACATTCCACTCCATGCTTCTCTTTGCTTGGAACTAGGCCTTCTATTCCCTCACTATTCCATACAACTTTATGCCGCACTTCCATCCCCAGCTGTTCCCTGTTAAGAATACAGTTGTCAGATTTAGACTGTCCCCTCCCGCTCCTGAAATGAAGCCTGATGATTGTGTTTGTTATTTGGATTCCAGGGGCTGGATGAAAGCTGCCCTTGCTTCTTCAAAATCCCTTCACCTTTCCTCTTCTGTGAAGTGGGTATAATAATCATCTCCCTCTGAGGGCCTCTGGGATGAACAGATGAGATATGACCGTTAAAAGGGTGAGGGCATTTCCTGGAGCTTTTCTTTTTAGTTTCTTTCTCTTTCCATGAAATAGTTTGACTCTAACCCATTTTCCTTTTGTTTCTAGCCTTAGGTTCCACCAGTGTAAAAACAACGTCAATCTAGTATATAGAAAGCTGGTCAGATTTCTTTGGGGCCTATGTATTGTAATGAATGGTATCCTTTTTGAAAACAAATCATTGTGTTACATTCATCTGTTAATTATGAATGTAATTCGCAAATATTTGATAAGTGTTACACTGTACCAGGAATCCCAGACAAAGGGCTGCCATTCCCACACATAACAGAGTATATATTCCAGCAGGAAATATAGACATTCAATAAGCAATGGCAAGATTTCTTAGCAGCAGAAGTAAAGAGCTCCACAGTATTGTAGAGGTGGCTAAGGGGACAGCTTAAAAGAATCTGAACCTTCTGAGGCTTAGAAACGATCCTTAGAGGTATTTGTTGTTGTTGTTACTATAAAAATCTTCCCATTTCACTAATGTTTCCCTTTACCTATTTCAGCATATTGTTTGATTTCCTATTTTAAGCTTTAAAATATGCTCACTTTATATGCATCATTATGATACACCTCAACCTTGCCAATGGAGGTGATAAAAACCCACGTCCATACTTTCAGAGGCCCACAGCCGTCCACTGTTAGAGGCAGCTGCCTGGAGCAGGTTTTGGATTTGCTGAGCACAGTCGAAACTGGCAAGATCAAACTACCCATTTTCCAAATTACCCCAGCTTTCCTCACTGTGACTTTACCAGAAACCTGTGTGGCGAAAGTTTCCAGCTTACATTTTGTACTACAGTAAATCACATTCTATTCCCGGGGCTGCAAAACAGAAAGTTTCCTAAATTGTTCAATAGCACAGAATGTCTTTCCAAACAGCCTGCCTAGGTTTAAAAGCTACCGCTGACTATTTATTAGGAGCACCGTTCTCCCTGAAATTAAATTCTTGGTCATACAAACATATAAAAAAATGAAGCCCAGTAATGGTCTTCTCTATCCTTGATTATCTCTTCTCTGTGCAAAGAATCATGTATAGCTCTCCCCTATGTGAAAAAAGGAGAAAGGAAAAGATCTGAAAATGCTGTGATGCCTGAGAAGGGGACTCTAACACTTGGACATCTTGTGTGTGAGGAACGATTCCCATCCTTATGCTGCTGTCGTGGAGCTTGGATATTTACAGACCTCCTGCTCTTGACAAGTTTGTGCTAATTTACATAGTCTCACACCACTCCCAATTTATGGCAGAATACATCTCACATTTGTAACATACTCAGGGCTCTTCGGAATTCTAACCTTGCTAGCTAGAAACACAGTTTCTAGGCAGGCGAGAAGGAGAAAGAAGCAAGGATTGGCTACATCTCTTGTTCCCTTTTCAAAGTCTGATCCCAATCAACTCTCGAAATTCTCAAGAATCCTTGAAGTTGGGGACCTGTGGCTGATGGAACTCGAGCCAACCCATGTATTGTTGCCTTTGGAAAGTGGCTGCTGTGATCAGTTCTCCTTGGCCGTGTGCTGGGTCGGAGCCCTCCCAGCCTGCCCTGCCTGATGGAAGCTGTGCTTGCTCCAGGTTTCCACTAGAGACCTCTAGCTGCTCACAGGACGGCTGGGGAGCGTTCTCAGGAACGGGCGTTCCTCCAGAAGCAGCAGAGGTTAAGAGTTTGCCAGTGGCCCCTGGGAGGAGGGGAAGTTCGCCATCAAAGGAAAATCTGTATTATCTCTTTCTTTCCTTCTCATTTTTTTCTTAAACAAATTGAGGCTTATTCAAACAGCTGTGTTGTGACAAAAAAAAACTGAAGAAGAAAGAATTTCTGTGCTTTAAAGCAATGCCATAGAAATGCCAAAAGAGGGATTTTTTTTTTTCTAGGTTGAAAAGCCCCTTCTCCAGTTGGAAGCCAGGTTCAATGCTCAGCCTTTGAGAGCCTCTCCTGTCAGTGTGAGAGAGAAAGAGCTCTGTTCACAGGTAGTGAGCTACTGGATGTTATTATGAAGCTGAACTAACTGCCTTCCATATCCCCGCATGCCCCAACCTTTTACTGCAACCCCTGGGTAGGCTTCTCCTGGGTTCTTGCCACCTTCAGTGGGAGTCTGTAGCTATAATCCCATGTAACAGCAACACATGGGACACATCTGTAAGGAGAGACTAGCAGATGAAGTTTCACTATTTTTCCAAAAAGGCAAAACACATTAATCTCCATTTGCCTTTGAATGGTATGTAATAGAAACAGAGGACCAAAGGGGGAAGTAATCTCCCTTCATTTAACCTGTGCCCCTGTGAAAAATTGCTGTAGCTTATATTTCAGAATCTGAGTGTAACTAATTTTGCTCTCTACCCATGGTCTTTACCATACAGCAGCATTAGAAAGAGAATCAAAACAGGATTAGGTCAATGGGTCTAGAAAGCCTTGCAAGAGTTGATCAAAACTTCTTCAGAGACTCTCTAACATCTGTTTTTCTCTGAGATAATTGTGGATTCTCTGCATCTATTTTTAGGAAAAAATCTTGCCATTCTCTTAGGTAGACTGTTATTTGTTCACTCATTCATTCATTCATTTATCAAGTGCCTACAATGTGCTAGTCACTGTGATTTACAAGGAGAACATAAATAAAGATGCACGAGAACTTGAATGGGAGTTCCTAACACTGGCTCCACAGATTCCTAAGAATGAATGACTCTTTTAAGATGCCTGTTAATCCTCCTAGGGGTTGTTTGTGTGTATGTGTGTGTGTGTGTGTGTGTGTGTGTGTGTGTGTATGTGTGTGTGTGTGTACACTTTAACTGGTGAGGAAAAGCCAAGATTTAAAACAATCCTTAAAGAGGTTGATGTAAAAAAAAAAAAAAAGTTAATAACGATTGCAGAGGCTGACAGTTATGTAAGCAGATAATTAGAAGACTACATTAAAATTGCCATATAATAGAGCTGCTTGCAGTATCATGAGCTCACGGGTGGAGTTATCACAAGTGTCCCTGACGCAGAGGTCAGGGAAGGCTGTAGAGAGAAGGTAGCATTTGTGTTACCTATGGAGGATGGGTAAGAATTTGCCGGGTGGCTGGAAGGGAGAAGAGATGGAAGCCGGTGTGCCCCGAGGGGCAGCTCACCTCCGGAGTCTGAGGCTACCCTACAAGCTGGAGCATGACTGGCATTTTTTTTCACTGTAGCTTGACAAATGGAGCCTGCTTTGCCATTAGTCAACTATTACAGGAATAGGAATTCCACAGGCATGCCCTGGCTGACCACGGATGGCTGAGAGCACATGTCAGTACGGAAACGCCCCAAGGCTGGTGTGGCATGATCCAAGAGATCTCCAATGCTTGGTGCCGGGCCAGGCTGCAGGGCTGCCTGACCTTAACACAAGGTTGCTGCTCTGCAGCTCTGACCTGCACTGTGGGTGGAGTACCCACTGTGGGGGACAGAGCCCCGCACGGAGGCGGGAGAGCTAGCCCCAGTTCTGCACCTGGCCAGCTGCCTGCTCGCTCACTACCGCCAGCCACTCCATCCTCTTCCACACAGAAGAGTCACCATCTATTGAGAACTTCTAAATTCCAGCTTCTGTGCGAGGTGAATTACCTGCCTTGTTTCACTTAACTGTCCCAACATCCTACAAAGTAAGAGTTAGCTTCCTCATTTTCTAAAGAGGGAGCTGTGGTCAGAAAATGTAATTAACTCCTTTGAGGTCTTGCAGCTAAAAAGGTGGTGATACCAGCATGAGAACCATAGTCTTTCTGACTCCAAAGCCCATAACCATTTTGGTTCATCTCATTCGTTCTGGATAAGTCTCCATCTTGATAATTCAACTGTGTTTTAAATGTCATCATCTTGAGGCTATTGACTTATTAGTGAAATAACAGCTGCAAATGTCCTTTGACACTTAGTTCTGCAGAGCCAGAGTAATGTATTAGGTATATAGTGCTTATCTGGGGAGTCACAAAGCTGAATTTTTCTGCAGTTGTGCTAAATTTTGACAGTAATGACAGAATTTGATATGAAATTTACAGGATATATTTGAGGCTAAGATTAAATTGTCCTCTCTTTGATCTGGATAGTATCACTGATATCTGATTATATCTTTAAAAGTAAATGAGTTTCACACTGTACAAGCAAATCCAGATTTTAATGTGAGAATTATTACTTTATCAGGATCTATCTATAAATTATACCATTTGACATAATACAATAAATTGTAAGTCACAGGTCTTTTTAAGAGAAGGAGGTTGATTGGCCTAGCTGATAAATATTTTAAAATTTATCTAGCACACTGTTGAATGCAATATTTAATATTTTTTCTATATTTAAAGTAGCTTATTCAATATATTTTAATTATGCCTACAGCAAGTATTATAATCTGAGAAATGAACAGTCAACAAATGCAGTCCTTTGATAATATCTTTGGCAACTTGAGTTATTTCAAATAAAAAAGGCAGTTCTGTATCACTGTTTCCCCCAAATCTTTAAACTGAGCAATTGTTTGTGGGAATTCCACAGATATTAAAGAATTCTGGTTATTGTGTTTTTCCATATTAAAAATTAGACTATAACCATATTAAAAGAGACTTCTTTCTGCTGTATTTCCTAATCTTAAATTTGAACAGTTTGTACATCCATTATAGCACGTTACGGAAATACCTTTCTAGCAAGAATGCCAGTTATAGAATCCAAGTCTAATTTGTGGATGTTGTGATGTAGTAGCAATGAAGAGCCCTGTTATAGAGTAAGACTGACAGTCATTCAATTAACTTTATAATGGGAAACTCCAAAATCCCAGGTCATACTGCTAGGCACTATGCTTTAAGACAAGGCAGTTGACAAGGTGTTTTTCTTTCTTGAGATTTGCAAGTCTCTCTAACTTTCAGAAACAAAACAAGTAGGTGGATATAACTCTTACTCCAGCCTTTTAGTTGAAAAGTAAAAAGGCAATTAGTTACTCAGCCAAGCGTCTGGCTCTTCAATAGGATATATATACATATACTTATCTCCTATTGGTTCTGTTTCTCAGAGGACCTTGACTAATCTAGACCCTATTTCATTTTATAAAGGGAAGGCAAGGTGGACTTGGCCATGGATCCCAAGAACAGTATAACTGATGTACCTTTGTTTACATTTGAATTTTTGTTTTTCTCAGAAGGGTGTAAGCTGTCCTACACTTTAGGACAGTGTGCAGACATGACCGCAAACAAACCAGATGTTGACCCGTGGAGTGAAGTCTTAGAGATTTTACCGACCCAACAGAGTATATAGAATAGTGCTCAGGGAGCTGTTATTATGTCATCAGCAAGGGATTAAATCCTCCCTAGGTATGCAGTGACAAAGCAAAGAAGAATTGAACCACACCTTAGAGGAGGAATTTGGGCTCCTGGAAACATTCTCAAGATTTTAGCCAGTTCTCTGTTGGTAATCAGAGCCATTAGAAACACATTTGGAAAAAGTCCTTAACCCTGATGATTCCTTCTTCTTGGCGGAACATATCAGCAAGATTGGGTAAAGTTAGGAAAGAAAGCAAGGGACTTGGTTAAAATCAGGGAGGATCAAATTATATTTATTAATATGATATCAAATACTGGTTTGGCTTTTTGTGTATGATGAGGTTAACTTTATTTAAATTATGCATGCATTTATTTATATGAAAAATGTATGTAAAGGTACTAAATCTATTAGAGAATGAAACCAAATAATGTCCCTTAATGCTTATTTATATAACCAGTGGAGAGCTTTTCTCTGGTATCCTTGAATTTACACTATGCCCACACTGCTATCTTGGAAGCTGTAATGAAATCTGGCATATAGATTCTAGCTGGGTTTATGCAGAATAACTTGAATAGAATTTAATGTCTAAAAAGAGAGTGGGTGTGGAATACTTAAAACACAGAATCAAAGGCCTATTTCCAATAACTTTCAACTCTATTAGGATAATAAGATAGGTTATTTAAATCCATCTTTTATTTCATAGAGTATTCTGCCATTGATCTAAAATCAAAATACTCTTTCCATTGGTATGACATCAAAATAAAGTCAAAGATGGAGTATGTTTTAATGATTAATGGAAAAAATTTAAATAGCTGCTGATTAGAATAAATGATACAATAACTTTCTTTTAAGGATGAGAGAAAACTTTTGGAGGTGATGGATATATTTATGGCATACATTGTGGTAATGGTTTCACAGGTGTATGCTTATTTCTAAACTCATGAAATTATATACATTTAATATGTGCAGCTTTTTGTATATCAAGCATACCTCAATAAGGTGGTTTTAGAAAAAGAACTTTCTTTTATAACTTAAAATTAACTTTTTTTTCTGATTATAAAATTAGTAAAGGTTCATTTCAAAGAATTTGGA
Organism: Tursiops truncatus; assembly: GCF_011762595.2. NCBI lineage: Eukaryota > Metazoa > Chordata > Mammalia > Artiodactyla > Delphinidae > Tursiops > Tursiops truncatus. Next base: position 44,699,162 of record NC_047036.1, read on the forward strand.
AAATACAGCAATTTACATAAATATTTTGTCTTAGAATATTGCTTGTGCTTGTATATTGCATCAAAACTGAAAGGATCTCGTATAAATAATTGTTTCCTAATTAAGTAATTTTTAATAAAATTACACTTATGATAAATAACACTCAATTCTATTAAAAGATTAAAAGTAAAATTCATCTCTCACTCCACCCTCTATTTTCTTGAGGTAGTTGCTGTTGAGTATTTCTTGTATGTTTGTTCCAAATTGACCAAGAAATATAACAACTGTATCATCCCACAGAAAACATTTTCATCATATGCTTGCAGTCATGCTGTCTCATGGAGAATCTTAAAAATCAAAGAGATAAGTGCGCTATATAACATATAATCATGTGCAATGAAGTTCCCCCTTTTTGTAAGACTATCCAAATATATATTTTTACCTTAAGGTATTAAATCAGTGGTAACAATCTAACACATTTCCAAGTCCATGCACCAAGTCTGTTTCTATTAACACATCCCTGGCAACTCTCCACCTACCAAGTTGAATTAGTCACCTCAAAAGCCACCCTCTTCCATATAGCATTGCTCCCTTAGCTTCTTGACCACTCCTACCACTGAAGAGGTAAGGCACCTTTGTACAGAGGTCATGGTCACTTTGCCTTGGGCTCCCACAGGCTCCAGCCTCTTCTGTTCTCTGTATCTGTGCAGTGAGATGCAACGTCTGACTCTACTCATCTTGCCAGGCTTTAAAAATCTCTTCCATGAATATGTTGATCATCACTAATATTTAGTTCCTTAATATTCCATGTTCCAAGTGGTAGAAACTTTCTTCCCCTTAAATTCTTCTGTTCAATTCCTTGCCATAGTCTTAAATACTTAACATCAGAAGAGAGATAACTGCTCATTCTATCCTAATATCTTTGCTTTGGTTGGAATAACTGTCAGGCACTTCCAAAGAACAACATTCCCTATATATGCTGCAATTTTATGGCTGGGAATTCCTCTATGTATTCAGCTTCCTAATAAGAACACTCAGATCCTTCTTACCATTAAATCTTAGTGCAAGTTTGTTCAAAGAAAGTTTTGGCTAATTAAAAAAATGATGTCCTTTAATTTAACTCTATACTACCTATACGTCTATGATGTGGTTGGTCATGAACACTTTCCATTGGTACGTATTTTCAACTAGCAACATGGCTATTTTGAGAAGCTGTGTTCCACTCTCTTGAAGTGCCCTGGATTGTGCCAGAAAGATTCTTAGTAAATGCTTGTGATAATACATTGAAATCTTAAGTGGAATGCTACTATGTATAGGAACTTCTGTATTACCAACTTCCTTTGGTGGATGGGAATGGTACTTTATATCGCCTGCCCACTATCATGGATAATTCTTCTGGAAATGCCTAAAATTCCTGACTTTATTCCATCATCTCCCTTATATCCCCACGTTCCACCCCTTACCTCTTTTTGTGGTATATATCATATGGGCTACAGATTCTTTATGTAATTTCGTAGCTTTTTGAATCTCAATTACTCCAATCAAGCCTCTCAGCTGATGAAAATGTGTAAGCAGGAGACCTAATGCTCTCTGGTCCAGGATGGTATGCAAGAATAACCTAGTTCTGCAGCTTAAATTTTCCAAAACATACAGAAAATAAAGAATAACTCCAGGAGTAGTGAGAGACGCACAACTTTTATCATGATCCAAAGTGACTTTAATAATTGTGTCCCAGACTACAGGAGCCTTCTACTTATTATTATTTCTGTGAGTATATTTTTAAAAATAATAACTTCAATTAATACATTAAAAATAATAAAATTAAATCACTAAAAGTCAATCCAAGGCTGATAAACTTCATATGAATTTCAATATATCAATCATGTTTTATGGTTCTGGGAGAAGATAACATAAAAATTCACACAGGGCCGCATTATTTTTTTTAAGGTTTCCAAAAGATAAAGCTTGAACTAGATCTGGATTGAGTTCGTGATAAGTAAAAATGGAAACAACCCATGGATTTCCCCTGATGTATTTAGTCAGTTAAAAATAGGTGGCCATTCATTTTGAAAATATTACCCTAATGGAAGCTCTGTGCCCTTCCAAATTCGATGGCATCTTGTCCCCTCTCGACTTCATCCAAGTCTAATTTTTCTCTGCACTCTTTCTTCTTCTCTACCTATCACAAGGATCCAGCCCCAGAGGAAAATATCCTCAAATCTAATCTATCCCACTGAGAACTTGCCTTAGAAGCTGCAATAAAAAAACAAAGCCATAATGTAGAGAATGTATATGAAATTATCTCTATTCACCAACTTGTTTGTTTCAGGTTTACATGTGAGAGCAAAGCATACTTTACCAGCTCACAACCTTGAACTAGTGAAATTTGTTTTCATGATGGGACCTCTTGTCCCTGTTTCCCCCTTGTTAACCTCCTGCTTCTTAATGCTTCCTGCTCTCCTCTCAAGTTGGCAAATTCAATTGAAAACTGCTCTGATGGAAGAATCTGCCATGTACAGCATCACCTCTGCATAAGAGAATGGCAACAGTTTAAAAGTATCAGCTATTCCACAGGCATTTGTGCTTAACCCAGTGCCCCTTCAGAGTTTGCAAATTGTCTGCTATGCATGGATTTTGAGAAATTCTCACAGCCCTTTGAAGTAGGTATTCACAACCTCATTATGCAGATGAGTTCACCATAGCGTAAACAATTCAGTGCACTGTCCCCAGTCACACAGCCAATAAGTGGCAGAACCTGGGTTTGAGTATATTTCTTTTTTTAATTAATTTTTATTGGAGTGTAGTTGATTTACAATGTTGTGTTAGTTTCTGCTGTACAGCAAAATGAATCAGTTATACATATAGATATATCCACTCTTTTTTAGATTCTGTTCCCATATAGGTCATTACAGAGTATTGAGTAGAGTTCCCTGTGCTATACAGTAGGTTCTTGGGTTTGAGTATATTTCTTAAGGTGCCTTTAACAGTGCTTAAAGCCTTTGTCTAAGTAGAACAGTTCTGATGTGAGAGAATTTCAGGCAGATCAGATTTGGTGAAAAGGGAAAGGCAAACCTTTCTGGAATCTGTCAGACTTGGATACGTTGTATTTAATTTGATTGTTATAAATGTTATAAATTGTTATAAATGTATCTTTACAAATATCCAAATATAATTATCTGATACTAAGGTAATGAACAAAGGATTCAGATACTCCATTCGATGGATAAATCAAATTTTATCCACCCCACTCTGTGAGGTGTCTGCCTGAAAGGACTCTTTTTTATTTTTTTTGCGGTACGGGGGCCTCTCACTGTTGTGGCCTCTCCCGTTGCAGAGCACAGGCTCCAGATGCGCAGGCTCAGCGGCCATGGCTCATGGGCCCAGCCGCTCCGCAGCATGTGGGATCTTCCCGGATCGGGGCACGAACCCGCGTCCCCTACATCAGCAGGCAGACTCTCAACCACTGCGCCACCAGGGAAGCCCGAAAAGACTCTTTTAAGTCTGAGCTTTTACCTAGCAAGTCATATTGAAGCCTACTGTGTTTCTTAATGTACAAAAAGTCTCTCTCCTAGCTGTGTTTTTTTCCCCTCTCCCTTTTTCAGCGTTGCTTTTTGTCTCCATATCTACCTTTATTTTATTTGCGTAAACTCCTCATGCTTAGCTTAAGAAAATGATGAACAACTCTTTAGCTTGTTTATTTCACTCTGCTGCTGCCCAGAAGTTGCTACAGAAAAAATTCAGGGAAAATGTACTTTTCAGCAGATGTAGTATGGGCTGAATGTTTGTGTTCCTCCGAAGTTCCTTCATGTTGAAGCCCTAAACCCTCATGTGATGGTATTTGGAGGTGGGGCCTTTGGGAAGTAATTAGGTTTAAATGTATCATGAGGGCTCTGGCTTCAAGACGGAATTAGTGTTCACTTAAGAAGAATAGCGACCAGAGATCACTCACTTTCTGCCATGTGAAGACACAGTGAGAAAGCGGCGCTCTGTAAGTCACCAAGTTCTTGACCCTCACCGAAAACCACATTTGCCAGCACCTTGATCTTGAACCTCCGTGAGAAATAAATGTCTGTTGTTTAACCCACTCAATGTACAGTGTGCTGTGATAGCAGCCCAAGGCAGCTAACACAGTGTGGTTTGTAGTTTGGTCTGTGAGGTTGTGCCACAACCCTAGTACCTTTCAGAAACTCCTGTTTTAAGTGACACTTTCTGTCCGTACATCCTTATAGTCTTAACTCACCTTGGCTAAGTTTGCAGCAGCACTTTGAACACTGTAGTACAAATTCATGTACTAAGATGCTATTTATTAAATTATTATTCCAATAATAATTAATAACATTATTAAGGAAGTATGAAGTAATTCCTATGTTTCCTGATGCATGGTAACTCTACCAAATACTCTCTCTATATATCATTTCATTTAAATGCCTTTGATAATCCTAAGGGGTCAGTACTATTAATATCTTGATTTTATAGATGATAAGTCAGATTTGGAAAGAAGTTTCTTACCTATTTCATGTATGATATTCAGCGGATGCAGGATCTGAACCCTGATAGTCAGACTCCAATGTGCAGTTTGTTATAGTTCACTTATGGATAACCATTGGCATGGAACACAGCAACTTACACATAGAAAATAACTTATCCTCAAGAATTAATTTATTACCATAAAAGATCCTAGCATCCAGCCTGGACTGTGCAATATTTCTTTAAGTCTGTGTCACTTTAAAATGCTGCATTGTAATTACATTTTCTACTAAGTTGTCCCCAGCATAATTTACACAGCTGAAGATTTCATTTTGATCCCGTAAGTAAGCTGAGATGAAGCCTAGCAATGCCCTCAGTGACAGGTGTAGGACATTTGCAGTGGAAAATCCAGAACCATCACGCGGCCCTTGAGCGGAGTTTGGCTTGCTCACCTGTGGTTGGCTCTCACGCTAGGAAGGGAAGTCCTGCTTGCTCAGGCATTTGGCAGAAAGCCCAATGAAACTGCTTTTGTTCTGGTGAGAGCAACTGATCTGGGAGGAATGTTTGAATACGGAAGAGATAAATAGGGCATTTTCCAAGGTCCAGGGAGCTGTAGGAGCCCATAAGGACAGCATTTTTGGAATAAGTGTGCAGGACCTATGTGGTTGCATGCCTGGGTGGGGATCCGACTGAAGTTTAATTTATAGGCTCTTTCAGGTTCTAAATGGAATCATTGAATAGTATTTTTTCGAGATTAGAATAAGATTACAAAAATATATTGACCTGAACACTGTTTACCTTTTGTATTATGTCTAATGCTGCAAGGTTAAAATAAAAGAGTAAGAAAAGAAATAATAGCTTCTATGTAATGAACACCTCTAATAGACCAGGCACAGATTTAGGCTTTTCGTATTCTGTCTAATGAACTCCTTACAGAAACCCACAGATTTCTATGCTCATTTTATATATCCAAGAAGAAGTGCTGGCTCAGAGAGGATAACTTCTGAGGATCACATAGCTGTAAATTGTAGAGTTGAGATTTGGACCTGTATTTGTTTACTCCAAAATCAATCCAAGGACAGAAACATTTGGTGGTAACTAATGTATTGTATTCCCTTTCCCACATAGAGTTCAACCCCTGTAGGCATAATGGTTTTCTCAATAGACCAATTAACTTTTTTTCATTGGTGTCACCTTTCTGATTTGTTTTAGTCCTAGAAGTAATCTAGGGGTCATTTTTATCACCTATTGTAATCATAGTGCTTCAACTCACCACCATTTTTGCCATAAGTCTGGGAGATCATACACCTCCCTTATTCAAATTAGAACTGGTTACAGTGTTCTCATTTGTAAGGCAGATTTTATGTTCGTTATCAATCAAAATGTCTGTTAGATTGCAAGTATGCACATGAACAGTTTTAGAAATGTGTTTATATTCCATTATGTTCTTTTGGGCTAGGTTCGTATATGGTGGTTGAGTGATAATTACATATTGTTCAGGACATCTCAAAGATTGAACTGAATGTCAAATTTCTCTTCATTGCATGAACTCTTTAAATCATATTTGATCAAAATGTTCCTAGTTCAGGTTTTGGTACCCGGTTTCATTTACATACAGTTTGACACTGTTTCAAACTCACATGAAGCTATATACATTGAAGCGAAACCGCTGGTATTGGTGAAAATTGCTTTGTTGGATTAACCTATTCAAAACCCCTCAGCCCTGAGAGATAGAATTTCAGTCTAAGTAGGTTAGCTCCACTGGATTTATGAGTCCCAAATCCTAGTCTTTGGCAAAATTCCCTTGGATAGGAACTCAATATTGAGCCTTGCCCATAAGCCAGACAAATGAGCCTTGTGTTTGGAATATAGTATATATCTAAAGTAATGCTTCTTAAACATTTTCATCTTTTGGGTTGTGGTCCAGGTTTTGTGGTTACTACTAAAAACACTGCCGTTAAACCTTCTTGAGCAGCAAACACAAGAATGTGTCCTTCCATCTTTTTATGGACAAAAAGCAATTTCACCTGGTATTTAAAGAAACAGCAATGTTCCAATCAAATAAAGGGGAACATAGAGTAATATCTACTGTTTATTTGATGAATCCTGGGATCTAATCTTATGTTTGCCTTCATATCCACCAAGTTAAGGATACTAGGGGTGATGCAAAATGCAAAAGAATATTTAAGAGAAAACTGATATGCTCTAGTTTATAGTAATCCATTTTTACTACTTTTTCTTGATAATCAGTATCTGAAGAAGGAGAAATAACTGCTTATTTGAGATGGAAGGTCTTGGCCAGACCTGCCCATAACAGAGTCCTTTGGTAAACGTAAATAAAGCATTCTTGAGCCCTGAGGTATAGGTAAGGGGAGATTGGCTGGTGCTGGCATGGCAAACATTTCAAGCCTTGGAGCCTGGGTATGCAGCCTGGGTAGCATGCTAAGTAGTAGATCTAATACCTTTTAAGTTATGTCTGGATGTTGAAATGCCCAGGATATAAAGGAGAGCAGTGCTGTACTCATCTGACCTTGAGGACAGCCTCCCTCTAGGATGTCAAGACCACCAGCATCGGACATGCTCCCATGAGAAAACAAAGGAAGCAATGGGGCTCATACCTACTCACATCTTTGCCCTCTGTTCATTCTTTGCATTCTTTATTAGCTACTTTTGGAGTAAACAAGAGTAAAAACAACATTGAACTGAGTCCAAGTCATCATTCTTATCCATCACCAAATCATGAGCAGAGTTTGAAATGTGACCACCCTTACTTGTAATGTATAGATTGTTGTATGAGCTAACTAATGGCTTGAAGCCCAACTGATTTAACTTTTAAGAAAAAGATAAATTTACAAATATGATGATACAAAAAGAAATAAACAGGTATTCCTTAGGAAAGAAACACAATGTTTGCTTCCTGACTCTGAAATCCAGATTTTCTAAGCTATACACTACTTCAATTTTTCCAACTTTAGGATGCATATATTGTGGACAAGTAGTAGGAAAAAGATTTTAAAGCATGATTTTTAAAAATATAAAACACATTACACAGGGCTTCCCTGGTGGCGCAGTGCTTGAGAGTCCGCCTGCCAATGCAGGGGACATGGGTTTGTGCCCCGGTCCGTGAGGATCCCACATGCCGCGGAGTGGCTAGGCCCGTGAGCCATGGCCACTGAGCCTGTGCGTCCGGAGCCTGTGCTCCGCAACGGGAGAGGCCACAACAGTGAGAGGCCCACGTACCACAAAACAAAAAAAAAAACACATTACACAAATAAGAACAATAAAGGTAAAAGCTATGAGTAAATGCAATTCAAATTTAGGAGCATATTTTTTCATGCCCATGGATAATTACTTGAGAAATATACAAGTAACTCTTAAAAGGTGGAAAGTGTATAGTAAAATGTTATTTTTCACAATAACAAAAATCTATGTTTTTATGAGGCTTTGAGGTTGCCAAGGTGCTGAAAATAAGAATTTCCAAAAATACCTTGGCTATTCTCTTGTCCCAGCTGCTTTCCAATCTACAATGCACCTATAAAACCATTATCCTTTATAGCAGGCTGCTTCAACTGTCTTATTATAGGTATATTTTTTATTTACCTGATGCTTCAGTATCATGATTTCATTATTGTATTAATCAGGATCCTCATGGTTGCAAGAGATAGCAACCCAATTCATATTGTCTTAAGCCAAAAGGTATATGTATTTGAGGCCAAATATGTATTTGAAGAGTCAGTAGCTCCAGCTTCTCAAAACACTATCATGTTTTTGGAATACTTGCTGGAATGAGGAAAGTGATATGTTTGTTACTAGCTATTATTTTTGTTGTAGAATGGGGTTTAGAGTCAAGCAGACATGGGTTCAAGTCCCAGTTCTCACTTAGTACCTTTGGGATCTTGGTACATAACTAAACTCTGAGCTTCTGTTTTCTCATGGACAAAACTGGTTTCACAGGACAATTTCATGAGAGGAGAGAAGAAACACTACCACCTACCTTCTCTTCTGTGGTTGTCATAAACCTCTGGAAAAGGCCAGGGCAGATATAAGAGCTTGTGTGGAAACCATCTGAGCAATATACCAGGTAAGGCACAGAGGTATTCCAGAGCATCTTGCTCTGTGGGTTGGGGTGTCTTTAGACAATCTGATGCCAAAGATATAGCTGGAATGAAAAAAATGGAGAAATGGTGACCAAGGACATAAGCAAAAATACTTCTACTCCCATCTACTGAAATGAAGAGTAACATAAGTTCTACTTAGTGACAGCACAATGAGTTCTGCTGTCTCTAAATCCATAAATAGTCAATGGTAAAATAATGCGTATATCACAAGTGCTAGGAGTATATACTAATATAAATGTTTAGAGACACTTTTAGATTTCAATTGATTTTTTAAAATTTTGACATGTATTTTCAAGTTTCTGAATTACTGAAAGAGGATGCTGAATTTAAAGTTAAAAAAATATACACATGAGTTAAATTATACAGTGAACATGGGCCACAGATTTAGATCTGTGTTACTGAAATTAGATACATAGAACTTACTTAGGAACTCTCAAAGCCTGAAGCAGAGTCATGTACAAGGCCCAGATCTACAGGAAGAAAAGGAGCAAAGAGGATTCTTGAGTCTGATCATATACCAAGGAAAGTTCCTAGCTCAACCTTTTAGTACGTGATCTAACGCAGAGTCACTCAAGAAGAAAATTGCATATATACATGGTGCTTTTTCCCTCTAGTGAATATCTAAAAGCAATTCACCTTTCACAGTATGCAAAAGCTATAGAGTATATTTTTGAAGAAAAAGTTATGTTGCTTCAGCGAGGTGCAGCTCTTGAGACATCGCCAAAATATGTTTTAATTTTATTTTCTAATTTATAGCTATTTTGTTTCCTAGTAGTCCAGTGGATTAAAAGCTATTAAAAAATTTTAACCTGAGGGGATACCTTCAAGATGGCAGAGGAGTAAGACGTGGAGATCACCTTCCTCCCCACAAATACATCAGAAATACAACTACAGGTGGAACAACTCTTACAGAACACCTACTGAATGCTGGCAGAAGACATCAGACTTCCCAAAAGGCAAGAAACTCCCCCACAGACATGCGTAGGGGAAAAGGAGAAAGAAAAAACAGACACAAATGAATAGGGATGGGACCTGCACCTCTGGGAGGGAGCTGTGAAGGAGGAAAATTTTCCACACACTAGGAAGCTCCTTCACTGGTGGAGACAGGGGGTGGCTGAAGGGAAGCTTCGGAGCCACAGAGGAGAGCGCAGCAACAGGGATGTGGAGGGCAAAGCGGAGAGATTCCCGCACAGAGGGTCGGTGCCGACCAGCACTCACCAGCCTGAGAGGCTTGTCTGCTCACCTGCTGGGATGGGCGGGGCTGGGAGCTGAGGCTCGGGCTTCGGTTGGAACGTAGGGAGAGGAATGGGGTTGGCGGCGTGAACACAGCCTGAAGGGATCTAGTGCGCCACAGCCCGTAGGGAGTCCGGGAAAAAGTCTGGAGCTGCCGAAGAGGCAAGAGACCATTGTTTCCTGGTGCGTGAGGAGAGGGGATACAGAGCACCACCTGGATGAGTTCCAGAGACGGGCGTGAGCCATGGCTATCAGTGCAGACACCAGAGATGGGCATGAAATGCTAAGCCTGCTACTGCAGCCACCAAGAAACCTATCTTGGAGCACAGGTCACTGTCCACACCTCCCCTCCCAGGATCCTGTGCAGACCTCCATGGCCAGGGTCCCATGATCCAGGGACAACTTCCCCGGGAGAACACATGGCACATGGCACACCTCTGGCTGTTGCAACATCATGCTGCCCTCTGCCACCTCTCCCCCTGGCCTGAGTGAGCCAGAGCCCCCTAATCAGCTGCTACTTTAACCCCGTCCTGTCTGAGTGAAGAACAGATGCCTTCAGATGACCTACACGCAGAGGCGGGGACAGATCCAAAGCTGAGCCCCTGGGAGCTGTGAGAACAAAGAAGAGGAAGGGAAATCTCTCCCAGCAGCCTCAGAAGCAGCGGATTAAAGCTCCACAATCAACTTGATGTACCCTGCATCTGTGGAGTACCTGAATAGACAATGAATCATCCCAAAATTGAGGTGGTGGACTTTGGAAGCAACTGTAGACTTGGGGTTTGCTGTTTGCAACTGATTTGTTTCTGATTTTTATGTTTATCATAGTATAGTGCCTGTTTTCACTGGTGAATTTGTTTATTGGTTTGGTTGCTCTTCTCTTTTTTTTTTATTATTTTTAAAATTTTATTTAGTTTTCTTTCTTTTTTTTCTCCCTTTTCTTCTGAGCCATGTGGCTGACAGGGTCTTGGTGCTCTGGCCTGGTGTCAGGCCTGAGCATCTGAGGTCGGAGAGGTGAGTTCAGGACATTGGACCACCAGAGACCTTACAGTCCCACATAATACCAATTGGTGAGACGTCTCTGAGAGAGCTCAGTCTCAACGCTAAGGCCCAGCTCCACCCAACGGCCAGCAGACTCCAGTGCTGGATGCCCGATGCCAAAAAACTAGCAAGGCAGGAACACGACCCCACCCCTTCACAGAGAGGCTGCCTACAATGACACTAAGTTCACAGACACCCTAAAACACACCACTGGATGTGGCCCTGCCCAACAGAAAGACAAGATCCAGCCCCACCCACCAGAAGACAGGCACCAGTCCCCTCCACCAGGAAACCTACACAAGCCACTGAACCAACCACACCCACTGGGGGCAGACAGCATAAACAACTGGAACTATGAACCTGCAGCCTAGGAAAAGAAGACCCCAAACACAGTAAGTTAAACAAAACGGGAAGACAGAGAAATATGCAGCAGATGAAGGAGCAAGGTAAAATCCCACCAACCAAATGAAGATGAAATAGGCAGTCTACCTGAAAAAGAATTCAGAGTAATGATAGTAAAGATGAGCCAAAATCTGGGAAATAGAATGGAGAAAATACAAGAAACGTTTAACAAGGACCTAGAAGAACTAAAGAGTAAACAATGAATGATGAATACACAATAAATGAAATTAAAAATTCTCTAGAAGTAATCAATAGCAGAATAACTGAGGCAGAAGAATGGCTAAGTGACCAGGAAGATAAAATGGTGGAAATAACTGCCAGAGAGCAGACTAAAGAAAAAAGAATGAAAAGCATTGAGGACAGTCTCAGAGACCTCTGGGACAACATTAAATGCACCAATTTTTGAATTACAGGGGTCCCATAGAAGAAGAGGAAAAGAAAGGGTCTGAGGAAATATTTGAAGAGATTATAGTTGAAAACTTCCCTAACCTTAAAACCTTTACAGACAAACAAGGTTAAGATTATTCAGCACCACCAAACCAGCTTTACAACAAATGCTAAAGGAGCTTCTCTAGGCAGGAAACATAAAGGAAGGAAAGACCTACAAAAAGAAACCCAAAACAATTAAGAAAAATGGTAATAGGAACATACATATTGATAATTATGTTAAATGTAAATGGATTAAATGCTGCAATCAAAAGACATAGACTGGCTGAATGGGTACAAAAACAAGACCCGTATATATGCTGTCTACAGGAGACCCACTTCAGACCTAGAGACACGTACAGACTGAAAGTGAGGGGATGGAAAAAGATATTCCATGCAAACGGAGATCAAAAGAAAGCTGGAGTAGCAATTCTCATATCAGACCAAATAGACTTTAAAATAAAGACTATTACAAGAGACAAAGAAGGGCACTACATAATGATCAAGGGATCAATCCAAGAAGAAGATATAACCATTGTAAAAACTTATACACCCAACATAGGAGCACCTCAATACATAAGGCAAATGCTAAGAGCCATAAAAGGGGATATTGACAGTAACACAATCTTAGTAGGGGACGATAACACCCCACTTTTACCAATGGACAGATCATGCAAATGAAAATAAATAAGGAAACACGAGCTTTAAATGATACATTAAACAAGATGGACTTAATTGATATTTATAGGACATTCCATCCACAAACAACAGAATACACTTTCTTCTCAAGTACTCATGGAACATTCTCCAGGATAGATCATATCTTGAGTCACAAAACAAGCCTTGGTATTTTTAGGAAAATTGAAATTGTATCAAGTATCTTTTCCGAGCACAATGCTATGAGACTAGATATCAATTACAGAAAAAAAACTGTAAAAAAATACAAACAAATGGAGGCGAAACAATACACTACTAAATAGCCAAGAGATCACTGAAGAAATCAAACAGGAAATCAAAAAACACCTAGAAACAAATGAAGATGAAAACACGACAACCCAAAACCTATGGGATGTAGCAAAAGCCATTCTAAGAGGGAAGTTTATAGCAATACAATTCTACCTGAAGAAACCGGAAAAATCTCAAATAAACAACCTAACTTTACACCTAAAGCAATTAGAGAAAGAAGAACAAAGAAACCCCAAAGTTAGCAGAAGGAAAGAAATCATAAAGATCAGATCAGAAATAACTGAAAAAGAAATGAAGGAAACAATAGCAAAGATCAATAAAACTAAAAGCTGGCTCTTTGAGAAAATAAACAAAATAGATAAACCATTAGGCAGATTCATCAAGAAGAAAGGGAGAAGACTCAAATAAATAGAATTAGAAATGAAAAAGGAGAAGTAACAGCTGACACTGAAAAAATACAAAGGATCATGAGAGATTACTACAAGCAACTCTATGCCAATAAAATGGACAACCTGGAAGAAATGGACAAATTCTTAGAAAAGCACAACCTGCTGTGACTGAACCTCGAAGAAATAGAAAATATAAACAGACCAATCACAGCACTGAAATTGAGACAGTGATTAAAAGTCTTCCAACAAACAAAAGCCGAGGACCAGATGGCTTCACAGGCGAATTCTATCAAACATTTAGAGAAGAGCTAACACCTATCCTTCTCAAACTCTTCCAAAATAAAGCAGAGGTAGGACACTCCCAAAGTCGTTCTACGAGGCCACCATCAACCTGAAACTGAAACAAAAGATGACACAAAAAAAGAAAACTACAGGCCAATATCACTTATGAACATAGATGCAAAAATCCTCAACAAAATACTAGCAAACAGAATCCAACAGCACATTAGAGGAACACACACCATGATCAAGAGGGGTTTATCCCAGGAATGCAAGGATTCTTCAGTATATGCAAATCAATCAATATGAAACACCATATTAACAAATTGAAGGATTAAAACCATATGGTAATCTCAATAGATGCAGAAAACCTTTCAACAAAATTCAACACCATTTATGATAAAAACTCTCCAGAAAGTAGGCATAGAGGGAAACTATCTCAACATAATAAAGGCCATATATCACAAACCCACAGTCAACATCGTTCTCAATGGTGAAAAGCTGAAACCATTTCCACTAAGATTAGGAACAAGACAAGGTTGCCCACTCTCACCACTATTATTCAACATAGTTTTGGAAGTTTTAACCACAGTGATCAGAGAAGAAAAAGAAATAAAAGGAATACAAATCAGAAAAGAAGAAGTAAAACTGTCACTGTTTGCAGATGACATGATACTATACATAGAGAATCCTAAAGATGCTACCAGAAAACTACTAGAGCTAATCATTGAATTTGGTAAAGTTGCAGGATACAAAATTAATGCACAGAAATCTCTTTCATTCCTACACACTAATGATGAAAAATCTGAAAGAGAAATGAAGGAAACACTTCCATTTACCACTGCAACAAAAAGAATAAAATACCTAGGAATAAACCCACCTAAGGAGAGAAAAGACCTGTATGCAGAAAACTATAAGCATTGATGAAAGAAATTAAAGATGATAGAAATAGATGGAGAGATATACCATGTTCTAGGATTGGAAGAATCAACATTGTGAAAATGGCTATAGTACCCAAAGCAGTCTACAGATTCAATGCAATCCCTATCAAACTACCTATGGCATTTTTCACAGAATTAGAACAAAAAATTTCACAATTTGTATGGAAACACAAAAGACCCCGAATACCAAAGCAATCTTGAGAACGAAAAATGGAGCTGGAGGAATCAGGCTCCCTGACTTCAGACTATACTACAAAGCTACAGTAATCAAAATAGTATGATACCAGCACAAAAACAGAAATATAGATCAGTGGAACAGGATAGAAAGCCCAGAGATAAACCCATGCACATATGGTCACCTTATCTTTGATAAAGAAGGCAAGAGTATACAATGGAGAAAAGAGAGCCTCTTCAATAGGTGATGCTGGGGAAACTGGACAGCTACATGTAAAAGAATGAAATTACAACACTCCCTAACACCGTACACAAAAATAAACTCAAAATGGATTAAAGACCTGAATGTCAGCCAGATACTATAAAACTCTTAGAGGAAAACATAGGCAGAACACTCTATGACATAAATCACAGCAAGATCCTTTTTGACCCACCTCCTAGAGAAATGGAAATAAAAATAAAAATAAACAAATGGGACCTAATGAAACTTAAAACTTTTGCACAGCAAAGGAAATCATAAACAAGATGAAAAGACAAACCTCAGAATGGGAGAAAATATTTGCAAATGAAGCAACTGACAAAGGATTAATCTCCAAAATTTACAAGCAGCTCATGCAGCTCAATATCAAAAAAACAAACAACCCAATCCAAAAATGGGCAGAAGACCTAAACAGACATTTCTCCAAAGTAGATGTATAGATTGCCAACAAACACATGAAAGGATGCTCAACATCACTAATCATTAGAGAAATTCAAATCAAAACTACAATGAGGTATCACCTCACACCGGTCAGAATGGCCATCATCAAAAAAGCTACAAACAATAAACGCTGGAGAGAGTGTGTAGAAAAGAGAACCCTCTTGCGCTATTGGTGGGAATGTAAATTGATACAGTCACTATGGAGAACAGTATGGAGGTTCCTTAAAAAACTAAAAATAGAACTACCATACAACCCAGCAATCCCACTGCTGGGCATATACCCCTGAGAAAACCATAATTGAAAACGAGTCATGTACCACAATGTTCATTGCCGCTCTATTTATAATAGCCAGGACATGGAAGCAAC
This sequence comes from Tursiops truncatus, assembly GCF_011762595.2. Lineage (NCBI taxonomy): Eukaryota > Metazoa > Chordata > Mammalia > Artiodactyla > Delphinidae > Tursiops > Tursiops truncatus. The sequence continues at coordinate 44,714,641 of NC_047036.1, forward strand.
CTAAGTGACCAACAGATCAACGGATGAATGGATAAAGAAGATGTGGCACATATATACAATGGAATATTACTCAGCCATAAAAAGAAAGGAAATTGAGTTATTTGTAGTGAGGTGGATGGATCTAGAGTCTGTCATACAGATTGAAGTAAGTCAGAAAGAGAAAAACAAATACCATATGCTAACACATATATATGGAATCTGAAAAAAATAATGGTTCTGAAGAACCTAGGGGCAGGACAGGAATAAAGATGCAGATGTATAGAATGGACTTGAGGACACGGTGAGGGGAAAGGGTAAGCTGGGTTGAAGTGAGATAGTGGCATGGACATATATACACTACCAAATATAAAACAGCTAGTGGGAAGCAGCTGCAGAGCACAGGGAGATCAGCTTGGTCCTTTGTGACCGCCTAGAGGGGTGGGATAGAAACTAACTCACCATTGTAAAGCAATGATACTCCAAGAAAGATGTTAAAAAAAAAATAGTCATGTACCACAATGTTCATTGCAGTACTGTTTACAATAGCCAGGACATGGAAGTAACCTAAGTGTCCATAGCCAGATGAATGGATAAAGAAGATGTGGCACATATATACAATGGAATATTACTCAGCCATATAAAGAAGCAAAATTGCATTATTTGTAGTGAGGTGGATGGACATAGCGTCTGTTATACGGAGTGAAGTAAGTCAGAAAAAGAAAAGCAAACACCATATGCTAACACCTATATATGGAATCAAAAAAAAAAAAATGGTTCTGACGAACCTAGGGGCAGGACAGGAATAAAGATGCAGATGTAGAGAATGGACTTGAGGACACGGTGAGCAGGAAGGGTAAGCTGGGCTGAAGTAAGACAGTGGCATGGACATATATACACTACCAAATATAAAATAGGTAGCTAGTGGGAAGCAGCCGCATAGCACAGGGAGATCAGCTTGGTGCTTTGTGACCACCTAGAGGGGTGGGATAGGGAGGGTGGGATGGAGATGCAGGAGGGAGGGCATATGGGATATATGTATACATATAGCTGATTCACTTTGTTATACAGCAGAAACACACAACGTTGTAAATTATACTCCAATAAAGATGTTAAATAAAATGGTTTCTTACAACAAAAAATAAAATTATATTAAATATTATGATAATTGAACTTATAAATTATTATTTGAAGAAAAGTTGAAAGAAAGAGAACAAATATTATTAGTTTTCAATAATAAAAAAAATATTTTAGCCCAAAATTGTCCTTTTGCAAACTGAGGTCAAGATTAATAAACAAAATATAATGTAAGAAGAATAATCAACAACAAAAGGGGTTACTGGTGAGACATTCAGGTTCTTCAAACTCTGAGGAAATATTGGACCCATGACTTATTTGTCTTTGGCTTTGTCATTTATTATGTTGAACAATTCATTTTAATGATTTCAGTAGTATGTCCATGCAAGGGAAGAAAGATGTTTTTCAGAGATGCTACTTCTCTATTTCAGTTATCTTTTGCTCTGTAAAAAGCCATCCCCAAACTCTGTTGCGTAAAACAATGAGAGCCTTTTTTTTCTGCTAGTCTTGTTTGGAGCTGCTCATGTTGCTGCAGTAAGATGGCAAGTAAGCCTGGAATGCCTAAATGGCTCGCTCCCAAGTCTGCTGAATGGCAGGGACATCTGGGTGATGATGACATCTCTTTCTGCACATGGGCTCTCCATGTGACGAGATTGGGCTTCTGTGAATGATGGCCAGATTTGTCACAAACTACCCAGATTCAAGAGGAGGGGGAATAAATTCCATCTCTCAATGCGAGGGGTGTCAGGAATTTGTGGCCAACACACCTAGCCTTGAATGTTGTTATTCAAAACCATGTCTTTTTCCTCTTTTTTTTTTCTTTCTTTTCTTCAAATCATGTCATTTGTAGTCTGTCTTAAGTGAATACAGAGATTCATAGAGTTGCCTCTTCCTTTGAAGTGTGCCAGAACTTTGGCATTTCTAGAGGGCCCATTGGAGGCCAGAAGCATGATTTCAACCCTGAGCAGAGACTCAGCAAATGAGGGTGAGCTCAGTGAGGATGGTCCAACCTGTGAGATTGCTTGAAAGCTGTCAGGGCAAGTTGGTCCAAAAGATTCCCCAAATTTGGGCAGGATCCAGCCTGAGTCCTGCATTTGTCACTAGGTGCCTGGGCCCTGCCAGGTCCACAATGAAGATGTCCAGTAAACAAGCACACTACTTACTGCTGACTCTGCTTGCCAGGACAAAGCAGTAGGCAATTCTGCTCTTCCCTCCCCACACCCATAGTGCAGCAGATCCCTGGATAATGATAGGTTTCATCTTTATTAAGTAAATCACATCGGCATTACAGCACTTCCATAAACTCCTTGACCTTACCAAATGGGCAAAAACCAAGCATTATGAGCACTTATCTATGAAGTTTAAACCAATTGCTTAGGGTGTTTATTAAATGATGTCTCTAGATACACCCTGATCTTAACTATTGCATAATAAATAACATGAATTTTCATCAAAGAGCAGCATTGATTTTTTTTTTCTTTGAGATAGGTAGGTATGTGGTAATGCTTTCCTCTTTTGTTTTGAGAAGTCAAATAGAGATCCTGGAAATTATGGGTCCAACTATAGATATAAAGCCCACATTTTTTTTGTAAAACATTGGACCTCAACACTTACAAATCCAGTAATAAGGTTCTAAATCTGGGGAGGCCTTGTGACTATAAAATGCATATGGAGCATTTTAGTCTTTTTTTAAAACAGTTTTTAGCCCTATCAGCATAAATAAAACCAGTTGCTATAGAAATTATGTAGTAAAAAGTAACGCAGTGGTTAAGAGGGTCTTTCCGTATTCACTTGTTTAAGTGAATGACCACAGTTTAGGGATTTTTACTGATTCTCCAAAGAAGAGAGAAATGAGGTGGGAGGAATAAACAGATTTCTTTCCTTGCAATGGAGACAATAAGTTCCAACAGAACCAGCCTAAACAAAATCACATCCAAGTCCATATCCAATGGTGAAATTAAGGGCAGAATTTTGGTTACATAATGTTGTCGACTCTTCTTTGGTACTGGAATTACAACAATGGAGAATGATAAGTACCAAAATGAGTGGTAAGTTTTGATAGGAGCCTCTTAACAAAAGGTGAGTGCAGGGTAAGAGGGATAGAGAGGCATATTAACAAAAAAAAACTCCCATTCTTTTCTTTCTTCATCTCATCAGAATGTCTTTGTGACTTCATGATGAAAAGCTTTTGTATTTAGAGATTCAGGAATAAGCACCAAGGCTTCATGCAGAAGCTGAAAGAATTAAAGCAGGAATCAAGAGGAAATAAAGGCTATTTTATTTTAGTTTTAAAAAATTTTACTGAGTGCTTCCCTGGTGGCGCAGTGGTTGAGAGTCCGCCTGCCGATGCAGGGGACACGGGTTCGTGCCCGGGTCCGGGAAGATCCCACATGCCGCGGAGCGGCTGGGCCCGTGAGCCATGGCCGTTGAGCCTGCGCGTCCGGAGCCTGTGCTCCACAACAGGAGAGGCCACAGCAGTGAGAGGCCCGCGTACCACAAAAAAAAAAAAAAAAAAAAAAATTATTGAAGTATAGTTGATTTACAATGTGTTACTTTCCTTTGTACAGAAAAGTGACTCATTATACATATATATATATTCTTTTTCATAATCTTTTCCCTTATGGTTTGTCACAGGATATTGAATATAATTCCCTGTGTTGTTTTTCCATCCTATAAATAATAGTTTGCCTCTGCTAATCCCAGACTCCCAATCCTCATCACCCGCCCTGCCCCCGGCAACCACAAGTCTGTTCTCTAAATCTGTGAGTCTGTTTTTGTTTTGTAGATATGTTGATTTTTATTGTATTTAGATTCCACATATAAGTGATATCATATGGTATTTGTCTTTCTCTTCCTGACTTACTTCGCTTAGTATGATAATCTCTAGGTCCATCCATGTTGCTGCAAATGGCATTATTTCATTCTTTTTGATGGCTGAGTAATATTCCATTGTATATATATATACCACATATTCTTTATCCATTCATCGTTAAAGGCTGTTTTATAAAGAAGAGCTTTATTGGTCTTCCTTGATTTTAGTCCCCCTGATGATTCTGGTATCTTCTTTCTTTATTCTTCTTAGTGTCTTGGTATTTTTATCATCATTTTCCTGTTTCTCTCACTGGTAATTAAATGCATGTATTTTTATGCTGGTCCTTACTTCTTTTTCTGACTGTATTGTGAGAACTTAAAAAACAGCAAATCCCATCTTCTATTCCCACTGTAATTTTTTCCTGCCTAACACAGTGCTCTGGGTTCCTTGGGACTTAGTTCATACTCTTGGTTGATAAGGGGAAATTGCCATATTCTAAATTAACACCAAGGGTGTGAGCTTGTTCACTATTTCACAATGACCACCAAAGGGAAGATCATTACTGGTAACTTGTGTGCCACAATTTGTATGTGTGATGGCTACGCAAGGAAATAGATCTGCTTTTGAGTGCAGGTTTCAGTGGAAACTAACTAACTAACTATGGGCAACCTACGTGTTCACTTTAGGCCCAGGGGTCATCACCAATACCACAGGGGTAGTAATAGTATATATCTCATTAGAAGGTTCACAATTAATTGAGATAATGAATGTAAGGCATTTAAAGTATCTGGCATATAGCTAGATTCAATAAGTGTTGTCTGGGGCTTCCCTGGTGGCGCAGTGTTTGAGAGTCCGCCTGCCGATGCAGGGGACACGGGTTCGTGCCCTGGTCCGGGAAGGTCCCACATGCCACGGAGCGGCTGGGCCGGTGAGCCATGGCTGCTGAGCCTGCGCGTCCGGAGCCTGTGCTCCGCAATGGGAGAGGCCACAACAGTGAGAGGCCCGTGTACCGCAAAAAAAAAAAAAAAGTGTTGTCTGTGTCATCATCATCATCATCATGATTGTACTGTGCTCATATTTTTTTAAGTGCTTCAGTTCTTGAAATTTACAACACTGACTGATGTTGGCCTATTTTTTTTTTATAAATTTATTTATTATTTATTTTTGGCTGCATTGGGTGTTTGTTGCTGCACGTGGCTTTCTCTAGTTGCAGCGAGCGGGGGCTACTCTTTGTTGCGGTGCGCAGGATTCTCACTGTGGTGGCTTCTCTTGTTGCGGAGTTTGGGCTCTAGGCGTGCGGGCTTCAGTAGTTGCGGCTCGTGGGCTCTAGAGCGCAGGCTCAGTAGTTGTGGCACACAGGCTTAGTTGCTCCGAGGCATGTGGGATCCTCCCAGACCAGGGCTTGAACCCATGTACCCTACATTGGCAGGCGGATTCTTAACCACTGTGCCACCAGGGAAGCCCAGCCCAGCCTTTTTTTTTTTTTTTTTGTAAAAGTTCCTGCTAGCATGATCCTGGACCAAGTAAATACGTATTTCAAAGTATTTACCTATTTTGAAGAATTGGGTCATTTTACTTAGAGTCATTGCTATGAAGGCTTTTAGGAAGCTTAAATTGTGTGCCTGCTCAGTCTTTCACATTGAACATATCACCATTTGAAGACACCAACTTTCACGGATTTCAGTCTGTAAATAACTGTTTTACTCTCCCTATTGTACTTTTGTCACAGTACCTGATTGGAATTTTTTCAGACTGGATGACATATTTACTGCCTATTGTCCTTTTTTAGGCTTGTTCTTAACCATGCCCAAGCCCCAGGGTCATTTGGTGGTGACATGTTATAAATAACATTATTACCATAATTAAAGGATTGATCAGAGTAGCTTGGGAGGAAAATCTACTCACCTTTGGCTTGCAATCAAGCCTGAGTCACTGGGGTCATTAACACAATTTACTGTAGCTGACCAAATACTCTTCTTTGGGTAGGTGATGTTTTTCACAGTAGACATACCTAACACTTGACTGGTGTGATGTGACCTAATTCCAAGTAAACTGTAAAATCAAAAATATTCGTTGATGGCCTACTGTGTCCTTTTATTGTGCTTTTATGCAGATTCTTCAAACTTTATAAGACTCTATTAAGCTATGTAGGTCTTCCAAACCTAACCTTGTCAATATGTAAAGTAAAATGTTTACTTACTGAAGAAATAACAAAATACGATCATAATGAAATTATTGTTTAATTACTTGGGAACATATTGTCTTGTGCCATCAGTGGGTAAGATGACGACCATTAATCTGAATTTCTTTCCAGCATCTCTCTCTCTTGCCTCAGTAGCAGCTAATTTGCCATAGTTCAGGATAGGACAGTCAGAGCTGGAGTGTTCTGGGGGTTGGGTATGTGTGCTGGTCTCTGTAATTTTCCAAAGTTCTCCAGGGAAATCTGGTACTCTACCACCTTCCTTCCCTGGTGCCTCTGGGAACTACAGAGGAGCTCCCTCTTTCTCCCTGCTTCTTCTCCTTCTCCTTTTTGGTAGTCAGGTATCTTCTCCATAGGAATAGAGATCATTGCATTAAAAAAAAAATAGGAAGATTAAAATAAAAAGGGCTCTTATACTCTTATAGAACCTAATTGTAAAATTTTCATTCACTTTACGTTTTATTTCTTCTTTCTTTTATTTTCCTATTGATTGAAAGTTAAAAAGAATAGAATCCTGTAATGAGCACTAGTTTGCATACAGAATGAATAAAAGATTGTTTTCGCATTCTCCGAGTAAAATATTTTAAATGGCCAAGTACAGGAATATTTGCCAGGCTCTGAAACAATTTCAGTGGTACAGTGCACGTTCACAGTGGTAACATAATCAAGGGCCTGTCTGAGGCCCTCCTGGGAATTAACATCTTCATATCTGCTTTTGGCAACCTGACCTCACTGACTGCATTTAACCATCTTTAAGTAAGGGTGTTTGAGATTTAATTTGTACAAGTAGAGAAATATTCTGAAGATAAAAGTGTATGCACACGTATATAGAACCTAGCATGTATTTATTCAGTCAGTTTTAGTTGAGCTGGTATATTTGTATTTTCTCATAACAGTTAATATTCCCTCACTGGCAGTTTATAATGCAATATAATATTATACTTTGTGGATATTATAAATAGAATAAACTTGAACCACTAATAATAAAACATCTATGGCACTCATTTATTCTTGACTTCTTCACTTAGATCATCACCATTTATTAGAACTGCACACAATACTTCTCTAATAGGTTTAAGGCAGAACTGTAATGATTTCAAGCAGAATTGTAATGATTTCAATAGTTACTTATCAAAGGAGTGGAAGATTTCCATGTAATTTCTTCCTAGTCGGGTCTGGATACGAATGAAAGGAACAAGAAAAGATATAATCTCGGAGCTATGAAAATAATTTGGGAAAACTATTAAAGCAAAGTATTATAATTTTTAACTTGTACACCAATTTTAGTTGAATTGCATAACTATTTAGCAGTCATATCAATTAAAATGCTCTAAAATGAAATAAGGAAAATGAAGTTAAAAATAGAGCGAATTACTTTAATACCTTATTTAAATTTTAATTTGCCTTTAAGACAATTTATTTCAGGTCCGGGAAATATTCTATTTTTTGGCTCTGTCAATTAAGATCAATCCCCCAAAAGAACTTGTTTGTAAAGGCCAACATTTCCAATGTGGCATCTAGACCCGCATGCAAACTATTAATAAAGTAATACAGTGCAAATGACCCAACAAAAGCATATTTTCAATTCATATTTCAATTCATGCAGGCTATTTGATGACACATTAACAAATTATAATAAATTTCTCTCATGAGAATTTGGCCCAATGTCAATCTGACTTTGAAAAAAAGATCAAAGCTGCCCTGTCAAATTAATTCTGACAGACTTGTCAGAATTAAATAAATTAAATAAATTAAATAAAACTTGACATACTTGTCTTTGGCTATTGAAATTTGACCTCTTAACACTTCGTATATTTATTGCTTTTCATTGCTCCTTAGATTGTACACCAATGGATCTTACTGAGGAAAAACTCATCGTATCTATACCAGCTGAATATTTAGAAATGTGACAGAAATTTGGTATTTCTACATGGCCCTCTAGTACACTGTCCTCTTTATGTCTCATACATTCTTTTGTTCTGGCAAAGAACAGGACAGTGAAAGAAGGGAAAAAGAAGGCATTCTGGTATGTCTTTTGCTGACTCCTCAATAGTTGGGATTTGTAAGAGATCACAGATCAGAAAGGATTTTAAACTCTAGTGCATTTGAGCTTCCAACTGCTGCTTGAGCAATGTGACAACAGTTTGAGATGCCCTTCCAAATGTGCCTGGCTTAAGTTACAAAAAATGTTAATAGCTTTGACCTCTTCAACTATTACATGAAGAAAAGGCTCAACTCACTTAAGGGCCACCCTATTGTAATCTCTATCTTTGAAGTGAGTCACGTACTAATTTCCTCTCAGGAAAGTTTAAACCAAAATATGTTTAGTCAGAAGGATTACTTTTTACTTTAAGAACCCCAAACAGCTGAGATTTGGGCAATATGATTAAAAGATAGCAAATTAATGCATTAATTTGAAAAATGTGTGCAAAGTACTGAACTAAATTACAACCCACAGAGCCTTCATTTACTTTCCTGTGTTTATGTAAATGGACATTCTATTAGTAAATTGAATGCAAATGAATAAAATTTAGTATCTGTCATAGCTACATGAGACAGTAACTTATACAGTCATAAAAATAAGAGATCTCTACTACAATTAAACAGGCTTATGTAGATCCCAGATACTATGTGACCGAGGAGAGCCTTGTTTATTATACTCACCACTGGTGCATTAAGACTTAGGAATATTTGAAATGAGGACATCTCAGGATTGTTCACTGTGATACCAGGATTTACAGTATTTTAGAAGTGCCCCGGAGTTCTAACTATTCTTTGATAAACAGAACCTAGTCCTAAATCATGCTTCTGATTGTCTTGTAGTCCCTTTTCACTAAATATTAAGTGATGATTATAATGAAACCTTTATTAAATTTTTACTCCATTAAGGAGTTTTGGTGAGCCTGTAAGATTTAGCCACAGCTGTTGTTCTCTGAGAAAGCTTAAAAACTGACAGAATCATCTCTAAGGTTATTCTAGAGCCTAGGTATTCCTTTATGATCTGTGGCAATGTATGTTGGGTGGGTGATAGATTAAAAATAAGGACAGATGGAAATGTATGTTTATTCTTCTTCTACTGTATTTAAATCTCTAAAATCAGAATGTAACTTACGTGGTGTTACATAGTTAAATTGCAGTGTTTTTCTTCTTTGTTTATACATACTATAATGGTCCATCTTGCAATTGATGGGGTGGTGGATATAATGAAATGTGGTAGCTCCTATTTTCTGATTCACACAAAAGGCTAAAAGGTAATATTTTATAATTTTTCTATCAGTGAAGATCCATGACTTCATATCAGTCTCTGTGTATAGCTAAGAAATCCTTCCTACATTTCTCCATTTTCAGGTTCTGGGCTGGTAACATTGCCTGTAATCATTTTTATTAATTTGTGTGTGTGTGTGTGTGTGTGTGTGTGTATGTTTAGTGTCTGAAAAAACTCTTCAGGGATTGTTCTCAGTGGGGTTAGTGGAATAGCACTCAATTTTTTTTTATTACCAGAAGTTAGTGAGCCTAACCAAGAAGACATTTATTTAGACAGATTAATCCAATTGATTCTCTCAATATTGAATTAAAATCAATGGAAAGGCAGGTTTACCAGAGAAGCTGAGAGACATCTTGGGCAAAATACTAAGACCCTGAATTTCAGAGCTTGAGCTATACAGTTAATGGAAGTGAGTTTAACTAACTGATTGTTTTTCTCCCCCTATGAATACCTGGATGCATGCTAGCATAGAGCTAGTCCTTAGCAGTTGACATATCCTGTTTTCCTCACACACAGTGTTTAATTCTATGGGCTGACATGCTCAAGCAGATAGGACTAGGATTCCCTAGAAAAGTGGATTTAAACATTTTTGACCACAGTGCTAAATACAGTCTGTTCTACCTCCTGACATAATACATCTGCACACACATAACTGAAAGTCCCACACAACTGAAGTGAGAACATTACAAACAATAATTACTACTAAGACTTTTTGCTTATGATTTACTCTAATATGTTCTATTCTGTTCTATTCTCTTCTTTCCCCATGTCATTTTTACTGCTAACTTCTATTTTTTTTCCTTTTATGTATGAAAAAGCTTATGTATCACTTGAAAGATTCAAAAGAATACATATAATATAAACACATTGTGAAGCATAGTAATGAAACAAACTCCATTGCTCCCATCTAGAATATTATGAACATAATGAAAGCCCTCTGTGTACTTCTTGGTATCAACCCCTGCCTTGTACACAGAGATTACTACTTTCCTGAATTTCTTTTAATTGTACCCTTGCTTTTCTTTTTAGATTTACCACATAAATTTGTATTCTCAAAAAACATATTTAGTTTTGTTTGATTATAATTATTTGATATTCTTCCTTGACTTGCTTTTTTCTTCTTTTTGCTAAATGTTACATTTCAAAGATCAATCCATATTCATACATTCATTCATTCAACAAATATTGATTGAGTGCAGACTATATGCCAGGTCCTCTGCCATGTGCTTGGTGTGCATCACACAAACCAAATAAGGAGTCCTACTCTCCTAGAGCTTACATTCTACTGGGAGGAGACAGGTGATAAACAATAGATGTAATAAATAAGTAAATTACATCAAATGTTAGAAGCTTATCTTATCTGTATCGCTTTGTGTTTTCATGATTATTCTGCTTGCATCTCCCTTGTTAAAACTTTGATTTGGGGAAGAGTGCCGTTCCTGGAAATGAGTTTAGAGAATTATTCTCAAAAACAGAAGGAAATGGTTCTCACCTAAATATTAAGAAATAATCTCTATTTCTGATAAGGAAACATAGAGCAGGATTAGAAGAATCCAGAGTGCTGAGGTAAAGGTACATGGCAGTCTTAGAAGGATTGTTCCTGAAGGGCCTTGTAAAGAAGGTAGCAGTTGAGCAAAACAACCAACCAACCAACCCAGGGATGAGTGTAGTTGTAGTATTTGTAGTTGTGTATTTACTTTCACTGCTGTGTAATATTCAATGGTGTAGATATACCATTGAATCCTTTCTCTTCTTTATTATGATATTACAAACATTCTTGCCTTATCTCCTGGGACATGTGCAAGAGTTTCTCTAGAAGTAGAATTTCTAGAAGCTTATGAAGAATTTCTAGAAGCGCATGCAATATCTAACTTAGGATACAGACAACTTAAAAAAATTATTATTATTATTTTGGCTGCACCACGTGGCATGTAGAATCTCAGTTTTCCCCACCAGGGATCAAACCCACGCCCCCTGAAGCGGAAACGCAGAGTCTTAAGCACTGGACCGGCAGGCAAGTCCCAAGATACAGCCAGATTATTTTCCAGTGGTTAACCAATTTATACTCCCACCAACAGAGTATAAGATTTTCTATGGTCCACATTTGGCTAATGTTCAAAATTATGAGACTTTAAAATTGTGCCATATTTAATTTTGCCATATAATTATCTTTGCATTTATCTCATTTCTGTTGAAGTGAGTACTTTTTAATATAACTATTGGCCTTTCTTGTATCTCTTGCGTTTATGAGTTTTGCCTATTTTTCTGCCAGGTTATTTCTATTTTTTCTCATTGGTTTGTATAATCCAGATGATCTCATCTCAAGATTTTTAACTTAATTACATCTTTTTCAAATAAGGTAATATAGGTTCTGAGAATTAGGACATGGACGTATCTTTTTGAAGGCCACCATTCAACCCACTAGAGGAGGTTTGGGTATAGTCCTCATACCCCAGCTTTGCTTTCAAGCCAGTGTTCCTTTAGTTCTGTACAAAACCTCTACTAATTTGAAACTGATACCATCTTGTTATGAGATTTTTATGCCCCTCCTCTTTGCTTTAATTTGCAGTATTCCTTCTCTTCCAAACTTGTATCTAAGTGGATAACTCAATCAATATACAGTTTCTCAGTCTCTTTCTGACATCACTACTATCTCACCTCCTCCTCATTTTAGCCAACCCACACCTGTGACTATCCTGGGGGCTTTTTATGGCTCCAGGTTTGTTTTTTAACTTCTTTACCTTTAACTGTCATCTTTAAATTCAACACATCAGGATGTCCTTGCAGATCTCGTGTTCACTTACCTTTCCCCACATGTATTCTTCAGCAACACTGAGACCTAGAGTCTCTCAATCCCTCATTTTTACCCTTTTTTTTTTTTTTTTTTTTTTTTTTTTTGTGGTACACGGGCCTCTCACTGTTGTGGCCTCTCCCGTTGCGGAGCACAGGCTCCGTCCGGACGCTCAGGCTCAGCGACCACGGCTCACAGGCCCAGCCGCTCCGCGGCATGTGGGATCTTCCCAGACCGGGGCACGAACCCACATCCCCCGCATCGGCAGGCGGACTCCCAACCACTGTGCCACCAGGGAAGCCCCTTTACCCTGTTTATAAGCCCTCTAAAGTGCTCAGTAATTGCTGTCTGGTAGTGGTAGCAGAAGGATTCGTATTCAGATTCATAGTCCATCAGCTTAACCATTTCCTTGCCAATATTCTCAATTCTCTTTTTTTTCCCATGCCAAACTGTATCCAGCTTTTTAAATGATACTTTTCATAAACAATCGTGGTATTTCAGGCAGGACATGGGCAGGCAATCATTAACCATAAACAACAACTTTCAAACTCCCCCTTTCAATGGACTACCAAAATCAGAAAACCACTATAAAACCCAAGGAAGTCTTCATGTGATGCTCTGAACAGGAAAAGTGTAGAGTGAGGGTTGACATTTCACAGTTAGCGTGTTATTTAACAACTTTTTACAAGCCAACCCTAACTTCCAGGAAATGTAAATGTAAAAGGCAGAATTATCAATTTGAAGATCCACAATCTAAAAAAGGAACCGCTGCTTTTTCATTCTCTTAACTGCCCAACCCCAAACCTAAATAATTTACAACAAAATAAATGTAGTTCTTACCCTCATGGATCTCCAGGCTGATTGCAGAGAGAGACTTGAAGAGATAATGAAAAGTGTCAGTAGTGTTCTAAAAGTGAAAGTACAAGAAGCTAGTTTAGGAGAATAATTATCCCCTGAAAAAATGACATTTAAACTGGGTCCATGAAAAGTGAAGAGAAGAGAGTGCTGGCAGTTGGAGAAGCATGCACAAAGGCCAGATTATCAGGTGATTCTGGTCTCAACTTAGATTATTTTCTCTGTGAAGCCTTCCCTGGTTTCCCGTGTCTAAGTCAGATCTCCCTTCTTTACACCTCCCCAGGAATCATCAGTTCTCCTTAGTTAGCACTTAGAATCAGTAGTTTCTCCTTTCTCAAATATGTTGTATTTGCCTGTTTTCTTTTGTTTGTTTGTTTTTTTGCTGTATGCGGGCCTCTCACTGTTGTGGCCTCTCCCGTTGCGGAGCACAGGCTCCGGACGCGCAGGCTCAGCAGCCATGGCTCACGGGCCCAGCCGCTCCGCGGCATGTGGGAATCTTCCCGGACCGGGGCACGAACCCGTGTCCCCTGCATGCCTGTTTTCTTGACTTTCTTTCTCAGTGGCTCTGGAAAGAGTTTGGTATTTGACTCATTCCCCATAATATCTCCATGCCAGGCAGTATCTGACATATAATACAGGCTTAATAAAATTTGTCAATTAATTTAATAGATCAATGAGAGTAAAGTACTCCAAGGGCAATAACTCTATGGGTACAAATGGAGGCCAAGTGATTTGCTTTGCCTTTGTGGTGATCATATTGATGGGACCTATTCAAATCAATTTAATTCAAGGCAATGTATATTTATCGTAGACTATGGATATTACTGTAGGCATGTTGAAATGTCACGTATTCTTCACTCACATGGTATAGTGATATTGATCTTACCTTTCTGAGGAAATCCCATACAAAATAAATAATGTACAGAGTATGTTTTGGCAGGCTGAGTACTCAGTCCAGTAAAGCAAGAGCATTGTTTCTATATATGTGTATCAAAGCACTTTTTTTTTTTTTTTTTTTTTGTAGGACTCACTGAGTCACTACATAGGTTTCAGGCTCTGTAGCCATGAGAGATTTGGAAATCCATTCCCAGGACCACAGTTCTCAACAATACCTCAGTGTGTCACAGTCAGCTCTGAGGTAATGTCACCAAAAAATGGTGCTAATGTGTTCACAGCTCTTAGAGGTTTATCATGATTTTGTAAGAAAAGGTGGGTAGAATGGGAATTTGAATTAAGACAAACCATTAATGCTTTACCTCTGGGACTGTTGATAGGTCGAGGGTGTTACCCCTTTCAGACAGATTAATGCAGTTGTAGGCTTAAACAAGAGCCCTTTAGAGGAAAGAGGTTGGGAGAGGTGTGCTGGCAGACAGTTTTCTTGTTTAGATTGTATCTGATGAAAATCTTTAAAGTCACGGCATTAGTAGGAATTTCACTTCCAAGAGTTAACATCCTAAGTATTATCAAAGCAAATCTCATAATTTTGCTATAAAGGCATCAAATTTCTAGTCACCTTAGGGAACAAAAAGGTAGACCAACCCACTTCCTGCACTAAAAAAAGGAAATGCCCATCTCTGAAAGGTGCTGACCTTTAGACGTTATGTCGTATCAGTGGAGAAAGAAGATTGGATGTAGGCCTCTTGACATATTTCTTCTGAAAGGTAAGTTAGTACAGGCTACTCTCAGCATTGGTGTTTTCGTGTCAGCATTTGTAACTGATGCCAAAATATTGGCTCTCTGTGCACCAATGCTGAACAGAAATATGCAGACAGTTTTGGAGGAAAGAGAAAGAGTAGCTTTATTTCTTTGCCAGGCAAAGAGGGAATACAGCAGGCTAGCACCTGCAAAAACTGTGCCCCTTGTAGAGGGCAGTGAGAAGTTTTTATAGTAATGGTTCAAAGAGATTGTGATCAGCTCATGGACACTTTTCTGACTGGCTGGTGGTGAGGTAAGTGGGAGTCAGCATCATCAAGCTTCTGATTCCACCTGGTCTGGGCTCTACGTGCTTGTGGGCAGAATACTATAGTTAATCGTTAACTTTTTCTACCTGGAGAGGGTTTCAGTATCTGCAAAACAGCTCAAAGATATTGCTGTGTGTGCCCGTTGATGGGGAACCAGGACCTTTCCCCAAGGCTGCACTACTGTTTCTCTTGTTTGTTTCTCCTTTGTCTCACATCCCCTCCCTTCTCTAATTAACAACTGCTTGAATTTGCCTTTTGGAACTCAGGGAAGGTCAGTGAGGCTGAATGAAGTCTATTTCCTATAATCAAAGAAATGGGGGACAGAGAAAGGCTTTGTGCTCAGGAGCCCCACTGGGCTCTGCTCGGTAACGTTAAGTTTGGCATTAGTTATCTTCATTTATAATAATATTATTTATAGTAAAACTGAGACTGTAATAGTAATAAATTTCTGTAATAATTAAGGGGCAATGGAGTAGAATGAACACTAGACTGAGAGTTTGAAAATCTGAATTCTTAGGTAGGGAGTAGCCACTAGATAACTAGAGGTTTTAGATGAGCAGCCACTACATAACTAGAGATTTTAGATGAGCTACTGTAGGTCTTAAGGATTATAACTCAAAAATGAGAAGAATGGACTAGATCAGCTGATCTAAACTGTGTCCCTCAGAAACATTAGGGATCCCTGGTAACCCTCAAAGAGCACTCCGTAGGGAACAGAGAAAATATTTAGGTGGGGTCTATATTTCTACTTCTACTTTAACTAGAATCTCCACTTTGATCTCCTTTATATATTGGACTTTCTTAGAACATTTGCATAAAATGGTTCTTCTCTTCATTTCTTTTTAAGCAGTGGACTAGGTGACTTCCAAGTGTCCTTGCTGCACTAATATGCAACTACTCTGTCCTAATAGAGGTGTCATAAATTCACATATTAAATACCTTAGAAATTTAGCTTAAGATGTTTCCAGAATAAGACTTAAACATTTTGTCCAGAAAGAGCATTTTAAATTATGTCATAGATGCCCCAATCTGGAGTTTATCTTAAGAATAAAAGTGTTTTGCTTATTTTAGAGCATATCATGAATATTCATCTGAAAATACATGTTATCCTCAGAATAGAGTACCAAAAAGCACAAGAAGTACCTTCTCCTTATTCTGAGAATAATTTCCTGAAGGTTAATTAAAAACATCTATTTTTCAACCATCATTGTTTGAATATCTAGTATATACTAGCCAGGTACTGTTAGGCTTTAAAAATAAAAGATCCAAAAATGTCCCTCCTGACCTTAAGAATGTAGTCTAGCGGGGAAGACAGACACATGGACAATTAACCGCAAAGTGATGAGGTATATGTAGGGATAGACATATATAGTGTAGATTTTAAAAGAGTTAAGCATGGCGATTAGAAGCATAGGGCTTGTTTGTGTTCAAATTCTAGTTCCCTTGTTTAGTAATATTATGGCTTCTAGTTTCATGACTTACTTGAGTTATGGCTTCATTTTCTTCATTTGAAAAATGAGGATAGGAGAAGTAGCTGCCTCTTAGGAATTTTTTGTGGCAATTAAACGTTCTAACAGTGTCAGACACCTGACACAATGTCTGCAGTGAGTGCTAGCTTAAATGGAAGCTGCTGTTGCTATACTGCTTAGTAGATTTTTTAATCTTTATTTTGTATATACGAAGGATTTGGAGACAGTATGTTCCTGCGTGGCTTGCAAGCAGAGGTCTTTGCTTCAGACTAGCTCTTCAACTGTGTTGCAGAGCAAATAGCCTTGGTAGATAGGGATGGTGTCTCCTGCTGGAGCAAAGCTCAGGTATGTTCACAGCCCATTGAAACGAAGACCTTGCCTCCCTCTGGGCCAAAAGTCAGGTGGGCTTACTGCCTGCTAGAAGAGAGTCAGGTTTCCGAGCTCGGGCTTCCTCTGCTGTAGCATAGCCTGCAGCCTGGGCGGGCATCACCTGGCCCTCTTTGTGTCATCCTGTGGTCAGTGGGGCTTGGGGAGCTGGCACACCTGCTGGTACCCTGTGGGTGATAAAGTCTTTAGTCTCTGAGTCAGGAGTCATGTCTTCTTACAGCATCCAGGGCACGTGAGCACCTGCTCTGTTAGCTTGCAGGAAAGTAAAACCTCAGAACCTTCATAGTTCTTGATACTAGAGATACTTCGCGGTAAAGATCTTACCCCAGCCAGAGGATCACAGCTTTTTAAACCATATTTTCTCTCTTTCCCAACAGCATATTATGAAAAATTTTAAGCATATGCGAAGGTGAACACCCCTATTCCCATGACCTATATTATCCCAGTAACAACTTATTATATTGTAAAACTTTTTATGAAAATAAAGATTAACATTTTTATTTTTGTTACAACTGTAACTGGCATCTGTACTTCACAGACCTTTGAGCCTCATAATTAGAAGTCAGAATGCTTAGGCTCAGAAAGTTTAAGGATCTTGCCTGAAGCCCTGTTGCTAGGAATCCTCGCAGCTGCTCAGTCCTCTGACTCCATATTTCTGGCTTTCAGTAAAAGGGTACGTGTTCATTTCACAAGGTCGGGGAAGAATTACATTCTCCCCACCTTTCCTGTGTTGAGGCAAAGAGTGTTTATACCTGGGATGGGCCTGAACATAGAATCCGGCTCATGGTCCGGTTTAATCTGGATTGTCTCGCACTGAAAATATATACACCCCATTTAGGAACATCCTGAACTTGGTAGTAGATGCTCCTTTGGGATGTCTCTACATCTGCTTTAACTGACACCTCCAGCCTGCACAAGAAACGCTGTTGTTACTCTGATAAGCATCAGTGTGGATCCCTAGAGCTTCTCCAAGATGTTCACAAGCAACTGGGAGGCGTTTGGCCATCACCACTAGGAGGAGGTTATGAGGGGACTGCAGATGCTCTGGGATGGTGAGGACGGAGAAGCTGACCTGTGTCAGAGGGGTCTATTGTGGTGTGAAATGAAACTAGAGTATGAATGATAACTTACCTAGTTGTGAATTAAATGGCCTTTATGACCTGGCCTGAGCCCCATCCCAAAGTTGTCATATTGTTTTATAGGAAACACATTAATTTATAAGTAAACTTTTGGCTGATAATATGTAAGTTGGAGATAAATGATAAGTACATATGAACCTTAGGCTTTAACACTGACATTTATAACCTGAAAAATATGTTATTCTTATTACATGCAAGTGTATCATGACACACCAGCCAGAAACATGCTTTATTGAGTTACTTGCATAATGTGTTCATTTTGAACCCCAGGATCTTTTTCACAGTTGTCAGGGGGTCCACTCAATGAGATTCTTCTCTCAAGCTTCATAAAAACAACCATACTATTGACCAATAATATAAAATTGTCACTTTGCACAGGTACCTGGCACGTTGGAAGTACTAAAAATATTCATTGACTAAGTGAATGAATGAATGAACTAACTTATACTATACAAGAATGGTTACAGATGAATGCAGTGATATATACCATGTTTCATCACTTCTAAGATATAATTTTCCACATTGTAATTAATATATCTGATATTAGATGTTTTAAATTGATACAGCTAGCAGTATTTTTTCATATAAAAGTAATGATACATCTTAAAATAATTTTTTTTTTTGGTGGTACGCGGGCCTCTCACTGTTGTGGCCTCTCCCGTTGAGGAGCACAGGCTCCGGACGCGCAGGTTCAGTGGCCATGGCTCACAGGCCCAGCCGCTCCGCGGCATGTGGGATCTTCCCGGACTGGGGCACAAACCCGTGTCCCCTGCATCGGCAGGCGGACTCTCAACCACTGCGCCACCAGGGAAGCCCTTAAAATAATTTTTTTATGTTCAACGAAATGTACTTTATATCTCTAATTTACCTGTATATTGTGTGCTCCTGGTAGGTAGGCCTGTCCCTTCATTACATTAAGAGGTACTATATTCATTTCTAATAATTTTACAATTTAAAATAGAACATTTTTTGTTAGCTTTTCTTTTAATAGCTTGGAATATGTGTTCTACCTACCTACGACTATTCATTTACATGATGGGTAGGGCCTAAAACTTTCTGTCTCCTCTGATAAGCACTCTGCAAAATTGTCAACTGTGACTGCTTACTGACATAGGAATGACAATTTAGTCTTCACTAGCCTAGGGTAGAGTGTAGGCATTCATGAACCATCTGGATTTTAGCAGACTGAGCTCTACCTCAGGAAAATTTCCCATTACACAGTGGTCACTTCCTATGCCACTCTACTAAGGATTCCATCACCTCTACAGTATCTGCAGTTTAACTTCTTAGCTTTTGACACCCACTTCTGTGTGGGCTCCACTATCTGTCTTTATGTTCATTATTTAAGTGTTGCTGTCAGAGTGGGTGGTAGTATGCTCTCTGAATTGTCATGGCAACCAGAAAATCATTTTTCTAATCTTGTCGTTGGCTATTAATTGTTACTTTACAAATCTATTATATAAAACGTCTCCACATGCCAGAGTGAATCAATCTTCTATGGATTACTTTTTTTTCAAATATTTTACGATCAGATTCCAAACTAATTTCTTTGTTGATTAGTGTGTCAATAGTCTAAAGGCAATGACTGTTCAGTGAGGTTGGGTACAGTAACATGTCAATTCAAAACCCAGATTCCCTGGCTATTTGTCTGTTCCCCCCCCCCTTTTACTTTTCTGTGATAATTAAACATAATTCCAGAGGATTAGTAAAAGTAGAGTACTTATATCCTAGATGCAGTACTTTAATATGTCAGCCTGGGGAAATTCGCTGGCTTATTCTTTGGAGATTGAAATGAGTTCTTTTAATTTTGTGCAGAATTGTATAGCTTTCCCTGCCGATGGTGTTAACGGTACCTTAAAAGAGGTACTAAGTGCTATCTCTTCTTTAATTCCTGGAATAGAGAGCAGCTGAGGAGATGGAAGACTATGGCTAAATACCTTACTAGAATCTAAGTGGAAAGTAGAAATGTTTGTGCTTTAATAGAGGATTTAGGGCCTCCCTGGTGGCGCAGTGGTTGAGAGTCTGCCTGCCGATGCAGGGCACGCAGGTTCGTGCCCCGGTCCGGCATGATCCCACGTGCCGCGGAGCGGCTGGGCCCGTGAGCCATGGCCGCTGAGCGTGCGCGTCTGGAGCCTGTGCTCCACAACAGGAGAGGCCACAACAGTGAGAGGCCCGCGTAACGCAAAAAAATAAAATAAAATAAAAAGGATTTAACGTAACAATGGTTCAAACTACTGAAATATTTGTGTTTAAATTTTTGCCTTTGCGTTTGATTATTTACTTTGATCTGATTCATGATAACCTCACTGGATGTCAGATTGACGGTGCGCATACTTGTCTGAGATTTCCGTTGCATGTCAGCAGACTCAGCATGGGGGGAGCAAGATTAGGATTTTTGCACTTGTAGCTCAGTGGATGGGACAGTACAGAGATACTTTGTGCCGTGTGCTATGTACTTTGGAATGTGCATTCTATAAATATTTTATGAGCCATCAACTTACTGAGCAATATCCTAGTGATTTTTTTTTTGATGGAGAACGTAGCATCTTCTTTAGTTGTTTATTATTTTTTATGCCATATGTTTTCATTTGAAGCTCTCTGGATAATTCAGGCAAAAAAAGAAGTGAGTGTGGCTTAAAAATACCTGAATTAGCTGCTAGGCTTAAATTCTCTGAGCTTGTGATGCTCAAACAGGGGTGCACATCAAAGAAAATCCAAGGACTTTATACATAAGAATGTTAAGACTCTCAGACCTCCTGATTCAGAAGCCTCCAGAGGTAAGACCCTGAATCTGTCTGTTTAAATAGATTTCAGGTGCCCCTGGCTCTTCATTCTGGCTAAGAACCACAGACCTGCTAAATGCTCTGTTCCTGATATATATGGTGCATACCTTATAATTTGTGTCTCTTGATTTAGAATTTTTGAGGAATCCTCATGCATGGAATCTTTCTCAATTTCTGGTTTGAAAGGCAACTTTTGATTACGTTTAAGCCTATGCATTCGCTTACATTTATGGTGCACTTTACATTTAGCAAAGTACCTTCATTTCATCCTCACCATCATCTTGTGAGATAGGCCGTGGACAAGGTGCATGAATGTGCAAGTTGGCTTGCCGCACATGAGCCCTGGTTGAGGGGACATATGGGGCCTCCAACCTGGTCCACACAATGAACACTAAATTGTGAGCCTGCAGCAGGCTGGATTGACTCAGAGGGGACATCTTCTTCTAACTCTCACAGAGGCGTGCCATGGGCCAGAGGCCCCCCTGAGGTAAACAAACCAGGGCTTATTATCCCCTTGAAGAGCTTGAGAGGCTCTGACAGGATCAATAGCTCTTCCAAGGTGTCACAGGTAATGAGTGGCCAGCTGAGACGATGTTACTTGGCTTTATCCAGTGCTTTCCTGTCATACTAGAAATTATTCTTGTATATTCTTTGAGATACCCATGTAATTCCACCAGAGTAATTTACAAATGCTCTGGTTGTTCATTAAAACTGGTTCCTGGCCATATAACTATGTAGAATGAGTTTCTTTTTCTTTTTGATCAGGAGCAATTTAGTCAACGTTGGTTGTGACTTGTATTTGAAAACAAACACTCATACAAACAAAACAAAACAACGGCTTGATAACCTTTGAAATTCTCGGCTATGCTGAACATGTAGATTAAAATATGGAAAATCAATACAACTTCTGGGAGTTTTCATAAGGATGATAATGTATGTAAGATCATCCTTCAGGACATGATTGTCTTGTGATGTACTGGAAACAGTAGGAGCCTGGAGGTGGGGAAACTCAACGTCTAGTCCTGATATTTTCCCTGATTTCATGCATGCCTAACCCAATTCATGATGAAATGATAAATCTCTGGCTTTTTTTTTTTTGCTGGAAATTAGTCTTGCACAAATACGTTCCTTGGCTAGTCTGCATGGTTCCAAGGGTGGGCCTTTGTATTCTTCTAGCCATGTCCCTGTGTCTTCACCAGCTGCCACTGTGCTCACCAGGTCACTCTCAGTGGGACATGGCTCTTCTCTCCTGACCCTTGCTGCTGCCAGCATCACTCTTGCCTCTTATTTCCCAACCCTGAATGTAAAACCTTCCTCTCAACTCCTCATGTAAGAAAGAGATCAGGCTGTAAATATTGGTGTGTCTTTATTAAAGGCTTGCAGTAGTGGAAAGGAAGTTCAACACCAAGAATAACTCATAATGCTCTCTTTCTGGGTTGGTGCGCTATCTCACTACCAGCCTGTCTCTGTGTTCCAGGCACAGCTCACTCAGAAAGACTGGCAGAGCCCCAGGCCTCTCCAGACGTGGGAGTCCAAGCATAATGATTCTCATCTACAAAAAGAGGAGGAGCGTTTTTCTCCCCACCTCATCTCAGGACCTGCCTCCCTAGTTTTTAATTTCTGCCCTACGTTTCAAATTTTCCTAGGATTATTAAGAGTGGCAGCATCTGCTTACTTTAGGAGAAACCTCATTTCTGCCCAGAAGGATGTGGTATCTCCCTAGAGTCCCTATAAGACAGTTCAAAGTCATTAGTCAAGTCAGACTCCAGTAAATTAATCAAAGTCTAAATTATTCCACCTTTAATGCTAGTCCCTGTGGGACATGGATGCTCTATCAGTGTGTATCTGTTCTTCGACTGGTTGAGTTCTATCTTATTCTCTCCTCTGAGGATTTCAAGTAATCTGGATTCCAGGATCGAGGATCTCTTTTTATACCTCTCTGTTCTTCTCATTTTCCAATATGTCAAATGGAGATGAAAAATCCTTTATAGGGTTTTTAAAGGATCATATATAAAGCATGAAATCATGCTATTTATGTGGTAGATTTTGTACAAATACTAAGTTTTACATTTTGTATATATAAGTATTAATTTTAATTTAACAAATACTAAATAATAATTGCCAGGTACCATGCACTTCTATAAATGCATTTAAGAATAAGACATTTTATAACATCCCTTGGAAGTACTATGATTATCTTCATTTTATCTTTACTCTGAGACTCAGAGAAGTTAAGCAATTTGCCCAAGGTCACGCAGGTAGCAGTAGTCAGTCTGGTTCTAGAATCTGTTCTTAGCCATTTTGCATAGGCTTAGAATTTTGGTATCTGAAGACATGACCAGAGTAAGCAAAAAAATAAATGTTTACTTGCAATATGAAGGAAGGCTTAAATTAGGATTTTAGTGGAAACAATTATCCAAGTATATAAATCACCAAGAAAATAAGGATCTGTGTTCTTTCAGATGCCAGTTTTTGTGTGGCTTGTTATTGAATTTTTATGTGTAACAGGTGTTGATAGAAGACAACAACTAAGGGCCCTATCCTTAATCTGGGGCCTTGCTATTTAAAGTGTGGTCCCAGGACTAGCAATATCAGCATCACTTGAGAGTTTGTTGGAGATGAGGATATTCAGGTCCACCCAGACCTGTTGAACCAGAAACCGGATTTTACCAAGAACCTCAAATGATTTCTGGGCACATTAAAGTTTGGGAAGGTCTGGTCCAGAGCAGCCTATGTTCCAGCATTGACACAAAATAATATGACACAGGTGTAAGCAGCTGTTTACCAGATGTGCCCAGGGGGGACATCAATATGTTGGTATTCCTAGAATGAACTTGCAACACGTCACTCTTCAGCAGCGGGAGAGCTCTGTGTTAGTATATCGTGATTGCCACTAGAAAACATCCCTCTTTAAAGTTTCTTCTATTTGATGCAGACCTCCCAGAGCACCATTGCCAAGCTCCATTTGAAGGCTCTAAGGTGATGAGGGTCCGTGTCATCCATTCCATCATAACTGGTGGATCTGTTTGAACAGGCACACAAGTTGATCAGCGTTATCGGGGTGACAGAGGCTATTCTGTGACGTCATTCATGTCTTTGAGATTCTCAGTGGTGATTTCTGCTCTCCTGGTTTATGCTTTGACCCTTCTCCTCCAGCACAGGGGCTTTCTGACTCCTGCCTCTTCACATGGCTCCTCCTGTCTGGCCCAGAGCTCAGTGTGCTGGGATCTCGTCTGAATACTCTTATCCTGTTTCTCTCATGCCTTCCTGTCCTGCTTGGACATCTTGATATCCATCTGAGCGCCCCTCTCCAGATTCTGAAAATTGTTGGTATCCCCTAGCTGTACCCAGCGGTGGATTCTCTTCCCTGCTGGAGTGACTGCATGTGTGTTGTCTGTGGGACTAATCCGACACGGGGTTGAACCCAGCTTCTGATCTTTCTCTTCCAGGCTTGCTCTGCCTTGTGTCCCTTCACAACTCTGCAGCATCCCTTGCCCTGCAGAGAGGTCTAAGGCCCATAGGCACTATTTCTTGTGGATGAGTGTGAGAGTGCAAATGCACTATAAAAAAGGTAAGGCTGTGAATGCATTCAGTCATGGGGGAACTGAATTCTGTTTCAATTTCTGCTGTCAGAACAGCCTATTCTTCTAAATAAAAACATGAGCCAAACACAGTCTAATTTAGTTAATAGAATATCATGATCAAATCAGATTGGATATTTTATAACCTAAATCAGTTGTGGAAATGAAATAACGTGCCTTGAGCTCCTTCTTCTATGGCAGGTGTGTTAATAACTGCTAGTTCTCTTTTTCCTGGCAATCAGTTCAAATAAAATAGAAAAGGTCTGTTTTGATGTGTTGGGTAAACCTGGCTTTGATGTCTGTATTCTAAGTCTGTCTTCCTAAAGGCATGTATTAAGCATCATAAGAAGCGTCTGAGGCCATTAAATTCTACTAGACAGTCCAACCATTACGGTCAGAAGCACATCATCAAGAAAAGCCGTTATTTTTTGACAGTGTTTTTTCCATAATTGATAAAAGCTACAGAATAGTCTTTGCACAACCCAGGGTCTCTGTAGGAGTGTGAGGCTGGCTTGGGAATGAACAGTGTGTGTTTTGTTCAACTTGGTTCAAATCATGGAGCATCTGGTTTATGCAGATAATAGAGAGCATTTGTCCAGACACCTGGCGTGTGCAAATTGCTTCTCATTTTTATACTTGCAAATTAGGAATCCAAGACCCCTGCAAGGTTATGAATAAATAACAGGGCTAAGGGCTTACAGACCAAAGTCATTGTTAAAATAAACAAGCTTTAGCTCAAGATTTAACAAGCCAGTCACCCTGCAAGTAGTGCATTCCCAGCTCTGCATTGTCATCTTTGTGGCTTATATTCACCAGTCATTTCTTTTTCTTTTCCTTTTTTTTTTTTTAAAGAGATTGTCTCCATTTCCTCATTTTGATGGCCTTTGACAGATGGTACACAAAGGAAATATGGCTTTATATAGTGAGCTTGGTTGGTATGAGGATGAGGTTAGAGGTCTTTGCTTTTCTACCCTTGGTAAAGTCTCAGAAAAGAGTTGGCTCTGGACAGAATTGTGAGGAAGTGCGTCCTTCCATTCCGTGACGTTCCTCTTTCTCTACCCTGACTTTGCCCTATGATGGATTGCCTCCGCTGAGTGTTCTTTTCCTTCTTACCGCATCTGAAAACTTGTTTTCAGGAGATATATGCAGAAAAACTCATACTCATGAGCAGACAGCTGTTAAAGTTGTAATATATTCCTTTTACAAAGAATATTGGTATTTTAAACTGGAGACAAGAAACCACATGTCAGAGGAAAAAAATAGGAACCTGTTAATTGCAAAATGTTAGGCATTAGTGAACAGATGGAGAAAATATTTCAGTGGGGGAAGGAGATCCTGAGTTTCATTAATCCACACAGGCTACTTGCCCTGCCTACGCATATGATAGGCTGTTCTTCAGAGTTGGAAAGTCAGGACTGAAGTGGAAGGGTGGGGGAGAGGAGGGGATATATATGAGGATCAGTGGAGGAGAAGAGCAAGAAGAAATATGTATGTGATGCTAAGGGGTTGGAGTTATCTTTTTATTAAGAAACTGAGGCTTTGGACTAAGAGATGGAAAACAAGGGTGCTTACAATTCCTACTTAATACTGTGGAGTGGAGGCTAGCCTGACAATCTGGTGTGCTTTCAATGTAAAAACATACTTTTGAAGAGTGATAAGTCCTTATGTAAAAGCTTGATGTCATTATTCATTTTGTTAATATTTTCACTTGTTTCGTGTTTGATTTGCTTAAAGTAATGCACTTTTGCACAGAAAATAAACCCTAGGCAGTAAAATTTAATCAGATATGGTGTGGTGGCCCCCAGGACAGCCCCCAGTAACTCTTCCTTCCTGGTATCCATGCCCTTGTGTAGTCTTTTCCCATACTGGGTATTATTGATCTATGAGACAAGTAGGATATTATGGAAGTGACACTGTGACTTCTGTAAGGTTAGATCACAAACGTGTGGTAGCTTCTGTCTTTTACTATCTGCATCACTTGCTCTGGAGGAATCCAGATGCCGTGTGATAAGAACGTACAAGTAGCCCCACGGAAATCTCATAAGGGAGGAAGTAAGGTCTTCTGCCATTAACCAGCTCCAACTTGCCAGCCAAATGAATGCCTCCTGTTGGAAGCAGATTCTCCAACCTCAGTCAAGCCTTCAGATGAAAATCCAGCCAACATTTTGATTGTATCCTCATGAAAGACCCTGAGCCAGTACCATGTAGCTAAGCTGCTCCCAACTTCCTGACTCACAGAAGCTATGAGAGATAACCAGTGTTTATTGTTATTTTAAGCCAGTATTTTTGAGGTAATTTTTTATGCAGTAGTAGATAACTAATACATATGGATAAGGCAGGGATCTAGGCTGGAAGTATGCACAGAGAAAGAGTGCCTGTGTTTTGCAGATATTATACGTTGTAGAAAGGAGAAGGGCAGTGTAGGGTAGAACAAACAGTTAATGACTTGTGGAGGAAGTGGCACAGTAGATGTCCCACAAAAGACCTAGAACCACCTGAATGAATGGTCCCAAGAGAAATTTTTCTGGTGGGAAGAATGTGATTAGAAGGCAGAGTGATATGGGGAGGGGGAAGGGTAAGCTGGGATGAAGTGAGAGAGTGGCATGGACATATATACACTACCAAATGTCAAATAGATAGCTAGTGGGAAGCAGCCGCATAGCACAAGGGAATCAGCTGGGTGCTTTGTGACCACCTAGAGGGGTGGGATAGGGAGGGTGGGAGGGAGATGCAAGAGGGAGGGGATATGGGGATATGTGTATGTATAGCTGATTCACTTTGTTATACAGCAGAAACTAACACACCATCGTAAACAATTATACTCCAATAAAGATGTAAAAAAAAAAAGAAGGCAGAATGATAGAAATGAGCAAGCTCTTTGGGGGAGGTCTAGTGTGTGTGTGTGTACATTCATGTAGAAGGGTCTTAAATGCTAGTTTCTGATTTTTTGATCTTGGAATATTATCTAAGAAGTAGAAAAAATATTTAAAATTCTTAAGCATTAGAAATCATCTTGGAATCATATTTTAAGAAACCTAATCTGGTTTTAGACTACAGGATGAGTTAGGAGGGAGTAAAGATCACTGAGAGGATCCCACGGTGATATAGGTTTGTGAGAGATTTAGTTGAGGGCAATGAGAGTGGAGAGGAAGGGCAAATCTATGAGAAGACAAAAAGGCCAAGTGACAGCCTCTCTTCTCTTGGACTGCAAACACCATGGTGTCAGGAACTATTCTCGTTGCCAAGCACATAACCGGCATTGGTAAATGCTCAATATGTACTTATTGAATGAATGAATGAAAAAGGGCCAGTCCTTGGCAGAGATGTCAATAAATAAATAGTTAATCAACAGTTGGCAAAATTAAGACCTCAGGAAGTGTGAACAACTCCCTTCCAAGTCCATCCTCCTGTTTACTCTTCTTTTGTTCACTGGCCTTCTTTCAGGTGTAGAATAGGACCATATTACTTTCCACCCCCGGGTCTTTCGTCATGATGCTGTCTGTTCTTCCTGGGCAGACTACTCCTGGGTCAGTAAGGTAATGAGAGATGTGAGGATCATTTGATTAGTATCTGGCTATCCTATTAAAATGCAAAGAAGCTCCACAAGGAGAGGGAGCTGTCTGCTGGAATCACTCTTATATCTCCAGGTCATTTTATTGTACCTATTTAAGTTAAGGATGAGATACCAAGTAAATCTCTTCTTCTCCATCACATCTCTCACTGCCTAGAATACCCCTATGCTCTCCATTTCTCTTCCTGAACAGCTCTTTATCTCACATCTCATATTCTACCTGTGTATAGAAGAATTAACATAGCCTTCCTGTGACTGCTATCCTTCAAAGGGTAGCTTTCATGGTTAGCCGTTGGCTGGTGTCAGTAACAAAAATTTCTGGAGGTTTTCCACCATTCCCTAACCAATAAGGGTGGTTCGTTGTACCTAAATTATTTGTACAAATAGTATTCATATTGGACACTTGCTTTTCTCTGGGAGTCTGGAATTTTTGTACAGTTAGGCAGATGGTACCTATGTGGCCAGACCCCAGTAACAACTTTGAGTACTGAGTCTCTAATGAACTTCCTGGTAGACAGTATTTCACACACATTGTCACAATTCAATGCTGGAAGAATTAAACACCTTCCACGTGAGTCCACGGGGAAAGGACTCTGGAAGCTTGCGCCAGGTTTCCTCCATTCTTCTGATGTGCCTCTTTCCTTTGCTGATTTTGTTTTGTATCCTTTTGCTGTAATAACTCACAGCTGCAAGTACAACTATCTGCTGAGTTCTATGAGTCCTAGCAAATCATAGAAACTGGGGGTGGTCTTGAGGAACCCTGACCCCACCATCCATTGGCAAATTCTGTCAGCATTGCTTTCAAAATCTATCCTGAATATGACCATTGCTCATTTCCTCTACTGCTTCCACCCTTGTCAGAACCATCACTATATCTCTCCTAGTTGGTACTCTTAACCACTCTCCCTATTTCCACTCCTCTTTGTTTTTGAGCAGAGCAAACTGATTAAAACAAAAACATGACCTGTCACTCCTCTGCTCAAACCCTCCATTGACCAGACCTCCCACTCAAAGAAAAAGCAAAGTACTTACATGACCACCGTAGCCTGGCTGCCCATTGCCCCCTAGCTTGCATACGCTCCTGCTTCCACCTCATTCCCATTCCTCCACAAGCCCGTTCTCCCCCCAGAGCCTTTACACACACAGTCCTTTTGACCTGGAATGTTTTGCCCAGATGGATTTGTGTGGCTCAATCCTTCACTTCCTTTAGACTTTTTATCAAATGTGGCCTTAATATGAGGCCTTCCCTGGACACCCTGCCTGAAATGTCAACCTCTCCGTATTCCTCACAGTCCCCACCCTTCTTTACTTTTCCCCCTTAACAATTATTATCAACCTATTATACGTGTGTTGCTTATTTACATTATTTATTGTAGGGATTTTTGTCTGTGTTCACTGATGTAACTCCGGTGCCTACAATAGCTCCTGACTTACGGAAGGAACTCAAGAAATGCTTGCTTAATGAATGCACAAATGAATGAATAAATAACACACAACCCAGCCCCAAATCTCACCTTTTCTGTATAGCTTTCCCCAATTCCCTAGAACCTTTTGTATGTAACTTTGTTTCTTTTAGTAATTTTTTTCTCATTCTTGTTGTTTGCTACTTCTGATTGACAATTATTTCCTAATTCTCTTTGTAGTCCATACACCTGGAACAGTTTCTGGCATGTTGTAATTCAACAACAACAAAGTTTTGAAAGAGTGAATGAATAAATGAACTTTTCTTGTCATGCAAAATATCTTTCCAAATGATTATTCCAAATTACACTGACGGTAGCAGTATACGAGTGCACTCCTTTCACGAAAGATAAGGTAGGGAGTTTGTTTCTGCTCCTTCAGTCATGCTAAGTGGCTATATTGTATTTTTGTTTGTTTCTTTGATTGCTACTGTTGAACTATTTTCAATTCTTTTTGTTAAATCTATAAATCTGTTCTGCTTGTACTAATTTGTAATTTATTTTAGAAACAATGAAAACACAAAGTTTCCAAAGACTATGGAAATTGGTTGTTTCTTTGCATCAGCAAGATCGGAGAGCTTGTGAGTCGGGGCCCCAGATGCCTCCAGGGCCAGACAGGCAGCAAAAATGAGTGAACTGGAAGTGAGTGTTCTGTTGGTGGAGATGGGATGTACATTCTCCGCTGCCCCTTGCTGCTAGTATTCGGTACCACTAATGAGTGCCGTGAGGGGAAGTGGGCTCAGTGTTGCCAAAGTTTCTTTTTCAAAATTAAGTTTTTTATCTCTTAGGTCTAAAGGTGAAATCCTGGAGGTGAAAATACAGAGTAACTCTAGCAGTAAAGATATTCACCTTAAGAGATAATGAAATGGTAAAAGTACTAAAAAGTAATCAACAACATGTGATAACATGAGAAGCTGTGATATAGACTCACTACCCTTGAGAGTGTTGAGCATAGTATGTGCTTCATATTCACGTCTTTGGGAAGTATTGGTACGGCTTATGAAGATTAAGAAATCATTTGTTTTTATTCTTTTTCTCCCTCTATCAGATTTCCAAATTGTAACGATTGAACCGGAGTTGGCAGAAGGCTACTCCTACATTTGGTTTCGAATTTGCTAATTCATTTACAGCAGCTATTAAATTCCTGACTGATAGGTCAGGGAAGCTTC